>NC_133460.1:69823959-70448959 GCF_048565385.1 Saimiri boliviensis | reverse complement strand
GCTTTTTTTCTTTGTAGAGGTGGGGTGTTGCTATGTTGCCCAGGCTGGTCTCAAATTCCTGGGCTCAAGTGATCCTCCCACTTAAGTTTTTCAGGTAGTTGGGATTACAAGTGCATGTCACCAAACACAGCTCAGTAGAAATATTTCTTGAGTGTAAAACTTGTTCTTATTCTTTAAAAATGCTGCTGAAGGATAATGGACGTTTTATAGATGAACTGAAGTAGAAGGTTCTTAGAAGAGTCAGCTGCATGTGCATAGGCATGGACAGAATTAACAGCTGGCATATTTTGAGGACAAAGGTATCTGTCACAAACACAGTGGAGGGTCATTAGCATAGTGCCTAGAAAGTGATAGAGCAGATAGTTGGAGGACCTCTAGCTATAAATGAAAATATTGAAACGTTTCTTGTTTTCTTTAAAAGTTCTTGTGCAATGAGTTGATATGACTCGATTTACATTTGAAAATGTATGGTAGAGTGAGATACAGACTAGAAGAGGGAGAGAGTAGAGGCAAGGGGATCACTTAGGAGGCCAGATTAGTGGGCCAGGGCAGAGATAGTGATGGCCCACAGTAGAGCCATACCTGTGGGAATGTGAAGGAAGGATGGATATTAGAGATAGACAGAGATAGAACCAATATGACCAAATATATTCAAGAGAGATGGGGAAGAGTAAAAAGTGAGTCCAGTCTTTTGAGCCTAGGTGAATGCAATATTGCTGATGCCGTTTACCATGATAGGGAACCCAAGGAAAGCAGTGTTGAGGTTAGGAGAAAATGAGTTATGTTTGAATCAGAGTTTACAAAGTGACTTCCAGAAAGGATTGTATAGTAGGAGAGAGGTAAAAGTTAGAAATGAAGACTTACAAGTCATTCATATACAACTAATAGTTGGTATTATAGTGTTATGTGAGTTTTCCTCAGTGAGAGAAAGTAGGGCTAGGAAAAGGAAAGCCCAAACAGAATTTTGGGAAAATACCTATAATCAGTGGACTAGGGACAAAATGTCAAGAAAACAAATTGAGAGGTTGGTGTCAGAAAATAATTGCAAGATTAATTTATTATATAGAAACTTAGGGAAGGGGGTTACTAGAGACAAAGTATATAAAAAGGGGTCACAGGCTTCGCAGATGTCAGGGGGTCCTAAAGTGATAATGGTCATGAGCATGATGATTGTAGCTAACATTTATTGGTTGATCACTCTGTGCAACCATGATTAGAAGGTATATAATTATTTGCATGTATAAGTTACTTGTTTACTTAGATGATGGGTTTTATTACAGTGTTGGGGTATAAATCATGTTGGAATAGTTTCAGGACTTAGGGGAAAGTGGAATTAGTGATAGACCTGATATGACTTTTTCTTGAAGCACACTAATCTGCTACAGGATCCAATTTTCAAATAGCACAGTCAGATTTACCACCAACTCTACAATTCTTGTTCATAATTAATTCAATACTATAATTTTATTTTATGTGGCTCTTTGATGTTTGTCATGTCCTATCAGTTTTGATTATCCTACCTCTTGTAGTAAGATTGCTTTTGATTTTGAGATGAAAAGAATTTGCTTTGTACTGTGTGAACTAAACTGGGGACATTAAACTGCTGCACATGACAGAGAGTGAAGAGCTGTGACCCCTGGATTGCTGTAAGCTCATAAGCAATTGGAATAGTGTCAGTTTCCATGAAGGCTGGCACTGAGAGTGTGCTGGGATTCTGTTGACTGCAGTCAGGTTGCTCCAGAGCTGAAAAGGGAGAGCCCCTACTCTGGCAGCTACTTTGCATCAACTGTGTTCTGCTTTGGCCTCATACACTGTTTGTTTCCCTGAGATATCAATGAACCATAGAGTTCTCTCATAGCCGTGAGACATAAGAGAATTGCCTTAGAACAAGAAGAGTCCATGTGAATTCTCCGTATGGATTATTCAGATACTGACAGTGACGCCACTTTGGGATACAGCGATGATGAAGATTCCAGTGATGAAGTTCAAAGAATATCAGAGTCAGTGCACAGAAACCTATATTTGCAAATATTTGGGGATATTTTCATGCTCCATAATTTTATTGAAAGGAATTTCTAACTCATCTGAACATGCTTAAAAAGAGACCACTGCTAAACTACATAGCTTTGATTGTAATTATTAATCAATAGCAGTTTGTGAAAATACTTGTTAATCTGCCAAAGAGTAGCCACTTTTGCAGTAGTGCTTTTTAAAATGTTTATTAACCATCACATAGAAGTCAACTAATACGGAGGCAAAGAACTAGATAAACCTGAGATTTTATTTTTAGAGACAATTTGCATGTTGGATATGGACTATTATGTAGATAGATATTTATTTATTTATTGTAAAAAAGCAAGCATAGTGTGTTGAATGTTCAGAGGTAATGTGTGTTTGTTAAAAATTTTTAATAAATTGAGCATTATAATTCTGGTTATAAGATTCTCTTCTGTTTGATATTTTATTAAAATGTCAAGAATTATTCTATTAGAAATTATTAAATACCCTGATCTATAAAAAAGTAAAAATGAAAGTTCAGTTTAAAAAAAAAAATAGTGTTCTCCTTTCTTCCCTTTTCCTACTTCTAAACCACTATTATATGAAATGCCTTCTAACTTGGTAGATGTTTTGTGTGAAACCAGTATCATAACATCTATGTATGGATAAAAATATATTTAATAACAACACATTTAATAAGAACTTTGTATTATATAAATATGTAATATTACATCTTTAAATCCAAATGATATTTGCTTTTACTATGGTCCTTGGACCCATAAACGATATGAACATACATAATAAATCATAGTGCTGTCAGCTTCTGTCATTAACAGTCTCTCTTTAGAAGTTAGAAACTTCTACTGTCTCTCCTAAAATGAGAGATTAATACATGTTATATATTAATACCAAGGATTTTGTCTCTAGCAGAATTAATACATGTTATATATTAGTATCAAGTAATTTGTCTCTATATCTAGCAGAAACAGAATTTATAGATACCCTCTTAGAGAGGGAAAAGCACCTTAATAATATAAATAAAATAAAACTATAATGGCAACGTGAGTTTGCCACTGAATGAGCTTGGCATTGAATAATTCCCCATTGTTAGGCAATATTATTAAAAAGCAATATAGCAGGCTAGGACATAGGTATGGAAGGGAATTCTAACAATTTTAAAATCAAAATGATCCTTTCATATTAGTTTTACATTTGGGAACCCATAACTCTTAGTGCTGGTTCTGTGAACAAGTAAATATAATTTTCATAATGATGGACAGAGAGACATGAATACTTACTGCGGAAAGGTTATTCTGCATTTTAATGAATGTAGAATTAAAATCTGATAGCTGAGTATATAAGCAGTGTACTGTTGTGGAAAGAACATGACTTTAGGGACAGCCAGATCTGTGTTCAAATTCCAGAGCTGCAACTCACTAGCTATATCTGACTTCGGGTGCATTCCCTAACCTCTATTCTCAGGTATAAATCTGGTGTAAAATCACTACCCTTTGTTATGTGCAACAAATGAGATTTGTATGAAATGTTTAATATTGTTCCTGAAATATGCTATATTCTTAATAAATGGCAGATGTTATAATTTATTGTTTAATATGTTGGTTTTTTCCCCTGTATGATGCTTCTTTTCAGTTTTAATATATGTCACTTTACTGGGTATTTATTATGCCTGGCTTTAGGCCATACTTATTTTCCTTTTTAAAGTAAAATTTTATATTTCTATTAACTATGTCACTCTTCTGATCTTTATATTTCCCCACATCTACATTAAAAAATACTAATGTGTCTCCTTTTTGTGGCATGGAAATTGCATTCAACTTAAAAAGTATATCTAATTTAGGCCAGATAATATGAAATTCTGAAATATTGTAAATTTGTGATGAATACATTTTTAAAAATTCATATGCACAGAACATATCTTCAAAATGAAGTACTATTTTGTATTTATTATATTTTTAAAGAATGTGGGCAATTTCTTAATAGTCAAATGGAAATATATTTCAGGGAAAGCTAAATTTAATATGATATTTTCTATGCTGTGATGGTGGTTTGTTTATCATTGTTGTTAGTTTGTTTTTGGCTGGCAGCAATTGGTAGAAACTTATGCTGCCATGAACAACTTAGAAATAAGTCATTCACACAATTTATGAAGAAACAAATGTACACTACCGAAGTTTTCTGGCTGTTGTGTTCACTTTACCAAAAATTTCCACTAAAAACTTGATAATGACGTGAAAATATATTGTTTACATCTATGGGGCAGAAAGAAAATCCTGACTGTGTTTCTGGGTAGGAGTGTTTTATAAAATACAAGATAGAGCCTCCACAGAGGCAGGCATGAAGGTGTTGGGGATGAAAAGAATTAGAAATAATAAACAGCAGACCATAGTTCCCCTGGGCCAGGCACTACGATAAACTTAACTTTGATTATCTCATTTAATACCACACAGTGAGTGGGTACTCTTATTCCCATTTTACAGATGAGGAAATTGAGGCTTTCACATAGCTTGTGAATGGAAGTGGGTTTAACATCGGAATAGTGCAACACGAAAACCTGAGCTCTGTCTTCTTACCCCAGGGCTCAGGAGTATGATGTTTGTGCCATAACTGCTTTAACCACTAAGCATCTTCTATGTGTGAGATATTTGGGATGAAATGGGCACCAAAGCCAGCAGTGGTCCCTGTCCTCATTGAGTTTAATGGGAGAAAAACAGAGTTATTAACCAAATGACTACATAAATACTTGTATTAATATAAATTACAAATGGTGATACATGCTTGGATGAAGAGGTATGTAGGACTATGAGAAAAGATGCATAGGAAACCCAACCCAGTCAATTCAAGATGGCATCCCTGAGGAAGGGGTATGTAGGCTGGGATTGAAGAGATAAGAAGGGGTGAACTAAGCAAACATTAGAGAGGAACTTCCTAGGCCTTGGGAAAGCATGCTAAGAACTCATGGCATGAGGGCGATGATGTGTATTGAAAGGAGGCCAGTGGCCAGGAGAGGTGGTTCACACCTGTAATCCCACCACTTTGGGAGGCTAATGCAGGTGGATCACCTGAAGTCAGGAGTTTTAGACCAGCCTGGCCAACATGGTGAAACCCTATCTCTACTATCTATGCAAAAATTAGCCAGGAGTGGTGGTGGCTGCCTATAATCCCCCTAATTTGAATCTGGGAGATGGAGGTTGCAGTAAGTCAAGTGCCACCTCACCTCACTCCAGCCTGGGTGACACGAGTAAAACTCTGTCCCCCCACCCTGCCCCAAAAAAAGGCCAGTTTGAATGGAAGGCAGGGAATGTGAGGGAGACACTGGGAAGATTTTACTGGGAATTAATGAGACTATAACAAACATTTTAGAGTTAGGATAACATAGTATGGTGGGTGGATTTTGTACAATAAGTGATAGCTTTTTACAAAGAATAGGGCAACCAGTGAGAAACAAATGAAAAGAAATGTTACTCATAAGAGAAATATAATATGAAACGCATAAGACAAAAACTCATACAGTTTTTTAAATATCAGGACCCAAGTGAAAGAAATTATGAAATTGTATTTAAAGATATGAAATTATATCTGAACAAGTAGAAAGTCATGCCATATTCTTGCATGGGAAAATTAATATCATCAGAAATAACATGTTTTGATATATATGAATAAATGTTAATGTAATACAACTCTACTAGAATCCCAAGGTGGATGTTTCAAAGGTGGAAGATAATTTTAAAGTCTCTATGAAAAATGAATGCTTATGAGTATTGTCAGTGAATTTCTTAAAAATAAATGCTTAAGAATATCATCATGCTATTTCTGAAAAAATAATTTTAGTAAGGGAGAACTTGCTTTGCCAAATATTAAATACTAATAATTAATATAAAGCAATGGTAATCTGAACAGCATGGTATAGCAACAGTGAAAGACAAAGAGATCAGTGGAAAATAAATTTCAGAAATATATGTCAGAATGTAGTATGTTTTGAAAGTATAAAAATTTACTGAGAACATCTTTATTCTTAAAACCTTAAGAGTCTGTTATTAAGAGATGTGATGATTTTTGGTTTATAGACTGTATTTTTAATTCTATATTATTTCATATGTACCTATCTCTTTAATGTATTCCAAACATATTCATCATTAATTATATTAACTTAGAAATGTTATTATTTTTGGTAAAAGTTAATTTTCAAGTATAACTTATTTTATAATTTTTATTTTTTTTAAATTTCATGGGTACTTAGTAGGTTTACATGTTTATGGGGTACATGAGATGTTTTGATACAGGCATGCAATGTAAAATAAGCACACTGTGGAGAATGGGGTATCCATCCCTCAAGTTTTTATCCTTTGAGTTACAAATAATCCAATTATATTATTTAAGTTATTTAAAAATACACAATTTAGCTATTATTGACTATCATCATCATATTGTACTATCCAGTAGTAGCTCTTACTCATTCTTTCTATTTTTTTTGGTACCCACTAACTATGTTACCATGACAGTGATACTATTAAATTTTTAGTAGCTGAAAATGAATTATGAATATTAATTTATCAAATCTGCCTTTGGATAAATCAAACATAAGATACCTGGATAGATTTTTAAAGGTTTAAAAGGCTGATAGATACTAATCCAGGAACAAATTAAATACATATAAAGAGACAATATTTACATGTTTCTATCAATGTGACTTAAGATTTGTCAAATACTCTTAAAGAACCATAACCTCTGGTATAGATGAATGACTATGTGACATAAGTTGCCAAAACATTCACCACCTAAAAACATGATATTTAAGGAAATAATTTAAACAGATCAATTGTTCTCAAGGATATAATGATAAATTCATATACAAATGGATCAGATACTCAATTTCTAGAAGTATAAATTCAAATTCTTTAAAATCTTTTAGGTATGTATGTTTATTACTATCTTGATCATTATCCAACTATTTTATTAATTCCCCCAAAGGGAATGATATCAAATATGTCCTACTTGTGTGAGTGAAATTTCAAATTTGAAAATTGTAACTATTATAATTGTAGAACTTGTGTGATTAATGGCAAGGGTAAGATGATTCCTCAGAAAAAAAAATTGAAACATAAACAAAACTTAAACCTGGAGGTGGATAAATCAGAAGAGTTTATATAATGTAAATTGTTTCCTAAATTAATCACAATGGACACTGTGCTTTGATATTAAAGGTTATTTTATTTGAATGTCTCTATTTTTTATATAGGGAAGATGTGAGAACAGCAAACGTAATTGCTGCAGAAGCTGTAACCTGCCTTGTGATTGACAGAGAGTAAGTACCTTGTTTTATTATGTGAATTACACACTTATATCAGCAACACACATGAGTTCCTGGAATTGGACACCATTTTATGGAGCTATTAATACTTGCTTTATATGTTTTCATTTTTAAATGAGTGTGATATTTGATTCTTATTCCCTATTATTCTTAAAGGTGGCTGGCTCTGCCATTCCAGCTTTGTGATCTTTACCCAGGTACTTAACCACTGTGTACTTCAGCTCAGCTCATTTGTATACTGGGTTAATAAAATATCACAGGGATATTTTGAGGATTAATGAGAACATGTGAGTAAAACATTTGTCCATGTGTCTTTTACTCAGGAGGTACTCAACCAATGCTAGTTACTTTTGTGAATTTTTAGAATTATTATTCTGTTCTTGTTAAGAAATAAATTCTTCTTTGAGTATGTTTTAGTTATCCCCTCTATTATCCCATCTCCAGACTTCGATAATAGAAGTATTTAGGGAAGATACTTTTGGAGAAATAATCAGTTCTAGATGTAGGCATATATTTAAGGCCATTAAAAATTTGTCTGATAATGTCTATCCCTGTTTCTTCTCTCAATTCTGACTTGCTCTTTTCATTACCTAGATGCTTTTTAGGTTAAACTACAAATGTCAGATTATTGATTCTCCAAGAACATGGTTAAAATGCATATGTGCTTTCTGGAAGCAGTCAAACAGACTTTTCTTTGTTGTGGTGTATGTGGATAAATTTATCAGAATAGCCAAGCACCTGACCCAAGAACTGTAAAATATCCATTTTAGTGGAGCCATTATAACTGGAATAGGCAGTGAGTGTCCAGGTAGAGTGAACCTGAGGGGTCAGATATGATAAGCCTAGAATGATGGAGCTTGATGCCAAGCTCAGAGGACTCTAGATGGAGAAGAATTCTACTTGATTCACAAATTTCACTTTTAGAGTTCCTTCTATGCTGGATCACTAGAACCAGAGAAGATACAGTTGCAGAATGACAGTAATATCCATGGATATTTCTGAAATTGTTATATTTTGCCTTGTTTCCCAAAACAATAATTACCAATTTACTCCTCTGTTCAACTCATATTTACTGAGGATCAACCATGTACAAAGCATTGTGCTGGAAGAAGAGTCAAAGGAGCAGCACAGATGCTGGTTTTAGGCATTAGCATCTAATAGGGATGTCTCATACATAAAAGTAACCATCCTACCAGGCAAAAAAACTTTGGAATAAATGTTTAAGGGAATTCAGAAAAGAGAGTGAGTACTTTTGAGAAAGGTCAGGGAGATCTTCATGGAAGAAAAGGTATTATTAGGTGGATGCAGAAGCACAGGAAAAGCAATATAAATATGATGACTAGCAAAGAAATACCCATAGGAAAGCTATCAGCCATTTCAACTAGCTACAGTGAGAATTTGTAAAGGTAATTGGCAGAGGTGTTGCAAAAAGTTCACAAGCATGCTGGCACTAGTTCACTGAGAAAATTGAATGTGGGATAAGGGCAGCTCTGAACATTTTATGCAGCAAAAAGATATCACCGTAACAATGGATTTAATAGACTCATCTGAGAATTCTTTGTAAAAGGAATTAGATTTTCTGCTCTTGTGTCAGTTTGCTGAGAATGATGGTTTCCAGGTTCATCCATGTCCCTATAAAGGACGTGAACTCATCGTTTTTGATGGCTGCATAATATTGGGAGGGGCGGGGGGTGGGGAGGTGGGAAGAGATAGCATGGGGAGAAATGACAGATACAGGTGAGGGGACGGAAGGCAGCAAAGCACACTGCCATGTGTGTACCTATGCAACAATCTTGCATGTTCATCACATGTACCCCAAAACCTAAAATGCAAAAAAAAAAAAGGAATTAGAGGCAGAGGTTAGAGACAAAATATTTGGTTAGGAGTCTAAATTCAATTGGTGATTATGAGACCATTTATAAGAGGAACCCATAAGAAACGAATAGGTAAAATCAAAGGGTTTTAAGTATTACCGAATGTGAAGAGCAAGGGAGAAATTAGGAATGTCGTTGGGATAGAAAAGACATAAAAGGAAAATAGGAAAATCAGTTTGGCAGGTATAATGACATTCCACTAAGAATATAATGCATTGAACATACAATATCAAACACCCAAGATTGAATGTCCTGTAGGAGACAGGAAATGTGGAACAGAAACTTTTCTTAGAATTAACTTAAAATTAACTTTAGAATTGCCTGCATTGGTTAGCAGCTGAAGCCATGAGACAGGACAGAATTGTGTGAAAGAATAGAGAAGAAGATTACAGAGCCAAGGTTAGATTTGGGAAAGTCCTTTCATTTAAGCATTAGTCAGGGAAAGTAAAACCAGTGAAGAATAATGAGATGTTAGAAATCAGAGCAGTATAGGAGACCCCAGAAAGCAAGAGGATATTTCATGAGAAAAGAGATGATCACAGTGTTAAAAGCTGAGAGGCATGCAGATAGAAAAAAGGGCAATAAATTTAGTCACCTGGGAGAAAACAGTTTTATTAATGTGGTAAGGGTGGAATCTAGATTACAAAGTTGTGAGTGGGTGAAAAGGAAGTGAGAGCACTGAGCCTACAGTATACAAGTATCGAGAAAGATGTGGCAAATGAAATACTAAAGGGAATATTTGATAAATGGGGCCCCAGGGGAGGAAATTGTGGACAAATGAGGAAAGGTTCTTGGAGAGCACATATATGCGTATTTTTGATTTTCTGAAAAGTGAAAAAGAGGCAACATAGAAAATTTGTAGAGAAATGCTGGGATGTAGATAAGGATAGTTGTGGGAACTTGGATGAACTTAATCTTGCCATTTCTCTCCTTATCCAAACCTAGGCCTATACAGTGTGCATTGACAAGTGAATGGATGTGGTCAAACAAAGCTCAGTACTTGAATTTTGACTGCACTATTTTACAAGAATATGGATAAATTAGTTAAATCCTGGGTCTCAGTTTTCCTATCTGCAATTTTATAATTATTGAAATTATAAAATTGATTAGAAAATAAAACAATATAGCATATGTAAATATTCATGCGCAGCACAAGACATGAAATAAGCACTAAATAAATATGCTCTTCCTTCACACTATTACAAAGTGTGAATGGGTACAAAGGTGTAGGATTCCCTTGGATGTAGCAGTGTTACTCTCTACTCAGTTTATTTTCAGGGTTATATACAGAGAAGACACCTTGAGAGAGGTCTGCCTTACGCACAAATACAGAGAAATCAGCTTGGGTCTAAGAATTCAAAAAGTACATTTGTACACTCTTAGCAGAGAAGTTGGGCTTCCCACCAAATGTTCAATTCATAGCTTTAGTTTTTTTTTTTTAATGAAACTGTAACTGAAGGATCCTGTCAAAAGCCTGTGGCTAACACCTAATTTATGGCCAGTTAGAAGAGTACCAGGGCTTCATCCCATGCAAACAGATGGCAGACATTAGAACTGTCAACAAAAAGAGCTTCCTTCACAAATTTACAAGCGAGATGCCATGTTCCATAACCCAGTGATTATGCTTTATCATTCCAGAGGGAGAGCAAAAGAACATTATTGTAACTAATCATGCATGTCAGAATTTTTTTTAAATGCTTATTGACAAAACAGAAGATGATAAACAGATACACGGTGTCCTCAAAAGGCATTCTCTGATATTGGTTTCTTGTAGTCTCCTCATTATCTTAACAAGTATCTGCAGTGATGTCAAAATTTGTTAATATTATGTAAAAGAATATTAGTCTAACAGAACCATCCATTAATACATTTCATAAATATTTAAAAAACAATTAAATACCTTTGGTGCCTCTTATTTTGGAATCTGTGAAAAGAAATAAATATAAAACTAAGTGACATCTGGTAAACACCAGGTATAAAACTAAGTATAATATATCTTGTTATACTAAAATATATCTAGGCTACTTATAATACCTAGTACAATGTAAATGCTATGTAAAAACTTGTTATATTATATTGTTTAGGAAATTACAAGAAAAAATTTCTGTGCATGTTCAGTAAAGATGTAACCATTGTCTTTTTTTGCTAAATATTTTTGACCTATAGTTGGTTGGATCCACAGATACAGAATGCATGAATGTGAAGGCTGACTGTACATTTTTGTATTCTCTAATAAGTTATACAGTGTCTACTTATTCATTGTTATGGGAAGCTGTTCAAACTAGAAGTTCCATTAAGATAATTGATTTTTTTTGCATATTGAGGATCATTTTGATAATTGTTCAAAGGCAACAACTTATAATTACTAGGAAATCTTAAAGAGTTATGTGTTTTTCCCCAGGAAATTGAGTTATTAGAGTCCTAACTCTATCCCTGATTCACTGTGTAGCTACTGAGATACATCCATATTGATCATGAAAATTGAAATATTTTCATGCTGGATGATAAATAGCACTGGTCTGAGATCCCCGCATGTCTCTCCCATGTCTCTGCTGCCCAGGTTGTCTGATTGACCCCTACTCCTAGGGCATTCTTCTTTAGTCCAGCAAGTAGGGAGGTGACATCTGGCAAACACCAGGACCAGTGTCCATTTATTTTGGTCAGTTCCTGTCCCCTACTGGCCACTAATTATTTTCCCTATCACCTCTAATAATGTCAAGCTAAAACATAATGTCTTTTTACCAATGGTTTTCATGCTTTTGCTTTAGCAGGCCCATGTTTAAATAAAATCAATTAGAAAGAAAACTGAGGAATTTTTTTGACTGTCATGGAGGTAAGACTCCTAAAGGATCCAGGAGTCTTCATTCTTTCCCTCAAAATCACTCCAGGTGATTCGTGAGGCCATCATGCGACCCTAGAAGACACTAAGAATGATTTATATACCACATATGGCTGATCAAGCCCCTACCCTCAGTGACGCTCTGTGATATTTTTTCATACCATGGGGCCAGATTTGTTATTGGGACAGTCTAGGAAGTGGAGACCAAGAACAAGCCCAGAGTAAATGCAATGTGATAGAGCACAAAAATGATGAAATTAGGAGGGAATATCAAGCATAAGATTGTAGGGCATTGCAAGTAGCAATCTCTGAAACTGAGATATCTCTAGATACCATGTTTCAAGTTTTTGACTTCCCAGAACTATAGTCACCTATATTCATGCCATATATTTAAAAATGTACCCAGACTCATCATATCCCAGATTCCCAATTGGGATAGAAATATATGGAGGATATATATACTCTCTTCAGGGAGGATGCTATAGATGTTTCTGATAAGCAACTTGGGGGTGGAGGGTAAGACTCACCAAGGTGCCTATTTAAGGAAGAATAAATGATCACTAAACTGACTGGTAGGCTGTGTTAAGTGCAGGAGATTTATCTTCTGAGTGGGGTCTGCAAGGAGGAAGCTATCATAGAACTACATGACTCAAACCAGGAGCTGGCAAACTTTTACTTAAAGGGCCAGATAGTAAATATTTTAGGCTATGTGGGACAAATAATCTTTGTTGCAGCTACTCAGCTCTGTCTTTGCAGTGTAAAAGCAAACAAAGATGATATGTAAATGAATGAGGACAGATGTATTTCAATAAAGCTTTATTTATAGACATTGATATTTGAATTTTATGTCACTTTCTTATGTCAAGAAGTATTATTCAGCATTTGACTCTGTTCTCATCATTAAAACATATAAAAATCCTAAAAAATCGGGAAACAACAGATGCTGGAGAGGATGTAGAGAAATAGGAACACTTTTACACTGTTGGTGGGAATGTAAATTAATTCAACCATTGTGGAAGACAGTGTGGCGATTCCTCAAGGACCTAAAAATAGAAATCCCATTTGACCCAGCAATCCCATTACTGGGTATATATCCAAAGGATTATAAATCATTCTACCACAAGGACACGTGCACACGAATGTTCATTGCAGCACTGTTTACAATAGCAAAGACCTGGAACCAACCCAAATGCCCAACGATGATAGACTGGATAGGGAAAATGTGGTATATATACACCATGGAATATTATGCAGCCATCAAAAACGATGAGTTCACGTCCTTTGTAGGGACATGGATGAACCTGGAAACCATCATTCTCAGCAAACTGACACAAGAGCGGAAAATCAAACACCGTATATTCTCACTCATAGGCGGGTGTTGAACAACGAGAACACATGGACACAGGGAGGGGAGCACTACACACTAGGGTCCGTTGGGGGGAAATGGGGGAGGGGCGGGGGGTGGGGAGGAGGGAAGAGATAGCATGGGGAGAAATGACAGATACAGGTGAGGGGACGGAAGGCAGCAAAGCACACTGCCATGTGTGTACCTATGCAACAATCTTGCATATTCATCACATGTACCCCCAAACCTAAAATGCAATAAAAAAAAAGCTAAAAAAAAAAGTATAATAAAATAAAAATGAAAATTAAAATAAATAACATCCAGGTTCTGCTGAAAATAAAAACCAGAATGATTTAATAAGTTAAAAAAAAACATATAAAAATCATTCTTATCTCATGGCCATACCAAAAATAAGCAACTGACAGAATTTGAACTGTTGGCCATAGTTTGCTGACCCCTAACTTAAACAATATTAGAAAGTGGAGGGCTATCCATAGTTGTCCTGCTCCAGTTTTTCTCCATCCTGTACTCAGCTTCTTAAAATAAAGCAAATACCTAAAAGAACTGATTTGAAGTTCCTGATCATCACTGCCAGTGGTGTCCTCCAGTGGTCCTCCTAATGCCAACTACCTGTTTGTCTTCCACACACTGGCACTCTTTACTCCGTTCCCTCAATTTCTTCACTTTACTCTCTGTACACATGTTCTGTAACTCTTGCCCATTGTATCCCCTTCCCACTTCACTCCACATACACACACCTCTTTTTGTTTTTGATTCCTGCACCTCTTAATTCCACTCTTGCATTCTCTAGAAGTTTGCTTCAAGCTTTGCATTACTTTGGTAATAGCTAATTAATTAGAGATTAAAATGATTCTCTGCAATAGTTGTTTTCATTTTGATAATGTACCCCTCAAGACTGAAAAATTTTGAAAATCCAAAAAAATATTTTAGAATGTCAGGTGCCACTGTGGGAGGGGAAGGGACAGTACAGGGGAGATTTGGAGACAGCAAACCCTTGCAGGCACCACTCTAAACCCACCAACCAAGTCAGTCTTAGGAAGGAACATGCACCCAAAGGTAATTTGCCCACCTAGGTCACCTGTATTCTTCTTCTCATATAGCTTGTCACTCTGTGTCCACACGATAAGACTGGATGAATTCCGTGTGTCACATTGCCTGTTGTCACATTGCTGAACTAATACAGTGATAAACTTAAAACATTTCACAGCCTCAGCCTTTCCTACAGCTTAAGTGGATTTTATTTTTGTTCATTTTCCAGAATAAAATGTAGGGTGATGTGAGGATATTGGCAGGATGATCACAGTAAAACAAATGTGCCTTGTTACAATGGTGTCAGCTGCAATTGTTTGAACTTGTCTTTTTTTTTTTTACAGAGCTGTTATTGATTAGTGTGCTTTTTAAAAAAAATGTGTATTAAACAGGAAAGATAAAATACAGAGGTTTAGAAGAAAGAATGATATTATATTGGTTCGATTTCATTATGTGAGTTGAATTATAGCACTCCCTGGACAAGCATGATCTAAGCACAAAATAAGTATAGTCTCATTGGAAAAGGAGTATACCCAGAGACATTTGTGGTTTAAAGTCATAGAAACGAGAAAGATGAGACAACTCCTCACATGTTTGGCTCCTTTAAAATGGTAGAAGACATTGATCCTATTGCAAGTCCTTATAATAATGATATATAGCATCACTGATTGGGATGCCCACTCTGTTGGGTCATCCACGCAACCAGAACTTACTGGCTACCTGCCATATGTGAACCACCCAGACATCTAGTATTTGGGGGGCTTAAAGGCAAATGTTTAAATATTATGTGCTTATTTCCATTTCCATTATATGGATAATTTCCAGCTCTAATCTATTAAGTCGCAGACTCACCAAGGTTCTCTTTAGTAACCTTTTGACTCTGTTCAGAGTAAAGGAAGTCCAATCTCAATTTATAATACGCTGGTGGGCCATTAGTCAAAATTTAACACACTTAAAAAACCATTCTTTAAAAATTTGTGTGGTAAGTGGATAAGTCAGAAAGTCATAGAAGAGCTTTAAGAAGGAGTAGTAACAGGGAACCTACAAGCCAGGGCTTAACAAGCATTTTCTAGAAAAGGCCAAATGACAAATATTTTCAGCTTTGTGGGCCAAACAGTCTGTGTCATGAAAACTCAACTCTGCCATTTCACCCAATAATCATACGTTTTCAACCCTTTTATAAATAGCTTCTTTTACAGATGAAGAATTTGAGGCTCAGAAGTGTCAGGTATACTCAAATCACACTGTTTAATAATAATTAATCAAGACAGATCAGGTATTCACGTTATTGTATTAAAATGCATTTGTTACACCTTTGGATTTTAGAAAAGAATGAGAGTTTGAAAACCTTATCTTCCAAATTGTTTAGTTTAAAAATGAGAAAGGTGAGTCCCAGAAAGAGTATGGATTGTCCAAGCTCTTTAGTGTCAAGAGTGGGATTATAGCACATGTCTCATGACATTGGTTTCAGTGCTTTTTCGCCTGCCCCACATTATTCTGTAAATAGCTAAGATAGAAAACTCATACATTTATTAATTCAATAAGGACATACTGAGAGTATCAACTGGATATTATACATGAAGCTCAGTGCTATGATATATCGGGGTGTCTAAGAACAGACAGTTTCCTTCAAGAATCTTAGAGTCATGAAAATGAATAAATCATATGATATTTTCCAAAAAGTCCACCTAGAGATCCAATATGGCCAAATAGGAACAGCTCTGGAGTGCAGTTCCCAGTGAGAATGCAGAGGGTGAGTGATCACCACATTTCCAAACAAGTTTTTACTGCCCACAGACCAGGAGATTCCTGGGTGGAAAAGCACCACGAGTCTGCAGAATGACTGTTTCAGCCAGTGCAGTGGGTCTTCACACAAAAACTCACATAAATCTGGGCAGGTATATCAACTGGTTGCTAGAATGCCTGGGAGACAGAGTGGCCCATTCAACTGAAAAAGGAGCCAAAACCACCCCCACAAAGACCAGCAATCTGAAACACTCTGGATTGAAAGTTTCACAGCAAGCACAGCTGGACCCAGGACGATCCAGCTTTGTTGGGGGAAGGGCGTCTGCCATTACCTAGGCAGTCCACCACTACCTAGGCAATCCAACATTACCGAGGCAGTCTGCCATTACTGAGGCAATCTGCCGTTACTGAGGCAATCCACCATTACAGAGACAGTTCACCATTACTGAGGCATACTGAAGCAATCTGCCATTACTGAGACAGTTCTAACTATACCTCTATAAATAAAATCACAAGGAAGTTCACACAGCAGCTAAGCAGAGCCCACAGAAGTTCAGCAACACCTCTGCTGGCAGACTGTGACTAGGCTACCTCCTCGCTGGGTAGGGCATCTTTGAAAAAAGGCAGCAGCATATCAGGAACTTAGAAATAAAACCCCACGTTCCTAGGACAGAGCACCTGGGTAAAAAGGTGGTTATGAGTTCCACTGCAGCAGACTTAAATATACCTGCCCAGCATCTCTGAACAGAACAATGGAGCTCACAGCTCAGCACCTGAGCTCCTATAAGGGACACACTATCTCTTAAAGTAGCTCTCTGACCCCCATATATCCAAAGAGACACCTCATAAAGGAAAGCTCAGCCTCACATCTGGTGGGTATCCTTCTGGGACAAAAGTAACAGAAAAATAAACTGGCTGCAATCCTTACTCTTCTGCAGCTGTTGCAGGTGATCCCCAGGCAAGCAGGGTCTGGAGTGGAACTCCAACAGTCCTATAGCAGAGGGGCCTGACTGTTAGAAGCAAAACTAAAAAACAGGAAGAAATAACTTCATCATCAACAAAAAGGATGTCCACTCAGAGACCCAATCCTAAAGTCACCAACTACAAAGACCACAGGTAGATAAATCCACAAAGATGGAAAGAAACCAGTGCAAAAAGGATAAAAACACCAAAAACAAGAATGCCTCTCCTCCTCCAAGGGATCACAACTCCTCACCAGCAAAGGAACAAGGCCGGATAGAGAATGAGTCTGATGAATTGACAGAAACAGGCTTCAGAGAGTGGGTAATAACAAACTTCTGTGAGCTAAAAGAACATGTTCTAACCCACTGCAAAGAAACTAAGAACCTTGAAAAAAGATTTGATGAAATGCTAACAAGAATAAACAGAGAAGAATATAAATGAATTCATGGGGCTGAAAAACACAACATGAAAACTTTATGACACATACACAGTTTTCAATAGCCAAACTGACCAAGCAGAAGAAAGGATATCAGAGATTGAAGATCAACTCAATGAAATAAAATGAGATGGCAAGAATAGACAAAAAAGAGTGAAAAGAAATGAACAAAGCCCTATGGGATCATGTGAAAAGACCTAATCTACATTTGATAGGTGTACCTGAATGTAATGGAGAGAATGAATCCAAGCTGGAAAACACTCTTCAGGATATTATCCAGGAGAATTTCCCCAATCTGGAAAGGCAGGCTGATATTCAAGTCCAGGAAATACAGAGAACACTACAAAGATATTCCTCAAGAAGAACAACCCCAAGGCACATAATCGTCAGATTCGCCAGGGTTGAAATGAAGGAAAAAATGCTAAGGACAGCCAGAGAGAAAGGTCGAGTTACCCACAAAGGGAAGCCCATCAGACTCACAGAGGATCTCTCAGCAGAAACCCTACAAGCCAGAAGAGAGTGGGGGCCAATAGTCACCATCCTTAAAGAAAAGAACTTTCAACCTAGAATTTCATATTCAGCCAAACTAAGCTTCATAAGTGAAGGAGAAATAAAATCCTTTATGAACAAGCAATTGCTCAGAGACTTTGTTACCACCAGGCCTGCCTTACAAGGGCTCCTGAAAGAAGCACTAACCATAGAAAGGAACAACCAATACCAGCCACTCCAAAAATGGACGAAATGGTAAAGAGCATTGACACAAAGAATAAACTGAATCAACTAATGGGCAATACAACCAGCTACCATCAAAATGGCAGGATCAAATTCACACATAACAATATTAACCCTAAATGTAAATGGGTTAAATGCTCCAATCAAAAGACACAGACTGGCAAGTTGGATAAAAAGTCAAAACTAATTGGTGTGCTGTATGCAGGAAACAGAACTCATGTGCAAGGACACACATAGGCTCAAAACAAAGGAATGGAGGAAGATTTACCAAGCAAATGGAGAGCAAAAAAAAAAAAGCAGGAGGTGCAATCCTAGTCTGTGATAAAATACACCTTAACGCAATAAAGATCAAAAGAGACAAAGAAGGGCATTACATAATGGTAAAAGGATCAATGCAACAAGAAAAGCTAATGATCCTAAATATATACACACCAAAGCTGGGAGCACCCAGATACATAAAGCAAGTTCTTAATGACCTACAAAGAGACTTAGACTCCCACACAGTAATAGTGGGAGACTTTAACACTCCACTGTCAATATTAGACAGAGCAACGAGACAGAAAATTAACAAGGATATCCAGGACTTGAACCCAGATCTAGACTAAGCAAACCTAAGAGACATCTACAAAAATCTCCACCCCAAATCCACAGAAAATACATTCTTCTCAGCACCACAGTACACCTACTCTAAAATTGACCACATAATTGGAAGTAAATGACTCCTCAGCAAATGTAAAAGAAGAGAAATCCTAACAAAGAATCTCTCAGACCACAGTGCAATCAAATTAGAACTCAGGATTAAGAAACTGACTCTGAACCGCACAACTTCATGGAAACTGAACAACTGGCTCCTGAATGTCAGCTGAATAAACAATGAAATGAAGGCAGAAATAATGATGTTTTTTGAAACCAATGAGAACAAAGACACAACATACCAGAATCTCTGGGATACATTTAAAGCAGTGGCTAGAGGAAAACTTATAGCAATAAATGCCCACAAAAGAAGCAAGGAAAGATCTAAACTCAACACCTTATCATCAAAATTGAAAGAGCTAGAGGATCAAGATCAAAAAAACTCAAAAGCTAGCAGAAGACAAGAAATAACTGAGATCAAAGCAGAACTGAAGGAGATAGAGACACAAAAAAAATCCTTTAAAAAATCAATAAATCCAGGATCTGGTTTTTTGAAAAGATCAACAAAGTACACCGCCAACCAGATTAACAAAAAAGAAAAGAGAGAAGAATCAAATAGATATGCAATAAAAAATGATAAAGGGGATACCACCAGCGATTCCACAGAAATACAAACTACCATCAGATATTACTAAAAACAACTGTATGCACATAAACCAGTAAATCTGGAATAAATGGATAAATTTCTGGACACTTGCACCCTCCGAAGCCTAAACCAGGAAGAAGTTGAAACTCTGAATAGACCAATAACAAGAGCTGAAGTTGAGGAAGCAATTAATAGGCTACCAACCAAAAAAAGCCCAGGTCTAGATGGGTTCACATCTGAATTCTACCAGACATACAAAGACGAGCTGGTACCATTCCTTCTGAAACTATTCCAAACAATCCAAAAAGAAGGAATTTTTCCCAAATCATTTTATAAGACCTACATCATCCTGATACCAAAACCCGGCAATGACTCAACAAGAAAAGAAAACTTGAGGCCAAAATCCATGATGAACATAGATGAAAAAATATTCAATAAAATACTGGCAAACCAATTGCAACAGCACATCAAAAAGCTTATCCTAAGTCGACTTCATCCTGGGGATGCAAGGCTGGTTCAACCTACGCAGCCTATAAATGTAATTCAGCACATAAACAGAACCAAAGACAAAAACCACATGATTATCTCAATAGATTCAGAGAAGGCCTTCAACAAAATTCTACAGCCCTTTATGCTGATAACTCTCAATAAAGTAGGTATCGGTGGAATGTATCTCAAAATAATAAAGGCTGTTTATGACAAACCCACAGCCAATATCATACTGAATGGGCAAAAACTGGAACCATTCCCTTTGACATCTGGCACTAGACAAGGATGCCCTCTCTCACCACTGCTATTCAATATAGTATTGGAAGTTCTAGCCAGAGCAATCAGGCAAGAAAAAGAAATAAAGGTTATTCAATTAGGAAAGGAGGAAGTCAAATTGTCTCTATTTCCAGATGACATGATTGGATATTTAGAAGACCCTGTCTTCTCAGCCCATAATCTCCTGAAACTGATAGGCAACTTCAGCAAAGTCTCAGGATAAAAAATCAACGTGCAGAATCACAAGCATTCCTATACACCAATAACAGACTTAAAGAGAGCCAAATCAAGAATGAACTGCCATTCACAATTGCTACAAAGAAAATAAAATACCTAGGAATACAACTAACAAAGGATATAAAGGACCTCTTCAAGGAGAACTACAAGCCACTGCTCAAGAAAATAAGAGAGGACACAAACAAATGCAAAAACATTCCATTCTCATGGTTAGGAAGAATCAATATTGTGAAAATGGCCATACTGCCCAAAATAATTTATAGATTCAATGCTGTGCCCATCAAGCTACCTATGACCCTCTTCACAGAACTGGAAAAAAACACCTTAAACTTCATATGGAACCAAAAGAGAGCCCACATAGCCAAGTCAATTCTAAGCAAAAAAACCCACAAAGCTGTAGGCATCATGCTGCCTGACTTCAAACTATACTATAAGGCTACATTAATCAAAACAGCATGGTATTGGTACCAAAACAGGGATATAGACCAATGGAACAGAACAGAGTCCTCAGAGGCAACCCCACACATTTACAACCATCTGATCTTTGACAAACATGACAAAAACAAGCAATGGGGAAAGGATTCCCTTTTTAAGAAATGGGTGTTGGGAAAACTGGGTAGCCATGAGCAAAAAGCAGAAACTGGAATCCTTCCTGATATCTTACACTAAAATTAACTCCAAATAGTTTAAAGACTTAAACATAAGACCTAACCCCATAAAAACCCTAGAAGAAAACCTAGGCAAAACCATTCAGGACATAGGCATATCAAGGACTTCATGACTAAACCACCAAAAGCATTGGCAACAAAAGCCAAAATAGACAAATGGGATCTAATTAAACTCCAATGCTTCTGTACAGCAAAAGAAACAATCATTAGAGTGAATTGGCAACAAATAAAGTGGGAAAAAATTTTTGCGATCTCCCCATCTGACAAAGGCTAATATCCAGAAGCTACAAAGAACTAAAACAGATTTACAAGAAAAAAAAAAACCCATTCAAAAGTGGGCAATGGATATCAACAGACACTTTTCAAATGAAGACATATATGAGGCCAAGAAACATATGAAAAAATGCTCATCATCATTTTGCATTTCTCATTATAGAAATGCAAATCAAAACCACATTGAGATACCATCTCATGCAAGTTAGAATGGTGATCATTAAAAAATCTGGAGACAACAGATGCTGGAGAAGATGTGGAGAAATAGGAACACTTTTAACACTTTTACACTGTTGGTGGGAGTGCAAGTTAGTGTAACCATTGTAGAAGACAGTGTGGTGATTCCTCAAGGACCTAGAAATAGAAATTCCATTTGACCCAGCAATCCCATTACTGGGTATGTATCCAAAGGATTATAAATCATTCTATTAATAAAGACACATGCACACATATGTTCACTGCAGCACTGTTTACAATAGCAAAGACCTGGAACCAACCCAAATGCCCATGGGTGATAGACTGGACAGGGAAAATGTGGCACATATACACTATGGAATACTATGCAGCCATAAAAAACAATGAGATTGGGTCCTTTGTAGGGACATGGATCAATCTGGAAACCATCATTCTCAGCCAACTGACACAAGAGCAGAAAATCAAACACCACATGTTCTCACTCATAGGCAGGTGTTGAACAATGAGAACACATGGACACAGGGAGGTGAGCATCACACACTGCAGTATGTTGTGGGTGACTAGGGGAGGGACTGTGGTGGGTAGGGAGTTGGGGAGGGATACTGTGAGGAGAAATGCCAGAGATAGGTGACAGAGATGGAGGCAGCAAACCACATTGCCATGTATGTACCTATGCAACAATCCTGAATGTTCTGCACATGTACCCCAGAACCTAAAGTGCAATAAAAGATATTTTTTTAAAAGTCCACCTGAAAAGATGGATTGATGGCTTATGAATTGAACTAAATTATTTTCATTGAATTAAATCTGAATCTAATTATTGTACTTATAAATATATTTAGATATATGGATCTATATAGATATATCTCAATAGATAAATTGATAGACAGATTGATCTATCAGTAGTAAAATATTTGAGTTCCAAATGGCTCTTCAAATGGGTAAGATCCTCAAGATTGAAATATCCATCATTCTGACTAAATAGTTGGAATTATAGAATTTAATCGACAATTTTATCAATTCAGCTAATAAATTTATTTTATTAAAAACATATGGGTCCTTACTAGCCCACTCTCCTCACCTCCCATAACTACTTTGGCTCACCTGCTGCTTTTAACTGTACTATCCTTTTACTTGCCATGTCATACTTTATAACACTTGTTAATCTATACTGACTTACAAACTACAAGCTTAAGGAGGACAGGACTATGTTTATTTGGTTCACTGCTGCATCCACAATTAGCACAGTTTTAGGAAATGAGAACCCACTATCTATTGAAATAAATGAATGAGTGTTGCCATATTAGTTTGAATCTAATCAGCATATAGTAATTTGAGCAGCAAAATGTTATGATAAAAAATACTAACTATGGGTCAGGTGCAGTTTGGGAGTCTGAGGCAGGCGGATCAGCTGAGGTCAGAAGTTCAAGACTAGCCTGACCAACATGGTAAAACCCAGTCTTTACTAAAAATAGAAAAAATTAGTTGGGCATGGCAACGTGTGCCTGTAATACCAGTTACTCAGGAGGCTGAGGCAGGAGAATCTCTTGAACCTGGTAGGTGGAGGTTGCAGTGAGCTGAGATGGTGCCATTGCACTCCAGCCTGAGTGACTGGAGTGCAATGGCACTTGTCAAAAAAAAAAAAAAAAAAAAAAGATTAGTAACTATAATAGGGGACTGGAATAATAAGAGATTCCCCAGTAAGAAATAGAGAGAGCTTTTGAAAATATAGCAATAGCAGATATAAGGAGTATTCACTAACACTACTCCTGTGAGAAAGCACCCAGTGAAGACACCTCCCTTCTTGCCCTTCACCACCCCTCCCCACTCCACCCTGCTGGGACTATGAGCTAGACTTTGTTATAGTGCAGGATTTCTGAAGCTCAGCACTATTGACATTTGGGGTCAGATAGTTTTGTGTTGGGGCGGGAGGGGCTGTCATAGCAATGTAGGCTGTTTGGCAGCATCCTGACCTCTACCCACTAAATACTAGTATCCTTCACCTCTCCAGTGTGACATTCAAAAGCATGCCCTGAGCAAGCATTACCAAATATTCCCTGTAGGGTGAAAATCATCCCCTGTTAGGAAGGACATAGCTGTTACTTACTGGATGGCAGTGAAGTCTCTGTGATATCATGCCAGTAGAATTTTTGCCAGAAATCTGTGCTATAGGGTGCAGGGAAGCTCTTTAAAGGGAGGTATAAAACCACCTAAGGGGAAGTCTCCTGGGGAAGCTGCTGGCTGCCATATACTACAGTAGCCAGACACTGGAGAAACTGCAAGAGCCTACTAAGCACACTGGAACCAAGAAGCTGAACCCTTTTGTCCTTGAAGTATCTCTCCAGTGCCCTCTGCTAATAGTTTCATTGCCAGTTGGCCTGATCCACTTTAACAAAGCAGTCAAAAAGTAAATTTGGAGCTGAGAAGCAATAAATCAATTAACAGTACAAATTCCAAACCAAATCCTATTCTGGGATCCAGAGATATAAAGGTGAATAGCAAAGTCTTCTTCCTTGGATTAACTCTTAGTCCAAACAGATGCATTCAAAAATCAGCATGAGCAACTGCAGTTCAAGTAAGAACAAATACTTGCGGAGAATTGAGGATAGAGGAATATGTTTAGCCAATAGCATCCCAGAACTTCCTGGACAGAATAACGTGAGAGCCAAGTTGTTAAGTTTGAGTAGGTATATTAGAAGTGAGGAAGGAAGGGTAAAGAGAGCCACTGCTTCGGGAAGGGCATGTATAAAAGGGAATTTAGAAAGGCTTTTGTACAGTAATAAGGAGAGTATGGCAAGAACAGAGAATTTATGGGAGGAGGAACTGGATAATTAGGTGGAAAGCTGGAAGATGTGTTTGGAAAGAAGAGATTGGGATAGATTGTAAAGAAAGTTCATAGTATCTCAAAATAAAATAATCCAAATTTATTTTGGGGGCAATAAGCAACCAGCAGAGAACCATTGGAACTATATTTTGTGTTTGTTTTCCAAGGAAGAGGGCAGGAGATTAATTACAATGGGAAGGAACTCAAACAGAGAGACTTTTAGGATACTGCTGCAGCAGTCCTAAAGGATGTTCATTGGAACTGAAGAGTCTAAACTCTAGTCTAGGGATGAGCACAGTGGCTCAGACCTATAATCCAAGTACTTTGGGAGGCCAAGGTGGGTGGATCACTTGAGGTCAAGAATTTGAGACCAGCCTGGCCAACATAGTGAAACTCCATCTCTACCAATAATACAAAAATTAGCCTTAGCCAAGTGCGGTGGTGCATACCTATAGTCCCAGCTAACTTGGGAAGCTGAAGCAGGAGAATCACTTGAATCCAAGAGGCAGAGGTTAGAGTGAGCCGAGGTCATGCCACTGCACCCTGAGCGACAGAACAGACTGACTTAAGACACAAAAATAAAAATAAACTTTAGTCTAAAGCAAATTTTTATGAATAATTAAATGTGAGGGATGAAAGGGAAATGTTTCTAGTTTAGGAGACTTGGATGTATTTAATAAAGAACAAATAATAAATGTATATAATAGATAAATAATAGATCAAGATAGAGCAGGTTGAGATGGAAGTAATTTTCTGATTCAGTTATGGATGTGTTAAGTTCAGACTGCCTAAATGTTATGCAGATATTCTGCAGTATCCATTGACAGAAATGTGGGTTTTGTTTTGTTTCATTTTATTTTTTACAATTAGAAGATGAATGGAAATTGATGTTGGAGTTCATAATCATTTTTAAATATCACAATCATGGCTTTGATTATGTTAATTAGTTATTGTTTTGTTTTGCACCAATGAATAAATAATTCATTTTTTCCAGTAAATGCTTGAAACATTACTGTATTTCTAAGGCTTGCATTTTTGTCCATTGGATGTTTTAAAATTTGTTATTTAGAAATTCACAATGTCTTTGGAACTCATAAACAAGTTGTATGAGTAAATTAAAAATATTACAATTTTCAGTTTCTAAATCATAAATATCCATTTTAATTTCTTTGATTAAAAAGATAATATTTGAAATTTCGTACTTGAAAATCTCCTTACTTTTTTTATGCACAATATTTGGCTGTTTATTTGAAGAAGACATTATAATGCTTCTTGTGTTCCAGAGGTAAAGCAGGGAGGGGCGGACACCAGGATCTATTTCTGACAGAAGCTTAGCAACCAGTTTAAAAATTTACCTTATAGTCATGATGTTTGAAAGATGATTCTGCTTTAGACATCCACAGCATTTTTTTTTTTGGTAGAGTTAAATGGTTTTGCTTACTTTAGTATTCACACTTCCCTGGTGAGACAGTTATTACAGGTCCAGCTGGGTCATAAAGATCTAAGAATTTTCTTTTCTTTTCTTTTCAGTATATCTAGCAGTTGGTACTCGTTTTGAAACACATAGCATGGACATATGAATTGGATTAGCATCAGCCACAATAACAGCGAAACTTCATTCCCAGATAGCTTTGTTTACAAAGGAGGCCTTTTTAGAATTTACTACTTTGAATGAAGTACAGTGATCATATTAGCCATTGCTTTTCGACAGTCATATACAATTAGTTTTAAATGGAAAGCCAGACTAGCAAAGGCAAATCATGATTGGGTTTCTGATAAGAAGGGTATTGTCCTCCTAGCTGCATTCGGGATAGTACATTGTCATCTAGACAAGAAACCCACTTGGGCTGAATAACATATTTTATTTAATTATTTTACATTATTCCCATAGGGTTCACTTTAAATCTCCTTTTTTCACCTTTCAAATACAGTCTATGTCATGTGATTATAAATGTAGTAACTGTTTGTTTTAAAAAAATTGGAAAGCATAGAAATAAATAAAACCTGCCATTCAAAGGCAATTACTGTTGATAGTTTCATATGTCCTTAAATAGTGAGATAATTCTGCCTAAATATTTTTCTCCTGCTTTGTCTACATCAGGCGTCCCCAAACTTTGTACACAGGGGGCCAGTTCACTGTCCCTCAGACCGTTGGAGGGCCGCCACATACAGTGCTCCTCTCACTGACCACCAATGAAAGAGGTGCCCCTTCCCGAAGTGCGGCGGGGGGCCGGATAAATGGCCTCAGGGGGCCGCATGCAGCCCGCGGGCCGTAGTTTGGGGACGCCTGGTCTACATCCTGGGGCAGTATTAATAAATCACATACACAGAGATATTAATGTATAGAGATAGATGCTAGATGTACTATAGATAAAGTCATTAGATAATTTCTCTTACAGCAAACTTTCAAGGAATCTTTTTTCCCCTCCATTTCAAAGGTAAACTAAGCTTCAGATAGCCAAAGTGTCATGTAGCAAAACATACAGCTTGTGAGTAAAGAAATGGTATTTGAGTATAATTCTATTTTCAAAGCCTATTATAGCACACTACTTTACCATATTGCTTTAGCAATTTACCTTGTTGATTAAAATGTCTCATGTTTATCATTGAATATTTTGTCCTACTTTCTTGACTGTGCTTGGGCATTTAAGCTCATTTTAATTTTTTATTTTGTAAAGAATTCTGTGTATTAAACTTTACCCCTCTTTTAGAAATATACAGTATTAGAATTACTGATTCAAAGGATATGTATATTTTTAAATTTTTGTCTAGGATCATTATACAGTTAACTCTCCAGTGACAATATGTGAGAACATCTGTTCTCACTGCACCCTTGCCAGCTTAAATTTTTGGTTGAAACAACATGACTGGGGCAAATCAGCCCAAGGCATGAGATATATCACCGTCTTAGAAGAGTTAGTTTGACATTTGTTCTTCTCTTGCAGTTGAGACATGGAACTTAGTTACTGACAGAATCTGAAAGATTGTTCATTCTTTAGTGATTGCTTCTTTGTTCTGGAAAAGAATAAACACATATAAGCCTTCAGAAAATTGAGATTAGAAAAGAACTCCAATAAGATTTCTCTGACATGTCGAAAGTAAATAGTAAAGGCCAAAAAAGTACCCAAAAAGGAAGGGTAGACAAAAGAAAAATGGAAATTATCCAAATAATAACTGAAATAGGAATAAAAATTTATGGCCTGAGAAGATCCCAGTTTATAGCTGATATAGATTGTGATCAGTGGTAGAAAAGAAAGGACAAATTCACACAAGCCAATTTATAAGTTTTTTGAGCATCCAAATATGATGCTTTTGTTTTAATACACTCATGTCAGCTAATCCCCACAATAGCCCTGTGGGAACCGAAAATATAAAAAGTTTCAGAGAGAAATTAATGATCGGAAAGACCCAATGAACTTATTAGAGTTACACAGCTATATTAGAATTCCAGGACTGTCTGTACTATGACCATGCTCTGTCTATTATACCCGTTTTAGGCTGTTGATTTTATACCAACAAAGTAAGTGGTAACTGGCGAGTTTGATTATGTTTTAGGAAAGAGTAGGGTAGGAGAGATCAAAGACAGTGAAACAGAGGATGCTTTTGATGTAAAAATGTCAATAACCTAAATAAGGCAGTGGAAGTACAAAGGAAAAAGAAGACCAAATTCAGGAGAGATTGCAAAGGTAGATGTGATGGACTTGGGTAAAAGGGAAGGGTCGTAGATAACACCAAGATTTCTAACCTGAACAATTTGTATGTGACAATGCCACTAGAAAGACAGGAAACCCAACAGCAAGTCTTGATGGAAGCTGGTTAATGTAGTGATCTTTAGGTTGAGTTTGAGGTGCAGGTGAGATATGCATATGACACAGAGAAAAATGATGACAATGTGTATCTGGAGAGTTCAAGGACACAGATAGAGATTTGAAAATCATCAGCCTGGGGATATGAACTGAAGTCTTAAGGGTAAATATTATTTTATGGCAGAACTTAAATTAGTGTACTATGTAAGAACTAAGTTCTAATAAAAATCAGACTACTTGGGATCAAATCTTAGGTCTACCACTTTCTGGCTCCCAGGCAAATTTACATAACCTCTCTTAGCCTTGTCTCTCACGTATTCTCATCTAGGTAACATTGGCAATGATTGGAGACATTATTTTTTGTTGTTGCCACTGGGTTTGCTACTGTCATCTTAATGGGTAGGACTCACTGAGGATGGGAACGGGAAAGAGACCACTGGGGTGAACAGTTAGCAGAGTAATGATAATTTTGGGGAAAAGTTATAATAAGGGTGAAAGAAAGATGGAAATAGAATTCCAGGCTGCAATAGGCTGAGAATTAAACGAAAAACGAGGATGAGAGATAAGAAAAGCAGCTTCTTCACAATGGCTATTTGACTACAGAGGACAGTTTTGCTTCTATTTTTAGGTTTGGAAAGAACATCCTGTTTAGACTAAAAAGAAAGAAAAGTCAAAAGGGAAACAATGAAAAAATAAGAAAGACTGTAATTGATGGAGCAAGAGTCCAGGAGAAAAAGATTGAAGACTCTGTGATTATCAACAATGAAAAGGAGACTTGCTTTAAAAAAAACTTGGGGTACTTCCCATGGCAGAAAAGTATGATGCTAATGTCACTATACTTGCAGTCAAGGGAAAAAATGCAAGTCTATTTATTAAGATTTTCATTTGTAGTTTATTTCATAAAAACCATAAAAAGCTGAGTTATTTTTATGAGCCTTTCAAAAATTACAAATTAAAATTGTATTAAATAGCCCAAATACACAAGAAAATGTATCCTCTAGATTGACATTGATGTTCCATCATTAGACTTCCTATTAAGGACTGAATTATCTCCCTTAAAATCCATATATTGGAGCTCTAACCCCCAATGAAATTGTATTTTGAGACAGGGCCTTTATAAAGATATAATAATTAAGGTTAAATGAGGTCCTAAGGGTGGGCCCCTAAATCTATGGGAATGGAGTCCTTGGAAGCCAGGAAAAGACACCAGGAGGGCCCACATGCAGAGGAAAGGCCCTGTGAGGGTGCCGTGAATATGGGCCTGTTAGCCAAAGGCAGGACAAAAGACTTCACCAGAAACCAACCCTGGTGGTTCCTCGATCATGAACTTCCAGCCTCTGGAAGGGTGTGTAGATAAATTTCTGTTCTTTAAGCTACCTAGTCTGTGGCATTTTGTTATGGCAGCCCCAGGAGACTGATTACTTCCTTAATTGGAACTTTTATACAAATAATACAATAGGAGAAAGAAGGTGACCCATTGAAATAAAAATTATTTCTCTCAAGGAATCTGATTGGTCTCCTGAATTTACAAGAAAAACACAACCCCATCAAAAACTGGGTGAAGGATAAGAAGCTTCTTACAAGAAGACATTTATGCTGCCAACAAACATGAAAAAAAGCTCATCCTCACTGGTCATTAGAGAAATGCAAATCAAAACCACAATGAGATACCATCTCACTCCAATTAGAATGACAGTCATTAAAATGTCAGGAGACAACAGATGCTGGAGGGGATGTGGAAAAATAGGAATGCTTTTACAATGTTGGTGGGAGTGTAAATTAGTTCAACCATTGTAGAAGACAGTGTGCCAATTCCTCAAGGACCTAGAACCAGAAATACCATTTGACTCAGCAATCCCATTACTGGATATATACCCAAAGGATTATAAATCATTCTGTTATAAAGACACATGCACACGTTTATTGCAGCACTGTTCACTTGGAACCAAACAAAATGCACATCAATGATAGACCAGATTTTAAAAATGTAGCACATATATACCATGGAATACTATGCAGCCATTAAAAAGGATGAGTCCATGTCCTTTGCCGGGACATGGATGAAACTGAATACCATCATTCTTAACAAACTAACACAGGTACAGAAAACCAAAAACTGCATGTTCTCACTCAAAAGTGGGAGTGAAACAATGAGAACACATGGACACAGGGAGGGGAACATCACACAGTGGGGCCTGTTGGGGGATAGGGTGCAAGGGGAGGGAGAGCATTAGGAGAAATATCTAATGTAAATGACAGGTGGATAGGTGCAGCAAACCACCCTGGCACATGTATACCTGCACGTTCTGCACATGTATCCCAGAACTTAAAGGATAATAATAAAAAGAATCTGATTGGTCATAAGGGCAGGATGTGAGAGAGAGAAAGCAGATATTTAATACCAAATTCCAGCCACAACTATTAACTAGATCACCTGAGATTTCCATATTGGGGAGATAAATATGGTGTCAATTGTGGCTGGGATTGCAGGTGTTAGAATCAGGTTGCATTGGTTCAAATCCCAGTGTTGACACTTGCTAGACATGTGACCTTGGGCAAATTACTTAATTTTTTTAGCTTTGATTACCTTACCTTTAAAACAGGGAACATCCATGTAAATAGTTTGTACAGTCCTAATGTATGCTAGCTAGTATTTTCATGTTTTGCTTGAAATTTATATTGCTAAATTATATAAACATTAATTTGCGACATTAAGGGATGTATTTATTGTTAAGCTTCTAGTGTTTTTTGTGGGGGAAAGCTATGTATTTCCCTTTCTAGTCATGTAATGAGAACAGAAATTAAAAGTCCAGGAATTGATTGAATTTTATAAAAATGTTAAGCCAGGGGTTAATGTCTTTGTTTCAAGGAGTTTTGGGGCATAAGTAACAAAAAGATATCTTGGGATAGATTTATTGTGCCATTTTAGGATTTTGCTTTCAAGTAATAGAAAATCAGTGACTATCATAGTATTTGCATTCCCATGACATTTTTCTTGGCCAGAGTTTTTCAGGGGCAGTTTTTAAATAGTTACCAAAAAGTAGATTGTTTTAATTGATATCTGCTATAATTGATATATCTATATAAACCAGAATGTATCTGCTATAGATTTTGTTTTTAATAAATATTACCTATTTATTTTTAGACAATTTTGATAAGTTTTTTGCCAGTTATATGAATTTGTAAATTTTAAATAATTTTTAAGTAGCGAAGCTTGAAATTTAAAAAAGTTTTAGGTTTTAGGGTACACGTGCAGTTTTGTTATATAGGTTAACTTGTGTCATGAGAGTTCGTTGTATAGATTATTTTGTCATTCAGATACTAAGCCTGGTACCCAGGAGTTATTTTATTTTATTTTATTTTATTTTATTGCTTCTCTCCTTCTCGTCAGTTGTATTCTTCTGAAAATTTTTTAATAGATAAGATGCTCATTGTTTCCATGGACTCTGCTTCGAGAATACCAAAATTTGGAGAAAAAATGAACATTTGCTTCTACATAATTCTATCACAAAGTGGTCTTAAAATTTAGAACTTACAGTGTCATAAAAAATAATTTAGTATTGATTCTTTGTTTTCTTTGGGAAAGTATATTATTTTGATGAAATTAATTAAACCTATGTGAAACTTATCATTGGTTTTTATGTCAAAACAGTGTAATTTGGTCCAGAAAAGTAACAATAGGAAGAGTAATGTGTAATATCTGCTTTCATTAGTATGGATTTTATATAGTAAGGTAAAGGGAGTTTCTTTTAAACATCAAAAATAATTGGCCTGCCACAAAAAGTATGTCCACTGTATGGACTGTTTGATTTCAGTATAGTTTAGAGATATTTGTTTTTAAAGAAAAGGAAACATACAGAGTTGGCACATTAGGGCAATCTATTCTTATATTTTCCTCCTAAACACTGAAAAGGCTAAGAACTATCACATGAGATTTGATTCTAATTTCTCCTGCTTTTAATTTAAAATGAAAGTCATGCTATATTTTCAAATCTTTTCTTTCACTTTAATTGCAATTGGGATTCATGGATATAAATTTCATTATGGTCTAAAATAATTACCCTCGTTTAATGTCCTTCTGTATAATTCAGTGTTAAATTGCTAAGTGTTTCAAACCACTTCTCCCATATTGATACCAATGTATTGCTTCATTAGGACCCAAAATGTATGTGAAGCTTTCATTGTAACTAAGCTTTTGTCCTAAAAATTCATATAGGTGGATTACGTAAGGCACACACAGGAATTTTAACTCATATATCTTGAATTTTAAATAAAACATTGCTTCAGAAACTTAAGAGTTTTCTTGTCTTATCCTGGGCACATACATATATAAAAATGAACAAATGAGTAAGTGGTTGAGTGAGTCCATCCATCTGTTTATTAATTCATTTTAAATTTCTATCACAGGCCAGGAAATAACCTAGTTCCTAAAGAGAAAGAGATTGATGAAGAAGCTAAACTAGGTGACTGATCTCATGAAATCTTCATTTTGGCATGAGAAAAACAGCAGATATTTAAACAATCAAAGTAGTTTTTAGCTAGTGGTGACTGAAAATGAGTTAAAGTCACAGTGTGACAGCAGGAAGGATTTTAAGTAAAGGCTACTTTGCCTGGATTGGTCAGTCCTGTATGAAGATGAAACAATTGAGCTGGAACCTGAATGGTACTGAGAAAAAGCCGTGAAAATCTAGAGAAATAATGTTCCAGGCAGAAGACAAAGGCCCTGAGGCAGAGGCATGAAGTATTCTTAGTCAAATGTAGCATAGTATAACTCAGAGAAGTTATAGAGGTCAACAGAACAGTGATGTGATCTGATTTGTGTTTTTAAAAGATTACTCTGCCCACTGTGTAAGGATAAGAGAGGAAATAAAGGAAAAGGCAGTTACAGAATTCTGCAGTGAGACAATGGCAGTTGAGACCCCAAGATAATATAGAAAAGGGGATTCATTTCAGATTATTGCAGTTGGAATGTACAAGATTTGGTGTTGAATTCGATACGGAGGAAGGAAGAGGACAATCTAGAAGAGGAATCAGCAAGCGTTTTTTGGAAAGGGCCAGGACATTAAAGAATGTCTGTAAACCTGTACATCACACAGCTCAGTTTGTAGAGAAGGAGACTGACCAAAAACTAACAATTCCAGAACTCTGCAATATGCTCTGAAAGGCAACCATGGGGTATCAGATAGGATTCAAAGGGGCACATAAGCAGGGGTGAGACAGAAAGTGAGTGGTCTAGGACAGTGCTTTTCTGAGATCTGTGCTGAAGGACCAGTTTTGTTTTTTATTTTCACCATCCATTGTAGATAGATGTTTTTGTAAAATAAAATACAAATGAATTGCTAGAAAAATGCAAGTGGAAAAAAAGCATAGAAATAAATGCCCACTTTTTTTTTTTACTATTATATTCAGCATACATAAAATCCTATTTCAGTAAAAATATTAGAACAAATGTAACACTGGATAAAAGGAAAAGAATTGCCCCAATTAATCACATTGTTATTGAAAGCATGTATACAAGCAATAAGAAAAATAATGGCTATTATACTTGTTTTGCTGTCGTAACAAAACCACAATTTATGAGTGAAATAGCAATTCTCCATTCTGACTGCAATTGGTACACTTTGAAAGAACACTGTGGATTTCACTGTCTAGTCTTTAATGTGTCAAATGTACCTGTTCCTTGATTGTTAACTTTTTGTATCTAGGTTAAATGAATGATGGAAATGCTACTCGCAGGGAATAATGTATGCTTAAGCTGTTTTTTGTTTTGTTTCATACACTCCGAGTAGAGAAACCAGTCTCACAGAGGAGAATTGATGGGAACAGAAAAAATGATTTTAAAGTAATATCAGAATACTGAAAATATTCATTTTTACTTTTTATCAAAATGGAACAAGTGATGTTCTATTTTTTTAATCATTCATTAGTAGCTAGTTCTATCAATTACTTCTGTAAAGTATGGCTAAATTTTAATTCTCTTTTGATAAAATAAATAGATTCTAAATTTTACATACTTTAGGTTAAAATTCACAAAGTAATCTTAAATATTAGTTTATTTAAAATATATATAAATATACATATAATATATTTAGGCCAGACGCGGTGGCTCATGCCTTTAATCTCAGCACTTTGGGAGGCCAAGGTGGGCAGATCACGAGGTCAGGAGATTGAGACCATCCTGACCAACATGGTGAAAACCTGTCTCTACTAAAAATACAGAATTAGCTGGGCATGGTGATGCGTGCCTGTACTCGGGAGGCTGAGGCAGGAGAATCACTTGAACCTAGGAAGCGGAGGTTGCAGTGAGCAGAGATAGTGCCACTGCACTCCAGCCTGGCAACAGAGCTAGATTCCTCTCAAAAAAAAAAAAAAATCATACATTTAATAATACTCTCTTATGCACAACTTGTATGCAGCTTTTACCAAATGTTTCTCACCTTATGGATTTGACAGTAACACAAATTTGTACCCTGTTCAAAACCATAAGTCCACTGATCTTGCTCTTGGATGTCTCAGCATTGTCAAATTGCTAGAAAAAATTTCTAAACTTCTTTGCTTATGTCTTTATAGACTGGCAACAAATAGTGTACCAATTATACTCTGAGTAACACTACTCTTATCGAAAGACTCTAAATTCAATCATCCTTAGAAAAGGGTGAATATATAGGAATCTTCTATATAAATATTTAAGATAGAATATTTATGTCAAAATTGTGTATAGGAAAATCTCAAAACACTTCTTTAGAAAACACGACGTTTCCCTTTTTATACCCTTTACTAAGATGCATATTTTTTTTTACTTTAGTATTTTTGGGGTATAAGTGGCTTTTGATTACATGGAGTAAGTTCTTTAGTGGTGATTTCTGAGATTTTTGTGCACCCATCACCCTAACAATGTACACTGTTCCCAGTATGTAGTCTTTTATCCCCTACCTTCCTTTCACCCTTCGCCTCGAGTCCCCAAAATCCATTATGTCATTCTTACGCTTTCAGATCCTCATAGCTTAGCTCCCGCTTATAAATCAGAACATATATTTAGTTTTCCATTCCTGAGTTACTTCACTTAGATAAATGGTCTTCGACTCCATCCAAGTTGCTGTAAATGCCATTATTATCATTCCTTCTTACGGCTGAGTAATATTCCATGGTGTATATATACCACATTATCTGTATCCATATCCACTCACTGGTTGATAGGCATTTAGGTTGGTTCCATATTTTGCAGTTGGGAATTGTGTGGTTGCAAACATATATGTGCTAGTGTCTTTTTCTTAAAATGACTTCTTTTCCTCAGGGTAGATACACAGTAGTGGGATAGCTGGATTGAATGGTAGTTCCACTTTTAATTCTTTAAGGAATCTCCGTACTGTTTTCCATAGTGGTTGTACTAGTTACATTCCCACTAGCAATGTAAGTGTTCTCTTTCACTACGTCTGTGCCAAAAAGATATATATGTTCTTAACAGTTAAGGATTAAAAGTGAGAAAGAGTTAAAAATAAAATTTAAGCTAACATTTGTCACCAGTATTTCGACAGTAGAATTACTAGTTAAGCAAATAAACAAAAAATTGAGAAGTTTAGTTATTTTATATTGGATATTTCTGTGTAACTAGGTGTGTCCTACATGCTTGATTGGATTGTTTTCCACACTTAACCATTAAGTTGGTTATAAGTATAGACAGCCTAAAATCAAATAAGTACTAAACCAATACACTTCCAACTTTGAAATAACTGAAAAAAAGTCCAGGAGGATACATGCCAAAATGTTAACGTTTAACTCAAGATTGTAAAATTACAATAGATTGTTTATCCCTTAGAGTTCTTCAGGGCCTTTCAATTTGTTAACATTGTCATTGGAATCATACACACACACACACACACACACACACACACACACACACACACGCATACACACGAAATCTTAAAAATCAAAACTGTATGATTTCATTTGATTAATATAATAAGCCTAGTCAACTTAACAAGACCACGTCCTGAAAAAGAAAGATTTATATAGGCATATTAGACATGGAAACTTGATCAGGACTAAGTCACTTTTTATTTCTCAAAAGTGACAGTAAGTAAAAGGGGAGAACTCCTGAAATCAATTCTTAGCTTTTTATTCCTTTGGTGAATATGCTAAATTTGGTTATTATTTTCAAATGTTGGTACCTTTTAAAGCATATAATTATAATCAGGAAACAGTTTAAATGAAATATTGATTATTTGAAAAACATTTTTCTACTGAATAATCTCCATAACAGATATGGGGACATTATTACAAAGCAAAGATACAAATAAACATCTAATACTTTTGTGTGTATAATTCTCTCTGTTGCAGATATAAACATGTGTGCATGATAAAAAACTAAGATAACTACTCATCAAAGTGTCATTGCTTTCCCTGAAATTCTTGAGTAAATGAAATTCTTTTATAGACACTATTGCCTTCCTTCTGATAAGTATTCAGCCACTTATTACTTCCCACCTTTGTATTGTAAGTCTTTGTGTCTTATCTGTAATGTAAGACTGTGAATTCCTCAAAGTTGTACTTTATTCTCTTTGCATAATCCACAGTAGCTTGAATTGTCCCTTATAGATAGTAGGCATTGTATATATACATATGTGTGTGTCTGGGTGAATGGATGGATGGATAGATGGACGATGAATGGATGGATGGATGGATAAATAAATGGATGGATAACTGGCAAAATATGGATGTGACCGTTTTTATTTTCTTGGGGGATTATTTTTTTTTTTCTCCAAAGAAACATATAGTCATATGATAGTTGATAGTATAAACCACTAAGAATTATGATTGTCCTCATTATAAGTAAAGTAAACAAAAAATAACAAACATAAGAACACTTGAAGTCACATAGTAAATCAAGGGATTTTCTGCATAAGTGTACCAAAACAATGAAGGATGCCTCTAAAACCTTGAGTTTAGCTAAGTAAAACATCCCAGCTAATTTGGAACACTAACTTTCTATATTTTAAAAAACAATTTAGATGAGATTCAGGTTAACAAAGCATAATGGTATAGCCTGTTAAATTAAGAAGGCTTTGCCAAGCATTCTAATAATACCTGATAAGCATTTTGCTTAGCACTATTGAAATATTTGAAATTTTAAGATTTCACCTTTTACTCTTTTTGATTTATAACATTTGACTATTTAGAGAGTGTAAGAAAGAAAAAAACTGTGTTAAATGTTATGACACTTTCTCCCACCCTATTTTTAATTTGAAAATATTCTATTTTAAAAATGTTTATACAAAATTCTAAACCATTATATCAGAATAAAGGATAGGAGGTCATGAGAATAAAATCAATACAGACACACACACACACACACACACACACACACACACATAATGAATACATACATGATTCATGAATATAAAAAGTGCTTTGTAAACTGTAAAGTAAATGATAAATGCTATGATTTTTTAACAGCATGGTAATGCTGAGCTCTGATATTTGGACTGCCTTTCTAATAATTTAAAATACCATTTCTGTCTAGATGAAGTCTCATTATATCACAACTGAAGGGCCAAATTATATTCTCTTTAGACATACCACTGAGTAATCAACTCCCTTCAGAAGAATGTTTTGCCTTAATAATGAAAACATTTTAATAACTAAATTTATTACCCACTGAGTTACTGTCATCATAGCGTTCTAAAACAGACAAAGTTTCTAGACTGAGAAACACAGCTTCTTAACTGATATCCTTCGAGGATAATTTCTTTAAATGTCACCATTCTCAGTGTGTAAAGCTTATAGTTTCTTTTTCCTTCCTGTTTCCCTTTTTCCATACATCTTGTATTCTTTCCTTAATCCCTTCCTTGTTCTTCCTTCTTCCTTCCTCTTTCCTTTATTTTCCCTCACCACCTGGTAAGTATGTATAAACTGCCAGTGTTACACATAAAAGGGATTTCCCAAAGTGCTGGGATTACAGACATGAGCCACCACATCTGACCCAAGTTTATTCATTTTTTTATATATATATATTTTATGTTCTGGGGTACATGTGCAGATCCTGCAGGATTGTTACATAGCTATACGAGACTCCATCTCAAAAAAAAAAAAAAAAAAAAGAATAAACTTGGACCTGTAGTTTAATCAAAAGGCTTAACAAAATAAGCTAAAGGAATGGTCTGATAATCTGAGTCATAAATATAGAATTCTTTTTTGTCCTTAAAAAAAGGGATTTCCCATTTGCTCTCTTTCAACATCTGTGTACTCAAATGATAACATTTTACCCACACTTCTTGAAGGATTCTGTCAAGACTTGTAAAATCAGATTTTCTATCCCAAGAAAAGTAACAGAAAATTTTGCATGAAATATGTACATGCATAGAGGTTTGCTGTGGAGATGCCCTAAGCTAAAGCCATTTTCTCAGTAACATGTCTTCAGTTTATTTTGAAATTAGGTTTAGCATATATGTAGAAATTGGGTATTTTATTTTACAATGTTAAAATGTAACGTCTATGAGTTGTGAGTTTGTTTAAAAAGAGAATTTAATGATTTTTCTCTAGTTGCCTTTATTTGTTTTAACCTATAAATAATATTTTCTGGTTTCTACTCATTCGGTTGCTGGAGTTTTCACAACATCTCAATATAATCTTTTTCAGAATAGAATAACAGTAAAAAAAAAGGCATTAGTCAAGAAATATCATAGGACCTGAGTAACTATTTAGGAAAGCATCTGATACCTGTAATAGTACTTTTCCAAATGTCTATTTGATGAGGGTTCACACAGTTGGCAGGTGTTCCTACAGAGTGTCTTGAGAGAAGGAAAAATGAAACACTAATTGGTTCATTTTTGTTCCAGGAGTGATAAATTCTATAACACCATCAATTGTGCTTATCAAGATGGCTTAAATTATTCATTGATCAGTACAGGGATCTGCAGACAGTGGCAGTCATTTGGAACTCAATAATATTACTAGAAATTCTATATTTTTTTAAACTTCCAGTGATGTATAATGGTTGATTTATTGTTTAAGAAGACTTTGAATATCAGCAAGATACATTTGTTTAATGTTTCAGAAAATGTTATATTCTTTTGGCTAGGATTGGCTTCTAAGTAAAGATTATTTATGAAGGACACATGGTTCCAATTCAAAAGGCCAAAATTATAGTTCTAAGTATATTTATTTTGAAAATAAATTCCATATGTTTAGTCCATAATATTATTTGATTCTTCTCTTTCGATACCTCTTCACAGTGTTTTGGATTTCATTGTGTTGAAAATATCCAAATTTTATAAAGGTCAGAAGCATTATGGAATATACGTCTAATGGTGGACATGCTGCTAAGCTGCAGTCATCTTGGACAAGGAACTTAAATTCTGTGCTTAAATTTTTGTATTATCTAAACACAAAAATAGCAAATGAATCAGATATTATATGTTTTTACAATATATTGTGAACACGTCTAGCCTTAAGGACATTCTCTAAACTCATACCTCCTCTAAGTTTAGATAAGGACCAAGACATTCTATGGGAAAGTAGGAAATTTTGCCATATAAAGAACAATGACAAAAATAATATTTGAACATATTTTTCAACTATGGAAATTATATTTATTGCTTATCAGTGATAATATATTTTTGAAAACTTTGTAAGGACTGTTGCCTATTATTTGTCTATTTAGCATTCATTTGTTTTGGCATGAATTAATGCAATTCATTACAGAAAGATTTATATTCTTGAATATAATTCTTGATTCCCTGGATCTCTGCCTAATCTTGTCTGGGGTCCCTTTATGTATAGAAATAGTTCATATATTAGGTTCAGCATTCTGGTTACCATGCACCCTAGATGAGCTCATTACCCAAGGGTCTGAAGTAACAGCTGCTCCATTCCCCTCCAGCCAGCCCCAAGAAGGGTGTCATGTTTCTCTTTATAGTTTTTCAAAGTTAAAAAGAATATATAAAAGCAATTAAGGAACATTTAAATTTTAAATCAGCAAGCATTTTACTATGTTTTGGGACTTGACCACGCATAACTTATTGTTTAATACAACACACAAACCATTTAATTTGTTAAGATGAGAGAGGCTTAAAATTAAAATGTAATTTCTTAAAGTACTTTAAAATTATCTCCATTACAATTGTAGATAGTAATACTAACTCACAGTATTTCAAAATAAAAGCATATACTTTTATTTGGAAAAACCTCATTGGAACTATTGTTTGTTATTACATGTAAAGCACTTAGAGCAATACTTGGCATATGAGTACCATGTAAGTGAGGCTCTGATTATCATGTGTGTCCTAGGACTTCTGAGTATAGACTTTCACTTTTTTCTTTTCTTCACTCTAATTCAGTAGTTTGCAGAATGTAGTGTATAGTAAGAGTTACTGTATCTAGTTGTATTCAGTAATTTTCAAAGGTAATTCTAGTATTCATGTGTGTATTCATTTTGTGTTGCCTCTATAATATTTTATATTTCAGTGACAGAATTGAAAAGGCTTCACTATAGAAGGCTGAATACAGTTCCAGATGCACAGCAGGATATTGAATAGATTCCATGTGAACAATTAAATCACTCTTCCTGTTTTATGATAAAGTTGGCTTTTCACTCTTCCAAAATGATTTAATTTTTCTGTGATTCTCTCCTGTTGTTTTCCTGTATTCTGCACATTTATTTTGCCTTTGAAAATGAGTTTACTATTTTGTTAAGTGGAGATAACAATGCTTGTTTTTAGAATTTGTTTAAGAATTGGAATTAATATATGTTAATGGTAATTAAAATAATAGTACATGGCATATAAGAGATATTCCATAACTGGTAGATCTGGCTGTCATTTCAGTATTATAATTAAGTTATTCATTAATTTTGTGATATATGTCATTTAATGTGTCACAGACTTTATTCCAAACAATTATTTGAATATCTGCTTTTGCCAGATATGGCTGCCAGATTTGGTTATGTGTTGGCAACTGTATTGGCAAATAAGGTAGAAGAGGTTTCAAATCTCAGAGAGTTTATATTCTATTCAGGAAAAATATTACCTGATATACTTCCTAATAATGCATTTACATTAAGTGTTTGAATTTATTTTTATATAGATGCCTTTAGATTGTTTCATTATGTCACTGACTAGGTTGCCATTGTTACTGCTTTGTAGAAGATTTACTCTAATCACTGTCCTTTTCCTTTGATAGTTCTTTCAAACATTTGATTGGAGGGCTGGATGATGTTTCTAATAAAGCATATGAAGATGCAGAAGCTAAAGCAAAGTAAGTGACTTTTTCCCTTTGGCCTTAATCTTGATTAAAAAATGATTTTGAATAGAAATAAAATCAAATATTTTGTTGGACTTGACAAAGCCCAACATTCTGACAGGACATAACTAATTACTTGAGCGACAAAAGAAGCAAACTCTTCAACATAATTATTATTTGGTATGCTTACTTAGTAGTATGTCACTCTTTAAATACAAAACTTTAATTTTGTAATGAAGATCATCCCAGCAAGAAAAAAAATGCTTATTTACAAATCTAATACAAAAAATTAAATGTAAACATGTTGTCTGTCCTCCAGAAAATACTTCCTGAACAACTGGTGGTTGTATTTCATAGTTGCTTGTGCGATTGTATTAAAAATAATAAAGCTATAAATATTTCCCTGTGCTAATTCATCATTACATTGAACTTTGATGTTACTAACATGAAAATGACAAGAGATGGTAAATATCCCATTAATTATCATGTTGTATAAAAATACAACTCTGTCTATAAGAATAGTTTGATTAAAATATTTTTGGAGAAAGATTTAAAGTAAGTTGATATTAGCTTTTTCTGGAAAATTATTATTTTTAAAATACCAGTAATCTATATAATCTCCCCTCTTTATCCTAATGTAATTATTATTTAATAACATATAGGATACCTAAAGGATTAAATTGACAACAGTGAGCATTAAACAGATAGTTCGGGGCCAGAATTTGATCTGTTGGCTTTCTAGTAATCTGAAAATTAAAAGAAGTAAAATAATTTATTTTGCTCTGAGAATCCATGAAGATGAAAAATTTGCCCTAGAACTAAAATATTGAGAATTATATTCCAACTTAATCCATAAAATTATTTTATTTTCAAAGCTATATTCACAATTTCTCCTCTGTATAGCCCTGAGGTCGAATGCCTGCAGTGTCTCTGCTAAGGTTTGATTAGAAAGTTATACAGGCCAGCTGTAACACCAGACTCCATGCAGTCACTGAGACTGCTTATGTTCTGTATAATTATTATTAATTGTCCTTGTTTATTTCAACAGGCTAAAATGCACATTGATATTCAGTTTATAATTTAGTTTCCAGTATTAATAATAATCCCACCAAGGTGGCAAAGGGGACCACTTAAGGTACTTCATCAGTTTTTAAAGTTATAAAATGCCCTTTGTTATGGTTGGGTTCTTTTCCTAAAGGAATTATTTTGCTATATAACAAAATTCATACTTATAATTTATGTCAGCTTATCTTTACTTATTTGTATGTGTGTGTGTGTGTGTGTGTGTGTGTGTGTGTGTGTGTATTCAGTTAAGGATCTCATTGATCATTTTATATATACATCTCATACATAATTTACATATAATATGTATAATTTTTATATGTAATACAGTTTATATAATTATATAATTATAATCATATTATATAACACTATATGTGTGCATGCATAGATATGTAAAATATATAAAACAACTGATGGTAATCTTAAAAATTCATACACAATTCAGTTAAGTATTCTTAGTTGTCAGAAAAAGTCAAGAGTCTTGTAGACTAATGTATTTTTCCTGTTTCCCTATTAAACTTTGAAGTTTAATCTAATTTTTCCTATTAAACTTTAGAAGATTTTCTAATGAATGTTTTTGTAGAAATCTTATTTATTTCACTTAAAGTTGAGGTCACTAACATGATTCAAATTAATCAGTGATGGGGAAGTGACCAAGTTAGTCCTAGGTTTCTCTGTGTCCTATTGACTTTATAAAGATAACTACGTGTACATCTCCTGAACTCTGGCCATTCATGAATTCACTTGCACATACTTCAATTAAAAGTAGTCAGTAAGACAAACTGAAACAATGAAATTCAGATATTCTGACAATTAGAGGTAGGTATGGCAACAGTTCTTAACATTGGAAGAAAATTGGTCAATGTGAAAAACATGAACCTGAATGAAGGCCAAAAGCCTTGGGTTCTGCTTGTCTCTGTCATTACCAGACAAGTGATTTTGGTCATATATCTTAATGCTTATCTCTCAATCTCAGTTTTTACACTTTTAAAATGGTGTTTTTAAGATTTAATTGATGGCAGTGTGTAAAAATACTTTGTAAATTTTAAAGGCTGTAAAAATATATCACTAGGCTTACACCTGTAATCCTAGCACTTTGGGAGGCTGAGGTGGGCAGATCACCTGAGGTCAGGAGTTTGAGACCAGCCTGTCCAACATGGTGAAATGTTATTGCTACTAAAATTATAAAAATTAGCTGGGTGTGGTAATGGGCACTTATAGTAACAGCTACTCAGGAGGCTGAGGCAGGAGAATCACTTGAACCCAGGAGGTGGAGGTTGCAGTAAGCCAATATCGTGTCATTACACTCCAGCCTGGGTGACCAGAGTAAAACTCTATCTCAAAAATAAATAAATAAAATATATCACTAGAAATAACTAGAAACATACTTCAGTACATTTGATATGTAATTGAATTTACAGATTCCATATCTTTATGTTGATCAAATTTTACTTGGACAAGAAGACTTTAATTTTACATAAGCAACATAATTTTATTTGAGTAGCATATTATGAAATTAAACCTTACCTAGAAAATATTCAAAAATATATTTTTAATAAAACAGTAACATTTGATTAAAAGAGAGTTCAATTTTAATTAAAGAAGAAAGAAAGACAATGACATGACTACCTACATTAAACTAGTTTCAAATATTGCTATTTGGAACCATAAATTTGATAGATTATAATTTAGCCATTATATTTATACTGTTTCCTCCAATTTTACTGTGGTATAACTGAGAAATAGGAATTGTATGCAATTAAAGTGTATATGACATGATTTGATATATAGGAATACATTGAGAAATGATTATCACAATCAAACTAATGAACACATCTACCACCTCACATAGTTACTTTTGTGTGTGTGTGGTAAGAACACTTAAGATCTACTGTCTTAGAAAAATTCAACTGTACAGTTTTCTTTGAATTTTCTCTTCAGTTCACACTAAACCCAAATGAATGTATAATTCATGTTTTTTAATATTGATTATTATAGTAATGGCTTGATGAAAAAAGTCTAAAACCTTTATCCAAATTCTAGTGAGGTTGATAATGTGACCTTTATTCCTAAAAACAGCCAAATAAATAAATATCAGAGTTATTGTTGTGTCTTATACACAGTTAGCATTTTATAGTCTTCTAATAAATAATTAATATTAGAAGATTTCTGAAGTGTAAGGTATCTTTTAATTAGGTGTCCTATCACTCAAAGAAGGCAAACTGTGAATTATTCCCTAAAGAAAGCTTTCTAGTTGAACTCTCAAGTTTAAAACTCTATTTGAATCAGCATTGTTGTTTCTCTCTATTGAATTTCTTCCCCTTAACTATTTTATATTTTTATTTTGTATTTAAGGAATTTATAAGCATTTCCAATGCTGTAAGGGCTAGAAACCAGCTCTATTTGTTTAAAATCTGGGATATTTCTGTTAATACCTCTAAATTTCCATACAGATCACAAAATCTTGACCATTTAGAAAGACAATGTTAATTTGGCTCTACTTTGTAAGCTTTATTTGTTCAAGGTCTTCTTGATGTTTTGCAAAATCTATGGAAGATAAGATTAAGATTTCTTAAAATTAAACTAAAATGATTATGTTAGTTATCTGTGGGAAATTATTATTGGTGTTATCTCATTGACTATGTTTATTTGAGTAAGAAGCGAAAAAAAAGTAGGACTTACTATAAAGATTAAGTCAAGACATTTAAAAACTTAAATGTTAGCATAATCAAGCTCAATGGCAGAAAGATTTCACAAAATGTTTAGACCTTCCCTTTCAGTAAAACCATACCAGGCATTCAGCTCAAGTAGAGAGTCTGGGAAGATTGGCTTGAGAGAAATGTTCCAGTAAAAGTGGTTCTCAAAACTCCTCTCCTGCAGGATAGGAGCCCTGAGTCTGTCTTATGAGGTATATATTCTACAAAGATATTTAATTCTAGGCAAAAATTTTGCCTATATGGCATGCTTAAGCTTCACTTGATTGCTGCTTATTATCCACTGAGGGCTTCTCTTTTTTAAAATAGGAAGTTATAATCACAAAGACATTAGAAGAGACAATATCAGATCAAAGTTAAGGTTCACTGAACTTTATATGGAGAAGAAGGTAGGATGTGTGATGAAAGGTACATATTTTCAATTGATAATATGTATTCATTCGTTTAATAAACATTTAGAAATTTACTTATGATGAGTCAGGCATTGTGCTTTATAATGTGCACACCAAATAGAAAACACCATTTGCAGTACTAAAGATTATCTTACAGTTCAGTAGGGAAGCTGATATGTAATTCAATGAATACTTTCACTAATTGGTTCTAAGAGTGAGTTATAACAATTATTATGAGATGAGTATTTGGATATAAGGTTATATCTCTATATGGAAGCCTGTTTTTATAAAAATCACAACCATTCAGAAATATCTAAAGAAAAATTAAATATTTTATTAAATGTTTTTTATATATGTGTATAGCTTGTATCTTAAATGAAATATTTTCAAGTTATACTAACTTTGATATCTTAATTACTAAATAATCAGCAGTTATAGGCAAAACAACTATTTCCGCAAATAAAAAATCCCATATATTTGTATCTTTCATTTTCTTCCTCTATCTTGGCCTATGTGTGTGTGTGTGTATATATGCATATATAGAGGCATACACACACACACACACACACACACACACACACACACACACACACACACACATAGGCCAAGATAGAGAAAGACAGTGCAAACAATCTAAAGCAAACACACTGCTATTACCTATCTTTGTGGTTTACAGTTATAGTGCATTTTTAATTTTATATCTTGTTTTATTCTATTTAACATCTGTTAAATGTTTTGCATTGCTATAAAGTAATACCTGAGGATCAGTTATTTATGAAGAAAAAAGGTTTATTTGGTTCATGGTTCTACAGGTTGTACAGGAAGCATAATATTGGCATCTGTTACTGGCAAGGCCGCTGGAAGCTTCTAATCATGGCAGAAGGCCACAGGGAAACAGGCATATCACATAGAGATACAGGGAGCAAGGGAGATGCCAGGGTCTCTTAAACCACCAGCTCTCACTCTGTGAACTAAGATAGGGAAAACTCTCTTATTACCATGGAGATGGCACCAAGGCATTCATAAGAGATCCACCTCCATAACCAAAACACCTCCTATAAGGCGCCACCTCCAACACTGGGGATGACATTTTAACGTGAGATTTAGAGGGGACAAATATTGAAACCATATCAGCATCTTCATAGTATACACTTTTATAATAACTATTTTTTTTTTGAGGCAGAGTTTTGCTCTTGTTGCCCAGGCTGGAGTGCAATGGCACAATTTTGGCTCACCGCAACCTCTGCCTCCTGGGTTCAAGCAATTCTACCTCAGCCTCCTGAGTAGCTGGGATTACAGGCGCATGCCACCACACCTGGCTACTTTTTTGGGGGATTTTTAGTAGAGACGGGTTTCACCATGTTAGCCAGGATGGTCTCCATCTCCTGACCTCATGATCTGCCTGCCTTGGCCTCCCAAAGTGCTAGGTTTATATAATACTATTATATACTATTCATGGAAATCAGTTTAATGGTACCTGATAACCCAGTGAATAGAAACTTAGACTTCTAGACTGATTCAAGTTGTAGCCTTATTGATTCAATGTATTTTGCTTTTAAAGATAAGATCTCAATTACCTTTTAAGGAAAACAAAAAGCACCAAACAATAAAAACACCTTCTAATACATTTCATCTAGTGGTGCTTTTCAAACTACTTATGTCATGACATTCGTAGAAAATGAGTAGTGTTTTGCACAAATTAGTTCAGCTGCCCTAGCTCCATCTTTTAGTTTTGAAGGCTGAAGGATTCATAACTAAGCCCTTCAATGGGAAGTTCTGACAACTATATGACTATAGATATGTAAATGCACTTAGTTTTTATCTAGATTGATAATACACTATATTGTTTTTTATGAACTCCTTCTCTTGTCAAAATCTATGTAAAGCTCCTAAATGAGTGTGGACATATTTTTTAATCTGTAATGCCCCTTGGTATACATAAGGATTTAAGGACTCCCTGCAGTGACTCTGCAGTCCGTCATGCACCAGCATCACCCATGTTCATTCACTTCTTCATATGCTTTAATCTCTTCAACAGATATTTTTCTGTGTGCCTACAAAATGCTGCACATAAAACAGTGAATAAAATAGATTAGTTGGTTGCCTTAACGGAGCTTATGGTCCAGTGAGGGAGAGAGGCATATGTTAATCTTTCTGGGAAGTCTTACTAGGGGAAGTGACATTTTAACCAGATGTGGCCTAAATTCTGAAGAATTAGCTGGTGCTGGCTAGACAAGAAATAGTTGGTATTAGTTAAGCAAGGAGGTATGGAGAGCATTCTAGCTGGAGGAACAAATGGAGAGCATTCTAGATAGAGGAATAGCATGGGAAAAACCCCTCAAAGTAGGAAGCAACATTATGTATTCAAGGAACTAAACTCCCAATATGTCTGAGACCTGGAACAAAGGAGAGAGGAGATCAGAAAAGAGAGAATGACAAAGACCAAATCTCATAAGACTTTGTAAGCCACATTAGGACATGGAGAAATCACATTAGACTTCAAAGCTGGCAACTGAGATGAGTTGGTTTATATTAAAACTGGGCATTCCTGTCTCCGTGATTGAAGGGGTGTGCACTGAAAGCAGGGAGAATAATCAGAATATTTTTCATGCTAAAGCTGATAGTAGACAGGAATAGAGTGAGGGCAATGTGAGTTGAAAAAAGCATTTGAGAGATATTTAGGTGGCAAAGCCAGTATGTCTTCAGGAAATACATATAGGTGGTGAAGGGCAAAAAGGTCAAGGAAAATGCAAAGCGTTTTGGTCTGAATATTGGAGATAAGTGATGGAATTCTCTAAGGTAGAGAAGGATTATATGGTTAGCAGGTTTGGAGAGTCAGGTGATCGTGAACTGATTTTTTGAGAAGTTAAATGAGATAATTTTGAGATATGGTTAGGCAGGTCTGGTGCACAGAGAAAAGATTATCAATTTGAGAATAACAGACATTTTGGTGGTATATGGCAATTGTAGCTGTGGATGAGATAGAAATTAGAGATTGAGAGGAGCATGACACTGAGGACTGAATCTTGAGGAATATTAGCATTTAAAAGTTAGAGAAGAAAGAAGAATTTGACAAAAATTAAAAAACAAGAAAGACTGAGAAGGAGAGATGAAAGGTAGAAGGAACACCAGATGCACATGGCATCACAGAAACCAAGAACAGAGTATATGTCTTAGGTATTCAGGCTGCTATAACAAAATACTGAAAATTTAGTGGCTTATAAACTGTAGAAATTAATTTTTGAGTTCTGGAGGCTGTGAAGTCCAAGATCAAGTCACCAGCAGATTAAATAGCTGCCCATTTCCTGTTATATAGACAGCTGTCTTTTCACTGTAGCCTCACATGGCAGAAGGGCCAAGGGCTCTCCGGGGTCTCTTTCATAAGGCCACTAGTTTTATTCCTGAGAGTTTGCCCTCATGACCTAATAACCTCCCAAAGGCTCTTCCTCCTAATACCATCACAATTTGAATTAGGTTTCAACATATGAATTTAGGTAGGGAGGAGTGCACAGTCTATAGCAGTGTGCTTCAAGAATGGGGGAGGAAACAATATTACATGTTGCTGGGAATTCTAGTATGTTAACAAATGCTAATTGGATTTAGCAAACCAGTGGGTTCATTTTCATTTTAGAATGGAGTGATAGGGATGGAGCTCCCCCGACATAGGCTACAAATGAATCTAATTTTTCGAAACAGGAGTCAATGAGCTTATACCAAATAATAAGACATTGTAAGTAAAATAGCCAGAAATGTGTAAATGGAAGGTTATGGATCTTCAGTATTGATAGAGATGTGACTATGTAAAATCTAACAGAGAATAGAGTTTTAAGACTACACAAGTGGGTCTCAGGTCCTTTTAACTTCCTTATAAAGGCAGATGTCTTCAAAGGTTAAGAGTGAGACCATCTCCACGGATGAGGGTTACACCACTTTGTGACATTATTTCTTGATCAAGAAGGTCATTACTCTTCAGTCTTATACTAGGTAACATTCCTTTAAAGTATTGCGATCTCTCTAAAGAACCTACAAAAACAATAAGTTCTCCTAAGAGGAATAAAAAATATATTTTTAATATTATAATATAAATTTGTACATAAACTCTTTATCCTGCAAGGATAGCAAAAGCCTTCCTCTGATCACAAATAAGGAAGAAAAACACTAAGAAAGAAGGCCCAAATTTGCCAAAAACCTAATAAAGACCCACCCTGTAATGACCATCTTGTCCTGCCCTACTCTCCTCATCATGTATCTAAATTGTTCACATATTCTCTGACTTGTCTCCCAAAAGGACATTCATAGTAGATTCACATAATATAGGAAGAAAATATTAGAAGTAAACAAGAAAGATGTATCTATGACAGTAAGCCAGAGATAAGGCTAGTATGCAAAACAGGACTCTTATCAGTGCAGGGATGAGAGATGCACAAAAACATTAGTGATGGCAAGACTGGATCTGATTTAATGCCACTAAACAGTGAAGTGACACAATCTCCTCCCTCTCCACTCCACTGACACTCTGCAAGAACAGTAGGGAGTATTGCCTACCTGTGTACCACTCTTCTGGCTCTTTGAAGGAATAGTCCTTAAATATTTTACTTCCATTTCCATAATTAGTCCTCATTGACTTAAAGCTCTCCTGTTTACAAATTTATTTGCGAAGGAACATTTAAGACTGTCTAATATTTTCAGGATTACTTTTGATGATCAACCTTGTTGTTTGACACAATGTGACAGTAATAAAAGATGTTCTCTCATTGCGTATCATTAGCAGCGATAACCCTTTAGTAACTGACCCTGCCTGTCACAGGGAGGTTGCTCTTTGGCTTCCAGAGAGAATGGCTGATGTTGTTCAGGCCTTTGAAAATGCACTCATCAAATGCCTCTTACAGCACATGAGGCCATGTTAAGTCAGAACCTAGTCCACATTGTTTGGTTACATCTTCTGAAATCCCTCAGGGTCAGCTAGCATCTACCAAACAGGAGGTTTTTAAATGCACAGTTGAGTACACAGGGCTTGCTCTTTTGAACATGCTAACTTTGAAATTTGGGGCTTTCTTATTGGTAGTGTTTTTTGTTGTTGTTGTTTGGGGTTTTTTTTGCCTGGCATTTTCAAGAAAAGATTTTGGTATTCCCATAATCTTATCAACAATTTACTTAAAATAACTTGGTCTTGTTCTAAGCAATTCTCAGGGAAATGATCCTGGAAAATTGTTTTTCCCCTATGGAAAGAATTCAAGTGAGCAATATCCTGTTCCACAATGGGAACTGTATGTCAATTAAATGGAAAAAACACTGAGAATAGCATTGTGAAATAGCCCTCAAACCAGAATTAGAACTTGCTGACCATTTGTAGGGTGAGTAGTTGTAAGACAGCCCCATTCTCTCAGGAATATAAAATATTTTTCATTTTATTTCATGGCAAAATATAGGAGATGAAAAATTTTCAGCAGTTGGCCCTGAACAAATGAGCTGGCTTTCACCCTTTCAAGAGCTGTTTGTGTTTTAAATTCTAGTACATGTAATCAGGCTAGGCAGAAGTACAGAATGGTTTCTAAGGCCACCAATGCTGATAGATTAATACTTCAGCATGATTTGTGACTACAGAGAGTATCAAAGTACAATGCTCTTTCAAGTACAGTAAGACTGATTCAGTTGCTTTTTTTAAAAAATGGTTTTCAGGACGGAACTACTTGGCCGGCCTTGAATTGAAGTAATTTTTTTAATTAAAAATTTTAAAACTCTCGAAGGCCATTTGCTAATTTTTGCTCTGCAGTGCTTATCTTTGAGACTCCCTAGGTAAGAAGACTTTATAAATGTGAATCCCAGTATGTACTTGCATGCAGCCTTTTCTAATCGACAGAGCAGAGGACTACAGATAATTGAAAATTCTAGTGCTGCTGACTTGCTTGGTGAAAGCAGACAAGCTACTTGATTGCTGACTGTTTCCTTCTTCCAAAAAGAATAAAGATGCTTCCTTTCCACAATTGCTGTATTAAGTAATGACAATTGAAAATTACTTTCAAAACATCAGGAGCTCTTTAAATTCTGTGGATACATTAGTCCTGTATGGCAATTATCTCAGCCTCTCCAGAGCCCCAAAAGAACAACCCAATGCGTGTTTCTTTTCAATCGCTTGATATATAAATCCTATTTACAATACAGTACCTTTTAAAAGCAGAAAAGAATAATACCTTTTATATCCTTTTGTGTTCTCAGTAGTTTCATTTGAAAAATAATTATCTCCAGCTACAACGCCTTTTCTTAAGTGAAGGCAGTCTCTATTATTGGAGTGAACATAGCATGTAGAGTAATTTTAAAACTGCTTTGCAAGTAAGGTTGAGCCAGAAAATGCTTGAACCTAGTGAGTGAGGGCAAGGCTAGAGCTCAGTGCTGAAGGGCTCTTTCTGATGAGGCCATATTTACATAGCGAGTAATGGCAGTAGCTGGGAGTTTGGAGAACAAACCGTAGTTACAGCACAACCACTAACTTCGTGTGAACTCGGACAGCACCCTGGCCTCTTGGAGCCTGTCTCTCAATCTGTAAAAACAGCAATTTTGAAATCCTTTCTAGTTTTTGACTTTAGGCTTCTAAGATTCTTAGAATGTGCACATTAACAAGGCATTATTTTAGAAGCATAACTTCCTTTTATAGAAACAGTATTTTTGTCTTGGCTGATTTTCTAAATTTATAATGAAGACATCTCTGACTGTCAACAAAAAACAGACTCTTAAGGATCATGGAATAATTTATAAATCTATGTTAACAAAGGTTACTAAGTTATATGTTCTCGTAAAATATTGCTGTTAAGGTGCTTGCTTAATTCAAAAAATTTTTTATCAAATTATGCAGTTTTGCTTGAAGTAAATTTTGATAATTCATAGTAATTAAATAAGCCTTTAGAAAAAGAAGTTCTGATTTTTATTATTATATAATTTTCTTACTAATATGGCATTTAGATAAGCCCTGCTATCTTTCAATAAAATGCCATTAGAAAATTATAGATTATCTTTGAAACTAGAAAATGTTATACTAATATTTTCCCCATAAGTCCTTTTAGAAAGAGGTGATTTTTAAATAATGTATTTAAATGGCAGCATAAATTGTTTTCATACAATGAACATAATATACTATATTAATTTAGATCTTTAACTTGCTATTTGAGGAAGATGAGATATGGAAGTGAAGCATGGCTGGTGCTCAGAGACATTTACATGTATCACACCATTTTCCTCTAATGCATAAATTGCAAGAATTAGTCAACTTTATAAACTCTATTAATTACTTCAGGCAGCCAGCCTGTTCCCTAGTATATCAGACATGTAGAGATAAAAGACAAAAGCTATTGCTCTAATATTCAAAAACTGTACAAACATTTTAGACAACCTAGATGAATAACTAATTGAGCACATTGAAGACTAATAATCCTCATGTCCTTGAAAGGAGGATAAGGCACCTTCTTACAATGACAAATTTAAGACCACTTTCAGTTTAAGGACTTAGAAAAGTATGAGTCATGGAGTCTTTAATTACTCATCAGTCTTACTAAGGTTTTTGTTGAAATGACCCTGAAAATATGGTTCAGCCTAGTGTGCCTATGATGCTAGTAAAATTGGCTTATCAAAATGTCACAATATCTTTCAGGAAGTTGTTTTCCCAAATCTAATTCTCTTGCTCACTATGCTGTTAAGCTGGTTGTTCTTGTAAACTCCTATTGACAGGACTTATGGTTTATCCTCTCAAGCCCCTTAACTTTATTATATTACTTAAACAATTAATGATGAAGAACATGCTTTAGTCTTTATAAGAATTCCATATTTCAAATGAGCTTCAAAAAGTTGCTTTGAGATTAAAAAAATTAAAAAAGGTATAGAAGAGGTGACACCTTTATAAGCAGATGATGCTTTTTTGAGTGACAGCAACAGCTAGGAGAGTATATCAGCTTCTTTTTTCAGGAAGTTGTTGACATACACATTGATTAATATTAATGTTCTCTTCTGAACTGACTTGAGTGATCAGAGCAATGACTTTATATGCCAATGAATAGAGGGGAGCAGGGAGAGAATTTAAGAAAAAAGGACTGTAGGAGAAGCATTTAACTACTTATCAAGATGTGATTACCATATTTCAATTTAAAAAAAAACTATAAAACTATAGTATTAAAAATAATTGCATTATGCTTGCTATGTCTCTATAGCTCATAATTTTAGCTATTTATTTCATTCACACACCACACTAGGAAGTCATAAAAATAAAGTAAAAATGCTTTCTCCTCCAAGAAGCATACATATTCCCAGCAACATATACTTCCAAATTATGAAGCACATATATTCCTAGATAATGTTCAAAAAAGAATGATCTTACTTCATTGTTCCTTAGTACAACCAAAGGCAAGACATATTATCTGCTTTATATAATTTTCTTTTTATCTACATTGTTATATAAATGCTTTATTTATTTTTAAAATTTATTTATTTTACTTTAAGTGCATACTATATCCTTCTCCACCCTCCCCAACTTCCCCTCGCTCCCCACCCGCCATTGTCTCTCCCCTACACCCCCCAACTGTCCCCTGTGTGTGATGCTCCTCTCCCTGAGTCCATGTGTTCTCGTTGTTCAACATCCACCTATGAGTAAGAACATACGGTGCTTGGCTTTCTGTTCTTGGGTCAGTTTGCTGAGAATGATGGTTTCTAGATTCATCCAAGTCCCTACAAAAGACACAAATTCATCATTTTTTATGGCTGTGTAGTATTCCTTGGTGTATATATACCACATTTTCTTTGTCCAGTCTATCATTGATGGGCATTCAGGTTGGTTCCAGGTCTTCACTGTTGTACACAGTGCTGCAATGAACATATGTGTGCATGTGTCTTTATAGTAGAATGTTTTATAGTTCTTCGGGTATATACCCAATAGTGGGATTGCTGGCTCAAATGGAATTTCTATTTCTAGATCCTTGAGAAATCACCACACTGTCTTCCACAATGGTTGAACTAAGTTACACTCCCACTTAGAGTGTAAGCGTGTTCCTGTTTCTCCACATCCTCTCCAGCAAGTGTTGTCTCCAGGTTTTTTAATGATCGCCATTCTAACTGGTGTGAGATGATATCTCAGTGTGGTTTTTGATTTGCATTTCTCTAATGACCAGTGATGATGAGCATATTTTCATATGTTTGTTGGCTTCATATAGGACCTCTTTTGAAAAGTGTCTCTTCATATCCTTCACCCACTTTTAAATGGGCTTGCTTGTTTTTTTCTTGTATATCTACTTTAGTTCTTCATAGATTCTGCATATTAGCCCTTTGTCAGATGGGTAGATTGCAAAAACTTTTTCGCATTCTGTTGGTTGCCGATTTGCTCTAATGATGGTTTCTTTTTCTGTACAGAAGCTCTGGAGTTTAATTAGATCCCATTTGTCCATCCTGGCTTTTATTGCCATTGCTTTTGGTGTTTTAGTCATGAAGTCCTTGCCGATGCCTATGTCCTGTATGGTTTTGCCTACATTTTCTTCTAGTGTTTTTATGGTGTTAGGTTTTATGTTTAAATCTCTGATCCATCTGGAGTTAATTTTAGTGTAAGGTGACATGTAGGGGTCCAGTTTCCGCTTTCTACACATTGCTAGCCAGTTTTCCCAACACCATTTATTAAACATGGAGTCCTTTCCCCATTGCTTGTTTTTGCTGGGTTTGTCAAAGATCAGATGATTGTAGATGTGTGGTGTTTCTTCTGGGGTCTCAGTTCTGTTCCATTGGTCTGTGTCTCTGTTTTGGTACCGGTACCATGCTGTTTTGATTACTGTAGCCTTGTAGTATAGTTTGAAGTCTGGCAGTGTGATGCCTCCAGCTTTGTTCTTTTTGCTTAGGATTGTCTTGGCTATGCAGGGTCTGTTGTGATTCCATGTAAAGTTAAAGTGGTTTTTTTCCAGATCTGTGAAGGTCATTGGTAGCTTGATGGGGATAGCATTGAATCTGTAGATTACTTTGAGCAGTATGGCCGTTTTCATGATATTGATTCTTCCTAACCATGAGCATGGAATGTTTCTCCATCTGTTTGTGTCTTCTCTTATTTCGTTGAGCAGTGGTTTATAGTTCTCCTTGAAGAAGTCCTTTACATCCTTTGTTAGTTGTATTCCTAGGTATTTTATTCTCTTTGTAGCAATTGTGAATTGGTGTTTGCTCTTGATTTGGCTCTCTTTAAGTCTGTTATTGTTGTATAGGAATGCTTGTGATTTTTGCACATTGATTTTATATCCTGGGACTTTGCTGCAGTTGCTTATCAGTTTGAGAAGATTTTGAGCTGAGACGATGGGGTCTTCTAGATACACAATCATGTCATCTGCAAATAGAGACAGTTTGACTTCCTCCTTTCCTAATTGAATACCCTTTATTTATTTTCTTGCCTGATTGCTCTGGCTAGAACTTCCAATATTGTGTTGAATAGGAGTGGTGAGAGAGGGCATCCTTGTCTAGTGCCTGATTTCAAAGGGAAGTCTTCCAGCTTTTGCCTGTTCAATATGATATTGACTGTAGGTTTGTCATATATAGCTTTTATCATTTTATGATATATTTCATCAATACCTAGTTTATTGAGAGTTTTTAGCATGAAGGGCTGTTAAATTTTATCAAAGGCCTAGTCTGTATCTATTGAGAGAATCGTGTGGTTTTTGTCTTTGGTTCCGTTTATGTGATGAATTACATTTATGGATTTGTGTATGTTCAACCAGCCTTGCATCCCCAGGATGAAACCTGTTTGGTCATGATGGATAAGCTTCTTGATGTGCTGTTGCAATCTGTTTGCCAGTATTTTATTGAAGATTTTTGTGTCGATGTTCATCATGGATATTGGCCTGAAGTTTTCTTTTTTAGTTGAGCTTCTGCCTGGTTTGGGTATCAGGATGATGTTCTCATAAAATTAGTTAGGGAGGATTTCCTCCTTTTGTATTGTTTGATACAGTTTCAGAAGGAATGGAACCAGCTCCTCTTTGCGTGTCTGATAGAATTCGGCTGTGAACCCGTCTGAACCTGAACTTTTTCTGGTTGGTAGGTTATTGATTGCTGCCTTTACTTCAGCCCTTGTTATTGGTCTATTCAGGGTTTCAGCTTACTCCTGGTTTAGTTTTTGTAGAGTACAAGTGTCTAGGAATTTATCCATTTTTTCCTGGTTTACTGGTTTATGTGAGTAGAGCTGTTTGTAGTAATCTCTGATGGTAGTTTGTATTTCTGTAGGATCAGTGGTGATATCCCTTTATCATTTTTTATTGCATCTATTTGATTCTTCTCCCTTTTCTTTTTTATTAAGATGACTAGTCGTCTATTTTTTTGATCTTTTCAAAAAACCAGATCCTGTATTTACTGATTTTTTAAAGGGTTTTTTGTGTCTCTATCTCCTTCATTTCTGCTCTGATCTTAGTTATCTCTTGTCTTCCACTAGCTTTTGAAGTTTTTTTGATCTTGCTCCTCTAGTTCTTTCAATTTTGATGATAGGGTGTCGATTTTAGATCTTTCCTCTCTTCTCTGGTGGGCATTTATTGCTATAAATTTCCCTCTCAATACTGCTTTAAAGGTGTTGTCCCAGAGATTCTGGTAAGTTGTGTCTTCATTCTCGTTGGTATCAAAGAACATCTTTATTTCTGCCTTCATTTCATTGTTTATCTAGTCAACATTCAGAAGCAAGTTGTTCAGTTTCCAAGTGGTTGTACAGGTTTGAGTGTGTTTCTTGATCCTGAGTTCTAGTCTATTTGTGCTGTGGTCTGATAGACTGTTTGTTATAATTTCTGTTCTTTTGCATTTGCTGAGAAATGATTTGCTTCCAATAATGTGATCAATTTTAGAGTAAGTGCAACGTGGTGCTGAGAATAATGTATATTCTGTGGATTTGGGGTGGAGCGTTCTGTATATGTCTATTAGATCTGCTGGGTCCAGCTCTGCATTCAAGTCCTGGATATCCTCGTTAATTTTCTGTCTCATTGATCTGTCTAATATTGACAGTGGAGTATTGAAGTTTCCCACTATTATTGTGTGGGAGTCTAAATCTCATTTTAGGTTGTTAAGAACTTTCTTTATGTATCTGGGTGCTCCTGTGTTGGGGGGCATATATATTTAGGATGGTTAGCTCTTCCTGTTGGTTTGATCCTTTTACCATTATGTAATGTCCTTCTTTGTCTCATTTGATCTTTGTTGGTTTGAAGTCCATTTTATCAGAGACTAGGATTGCAACCCCTGCTTTTTTTTGTTCTCTATTTGCTTGGTAAATCTTCTTCCATCCCTTTATTTTGAGTCTATGTGTGTCTGTATGTGAGATGTGTTTTTTGAATGCAACACACCAATGGGTTCTGACTTTTTATTCAGTTTGCCAGTCTGTGTCTTTTGATTGGGACGTTTAGGCCATTTACATTTAATGTTAATATTGTTATGTGTGAATTTGATCCTGCCATTTTTTTACTGGCTGGTTTTCTTTCTCATTTGTTGACTCATTTTCTTCATTGCATTTTTGGTCTTTGCCAACTGGTTTGCTTTTGCAGTAACTGGTACTTGTTCCTTTCCATGCTTAGTGTTTCTTTCAGGAGCTCTTGTAGGCCAGGTCTGGTGGTGACAAAATCTCCCAATAATTGCTTGTCTGTAAAGGATTTTATTTCTCCTTCACTTATGAATCTTAGTGTGGCTGGATATGAGATTCTGGGTTGAAAGTTTTTTTCTTTAAGGATGTTGAATATTGGCCCCCACTCTCTTCTGGCTTGTAGAGTTTCTGCCGAGAGATCTGCTGAGTCTGACTGGCTTCCCTCTGTGGGTGACCTGACCTTTCTCTCTGGCTGCCCTTAGCATTTTTTCCTTCATTTCAACCCTGCTGAATCTGACAACTATGTGCCTTGGGGTTGTTCTTCTTGAGGAATATCTTTGTGGAGTTCTCTGTATTTCTTGAATTTGAAATTTGGACTGCATAGCTAGGCTTGGGAAGTTCTCCTTGATAATATCCTGGAATGTTTTCCAGCTTGGATTCATTATCTTCGTTATATTCAGGTACACCAATCAAGCGTAGATTAGGTTTTTTCACATAATCCCTCCATTTCTTGGAGGCTTTGTTCATTTATTTTCACTCTTTTTTCTCTTGTATTGCCTTCTCTTTTTATTTCATTGAGTTGATATCTCTGATATCCTTTCTTCTGCTTGATCAATTTGGCTATTAAAACTTATGTTTGCTTCACGGAGTTCTTGTGCTGTGTTCTTCAACTCCATCAAGTCGTTTATGTTCTTCTCTAAGCTGGTTATTCTAGTTAGCATTTCGTCTAACCTTTTTTCAAGGTTTTTGGTTTCTTTGCATTAAGTTAGAACATGTTCCTTTAGCACTGAAAATTTTGTTATGATCCGCCTTCTGAATCCTGTTTCTGTCAATTCTTCACACTCCTTCTTGGTCGAGTTGTGATACTGTGTTGTTGAGGAGTTGTGATCCCGTGAAGGAGAAGAGGTGTTCTGGTCTTTGGTGGTTTCACCATTTTTGCACTGGTGTTTTCCCATCTTTGTGGATTTACCTGGCTGTGGTGTGAGAGAGCTGCTTGGTGAGGTCGCTTGTCTGCCTCTGGGGGCGCTACTGGGTTTCTAGGGACGCCTTCAGGTTAGTAGGGAAGCTTCCTGTGTCTTTTTTGTTTATGCTGGGAGATTAGGCCTGCCCCTTCCGCTGACCTGTAGGCGCTGCTGGGTTGTAAAGAACGCCATCCAGTTGCTACTTAGTCTTCCTGTGTTTTTTGTTAAAACCTGTAGCCCAGTCCCACCCCTCTAGTGGTGGGTTGTGCCCTTCCTCCACTGGCCTGGATCATTCAGGGTTCATCTCAGACTGTGGCACTGTCTGTGCAACCCACTAGAGTCAGAGCTTCAGCCCTCTGGAGTTTATGGGGGAGGGTAGGGGCCCGCCCAGCCTCACCCAACCATCTCCCCCTTTCAGCTTTCTCTCTCTCTCTCCAGTCATGGGGTAGGGGTCGCCCAGCTGCTCCCGCTTACAGCTCCCTCTTTCTCCGGGTGGGGGAAGGGGGCGATAACTCAGTCTGCAGACTCTTACTCAACTCCGCACTTGTAATTCCCAGCACTTGACTGGCAAAGATCCCCTGTTCTGTGTATTGCTGAGGCTTTGGGGGAAGCACTGTATCTGGACCAGAGCGCCAGAGGTGGAGCCTCCGACTCGCCAGTCAGATGCACTTTCTGAATGAAGCAGCAACCCTCCCCACCTCAGTCTGCCCTGAGTGGGCTTTGCTCACCCTCAGACCAGACCCTTTGAAATGTACCTGGTATCTCAGTTGGAGCTAGGGAGATCTCTGGGTTTCTGCATCTCTCGCTGGGTGTTGTGGGCTGGAGTTGTGTCTAATCCACCATCTTGGATCCTCTCCTGCATCTTTATTTTTAATTGATATAAATATACATTTATATATCCAGATATATGTACAGAGTACATAATGATGTTCTAATACATGTAATGTATAGTGATCTGATCAGGACAATTAGCATATTCATCATCTCAAACATTTATGATTACTCTCTATTGGAAACATTCAATATCATCCTTTAGCTATTTGAAACTATCTATCATTAACTATGTCATCCTACAATAGTATAGAACATTAGAATGTATTCCTCCTATCTAGCTGTAATTCTGTGTCCTTTAACAACCCTCCCTGTCCCTCATTTCCTCCTGTTTTCTTCTAGCTTCTAGTTTCCTTTGTTTGACTTTTTAATTCTATGTGATCAACTTTTTTTTAGCCTCCACATGTGAGTAAGAACATGCAGTATATAATTTTATATTTCTAGTTTATTTCACTTAACATAATGTCCTCCACTTCCCATTCATATTTTCACAAATGACAGAATTCCAGTGTTTTCATGACTGAATAACATTCTATTTTGTATATATGCCACATTTTCTATATCCAGTCATGTGTTTTTGAATCCATATCAACACCTAGGTTGATTCCATATCTTGGCTATTATGAATAGTACTGCAATACACATGGGGAGACAGATGTCTCTTCAATATACTGATTTCCTTTCCTTTGGTTTAGTGCCCAGAAGTGGAATTGCTGGATCATATAGTAGTTTTCTTTTTAGTTTTTTCATGAAACTCCATACTGTTCACCAGAGTGAATATTCTAGTTTACATTCCTACCAACAGTATACAAGAGTTCCTTTTTCTCTGTATCCTCACCACCATTTGTTCTTTTTTGTCTTTTGATATTTTATTGAAGATTTTTGCATCTATGTTCATCATGGATATTGATCTGAAGTTTTCTTTTCTTGTTGAGTCTCTGCCAGGTTTTGGTATCAGCATAACGTTGGTCTCATAAAAATATTTGGGAAGGATTCCCTCTTTTTGAATTGTTTGTAATAGTTTCAGAAGGAGTGGTACCACCTCGTCTTTGTATGTCTGGTAGAATTCAGATGTGAACCCATCTGGACCTGGGCTTTTTTTGGTTGGTAGGCTATTAATTGCTGCCTCAACTTCAGCCCTTGTTATTGGTCTATTCAGGGTTTCAAATTCTTCCTGATTTAGGCTTGGGAGGGTGCAAGTGTCCAGAAATTTATCCATTTATTTCAGATATACTGGTTTATGTGTATACAGTTGTTTTTAGTAATATCTGATGGTAGTTTGTATTTATGTGGAATTGGTGATGGTATCCCCTTTATCATTTTTATTGCATCTATTTGATTCTTCTCTCTTTTCTTTTTTATTAATCTGACTAGTGGTCTGTCTATTTTGTTGATCTTTTCAAAAATCCAGCTCCTGGATTGATTGATTTTTAAAGGTTTTTTTTGTGTGTGTGTCTCTATCTCCTTCAGTTCTGCTCTGATCTTAGTTATTTCTTGTCTTCTACTATCTTTTTGTGTCTTCTTTCTCCTTGGTTTCAAAGAACATCTTTATTTCTGCCTTCATTCCATTGTTTATCCAGTCAACATTCAAGAGCTAGTTGTTCAGTTTCCATAAAGTTGTGTGGTTCTGAGTTAGTTTCTGAATTTTGAGTTCTAATTTGATTGCACTGTGGTCTGAGAGACTGTATGATTTCCATTCTTTTACATTTGCTAAGGAGTGATTTACTTCCAATTATGTGGTCAATTTCAGAGGAGGTGTACTGTGGTGCTGAGAGAATGTATTTTCTGTGGATTTGGGGTGGAGAGTTCTGTAAACATCTATTAGGTTTGCTTGATACAGATCTGAGTTCAAGTACTGGATATCTTTGTTAATTTTCTGTCTCTTTGCTCTGTCTAATATTGACAGTGGTTGGTCAAAGTTTCCCACCATTACTGTGTGGGAGTCTAAGTCTCTTTGTAGGTCATTAAGAACTTGCTTTATGTATCTGAATGCTCTTAGATTGGGTGCATATATATCTAGGATCGTTAGCTCTTCTTGTTGTGTTGATCCTTTTACCATTATGTAATGTTCTTCTTTGTCTCTTTTGAGCTTCATTGGGTTAAAGTCTATTTTATCAGAGACTAGGATTCTAACTCCTGCTTTTTTTCTCTCTCTCTCTCCCAATAATTGCTTGTCTGTAAAGGATTTTATTTCTCCTTCACTTATGAAACTTAGTTTCGCTGGATATGAGATTCTGGGTTGCAAGTTCTTTTCTTTAATGATGTTGAATATTGGCCCCCACCCTCTTCTGGCTCCTAGGGTTTCTGTAGAGAGATCCACTGTGACTGATGGCTTTCTTTTTGTGGTTAATCTGACCTTTTTCTCTGGCTGCCCTTAGCATTTTTTCCTTCATTTCAACCTGGTGAATCTGACGATTATGTGCCTTGCAGTTGTTCTTCTTGAGGAATATCTTTGTACTGTTCTCTGTATTTCCTGGACTTGAATATTGGCCTGCCTTTCTAGGTTGGGGAAATTCTCCTGGATAATATCCTGAAGAGTGTTTTTCAGCTTGGATTCATTCTCTCCATTACATTCAGGTACACCTATCAAACGTAGATTAGGTCTTTTCACATGATCCCATAGGGCTTTGTTCATTTCTTTTCACTCTTTTTTGTCTATTCTTGCCATCTCATTTTATTTCATTGAGTTGATCTTCAATCTCTGATATCCTTTGTTCTGCTTGGTCGATTCATCTATTGAAACTTGTGTGTGCTCTGCGAAGTTCTCGTGTTTTGTCTTTCAGCTGCATCAGGTGATTTATATTCTTCTCTAAGCTGTTAATTCTCATTAGCATTTTGTCAAACCTTTTTTCAATGTTCTTAGTGTCTTTGCATTGGGTTATAACATGTTCTTTTAGCTCAGAGAAGTTTGTTATTAACCACCTTCTGAAGCTTCTTTCTGTCAATTCATCAGACTCATTCTCCATCCAGCTTTGTTTCCCTGCTCCTGAGAAGTTGTGATACCTTGGAGGAGGATAAGTGTTGTAGTTTTGATTGTTTTCATCCTTTTTGCATGCTGGTTTCTTCCCACCTCTGTGGATTTATCTACCTGTGGTCTTTGCAGTTGGTGACTTTCGGATGGGGTCTCTGAGTGGACATCCTTTTTGATTATGAAGTTATTTCTTTCTGTTTTTTAGTTTTTCTTCTGACAGTCAGGCCCCTCTGCTGTGGAACTACTGGAGTTCCACTCCAGATACTGCTTGCCTGGGAATCACCTGTGTTGGCTGCAGAATAGTAAGGGTTTCTGCCCGTTTCTTCTTCTTTATCTTCATCCCAGAAGCATACCCACCAGAAAGCAGCCTGAGTTCTCCTTTATGAGATGTCTCTTTGGATATATGGGGGTCAGGGAGTTGCTTGAGGAGACAATCTGACCCTGATAGGAACTCAGTTGTTGAACTGTGAGCTCTGTTGTTCTATTCAGAGCTGCTGGGCAGGTACATTTAAGTCTGCTGCAGTCGAACTCATAACCTCTTTTTATTTCCCAGGTGCTCTGTCCTGCAAAGGTGGGGTTATATTTATAAGGTCCTGACATGCTGCTGCCTTTTTTTAGAGATGCCTTGCCCAGCAAGGAGGTAGCCTAGTCACAGTCTGCCAGCAGAGGTGTTACTGAGCTGTTATGGGCTCTGCCCAGCTACTATGTGAACTTCCTTGTGGTTTTGTTTATAGAGGTATAGTTAGAACTGCCTCAGTAATGGCAGACTGCCTCTGTAATGGCAGACTGCCTCTGTAATGGCGGACTGCCTCAGTAATGGTGGATCGCCTTGGTAATGGCAGACTGCCTCAGTAATGGCGGACTGCCTCGGTAAAGGTGGACTGCCTTGGTAATGGCAGACTGCCTCGGTAATGGTGGACGCCCTTCTCCCCACAGAGCTGGACCTTCCTGGGTCCAGGTGCACTTTCTGGGCAACTCTCAATCCAAAGTGTTTCAGATTGCTGGTCTTTGTGGGGGTGGGACCTGCCAAGCCAGTTCACCTGGCTCCCTGTTTCAGCCCCCTTTCTTTCAGTTGAATGGGTGGCTCTGTCTCCCAGGCATTCCAGGTGCCAGTTGAAACAGCCACCCAGATTTGTGTGAGTTTTTGTGTGGAGACCCACAGTGCCAGCTGAAACAGCCATGCTGGAAACTCATGGCACTTTTCAGCCTGGGAATCTCCTGGTCTGCGGGCAGTAATAACTCATTTGGAAATGCAGTGATCACTCACCCTCTTCATTGTTCTCACTGGAAACTGCACTCCAGAGCTGTTCCTATTTGGCCATCTTGGATCCCTGGCCTGATTCTTAATGATATTTTTCTCTCTGTTGAATTTCTCATTCAAATCATGAATTGTTTCCCTGATTTCTTTAAACTGTCTGTCGGTATTCTCATATCTCACTGAGCTTCCTTAGGATTATTACTTTGGATTTTTTTTTTTTTTGGTATTTTGAATATTCATTTGGATATGTAGTTTGTTTTTCATGTCTTTGATGTGTTCCAATGTTGATTTCCATGCATCTGGTGGAACAGTTACATCTTCCAATTTTATTATATAGGTTGGATAGGAAAAGATTTACTGATGTATGTGGGTCTTAGGATATTGTTTCATAGGGGTGTGTGTTGACTTTTGTTGTAGGTTAATACAGTAGTATAGTCTCCATGCAGTTTCTTCAGCTGTAATCCATTCTAGTGACATTTGCTAGTATCTTAGTGGCCTAGGCTAAGGATTTGTGTTGTTGGTGGTATAACTTTGCATGGACTTGCCATGCTTTTATTCAGGTCAGGAGCATGTGCATGCACATGGCAGGTTGGCCAAATTGAGGTTTGATTCACAGGGATTTGGATCATGGGGCTGTTACTCTGGCTGGGGACATGGGTACACAATTTCTTAGCCAGTCTGGGGACATGCTGGCCAAGTGTGGCCAATGGGACTGTTTCTTAGTCTTGGTATATGGCTGCCTGGCTTCTCAGCTGCCCTGGGTGTATGTCCACTGTGGGTATTTTCCCAGCCTTTTTCTCAGGTCCGGAATTTGGGTGCAAGGCTGTTTGGCCAGCCTGGGTGTTTGTCTATCAGGGGCAGCCAATAAGGCTATTTCTCAGACTTGGAATGTGGGTGCACAGTTGCTTATCCAATCTGGGGGCTTCTCTGCTAGTGGTAGCCCTCAGGGACATTTCTCTGGATAACAGTGGGATTTCACAGCTGTTGGTTTAGCCCAGGCATGTGTCTGTAAGTGGCAGCCAATGGGCCTGTTTTACAGGCCTAGAATATGGCCACTTTGCTTCTTAGATAACTTAAATACATGTGTCCTGGGGGTAGCCTGGGACATGAGAACACAGCTGCTCAGTCAGTTTGGGGTCAAGCTGTATTAGTCTGTTTTGTATTTGTATGAAGGAATACTTGAGACTGGTTAATCTATAATGAAAAGAGGTTTATTTGGTTCACAGTTCTTCTACCTGTACAAGTATGGCACCAGCACCTGCTTGGCTTTTAGTCAGGCCTATGGAAATTTTTACTCACACTGGAAAGTGAAGGGGTAGCAAGCATGTCACATGGGAGAGAGGGAGAAAGAGATAGAGGGAGGAGGTGTCCGCCTCTTTTAAACAACAGATCTCATGTAAACTCACAGAATTAGACCTAACTCATTAGCATGAACACATCACCAAGCCATTCATGAGAATTCAACCCGCATGACCCAAACACCTCCACTAGACCCCACCTCCAACATCGGAGGCCACATTTCAACATAAGATTTGGAGGGTACAAAACATCCAGACCACATCCTGTGCCTGCCTGGGACAGCCCATAGGGCTGTTTCCTAGGCCGTTATTATGGGTATAGATATGGGGCTTTTGGGCAAGGCAGAGTCATTTCTGAAAGAAAGTGGGTAGAGCTGTTTCTCAGGACCTGGGCATGAATGAATAGTGGCTCTTCTTGCCTAGGAGCATGTCAGCTGTTCTATGGCTCAAGAAAACCCCTCCCATTTGGGAAGGAGCCACAGCATTTTGACTGTCTCAAGGGCAGGTTCTTCCTGGGTGGGACTGCCAGACTGTTCCTCCAGCTAGAAGTATGGTTGGCAGGAGTTGGTTTTCCTACTGTCTAGGGCCAGAGTCATAGCTAGTCCTGGGCTTAAGCTCTTCATAGCTTGGGTTATGGCATTAAGCCGCCCATGTGGGTTTGGTGTAAGAAGATGGAGCCCCACTGCTGGATAAAAGTATAGTGCTTACTGCTCCCTAGAGAAGGGCATTCTCCAGACATGGCTCTGGTCTCAAGATGGTGCCATGCTGCAGCAGCTTGGCTTACAAAGCTTGGGTGGGGTCTAGGGAGTGCACATGTTGTGTTTCTAATCTGGAGCAGTGCAGCCATGCGAATTCATGGCAGCCCTTCAAACTGAGTTCTGGGCTTGCATGGCCATGGGGTTCTCCTGTAACATAAATTTTCCTTATTTGTGATGGCAATGGTGTCTGGTGGAGTACTTCCATTTACCTTTTCCCCACAAGGGGAAGTCTCTTCTGTCTCCAGGTCAATCTGATTTGAGTAGAGGAGATGAGGCTGCAGAGGCCAGGTGCCTCTCTGCTGCCCTCCTGGGCTACCAGTCACCAGGGGTGCCTCACTATTTCAGTGCTTTCCCTTTGATATTCCAGTCAAATTTTAGCTGTTCTTTTCATTGCCTTGTGTCTTTCTTCCATCTACATTATCTTATTTTGCTTAAGTTTAGCTTTTTAAAAATGTTACTACTGAAGAAAATAAAAATGAAATAGTTAAAAAATTGATAATAAAATTAATTTTTTTACTATTCAACCATATAAAACTACCAATATTTAAACACGTAGCCTACAAAAATGACAATTTCATATGGTTTAACCTATAATTATATACTTTCAGCTGTTGTGATTATTACAGGGTACTTACGACTTAAAACACTGTTGTCCTTATCATGCTATATTATTTAATTTAGAGGCTGAATTTCCTTCTGGTAGTACCAGTGTTTACCAAATCGTAATTTTATTAATTTCAAAAACATTATAACTAAATTAATTTATTCTTAAGCTTGTTTTATAAGCCTCATCCTTTTGCTATTTTTTGTAATCTTAGAAATATTACACAGCTATACATATAAATAAAGGATTTTTAAATATCTGCACTATTGACGTTTCAGGTGAGCTAGACTATTTTTATCTTACTCTCAGGAAATACCTGATGCCGTGTAATCTATATAGAAGAGATATTTAATTGGCTCGCAGTTCTGCAGGCTCATCAGGTAGCATAATGCTGGCATCTGTTTCTGCTGTGGACCTCAGGAAGCTTCTAATTATGGCAGAAAGCAAAGAAGGAACAGGCATATCACATGGTAAGAGGAGAAACAAGCGGGGTTGTGAGAGGTCCCAGACTTTAAACAACTAGATCGTAAGCAGATTAACAGAGTGAAACTCACTTATCACCAAGAGGTTAATACTAAACCATTCGTGAGAGATCCACCCCTTTGATCTAGTCATCTCCCACCAGGCTCCACCTCTAATATTGGGAACCACATTTTAACATGAGATTTGGAGACAACAAGCATCCAAACTATATTATTCTGCTGCTGGTCCCCTAAATCTTATGTCCTTCTCACGTTGTAAAATACAACCATCCCCTCGCAATAGTCTCCCAAAGTCCCACCTCATTCCAATGTCTAATTCAAAGTCTTAAGACTCTTATGAGAGTTGTCTTCTTCCACCTATCAGGCTGTAAAATCAAAACAAGTTATTTACCACCACGATACAGTGGTGGTACAAGCATTGGGTAAACATGACCATTCCGAAAGGGACACATTGGCCAAAAGAATGGGTCTACAGGCCCCATACCAGTTCAAAATTCAGCAGGGCAAACATTAAACCTTAAAGTTCTAAAATAATCTCCTTTGACTCCACATCCCACCTACAGGGCACAGTAGTGCAAGACATGGTTTTCAAGCCCACTTGGGTAGCTCTGCCCCTGTGGCTTTCCCGGGTGTACACCTATGGTAGCTCTCATGGATCTGAGTTGAGTGCCTATGGCTCTATCCTTCTGGGATAAGGAGGGTAGAACCTCTTTTCCTATAGCTCCAGTAGACAGTGACCTGATGGGGACTCTTTGTGGGGGTGGTTTCAACCTGATATTTACCCTCTGCCCTGCCCTCATAGGAGTTATCTGTGAGGGCTTAGATCCTGTGGCAGCTTCTGCCTGGGCACCTTGTACATCCTCTGAAATCTAGGAGGAAGCTGCCAAGGCTCTTTTACTCTTGCATTCCATGCGTGTGCAAACTTAACACTGCATGGAAACTACCAGAGATTATTGTGGCTTGTGCACTCCAGAGTGGTAACTTGAGGAGTATCTGAAGCCTTTTGAGCCAAAGATGGAGCTAGAGCAGCCAGGATGCAAAGAACAGTGTCCCAAGGCTACACAGGGTAGCAGGGACTTGGGGCTGGCCCCTGAAAACATTCAGTCCTCCTAGACCTCTGGGTTTCTGATGGGAGGGTCTCTGAAATGCCTTCCAAGCCTTTTGCCCATTGTCGTGGATATTATCACTTTGTTCCCTTTTAGTCATGCTAGTCTCTCTAGCAAGTGGTTGCTCCACAGCTCACTTGAATTCCTCTCTTGATAATGCTTTTTATTTCTCTGCTATATGGCCAGGATGCATATTTTCCAAATGTTTACTCTCTACTTCCCCTTTAAATATAATTCCAATTTTAAATAATTTCTTTGCTCTCATATCTGACTATACGTTATTAGAAGCAGTCAGGCCATATCTTGAATGCTTTGGTGCTTAGAAATTTCTTATACCTGTTAATGTAGATCATCACTCTTGAGTTCAAACTTCCATAGATCCCTAGGGCATAATTGCAGTGCAGCCAAGTTCTTTGCTAGGGCTTAGCAAGTGTGACCTTTGCTCCAGTGCCCAATAAGTTTCTCATTTCCATCTGAGACCTTGTCACCCTGGATTTTACTGTTCGTATCACTTGGACACAACCATTTAACCAGTTTCTAGGGATTTCCAAACTTTCCCTCATTTTCCTGTCTTCCGATTTCTCTGTACTCTTCCAAACCCTGTCTGTTACCTAGTTCCAAGGCTGCTTCCACATTTTCAAATACCCTTAGAGCAATGCCCCACTTCTCTGTATCAATTTTCTGTGTTAGGTCATTTTTGCATTGCTGTAAAGAAATAACTGAAGCTGGGTAATTTATAAAGAAAAGAGGTTTAATTGGCTCATGATTCTGCAGGCTATACAGGAAGCATAGTGCTGGCACCTGTTTCTGGTGAGAGCCTTAGGAAGCTTCCAATCATGGTGGAAGGCAAAGGAGCAAGCATATCATAAGTTGAGAGTGGAAGCAATAGAGAGAGGTGGAGGGTCCCAGACTTTTAAACAACTAAATCTCATGTGAACTAACAGAGTAAGAACTCACTTATCACCAAGGGCCTGTTGCTTGGTGGGATTTGCCCCCATGAACCCATCACCTCCCAGTATTCATGAAGGATTTTCCCCCATGATCTAATCACCTCTCACCAGGCCCCACTTCCAACGCTGAGAATCACATTTCAACATGATACATGGAAGGGACAAGTGTTCATACTACATCATTGGATGAGATTGTTCTTTGTTGTAGTGGATATCTTGTGCATTGTAGGATGTTTAGCAGCATCACTGGCCTCTACCTACTAGATACCAGCAGCATATTATCTTAACTCTTGCTTTACGACCATCAAAAAAGTTTTAAGACATCACTAAATATATGTGGAGGAGCCAGAATCACCCTCATTTGAAAACCATTGCTACAAATAGAAGAAGAATAAATACAAAATTATTTGAGAAAAACAACACTAAAATTATATTAGTATTAGGCATAGTTTTATTAGCTGTTGAAAATGAACCTAATCTTACTATAATTTGATGTCTAAAAGAAAATTTTAAGTGCAATGGAAGTGTCACAATTTGTATTTGACAAGACTTAGCTTCCTAAGGGCAGGGTTTGCCAAAATCTGATTAATTCAAATGCTGGAATAAAACCAAATTTTATAAAATAATTTATGTACATTCAATTTAGTTTCCTAGGTTTCTCTCCAATATTAAAGATTTAGAAAAATTATTTTTACTCCTTTAAAAAATCAGAGTTTTAAGGATTATGGGACAATTAATTCACTGAGATAATCTGGCTTTGATACTGTTTAAGATGTTAGAGTTGGTAAATTTACTGAAGCTGGGAAAATACTACATGTCTGTTTGCTTCTACACATTGTTGGCTGACTTCTTTTACATTAGATGCTAAGTCATTATAATAGCCTCAAATGTAATTATATTATGTATAATACAATGAATTTTCTTTATTTTCATATAACCTCGAGTTACAGTAGTAAAACATGGCATTATATTAAGACAGAAAACACAAAACAGATTTTAGGTAAAATGAACATTTATAATAGAAGACTGATATTACGCTGGTAATCTGATACAAGGGTATATTGTGAAACTGAATGCCATAGAGAAACAACAAATAGGCTACAGGCAAAATACAGGTATTTTTGAGAAGAGCAAGCCAGGAATTTGATAGTCTGTCCAAATCATAGCATTTTTACATTACAAGTTCTCTCAACATGTTTTCATTAACTTTTAAAAATAAAGGGCATGACATTCTTTAAATTCCACCTTGTGGTAATCACTAACAATAGATTCTGCCAACACAATGCTCTGTTGTCATCCTGCTGCTCATTGACATGATTATTATTCCCCAAATGCTTCCAGGAGACAAACACTGGTCAATTTGACTTCCTATTGATTGAGGAAAGACCCAGAAACAATTAGGGAGACACAACTATGTCAGTCTATAAGGTACTGTCATCTGTACATCCTCAGATGAAGTGGACATTTAAAATGGAAAGAATATTGAAATTTTTATGCAAAAGAACAAAGCAAAGATTGGAAAGTGATAGGATATACAATTGTTAAAAGATCTCAAGGAGAATAACAAAATAGTAGACCACTGGAATTATTATAAAACAGTAGATTTTTAGGATGGTTTTTAAACTGTGAGTTACAAACCACTACGGAATCATGAAGTTTATTTCATGGATTATGACTAGCATTTTTATTACTTTGGAGTGCATGGTGTGTACTAGTGTTGCTTTGTACATTTTTAAATTCACATATATAAGGGATGAGTATGATAACTATATATATATATATATATATAGTTGTTGTTGTTGTTGTTTGCTTGCTTGTTTGATTTTTTTTGAGATGGGGTTTCAGTATTGCCCAGGCAGGAGTGCAGTGGCATGATCATTTGATTTTTTTTGAGATGGGGTTTCAGTATTGCCCAGGCGGGAGTGCAGTGGCATGATCATAGCTCACTGGAGCCTTGACCATCTGAGGCCAACTGATCCTCCTACCTCCCTTAGCCTTCCAAGTAGCTGGGACCACAGGCGTGTGCCATTATGCCTGGCTAATTTATAGAACAAAACAATTCCTTAATGTGCATTGGAGTAAAAAATGTTTGGAAGTCATAATGAATGAATGTAAATGTTTCCCTCCCAATTCATTTGTACTATTCATTATAATTTTAATTTCTTTTTAAAGAAATAGATTATTTTCATTGTGTGCATTGAATAGTTAGACTTACCTTATGGCTGTAGATTACCTCCTCTTTAGCCAATTGGTTACCTTGAAAATATGTACAGTTGAATCCAAAGAGCAGAAAAAAAGAATGTAAGAGAGACAAGCACATCTTGCAATATAAACACATGTCAATCTAGTAATGGACTGGTAGTATTATCTCCATATTCAAAGAACAGTACAATCATTATTGTGAGGAATTAATTACGTGAACACTTTAAAAAATTCAAATATGGCAAACATGTAGTAAGCACAGAAAATACAAAACCCAAGATCTGTTCTCTCCTCTTTAGAAACTTAAAATCTAGTAAGAAATGCAGTATTTATATTGTTAATTGTGATGTTATTTAGTAAAAAGGAAAATATGCAATGTTATTTGAGCACATAGAAGGGGCATCCATATCAGTCTAAGGATTTTTAATTAATATTTATCAAAATACTTTTCTATATAAAGAGCATCTTAGGAATGTCTTGAGCTAAGGAAGGATATCATTCATGTAGATCTGTTTGCAATTATCTATCGATTATGTCATCTATAGCATTCTAAGATGTATTTCTGATAAAATTTTGATAAAAGCACATTTTAAAACTTCCTTTTTACTTCACAGTCCTTCCCCACTTCTCCTAGAGGTATATGTTTGTGAACTGAGAATGGTGTTAAGGTAAAGAGTTTCACTCATTCATCTTAGACCAGGGGTTCCCAATCCCCAGGCCATGGACTGTTCCATGGCCTGTTAGGAACCTGGCCACACAGCAGGAAGTAAGCAGTGGGTGAGTGAGCATTACCAGGTCAGATCAGTGGCATTAAATTCTCACAGGAGAGCAAACTCTATTGTGAACTGTACATACAAGGAGCCCAGCTTGCACACTCCTTATGGGAATCTAATGCCTGATGATATGAGGTGGTACAATTTCAGCCTGAAACCATTTCTCCTGCCCTCGATCTGTGGAAAAAGTGTCTTCCACAGAACCAGTCCCTGGGGCCAAAAAGGTTGGGGAGTGCTGCCCTAGACCCCTCAGGTCCTGCTGGATTTATTTCCATTACCAGTTATCAAATTAGTTGCTTTTTAACCTACTCCATTTTAAAAGAATGATACTGATCAGGTTGTAATATTGGGATTCTGTTTACAGATGCAAGAAAAGCAAAAAGTATATTTATCCTGCCATTGAGGGCTGCTGTCAGCTTTTCAGAGCCACCTCTTTAATGAGTATTCTCATTTATATCCTTAAGCCACTCTTTGGAATTTGAAAGCATTAATAATCATGTAATCATCAAAGATGCTTATCAATGCAGGTTTATCTCTGTATTTATTGGAGATATAGTATCTATTTGCTATAAAATATAGGATAAGCCCCTACATATCAAAACTCTTAACAATCAGAAAGTTCAGATAGTTCAAATTAGTTTTGCAAAGTGGATACTATTAATAGTGAAGAGGAGGAAAATCATAAAAAGCCCATAAATTTCTAAGCAATAGATTGAAGTTTTATGTGTATTCAGTACTTCATTCATTCTTTGAAAATTGACAATTTAGCTATATATCTTTTACAAAATAAATACCAGTGATTAAAATACTCCAGTAAGCGAAAAAACCCAAATCTCGAATAATATGGAAAATTCAAGTGTATTTTGTGAAAACAGAATACATTATTTATTAATGAGGCAGACAAATGCATTTGAAAGCGTTTTGTTAAAGGTTAAAATTCTGTTAAATAAACCATAGTCCTGTTTTACTTAACATTTTAAATAAATATGAATATGGTGATAATGACAATAATGGGTAACATTTGTTGGGCCCTTAGTACGTGTCAAGCATGAATTACCTGATTTAATACTAGCAACTCTATTAGAAAAATATGTTCTTATTTTACCTGATTTTACAGATCCAGAAATTGAGCCCTATGGGGATTGAACTCTAGGTCGCACAACTTGTAAATGGTAGAATTAAGATTAACTCTGACTACCAGGTGTCTATTGCCAAAGCCCATTTGTGCACTTCTAGATACCTAACGATTTCACATATATGTTTGTATAATATACATTTGTAAACCTTGTTATTATGAAAATTGTCAAGTAAAGAAAGTGATGCAATGGACCCCTTCCCTTAAGATTCAACATTTACCAACATTTTGCCACAACTGCTTTGTAGAGTCCTTTAAAAAATATTTACTGATATATTTTAAAACAAACCAGTGAAACATCATATTATTTCTTCTAAATACATCCTTTTATATGTATCTTCTAAAAATATGGACACTTCCCTACATAATCACAATATCATGATAGCATTTAACAGAATAAGTAATCATTTTTCAATTTTCTTCAATTTTCTCAAGTACGTTATTTTTAAAATTGATTTGATTCAGGATCAAAAGAAACTGCATAAATTGCATTTTGGTTATGTCTCTTCAGGCCTCCTTTAATCTAAAGGAGTCTCCCTACCTTGCAATGCCTCTATTAGGTGTTTTGTTTTGTTGAGACAGACTCCTCCATCGCCAAGGCTGGAGTGCAGTGGCACAACCATGGTGACTGCAGCCTCAACCTATGGGGCTCAAGCCGTCATCCTCCCACCTGCCAAGTAGCTGAGATGACAGAAATGGGAGGAGGCATGCCTCAGCTTTTTTTTTTTTCTTCTTTTTTTTAGGGTTTTTGCCGTGTTTCCCAGGCTGGTCTCAAACTTCTGGGCTCAAGCAATACACCCACCTTGGCCTCCCAAAGTGCTGGAATCGATTACAGGCGTGAGACAGTGAACATGGCCTAGGTTGTTAAGGAAACTGAATCAGTTGTCCTGGTGTTAGGTTCTGTTCCAGATTATCCTACTGTTTTTAAATAGTATTATCTACCTTCCTCTTGATATCCTTTGTAAAGGTTCATTAAACTTACATGATTGATTACATTCATTTTCTACATTTTGGGCAAGATTTCATAGGTGGTTTATTAAACTTCGATATTGGATTATAACAAAAGGCCAATAGTGCCTGGTTGTTTCATATGTAGCTACCTGAAGTTGGATCAGTGAGTTAAGAGGTAACAATGTATCCTTTTACTACAAAGTTTTCAATCAATATGTTGTTAAATGTTTAATATACAATGATGATGATTGCCTGAATCACCTATCTCATTAGGTTTTTAATAGAATCATTATCCAATCCATTCTTCTTTTTATTTATATTTATTTCATCTAATAATTAGAATTCTTCTCTAAAAAGCTTTTCCCATATCAGTTAGGAATGTGATATACTATTTATCCTCATATTATTCATTCAAGACAGATAAGATAAATGCTATTTATCCTTTCCTATTAATTATCAATTTCCAGAGTAAGTAATTGGTGCCCTAGTTAGCTTTTGGTGACAAATGAGATTTTTTAAATGTTTGCATATTTGAATATTTTGCACATTTTTTGGTATTATGAATTTGCGGATTTTTTTTTTTTTTTTTTTTTTTTTTTGAGATGGAGTTTCGCTCTTGTTACCCAGGCTGGAGTGCAATGGCGCAATCTCGGCTCACTGCAATCTCCGCCTCCTGGGTTCAAGCAATTCTCCTTCCTCAGCCTCCTGCGTAGCTGGGATTACAGGCGTGCACCATCATGCCCAGCTAATTTTTGTATTTTTAGTAGAGACGGGGTTTCACCATGTTGACCAGGATGGTCTCGATCTCTTGACCTCGTGATCCACCCACCTTGGCCTCCCAAAGTGCTGGGATTATAGGCATGAGCCACCACACCTGGCCAAATTTGTGGATTTTTATATATTCAGGATGTTCAGTCAGTTTGTTTGTGTTAGCCTCTTTAGGTTGGTTCCTTGTTTCTTCTTGATACAACCCATTAGTTGCCAATAGCTCCCTTACTTTCTAGACAATAATATGCCCAAGGTTTTTCATGTACCTTTCCTCCCCTGGACCTGAGATCAGACATTTCTCAAGTCACCCATGTTCCTTTTAGCCAGAAATGGTACTAAGTATGGTCACTGCTATTGGCTTTCTTTGTTTCTAGACTTTTTTAGGGGGAATAAGGTCAAAGAATGATTTTTTTCAATAAATATATTATTTAACTTACAGTATGCTCTATCTAATCTTGCAGCATTCCCATTTTATTCTAAGGAAATAGCATATTAAGTTACAAACTATGTGTATGATTCTTTAAGAAAGACATTTTCATCGAGCATTTTAGATTGATATTCTCAATTTCCATCTATGTTCATAAAGTCAAAGGGACTTTATTATTTTAGGAGGAAGTGAAGGATGAAAACTTTGCTTATGCTACCAATTGAACTAATCTTTTTCCAGATATCAATTAATATCACAACCTCCACAGAATTTGGTAACTTTCTAAGATATTAAATATTTCTATAAAAAGAAAAAAACTATATAGATTTGTTTGGATATAAACCTTAGTTTGCCTTAGAAAGTCCTTTCTTATATTAGGGTTTAAGGCAGGTGTCCTCAGACTTTTTACACAGGGGGCCAGTTCACTGTCCCTCAGACCGTTGGAGGGCGGCCACATACTGTGCTCTTCTCACTGACCACCAATGAAAGAGGTGCCCCTTCCTGAAGTGCTGCGGGGGGGGGGGGGGGGGGATAAATGGCCTCAGGGGGCCGCATGCGGCCCGTGGGCCGTAGTTTGGGGATGCCTGATTTAAAGAGACAGAAACCTCATCCTTGAATTTTAGAAAACATAGTAAGCTGAGGATCTTTTTTTTTTTTTTTTTTTTTTAACCAAACAACTTTCCCGCAAGCCAGTTGAGGCAAAAGGCTTTGCAATATCCATGTCACTCTGCTTCTATTAATTTTTGTATTTGTTAAGACCTTAATTTCATTGTTGTTATAATGAGATTCAGGATCTCTTCCCTTTGGCCTATAATTTTTTAGTTGGCAGGAAGTACAGTATTTAAAAGTGACTGCTTCTGAGTTCTCCTAGAACAAGAAAGGCTCCAGTTTTCTCAGCCATTTGCCCAAATCTCCATCTCCATAGAGCAAATATTAAAGGAAAAATTTGCCACTTTACAAACTGAAAATTGTGGAAAAAACAAAAGGAAGCTTTTTTCTCTGTGAAAACCTATACATTTTACTTAACCATTTGACTTAAATATTTTAGAACTATTTCAAATATCATTTAACACTGTGGTTTTTTGTTAACCAGGATCTTTATTTCAAGGGACGGTCTACATTTCAAGTAAGTAATAACTAGCTTTTTTAACAAACAACATCATCAAATAAAATATATACAAAGTGGGCTAGGTGCCGTGGCTCATGCCTGTAATCCCAGCACTTTGGGAGGCCAAGGTGGGTAGATCACGAGGTCAGGAGATTGAGACCATCCTGCCTAACTTGGTGAAACACTGTCTCTAATAAAAATAGAAAAAATTAGCCCAGTGTGGTGGCACGTGCCTGTAGTTCCAGCTACTCAGGAGGTTGAGGCAGGAAAATCGCTTGAACCTGGGAGGCGGAGGTTGCAATGAGCCGAGATGGCACCACTGCACTCCAGCCTGGGTGACAGAGCAACACTCCATCTCAAAAAAAAAAAAATATATATATATACACACACACACACACACACACACACACACACACACGTATGCACACAAAGCAAAAGGCAAATCTTCCTTTTTAGAAGCAAATACTACAACCAGTTTCCTCTGGATCCCTTCATTCAGAGATTCAAATACACTTAACTTGTATTTAAGTTAAAATTGGTTGCTTTTTTAAATGTATGATTTTTAGAGGAGCAGAATGTGGGAAGTAAACAATACTTTGGATGAAACTCCAAGTACAGTTTATAAGATTTCTCTAAATCCCTTTATTTGCATTGAAGAATTATTTTTTCTATTTTAAATGTCTGTCTAAAAGGTAACTATGTTTATGACATTTGGTAAAGATTAAAATATACTTATCAAGAATGTAACAACTAGTTCTTTTTAAAGATATTTATTTTTTATTTTGTTGTTTTATTTTACATAACAGAAATTTCAACAGTACAATAAAGCATAAAAAAAACACCCCCAAGCCTCATCACCAAATAACTAGTTCTTAACAGAAAAGATTAAGTTCTATTAGCTGGAAACATAATTTCCTGTTTTTGAAAGATCAGCTATTATTCTATATCATTTATTAGGTCACTGTACATATTCTTATCTGTCTAAATAATTGAAGCTCCTAATAAAAAACAACCCTGTCAACGTGAACCTAAATGGAGGTGTTTTACCATGTTATTCTTTCTCCACAGTTTCCATGGAAACATGATGGTCATGAGAGTGCGGGAAAGGAGAATGATGACTGTTATTCAAAGATAAAAATGATCACAGAACTAAACACTTAGGATTAATAAGAACTTAAAAAGCACCATGGAATTAATATTTGAGTGTTTTAAGTAGTGAAGAGAAAATTAAATACATATTCAGCATGTAAGGTAAAACACAGCTAATATTGTCTCCCTAAAGTTTCCATTTATGTGGCCTTTGTCTCTGGTTTTAACAATGTGAAGCTAAATACCAGAATAGTGTTTGATTAATGAAGTTCAATATTTAAAAAAAAAGAAAGTAATTGCAATGAAGTTATCAGTGCTAAGAAATTTGAAAAATAATCTTTTTTCTTTCCTGTAATGTTTTACCTATTAACAATATTAAAGCATAATAAGAAGCTATATCCAGGTAATGACATTTAATTTAAATATGAAATATAGCAGAATTAACTATCCCAAAGCATCAGCCACTTGCATCAAGGTAATAAAACAGAACCTTTTATTATCTGAGCTAATTAGTATGAAATAATTAGGGAGACCACCTGAGGGCCTTCTTTACTGTGACACTTGCTGTATTGAATTACTGTGGTCTGATCCACCTCACATTGACTTTCAAGAAAATACCAGTTTAACACTTAAGTTAAATGCCTAGGAGATATTTTACTGAAATGAATGTTTAGATGGTTTTGTGATGACAAAGAAATAGATCATATCATTTGTTAAGGTGTTTTTGGTGTAACTCCTATATCAATGAAAATGGAAAGAGAGATGTATGCAAAATGTCATGTCCAGAAAACTCACAGTGAGCTGGTTTAATGCCTCCCCTTTTCATGTTTCCTGGGTTGTTTTTTCCTCTTTAGCTTAACTAATATTAATTTGTTTGAAAGACAACCAGCACCAAAATTAAGGTGTTGCTTTAATTTTGATGTATTTATTAACCCAAACTATATCTCCAATCAAAAAGCAGGCATAAAATATCAACCACCATTCTTAGTGATGTTGGCCTTAATAATTTTCCCTAAGTAGCAGAATTAGAATTGGTTGAGAATCTAAGTCTCTATCTAAACTTCTTGATCTTCTTTTCATTTTTAATCTATAAGTGCAGATAGACTTGATCAATGTATGCTGGGTTTATTATATTACTGGAAGATTGCAATACACAAGCATGGTTTTAAAAGCCCACTGTTCTTATTTACAGCCCTTCAAAATTAACCTATGGCTTTTAAATTTTTAAATTTTTATTTACTTTTAGTGATCATTTATAAGTAATACCTCACATTGCTAAGCCCATTCTTATTGACTTCAAATTTTAGAATCTCTAAATGACAGTTTTTAATTAATGACAGTTTTTAATTTTTTTTTTTTTTGAGACAGAGTTTCGCTCTTGTTACCCAGGCTGGAGTGCAATGGTGCGATCTCGGCTCACCGCAACCTCCGCCTCCTGGGTTCAGGCAATTCTCCTGCCTCAGCCTCCTGAGTAGCTGGGATTACAGGCACGCACCACCATGCCCAGCTAATTTTTTGTATTTTTAGTAGAGACGGGGTTTCACCGTGTTGACCACAATGGTCTCGATCTCTTGACCTCGTGATCCACCCGCCTCAGCCTCCCAAAGTGCTGGGATTACTGGCTTGAGCCACCGCACCCGGCAGTTTTTAATTTTAACTAAATATTTTTTATCAACTTTGAATTAATCGTATTTACAGATTAATTATCCTAATGGAATCATTTAAACTGAAAACTTATAGTGAGATATTTGCTAAGAACATTTTGTATTAACATATATGAATTGGGTATAGATAGGAAAAAGTGTACTCCTATGATTTTCATGGTTCAAACGAAAACTGTAAAAATGGAAATTGATTCCAATTAGTGATATGTGTAATGGTTGATTAAATATGCAAGGGAATTCTTTAAGGATCATAGTTGAGTCTTGTCGTCAACATCTTAATTACCTAAAAGATGCATTCAACAAATCTGTAATTCAAAACGTAGGTATCATTCCCTAGGAAGTATTGCAAATGCATTAAGAAGAAAAAAAATGCCCAAAATGGAGCAAATTGGAGAGGAAATTGATTAAAACGTAAATTAGTAAAACAAGGCTTACCAGCTTGCACTGTAGTTATCTGAAACCCATATATTTACCAACAAGGAAATATATTCATTTTTGTTAGATGAAAGAAAGCAGGAGGTTTGGGAATTACCTAAAGAGACTCCAGTGTATGTGTTAGTAAATTAGAGGTGAACTTGCTAATGCAGCATTAAACTGCAGCAGAAGTAGAGCAAGTATTATTGGGGATTTGTGGGTAGATGGGCTCTATTAGAAGTAGGTAATAGTTATATAAATAAAACTTCCCTGGGTGAAGGATTCTCAAAATATTTTATATTATTAAATCAGAATTTCAAAACCTCTTTGAAGTAAGTTATTATCATAGTGTCATATTGAATAAATCTGTGATTGTATACTAACTATGATGTAGACATTAATTAAATAGTAGAATTAATTAGTAGAATTTATTATAGCAGTATCTCTAAATTTGCGTTCATCTTAGTCAATAATTGCTTTAGAAAATAATAATAGTAGTCACAATAGTAATAATAGCAAATGTGGTGAAGATGCTTACTTTGTACAGGTTCACTACAATTTTATTAGGAAAACAGTTGTTAGTTTCCATTTTATAAAGGAGGAAACATAACAGTTTTTTTTTTTTTCAATTTTTGCCTGGACATTCACATTTTTGTTTGTGCATTTCCTCGTAAAGTTAAGTAATCAGTGCTAGATCTCAGAGTTCTAAACTGAACCTTGCTTCATGAGATAATCTCTAAAGATGCAAAAGAATTGGATCCCTTCCTTTGCACTTGTGAAGCATACATTCCACCCCAGCATGAGAAATGAGCTCATGTTGGACTTCAAACATAGGCTAGATAAAAATAAGTAAACATGTCAACTGAGGACAAGATTATACCAAGTGATTCTACCGCCTGTTGTTTCAAAGCACATTTTGATATAATCTGAATTATATCAAGAGAATAGAAACATTTACTCATGACAAATATTGTGTCCTTGTGAAGACTATAGAAGAACCTTCATCTGGTGTAAGAAAAACTCTGAGGTTTAAGTCACAACACTGCACATGAAACAACCATAAAACTGAGACACTGACATGTTTATTCTAGCTGTTTTCCTTGTTAAACCACAGCCCTACATGGTTAGTCCACTTGATAACTTATGAATAAGTCTTCAAATAGCAGCGTGGTCACACTGGTTGACCCCAGTATCCTTCACTTACACAACTTCAGAGGTGGGAGAGATCTCCAAGTCCAGCTCCTTCATTCTGTAGAATAGGAAACTCTTAGTTATTCTGGAGATGTGGACTTAGTCATCTTAATACCAGACTTTATGGAGACTTAAGAAATATGGCTTTTGAATATTACTATATTCATGGATGAAATATAGAACAAGTACAAAGCTTCCTCCTGCTATGACAGGTACTCTGGGATGTTTAATGTGCCTTTTCTGGTCACTAGGGTACCATTTAGAGCAGTGAAGCAATTGATTGACAATATGGTGCACAGAGGAATGTCTCAGAGCTCCCTTTCACCCACAGGGAGGACACAATGTAGCATTACTTCATTACTCATGTCAGTTCATCTTTGAGTATGATTCTGTTCACATAATGCTGACAGAAAAATACAAACACAATGTTACAAATGTTCAAAAAGTTTATTATATTTCGCCTAGTATCTTTGTGTGACTCAGCCTCTTCATTATTTTCCAGATAGATACACATTCAAACTTGAACATCTGTAGTATATGGTTTCAAGAAACTAAATTTGAAAATTGCATCTCTTAAGGGTATAATTACTTGACTTAATTGACATGCAGTTTGATAAATATTTGTTCTGTGGAAAGAAATAATTTGTTTGAGAACTTGTTGGTGACTGATAGACATAGCTTTTATGACTTAGCATCCTGTAATTGAGCCAAAGAAATTGTGTTTACAATGGCAGACGCAGTGTAATCTAACTCAAGAGGAAAGAAAAATAATAATTTTGTAATGGCTGACAATGACTTCAGGAAGGAAGAAACAATGAGCAAACAGAATTAAAAAATCTATAATAATTAGAGTGATAGTAAAAGTAGTAATGCCATTATATTAGTTTTCTGTGAATAATGTGACAAATTACCACAAACTGGGTGGTTTAACATAACAGAAATTTATTCTTTCACACTTCTGGAGACCAGAATTCCTACAGTATCAGAAACACAAAGTATCAGAAGCACACTCCTGCTGGAGTTTCTGGAGGAGAATCCACGTATCTCCTCTTCCAGATTGTGGTGGCAACTGGTGGCCTGTGGTTTTTGGTTGCATCACTCCAGTCTTTACCTCTGTCTTTACCTTTCCTCTGTGTGTGTGCGCGCGTGTGTGTGTGTGTGTGTGTGTGTGTGTATTTCTGTGTGTGTGTTTGTGTTTAAGCTCACTCTTTCCTTTTTTATTTTTATTTTTTTAATTGCATTTTAGGTTTTGGGGTACATGTGAAGAACATGCAAGATTGTTGCATAGGTACACACGTGGCAGTGTGATTTGCTGCCTTCCTCCCCATCACCTATATTTGGCATTTCTCCCCATGCTATCTTTCCCCAACTCCCCACCCCCCATCCCTCCCCCATTTCCCCCCAACAGACCCGTGTGTAGTGCTCCCCTCCCTGTGTCCATGTGTTCTCATTGTTCAATACCCACCTATGAGTGAGAACATGCAGTATTTGATTTTCTGTTCTTGTGTCAGTTTGCTGCGAATGATGGTTTCCAGGTTCATCCATGTCCCTACAAAGGACACGAACTCATTACTATTGTAAACTCTGTTTCCTTTTCTTAAGCATACTTGGGACAGTATTTAGGGTCTATTTACAGGTTCCAGGAATTAGGACAATTTTGGGGAACCATTTTTCAGCCTGCCACAAAGAAGTTAACCGGTTATGTTAGCACTGTATATCATGGCCACTTTTGTCTTTCAGACTGTAGAGAATGCTACTTTGAACACACCCAACATGACATTTGATGAAGAATAAGATTGGATTCCAGCCATTCTTGCTCTTTCTTTGTTTTCCCCCCAATTCTATTTCAACCCTACTTCTAAAATTTTTCTTCCTAGGCTCAGTGTAAAGAGCATATTCTTTAAAGTTTTCAGGAATCTTTCCTCAACCTCTAACACTGACATTTTGAGGTAGGCATTTCTTTTAATGACTACTAGGTACTTATATTATTATATTCCCTATTGTATTATCCTCCACTCATAGAAGAGTGAAGATTAAAACAGCAGAAATTGCTGAACTCAACATCCCCCTAAATTAAGCACATCTTCACTCAAAGATCATACTTGCTGTGTGTTCTAACCAGACCCACTAAATTGGGTGCCCTGGGTTAGAAAATTCCAAAAGCCACTGACCAGTCGGCCGGGCATGGTGGCTGTTGCCTATAATCCCAGCACTTTGGGAGGCCGAGGCAGGTGGATCACGTGGTCAAGAGATCGAGACCATCCTGGTCAACATGGTGAAACCCTGTCTCTACCGAAAATACAAAAATTAGCTGGGCATGGTGGCGCGCACCTGTAGTCCCAGCTACTCGGGAGGCTGAGGCAGGACAATTGCTTGAACCCAGGAGGCGAAGGTTGCAGTCAGCCGAGATCGCACCATTGCACTCCAGCCTGAGTAACAAGAGTGAAACTCCGTCTCTAAATAAATAAATAAATAAATAAGAGAATTCCAAAAGCCACTGACCACTCTTAGCATTAACCATAGAGTAACTGTGTTCGTTTATGTTTTAGGGAAAATTCCCAAGGAGAATTACCCACTAGCTTCTCATAACTATTATTTGTAGGAATCTTTGTGCTGAGACCTAACCCTTCCATTCGTAAGTGGTTCAGCTTTGCCAGAGCCCCACAGGAAGAGATTATTAAACACCTATTTGTTCTTGAGTTCCTAGCCCAAATTCACCTCCCTGGAATTACTCCATGACCCCAGCACAGATATTTCTCCCTCCAAGTAAACATACCTCACACACATAAGGGAAAATCCTTAGGTCCTTTTTAAGGATGCAGATCTTGGGGAGTAGCAAAGTGTTTGTGCTAGGATGGCCAGAGGAACAGTTACCAACTCTTTCTCCTACACTTCCTAAAAGCTGTATAAAATTTCTAGGATTATGAACGAATTATGTGGACTAATGAATATACCTTTTCAGAACAATTAGTTGGGATTGAATACTTGGTCTATGCCAGGCACTGAGCTAAGCATTTTATTTCTATTCTTTCATTTAATCCTTTGAGTTAGGGTCCACCCATTATTAATATCATCATCTTCTTCTTTTGTTATTGTTTGTTTGTTTGTTTTTAACTTTTTATTTAGTTTCAAGGGTATATGTGGAAGTTTGTTATGTAGCTAAATTGTGTTGTGGGCATTTGGTGTACAGATTATTTCATCACCCAAGTAATAACCATAGTACCTGATATATAGTTTTATAATCCTCACCCTTGTCCTGCCCTCCACTATCAAACAGACCCTGTGTCTATTGTTCCCTTCTTGGTGTCCATGTGTACTCCGTGTTTAGCTGCTACTTACAAATGAGAACAGGTGGTATTTGGTTTTCTTTTCCTGCCTTAGTTCACTTAGGATAATGGCCTCCAGCTCTCTCTTTGCTGCTGCAAAGGACATGATCTCATTCTTTTTTATGGCTGCATAATGTCCCATAATGTATATATACCACATTTTCTTTATGCATTTTATCATTGATGGACATTTAGGTTGGTTCCATGTCTTTGCTATTGTGAATAGTGCTGCATTGATCGTATGTGTGCATGTCTTTATGGTAGAATGATTTATATTCCTTTGGGCATATACTCAATAAAGGATTTTTGGGTTGAACAGTAGTTCTACTTCAAGTTCTTTGAGAAATCACCAAACTGCTTTCCACTAATTAACATTTTCACAGTGTTCCTTTTTCACCACAACCTCACCAGCATCTGTTACTTTTTTGACTTTTTAATAAAAGCCATTCTGACTAGTGTATGATGGTATCTCATTGCGATTTAGATTTGCATTTCTCTAATAATTAGTGATGTTGAGAATTTTTTCATATGCTTGTTGGCTTCATGCATGTCTCTTTTGAAAAGTGTCTGCTCATGTCTTTTGCCCACTGTTTAATGAGGTTGTTTGTTTCTTGCCCGTTAATTTGTTTAAGTTCCTTATAGATTCTGGATATTAGCTCTTTGTCAGATGAATAGTTTGCAAATATTTTCTTCCATTCTGTAGGTTGTCTATTTACTCTGTTGATAGTTTCTTTGCAGAAGCTCTTTAGTTTAATTACATCCCACTTGTCAGCTTTTGTTTTTGTTGCAATTTCTTTTAGTGCCCTTATTATGAAATCTTTGCCAGTGCCTATGTCCAGAATGGTATTTCCTAGGTTATCTTCTAGGGTTTTTATACTTTTATAATTTGCATTTAAGTATTTAATCCATCTTGAGTTGATTTTTATATACAGTATGATGAAGGGGTCCAGTTTCAATCTTCTGCATGTAGCCAGCCAGTTACTCCAGCACTATTTATTAAATAGACAGTTATTTATCCATTGATTATTTTCATTCACTTTGTCAAAGATCATATGGTTGTAGGTGTGCAGATTTATTTCTGGGCTCTTTATTCCATTCTGTTGGTTTATGTGTCTGTTTTTGTACTAGCACCATGCTGTTTTGGTTACTGTATCCTGTAGCATAGTTTGAACTCAAGTAATGTGATGCTTCTAATTTTGTTCTTTTTGCTTAGGACAATGTGGCTATTGGGCTTTTATTTTTTTCCTTGGTTCCATATAAATTTTAAAATAGCTTTTTTTTCTAATGCTATGAAAATATCATTGGTAGTTTGATAGTAATAATACTGAATCTATAAATTACTTTGAGCAGGATGACCATTTTAATATTAATTCTGCCTATATGAGCCCGAAATGTTTTTTCATTTGTTTGTGTCATCTCTAATTTCTTTCAGCAGTGTTGTGTAATTCACTTGGTAGAGATTTTTCACCTCCCTGACTAGCTGTAATCCTAGGTATTTTATTTTCTGTGTGGGTGGCTATTGTGAATGGGATTGCATTCTTGATTTGGCACTCAGTTTGTGTGTTGTTGTTATAGAAATGCAAGTGATATATGTGCATTGATTTTCTCTCCTGAAACTTTGCTGAAGTTGTTTTTCAGATTTAGGGACTTTCAGGTAGAGAATATGCAGTTTTATAGATATAAAATCATATTGTCTGCAAACAGAGATAGTTTGACTTTCCTTCATCCTATTTGGATGCCTTTTATTTATTTTTTTCTCTTGCCTGATTGCACTGGCTATGAAGTCCAGTACTATGTTGAATAGGAGTGGTGAGTATGGGCATCTTTGTTTTATTCCAGTTCTCAAGAGGAATGATTCCAGGTTTTGCTCATTCTGTATGACATTCTCATAGGTAGCTCTCATTATGTTGAAGTATGATCCTTCAATGCCCAGTTTGTCAAGAGTTTTTAACATGAAGGGATGTTGCATTTTATCAAACTCCTTTTTGGCATCTACTGATAACATCCTGTGTTTTTGTTTTTAGTTCCATTTATGTGATGACTCACATTTATTGATTTGTATATATTGAACTAACCTTGCATCCCAGTGATAAAGCATACTTGATCATGGTAGATTAGCTTTTTGATGTGCTACTGGCATTTTATTGAAGATTTTTACATCTATGTTCATCAAGGCTCTTGGCCTGGTAATTTCTTTTTTGGTTGTGTCTTTGCTATATTTTGGTATCAGAATGATGCTGGCCCCACAGAATGAATTAGGGGACAGTCCCACTTCCTCAGTTCTTTGGAATATTTTCCACAGGAATGATACCAGTTCTTCTTTATACATCTTACAGAATTTGGCTGTCAATCCACCTGGGCTTTGCTTTTCTTCTTCTTCTTCTTCTTCTTCTTCTTCTTCTTCTTCTTCTTCTTCTTCTTCTTCTTCTTCTTCTTCTTCTTCTTCTTCTTCTTCTTCTTCTTCTTCTTCTTCTTCTTCTTCTTCTTCTTCTTCTTCTTCTTCTTCTTTCTTCTTCCTTTTTTTTTTGTTAATGGAGTTTTTATTACTGATTTAATTTTGGAACAAATTATGATCTGTTTAGGGTTTCATTCAGCCTTGGGAGGTGGTAAGTTTCCAGGAATTTATCCATTTCTTGTAGCTTTTCTAGTTTGCATGCATAAAGGTGCTATAATAGTCTCTGAGGGTTTTGTATTTCTGTGGAGTCAGTGGCATTGTGACCATAGTTATGATCTTATAGCCTTGCTTTTAAGCTGAGAATATTCGTGAGTCACTTTGAATGTAAAAGGCTTCCTTTCTTACATTAAAAATGAAAGGCACTCAAGATAAAAGGAAGACATTCACTTACAAAACTGTTCCTGAATCCTCTGCTTGTAGCTTAACCATGGGCTATGAAACATATAAACTGATATTTTAGATCCTGTCATAATTTAAAAGTACTAACAAGATCTCTTCTGCAAACGATTCTGTATAGCATAAACACTTTTTCTTCTTCATATTTATCACATCACATAAATGTTATAGTAAAATGCTTTACCGTAAAATCCTGCAGCATCATATATCTGCATATTTAGACAGCTGAGTTCATCTTTAAATCAGCATGACCAAATCCAATTATGAACAACTGAAATAAATTCACAACCACTCAGAGCTAACACTAGAACATTTAGACACCATTAATGGTCTACTGGGAGTTTTAAGTAACACTGTATCCATTAAGAGAAAGGAAATTGTAGAAAGATGATCTTTAAGTCAATGATAAGTGAAATGGCATATTATTTCTGCCCTAAAGGCAATAATTTTTCCATTAGCTATATTGTTCTTTTAAAAGCCTGTTCTTTAATTATTATTGTATAATTTATATATTCGACATAATTTATGTTGGTTATAAGTTTATGTGTAGAAATACTCATATGACGTTTGACTACAGCTAAATTACTAGCCTCACTTCAAAACACAATACTAAGAGTTTATTATTTAGAAGTCTTTCAAAGTTTATCTCTAAATGTTTTTTGTTTTCAGTGAAATATTTTTACTAGTGTAGAAAATATGCTTAAGAGAGACAGAATTATTTCGGCACATTTCTAACTATATTATATATGAGTAAAACCCTAATTAAAGAAAAATGCGATTGATAAATTGCCATTTACCTTCTCTTACCAAGTGGAATATTGCCCTGGAGCAGGGTCCATAAGCTTTTTCTGTAATGATCTTTGTAGTGAATATTTTCGGCCCTCCAGGCCTACTCAGCTCTGCCGTTTAGGACAGAAGCAGTCACAGGCAATATATAAACAAATAGAAACGATTGTGTTTTGATAAACTTTAGTTAAGAAGCCTGAGACCTGAGTTTCATATAATTTTGATGTGTCAGAAAATATTACACCTCTTTTGATTTTATTTCCAACCATTAAGAAATGTCATAATCATTCTTAGTACACTGGCCACACAATAAAACAGGCCCTGGCTGGGTTTTGCCTTGAGTTGTCGATTACTAATTATTTATGTCAAGGGCCTCATTTAATATTAAAAGTAATTTTTGCAGGGAACTGATGAGCAGGTGTGAAGGAGAGTACTGAGAATGTCAAAGGAGTTTTAGAACCTTTTTCACAAAAAAGATTTCGCTCTTGACAGATGTTTTTTGCCAGAAGTCATAACCTCATGAGGCTCAGACTTTATCCAAAACTGAAATCTTGATTTTCCTCAAACCTGCTTTCTCCTCTAATCTTCTCTATATCAGGAAGCGGCAGCACCAGCCACCCCCTACTCCCTCATCACCCATCTCAAATCTGTTAGCAAATAATGTGTGCCCGTTCCTTCTAGGACTTCCTAATTGCCACCACCTGTTCATACCAACACTCTCTCTCACCTGAACCACCATCTTAATTCCCCTTCCTGTGACTCTCTCCTCAGCAACAATCCGTCTGCAGCAACGTATCTTGCTGTTTGCAAATTAGAAATCTGATGATGTCATACTTACTAGCTGCAATCTTAGCCAAGTTAACGAAATACCTTAAGATCCCGTTTCCACTTCTGTAAATGGAAGGAGTGATTATCCATGCTTCTGATTTGATGTGAAGATTAAATGACTAATGTTAAACATTTAGGTGATGCCTATTCTGCAATCCCTATTTAGTGAACGCAGGCCCATAAGATGGTAGCTGCAATCATTACCATTGTCACTCTCCTAATTAAAATGGATTGCTGTTAGAATAAAATCAAAATGTGTCACTCTTACATCTTGCAGAAGCTACCTGCCTCTCCTTGCCTGCCTTATGTTTGGAGCTTGTTATGTCTCGGCCACTAGATCTTATTATAGTTTCTCATGCACTCCAAACTCTCCAGGACCGTCACAACTGCATCTTCCTATTCCTGTCACTGGATTCTTAATGTAAATGTCACTTTCTCAGAGAGGCCTTCCCTGACCACTCATTTAAAAAATATTCCCCACAAACGCACACCCTACACAGTCACAAAATTCTGCTTGTTTCTTTTGTAACAATTCTCATGGTATATTATTTATTAATGTATTTATTTCTACATTTTGTTAGAATATAGCTTCCAGGAGAGAGATATAAGCCTGTCTCCTTCACCACTGTGCAAATATTGATCTTCTATAAACATTTATGAAGAAAAATGAAATATCACAGCTATTTGCCAATTTTATTCAAATTCTGATATATTCATTTAAATTCAGCAAACTCTAGGTGGTCAGTAAGTAGACTCACTCATTCTTCTGTCCATTTATCCAGTAAATATGTATCAAGTACCTTCTGAGTTAGGCCTGTGTAGATTATAGAGAATCAACAGCCTTGATAGTTGCTTTCAAAGAATTTATAACATAATTGCATAAGTTGTCATTTAAAAGTACGTATCAAAAATATACACACCAATGAGTCAATATACTTATTTCCTTCAGGTTTAAGTTTGAATTTTGTTTTTCATTAAAACATTCATCATATAAAATAGCACCTCTAACGGGCACCATCAGTTACATAGTAAACATTTTTGAATATGAACCAGTTGCTATATTAAGCAATGAAATTCTGCTTGGATTTCTTTTTCCTGCCACACTTCACTTTTTAAGAGAAAGAAGCAAAAATCACACAAATCAGTTATCAGATATTCTGATGTTTTAAAGTTTGCAGGTTTTGTCTTGGGATCTGTATACATATGTCATGTCCTGCCTGGGCTACAGTCTCCACAGGAATTCATGTTGACCCTGGTGCACTGCAAGGTCACTGATACAAGGGAGATTATATTTTACCCAGTGTGCTAACTATATCCAGAAAATATGTAGAGATGTATTCAATAAATTTTTCAAAACTAATTATTTTTTTTAAAAAAGCATTTCTGCCCATAAAGAGTTTAAACCTTCATAATCCAAAGAACAAGGACAGCCTATAATCAGCTGTCTGGTCATAGGTTTTGTTTGCAAGTTCAACCCTCACTTGGTTGTTTAGTTCTCTTTAAGATTATGCATGTGTTTAGAAATTGCTACCATCAGATGGTAAAATAATGATACTTTCCTGGGCCAAACCAACAGATTTTCACAATATGTTATTAATTCAGAGAAAGTTCTACTGGATTGTCTTTATACACATGAGAACATTAATTAAAACTTCTGAAATGAAGTAATTTTTAAAATACATAAACACCTATCCTGTTTAAAAAAAAGAAAGAAAAGTAATTTAATAATTTGTTAGTAAAGTAACATGGGAGTGATAAATGTGACTATGGAAAGCAGAAGATATGAATGCACTTAAATGATCTGCTAATAACTGCGTGATCTGTGGCAATTCTACCCCTCCAGACTCTATATTGGAAAAATATAGGTAAAACAACTTGTATAAAAAGATTTCAATAAATCTTATATTTTTAAAGTTACAGGAATTCAATACTACTTAATTGAACATTGGCAGTGGGTTTTAATGCAATTAACTTTTTTTATTAGGTGTTAAAACTTTTTTATTGTGGGTTAATTTATTATTATTTATTCTGTTAAATTCGTCTAAAGGTTACCTTTAGACGAATTTAACAGAATATAATTGAGCCAAGAACGACTTGCAAATTGGGCAGCCCCAGGACCAAAATAAATTCAGAGCAACTCTGGGGCTGCCACATGGTCAGATAACATTTATGGATGGAAAAAGGAAAATGAGGCCCAAGAAAAACAGAAGTGGGGTACAGAAACAGCTGGATTGGTTACAGCTCAGCATCTGCTTTAGTCAGACAAGGTTTGAACAATTGGCTTCCAGTGATTGGGCAAAGCTCTCTGATTGATACAAGAAGATGTTACAGTCTGTTTACACCTAGTTAGCTCATAGTTCACTGTATGGAGAAACCTTTAGAGTGAACTTAAAACTGGTAAGAAGGCAGCTTTAGGCTAAACTTAACACTGGTAATTCACTTGCCTCCTAAACTGTGAATGTAACTACCATCACAAACTTGAACACCTTCAAGAAGAGAATTTTTTTTTTCCTGTTCCTTGATTTTTTTAAAAAAGAAGTAATTGAAAAGATAACATATACTTTTTCCTATCATATACTCTATCTTTTCTAGCTTTCCATCTGCATGATTGGTGGGGGGAGAAGAATAGGGTAGGGGAGAAAAAGAGACAGAGAGAAAAAGAAATACAAGTTACAAGGCAGAATTATCTTTCTGATTGCATGAAACTCACAGATCACTTTCTCCACAACAGAAATCTTTTCAGTAACCTCAATCCATGTTTTGGCTTTATTTATTTATTTATTTTTATCATGCTTTAACTGGATTATGGAATAAAACCAAATTTCAATTTGATTTCTGTTCGATATTGTTTTTCCCAAAGAGATTGTAGCTTTTTCCTATTAAACAGTCAAATTTACCTTCAGTGAAAACACTAAAAGAAAATTGAACAGGAATTTCAACATAGAGTGACTTTGTCATAATAAAAGCAAGTTAGATATACATGGGAAACGTTAGCAACAAAGTGCTTTATATCAGTGGTCCTGGTGACCACTGTGTACATATATGTTTACACACTAAGAAATTGACTTTTGCACTTAAAGCAAATGAACTTTCAAGTAGAGAAACAGTAATTCAGCTCTGAACAGAAGTCAATCACTATGTTATGACACAAAGAAATAGAAGTTTAGGCCTGGCCCCCAAGAACCTTAGTTGACTTTTAATAGCTTTGCAAACTGAGTTGGCAACAAATATTTTCAAATGTGAAGAAAATCAGGAAACATTTCACCTGATTCTATTTGGTAAAAAATTTGTTATGAGTTTATTTAAGGCTCGTCATGAAAACTTCATCTCTTAGTTGTGACACTATGTCCTAACATGCTGAATCAGAGCAAATCTTAGCTTCTTTTTAGGGAAGCTCAAGGGAAAAGTCTTGATGACCAACATAAGGAAGAGTCCATTTTAACATAGCAGCAATGCATTTATGTAATCCTAGCTGGAGCCAGTTCAGACATGGACATAGGATGTGCTTTGTCACTCACTAGGGAAAAAAGAGCCACTTTTCTCAGTGGACTTGTGGGGACTGGGAACAGGCAGCTGGGTTCCACTAAGTAGCTGAGTAGAGCCATCTTGCTTCTGGGAATGGAATAGTTGCTACGAGGTGGAGCTGGACACTGACTCAGCAGTGAGAGACTAGAAGAGAGGCAGCGGCCACTGTGGAAGAGCACATCATCTACAGAGCAGATAAAAACCCTTTAGGTAGTTGTCTTTTGAAGTTCACTTTATATTCTACCTCTGTGGAAATGTTAAGTGCCTCCATTATAAATAATTTATAAATAATACTAACATAACACATATAATACATTCCTGATATTTACAAATAAAACTGTCCAGAAATTTTAAAAGGAAAACCAACCATACATTTAATACATTTATAAGAAATACCTTTTTAGAAAATAAAATATGTGTGTTTTGTATATGTTTCAAAATTTGATGAGCATCTAAGATGTGGAATAAGGCTACTTTTTCAAAGTCTGATTGGCAAAGGAGAGAGTCCTAATTTACAGATCCTGTCCAATATATGCCATCCATTCTCTTGGGTGATTTAGACACTGAGATGAGTAATACACCCTGCCCAAACTCCAGGATCCCCCATTCTACAGAGGAGTGTTAGTACATAAGCATCCAACATGCTGACACCCAAAAGTGTAACAGTAGCATAGAGGAAGTAAGGATTCTGCTTGGAAGAAGAGAAAGGAGAGAAAGTAATAAGATTTAAGATTACTGTCCAGGATATACCTTGGGTGCATATCTCTCACTGTTCTCCTTTAGCACAAAATCCACAGCAGCATGAAAGTTTGCAAACAGAGAACAGTATGCCAGTGTCATTTTTAGATGCATAAACTTTGACATCACACATACAGTGACATCTAAGGAATCACTGACTCACTAACATTCAGTTTCTTTGCCTGTAAGGTGGAAGTCGTACATAAACACCTCAGACTTTGAAGCAAAATTAAATGAGAGTATGTATGTATAGTACTTTATGTAGTAGCTAGCATGCAGTAAGTACAATTACTCTTGGAAATTATTTTTATTTTCTAAAGAAATAGTAGCTATAGCTTCACAAACAGAACATTTAAGGATTGTTTAGTAGCCCTATGAGACTAGAGTATGACATTTGAATGGAGTGGCTGTGAAGAAAGAGGCCAAATAAAGATTACGCAGCAAAGTTCCATTAATGCCCACAAAGGAATTCCAACTTGATGCAAATGTAATGGGAAAAACCCAGCAAACATGACTATGTGCTTTGGAACGTTAAATCTAGGGACAATTGGAAGACGATATGGAGCAGGCAACCAATTGAGAGGCCTTTCACTGGGGGAACAGTTTCTGCTGTGAAAGCAGTAAGCCAGTTTTTATAATTTGTAGGTCATTTTGAATATTGTCATGGTTACTTGTTATATGACTTTAATATACATTTTAAGAGTTTCTGCCATAATTCACATGATTTTTTTTGTTAAGACAGCGATAAAAGTTTTGGCAAAAAAAAAAAAAAAAAAGAAATGCCAGCATGAAGATGCCATTTTGGAGAGATGTGTTATTCTAAGTACAAAGTCTATTTTGGGCCAGTTGTGGTGGCTGACACCAACAATCCCCAACACTTTGGGAGGCCGAGGCAGGCAGATCACATGAGGTCAGGAGTTTGAGACCAGCCTGGCCAACATGGTGAAACCCCATCTCTACTAAAAGTACAAATATTAGCTGGGCGTGGTGGTGGGCATCTGAAATCCCCGCTACTCGGGAGGCTGAGGCAGGAGAATTGCTTGAACCTGGGAGGTGGAGGTTGCGGTAAGCCAAGAACGTGCCATTGCACTCCAGCTTGGGTGACAAGAGCAAATCTCCATCTCAAAAAAGAAAGAAAAAAAACTCTGTTTTGAAGCTGACTTGGTATAAGCATCTTATGGCATAAAGCGAGATACACAGGCATTTAGAAAGTTAAAGCAGCAAAAAAATAAAGCTGTTTTCTTTCGTGCATCTCAGGTCAGTGTACTTCTCAGTATCACCTCAACATTTTCTCTTTCCCCATGGGAAGATGTCTGAATACACATTGGTGGTATTCATGCATTCATACATGTTTTAAAGTGAAATAATATCTTTGTGAAATTTTAAATCATGAATTTGGAGGGTTAATCTTAAAATATGAAATATAGGTGAAAGGAATGAAAAGATATTAATATACATTTTTATAACAGTAATGTTAGAAACATAACTTTTGGTTTTGCTCTTACTCAGAATATCACTGACAAATGGTAGATGACAATGTAGATATTTGATAGTTGTGTTCTAAAAGTGAAAATGTCATGTCTAGTTGAGTATCTTAAGAAGCATACATTGTTTCAGAACAACGAAACCACAAAGGCCTAACCTGGAGACAAACATTGTACTTTTGTGCCCTCCAGTGGCCATTTGGAGAATATACCCATCCTCATAGAACCGTTCAAGAAACGCAAAGTGGCTGAGGGCAAGCCAATGGCAAAGGAGACAAGCAAACTGTATAGTCAGGGACCCTGAGGGTATTTCTTTCTCTTTCATAAATTTACTGAAGTAAGAAGAGAGCTAGCAGATTTGGGAGATTCTTCAGACTGTTTCCAAGAATGCAAAGAAGCTACTGGTTTGGACTACAGATGGTTCTTTTGATCATTCTTGAATATACTCTTCTTAGACACTTTTTAAACAAGCATTGCCAAGCAGAGAATGGAAGCTTAAATTTTTATTTCAATCAAAGACATTATGCATGGGATACAAACGACACTAAGGTTCTCACTCTGAGAGGTAGCTCTTCAATCAGCAGACTCCCCTGCTGGGGATCCTTTGGGAAACCAGCAGATAGCTACTGGAATGCCAGGGAAATGCACATGTATATTGCAGGAGCCTCAAAATCAAATCACACTGGCAGAGCAAAGAGTTTTGGCAATAAAATTATCATTGAATAGTCAGTTTGATGGAACATCCAAATTAGAAAAATACCTGTTTATTAACATGGAAATTACCTATTTTCTAATCTTTACTTTTCAGTATTAGTTTAGCCCCAGAATTAGATGCAGTTAATAGAGCCAGGTCTGCAGAGCATCTTAGATAGATTTTTGACTCCTATTTTAAATGTGGCTGGAATTTCTGATACTATTTCTTCCATGGTCCTACAGGGAATAGAGCCTTTGGCCTTTATATGGTTGTGGGTTTTGGTGGGGATTCTTATATCACTTTACTGTCTTGTTATGAGAATTAAATAGATAAAAATGTCTCTAATTTTCAAAATAACTTTTGTTTAAACCCAGTGACTGCTTAACTATTTGGAAAATGCTCCTGAAAACTTTTTAGTTTTTAACAAATGGAAGTTTTCTTTTACTAGGCAGACAATTCTGTTTAACAAGTGAGTTCAGATCCCGCATCAAAGTGAATTTAATAGCCTGGAGATCCTGTTTCACTTTCTGAGAGAACAGATCCTATAAATTGCATTCTATGTGCCATTCCATTTCCTGTCTGATGGTGATGCGGAAAAACAGCTGTTGTGTGGGAACTGTTCAGAGCTGTGTTTCTCAAACCACAGGTCATGGAAGGGTGGTTAAGTAGGCCCTGTTTCCCTTTCTTCCAAAATAGCATCCAAGGCTCTTCTGACCTTGCCTCCTTCAACCTCTTAGTTGTAAGCCTACTAAGGAGTAAGTTTATCCTACTTCCTTTTGTTGTGTTTATTTTTAATTGGAGAGGAATAAATACATATCCTGAGAGAGGCTAGAGTTATCTTGAGAGACATGCGATGTAAATATATATATACACACACACAGACACATCCGCATTTACATATATATATATACACACACGCACACATTTTTAGGTACATATACACACACACACAAAGATACACACATATATATGTGTGTGTGTATATATATACGTGTGTGTGTGTGTGTGTGTGTGTGTGTATACATATATATATGTAAGTAGAGTTCCCTTTTCTTTAGATTAGCATCAAATGAATCTCCTAGTCTAGGAACTAAAGCAAACCACATCTCTCTAATTTTAGTTCACCCTACCTTCAAACAATATTTTCACCCTACCTTCAAATGGTACATAAAGAGATAGATTTAATTGTTCAATATGATATACTAGAAATCACAAGCCAGCATTAACCTAGGTTTACGGTTACTCAAATAGCAAGGATTAAACAATATACAATAGGTTGACAAATGTGCTGTCTGCTACTGGATAGGAGACAACAGAAACAAGCTTCATTGGTGTCTTGGACAACGGATGCAAATGTACTAGCTGGGAAATAAACCAGACTTCAGCCCTGTTGATAGTGTAGACATCATCACAAAGGATATTTTCATAATGACACTATGGCTAGCCCTTCTCTTCCTTCCTCCTTTACTCTCTACTCCTATTTTGCCGCTCGTTCCAATGGCTTCTCTTAGGAAATGCATGGTTTAGAAAAATAGGTAAGAGCCAGGCACAGTGGCTCATGCTTGTAATCTCAGCACTTTGGGAGCCTGAGGCCGGCAGATGATGAGGTCAGGAGTTCAACACCAGCCTGACCAACATGGTGAAAACCCAGCTCTACTAAAAATACAAAAATTAGCGGGGCATGGTGGCACATGTCTTTAATCTTAACTACTCAGGAGTTTGAGGCAAGAGAATCAGTTGAACCCAAAAGGCAGAGGTTGCAGTGAACCGAGATTGCGCCACTGCACTCCAGCCTGGGTGACAGAGTGAGATTCAGTAAAAAAGAGAAAGAAAAAAAAGAGGAAGGAAGGAAGGAAGGAAAGAGGGAGGGAGGGAGGGAGGAAGGAAGGAAGGAAGGAAGGAAGGAAGGGAGGGAGGGAGGGAGGGAGGGAGGGAGGAAGGAAGGAAGGAAGGAAGGAAGGAAAGAGGGAGGGAGGGAGGAAGGAAGAATGGAAGGAAGAAAGGAAGGAAGGAAGGAAGGAAGGAAAAAAAAATAGGTTAAAGTTTTGGCTTTTGGGTTTTTTGTTTTTTGTTTTAATAAAACAGGATGAACTAACAACTGACATCCATCAGAGAGGCTGCTCTTTTGCCTGGCATTGAGGTCACAAGCACAAGACCATGTAGAGACAGAACCTAAGAAATTGTCTTAAAAAGCAATAAGATGACAACAATAAGATGACAACAGAAAGGACAAACAGAAATTATTACATGTTTTTAGACTTCTGGTTAAAAGAAATATTTTAAAACCTTATCAAATCTGACCCACCTTCTTTGATTCAACATAAATATACCCAATTGTATGAATAGTTGTAGTAGAAAATTTTGGTTCACAGCAGCCGAGGCAGTAATCTCCAACCTGAATAGAAGTCTTAACTTCTAAACAATTTGTACTTTTTAAAATTATATAAATTCTACATTTATTACTTTAAAAATATTTGTTGCAAAAATAAATGTTTATTCTGGATTCTTAAATTAAAAATTTACAGGGATTAGGGTACTTTTTCAAGGTAAATTTCCCTTTTGATATCTTCCAAGTGTTTGAAGAGCAAAGGAGCCATTACTGTTTTCAGGGCCTCCCAAGAAATGCAGTTAGTGTTTATGAGTCTTATCCTCATTAATTAATATTTTAAACAAAACATTTTAACCATAATGTAGTTAATGTTAATAGTTTTATTTTTTATTATAAAATATAAGCGAATATTATGACCAGTCTCTGTATTCAACCAAAGCTAAATTCAACAGCAGTTAGATAAGCTGAAGATAAAAGACAAATGATAGCGTATTTATTTTAAAATGAAACACAGTTTTAAAATGAAAAACAAAGAAAGAAATATGTTCCCTTGTGGGACTTCTTTGTTTTCATGGTGAGCACTTCTGTAAGTAATACTTCTTTCCTGTGTTCACACTAGATGTAAATGGGTTATAAAACATTTACATACTAGGATGAGTAGATTTTGAGCTTGGGAGGGTTTAGTCATGTGCAACATATTTACAGGCTTATGAGAATTAGAAAAGTCATGGGAAAATAAAATATAGAAATTAACTGAAAAGAATGGCAAGGATTTAGCCAACTAGAAAGTGTAATTATAGTGTATTTTCCTTCAGATTATAAGCTGTCTGCATAAGCATCCAGTAATCCTTTGAGTCTAAGATGCCTTAACTGATAATCTGGAATAGGATCAGGCAGTACCAATGAGGTAGGACGTAAATATTAATAACAAGCAATCCCAATATCTTATTTCACATTCATTTATTATTCTCCCCCAATAAGATTTTATCCACTGTTGCTATAACAAACTACTAAACTGACTGGGTTTTTTTCCACTGCCTAATAACAAACAGCAAAGTGCCTCAAGTGACCTGTTAGAAAGAAGGAGATGTAGCTGGAAAGAACCTAAGTAACCCCTATACTGGCCAACAACGTGTTGAATAACCAAGTATTAATTAGCTAACAATCATTCATCCTCTTGTTATTTTTTTGTTAATCACTCAAGTGAATTTGCATGTAAATACTGGGAGCAAATAATAATTCCTTCTTACCCTTTTTGCCACCAAATACTGGTTATATTTATAATTATCCTGCCAAGAGCAAACTGCACAATAGATCTTAAAATATTGCAAATGAAAGAGGTGGGGAGAAAAAAAAATAAACATACATCTCCCATTCATTTTTCTAAAGTAGTTTAATAAATTCTTCTAGAAAGAAAGAAAGACTAAAGTTGGAAGGTCATCTTTAAGTTTCTGTGAAAATCATATTTGCCTCTGTAAACAAATTAGCAAAACACACTTCATTTTTATGGGATCCTTTCCAATATCCCATATTTTTTAAAAGTGGCATTGCTTTCCCTTAACTGCAGAACAAAGCCAAGAAGCCTCTGTCTAGTCTTCAGGGTCTCCTAGGGTATGACCTCAGTGACATTCAGAATACTGTTGAGTAGGATTTATGTATGATAACTGAGGCTGCATTATGAAGATGTTGTGTCCCCTGATTTACTCTCTGAGGTTGTTTGCTTTTGGGGAAGTCAGTTACTCTCTCATGAAGACACTTAGGCAATTTGTGGAAAAGCTCACATGAGGAGGAAGTGGGCCCTTCTAACAACTAGCACCAGCTTGCCAACTATGTGAGTGGGCATTTTGGAATTGCAGCTTCAGTTCTAGTCAGGCTTCACATGACTAAGGAGATGACATCTTTTTTTCTTTAATTTGACCTTTAAGTTCAGGGGTACATGTGCAGGTTTGTTATATAGGTAAACCTGTGTCATGGGGGTCTGTCAAGTATAATACCCATTAGTTATTTTTCCTGATCCTCTCCCCGCCATCCTCCACCCTTCAAAATGCCCCAGTGTGTGTTGTTCCCCTCTATGTGTCCATGTATTTTCATCATTTAGCTCCCACTTGTAAGTGGGAAAATGCAGTATTTGGCTTTCCGTTTCTGTGTTAGTTTGCTAAGGATAATGGCCTCCAGCTCCACCCATGTTCCTGCAGAGGCCATGATCTCATTCTTTTTTTGACTGTCTAGTATTCCATGGTATATGTTTACCACATTTTCTTTATCCAGTATACCAGTGATGGGCATTTAGGTTGGTTCCATATCCTTGCTACTGTGAATAGAGCTTCGATGAACATATATAAACATATGTCTTTATAATTATTTACATTCTCTTGGGTGTTTAACCAGTAACGGGATTGCTGGTTTGAATGGTATTTCTGTTTTTAGATGTTTGAGGAATCCCCACATTGCTTTCCACAATGGGTGAACTAATTTACACTCCCACCAACAATGTATAAGCATTCCTTTTTCTCTACAACCCCACCAGCATCTGTTATTTTTTGACTTTTTAAAAACAGCCATTCTGGCTGGTTTGAGATAGTACCTCATTGTGGTTATGATGCATTTCTCTCATGATCAGTGACGTTGAGCTTTTTTTTCATATGATTGTTGGCCACATGTATGGAAATGTCATCTTGATGCACTAAGACAGAACTGCCCAGCTAAATTACTCCCAACTCCTGCCTCACAGAAACCATAACATAATAAATGTTTATTGTTGTTTTAAGGTGATACATCTTGATATAATTTGTTATGAAGCCTTAGATCAATAATATATAACCTGTATTAAAATTTAATGTAGAAAAATGATCTGAATTAATGTCAGGATGAATTTTATCTTAAAAACTAAGTCAACACATCTTTTTAACAACTTAATATGAAAGTTAAGAATATTTGCACATTCCATATATCATGGTACTAATTTTTTTATATGAAACCTAAAAATAACCTTATTAATATTATTTTTAAAAGAAAACAAGAATATGAGCTAGGTGTTAAGTTGTATTAATTTTTAAGTAATCCAAGTATTCATATTAATATTCACTGTCAGTGAAAAAATTAAATCAATAAATGAGGAGCTAAAACATCAGATATATTTTACTTGTTTCACATACACAAACAAGATGATGATAAGCTGATATAAAGCAAGACCTTTTAAAAATCAAGTCTATGTGTTCTAGAGGCTTAATATTTCTAAATATTGTAACAAATGCAAAATAAGACAGTTTCTTAATTCAAGATGCTTTTAGTCTCATTTGATAGTAAAAATCTAGTAAACACTTAAAAACTAAGGGAGATTTTTGGGCTATTGGATTAAGTGCTTTCAGAAAAGTGAAGAAATAAAACTGAGGCAGAGATGGTTAGGTGTTGATGAAAAAGGTTTATGTAGATGAGTAAATGTTATTGATTTATGTCGGGCTTTGGAGTCTGGTAAGGGCGGAGACGAGTGTATTAGGTCACCAGCTGCTCCTTCTTCTCCCAGAGTCAGGGGAATTGGGTGAGTGGGTAAGGAGGCCTTGCCTTCCAGTAAGCACTCCTTAATGTTCCCCCAGAGTCATCCCCTTGAAGACTTCCATACCTTTGATGACACCAGCAGGGGTGACCCCTTTTAAGCCATCAGAATAGTTCACCCATGGGAGAGCATGGTGTTCCTCATGTGAACCATTAGTCTGCTTCCACCTCTCTCCTGCTGTTTGGTGCTGCCCAAGTACATTCTGAGAAGAATGGGAGTCCAGAGGGGGTTGGTTTTTAGACTTCCAATAATGCCTGTGAACCAAAAAGCCAATCTGTAATTTATCCCTAAACTCCAAGCCTACTATAATGACATGAATTTCTGCCTAGATTCATGATATTTTGTATTTCACAGTCTCATTTTCTTATAAATATTTCTCAGTACAGTTCTTCACCATTGGAAACACTAACCAGGAGTAAGAATATGGGATTTTCTAGGTAGGTATGTAGATAAATGTATAAAGAGATGGATGGATGAGAATCAGATAGTGGCTTAGCACAGGTTTTAGAGTCAGTCTGCCTGCATATAAAACCCAATACAACTCCTTATGAAGCATGTGACATTGGAAAGTTAGTAAATTGTCTGTGTCTCAGTTTTCTCCAGAAGGATGTAGTCATTTCTTGTAACAATTAAATGACAGTAAGTATAAAAGACTTAGAATAATGCCTACCACATATGATGTAGTCATTAAATAAAACAGCTATTTGTGCCAGGCGCGGTGGCTCAAGCCTGTAATCCCAGCACTTTGGGAGGCCAAGGCGGGTGGATCACGAGGTCAAGAGATCGAGACCATCCTGGTCAACATGGTGAAACCCCGTCTCTACTAAAAATACTAAAAATTAGCTGGGCATGGTGGCGTGTGCCTATAATCCCAGCTACTCAGGAGGCTGAGGCAGGAGAATTGCCTGAACCCAGGAGGCGGAGGTTGCAGTAAGCCGAGATCGTGCCATTGCACTCCAGCCTGGGCAACAAGAGCGAAACTCCGTCTCAAAACAAACAAACAAACAAACAAACAAAAACAGCTATTTGTGTTAGGTGGTGCTGTTGATAGCAAAACAAATTGCCTTGTTGTAATACTTTTTTTTTTTTTTTTTTTTTTGTGAGACGGAGTTTCGCTCTTGTAACCCAGGCTGGAGTGCAATGGCGCAATCTTGGCTCACCGCAACCTCTGCCCCCTGGGTTCAGGCAATTCTCCTGCCTCAGCCTCCTGAGTAGCTGGGATTACAGGCATGCACCACCGTGCCCAGCTAATTTTTTGTATTTTTAGTTGAGACGGGGTTTCACCATGTTGACCAGGATGGTCTCGATCTCTTGACCTTGTGATCCCCCTGCCTCGGCCTCCCAAAGTGCTGGGATTACAGGCTTGAGCCACCGCGCCCGGCCTCCTTGTTGTAATACTTGATGTTATCCCAAGTTTTCCTTATCTTTATGTCATTGTGGGTGTATAAAAACTCTTGCCTGTCCTATAGGCTAACCTAGTTTGTCATTCTTTTGAAACATTTGACTTTTACTGGTAACCACATTGACTTATCACTGGTTTGACCTACACTAACATTTCACTGTGTACCAGCTCATATCCCTTTTCTCTTTGCATCATCCTAGGAATTTTCTCTTTTATGTGAATCTTTTTCCTTGCTCAAATCTTTAAAAACCAACCAAACAAACAAAAACATTTTATCACCCTGTCCCTACTTTGACTGCTAATCCAGTTCTTTGTTCCCATTTGAGAACATTTCTTGCAATACATACAAACAGCATTTCTAATTCCTCACCTCCAATCCTTTCCCGAGGCTCTCATTCATATTGCTCTACTAAGGTCACTATTGACCTCTAGTTGCTGAAATTCAAGTTTTGATTATCATGTCTTATTTGACCTATCTGTAATTTTTGACACACTTGACCACTCCTCCTCCTTGAAACATTTTCTTCACTTGGCTTCTAGAATCTCATATCCTCCTAATTTTCTTTCTTTCCCATTAGTTGTCCCATCTCTGCTACTTTGGTTGGTTGGTCCTGAGCCTTCCAGTATTTCCATGTTGGCATGCTTCACAACTCAATTCTTGATCTCTTCTCTTTCATTCTCTATGTACCCTTTCATGCAGGGTGATCTCCAGGTAGTCTCACAGCTTTCAATGTGCTCTACATTGCTGACAACTTCCAGATTTACATTTCCAGCCTGGATTTATCTTTTCAACTTCAGACATGTGTCAAACTACTTGAAAAATAAACTTGGGCAAATCATTACACATCACCCTAAAATATCAAAGCTGAACGACTTTTTCTCTAAGCCTGTTTCTCTTAGAATTTTCCCTATTTTACTAAAAAGAAATCCATCTTACCCATTCATGAGGCTTTAAATTTCAGAATCATCCTCCTCTCTTTTCTTTCACTCACATCTTATATTGGTCCAACAACAAATCACATTAATTCTACATTAAAAATGTATCCAAAATCAGCCTCAGTCTAGGCCATATATCTTGCCTGGTTTATTGCAATGACTTCGGACTTGTCTCCGTATTTCTGCCTTTGCTTTCCTATTGCCCATTTTCAACCTTGCAGCTATGTTAAAATATAAATTAGAGGCCAAAACCAACTGCTCAGAGCTCTCCAGAGGCTCCTTTTTCAGAATAAAAGGTAAATCTTTACAATGGTCTACAAGGCCCCAGGCAGTTTGCACTCCTTCCTCCACCTTGCCTCCCATCTCATTGCTTCCTCCTCTCTTCTGCCTTCACACTGTCCAGCCACTATCACTGTCTTCCTAACTGTAACACATATCAAACAGACCTCTGCTCCAGAGCAACTGCAGTTTCTGTTTTCTCTACACAGAATACTCCATACTGAGTTCCCACAGGGCTCACTCCTCCATCTCCTTCTCAGTTGGACCTTCTCTAATATCCCAAAGTAAAACTGCAGCCCTCTGGCTTCTGTTCCCACATTCTCTAGTACCCCTTTCTTTTTTTACTTCTATATTATTGTTTTGTATTTTTCTATAAGTAATTGAGGTACCAGTGATATTTGATTACATGAGAAAGTTCTTTAGTGGTGATTTGTGAAATTTTGGTGCATCCATCACCTGAACAGTATACACTCCACCATATTTATAGTCTTCAATCCCTTGCCCGCCTCCCACTCTTCCCCCCAAGTCCCCAAAGTCCGCTGTATCATTCTTTTGCCTTTGTGTCCTAATAGCTTAGCTCCCACATATCAGTGAGAACATACAATGTTTGGGTTTCCATTCCTGAGTTCACTTAGAATGATAGTCTTCAGTCTCATCCAGGTTAGTACAAATGCTGTTAATTCATGCTTTTTTATGGCTGCATAGTATTCCATCATATATATACCATATTTTCTTTATCCACTCATTGATTGATAGGCATTCGGGTTGGTTCCACAATTTTGCAGTTTTGAATTGTGCTGCTATAAACATCTGGGTGCAACTTTTCAAATAATGACTTCTTTTCCTCTGGGTAGATATCCAGTAGTGGGATTGCTGGATCAAATGGTAGTTCTACTTTTAGTTCTTTAAGGAATCTCCACACTGTTTTCCATAGTGGCTGTACTAGTTTACATTCCCACCAATGGTGTAGAAGTGTTCCCTGTTCACCACATCCACGCCAACATCTACTGTTTTTTTTATTTATTCCGATTATGGCCATTCTTGCTGGAGTAAGGTGGTATTGCATTGTGGTTTTGATTTGCATTTCCCTAATCTTTAGTGATGTTGAGCATGTTTTCATATGTTTGTTGCCCATTTGTATATCTTCTTTTGAGTATTATGTATTCATGTCCTTAGCTCACCTTTTGATGGCATTGTTTGTTTTTCTTTTCCTTACTGGTTGAGTTTGTTGTTGATTCTGGATATTAATCCTTTGTCACATGTGTAAATTTTGAAGATTTTCTCCCACTCTGTGAGTGGTCTGTTTATTCTTCTGTTTTTCCTTTTGCTGTGCAAAAGCTCTTTAGTTTAATTAGGTCCCAGCTATTTATATTTGGTTTTATTGCATTTGCTTTTGGGTTCTTGGACATGAAATCCTTGCCTAAGCCAATGTTTACGAGGGCTTTTCCAGTTGTCTTCTAGAATTTTAATAGTGTCAGGTCTTAGGTCTAAGTCCTTAATCCATAAAAAACTTCGTAAAAAAGTGAGAGATGAGGATCTAGTTTCACTCTCCTACATGTGGCTAACCAATTATCCCAGCACCATTTGTTGAAAAGGGTGTTCTTTCGCTACTTTATCTTGTTTGCTTTGTTGAAGATCAGTTGAATGTAAGTATTTGGGTTTATTTCTGGTTCTCTATTCTGTTCCATTGGTCTACTGGCCTTTTTTTGTGTGCCAGTTCCACACAGTTTGCGTAACTATGGCCTTATAATATAGTTTGAAATCAGGCCTACTACTCCTTTCTTGCCGTTTTTCTCCACAGCACTTACTGCCTTTAGCATGCTGTATTTAGTTTGTTTCTTTGTTTCTTTCACCAGCATGTAAGCCATGAGGTTGATTTTTTTTTTTTTTTTTGGTTCGTTTTGTCTACTCTTCCATCCTCAGCCAGCATCTATAACAGTGCCTGACAGAAGTGTATTTTTATTGATAATTTGCTAAAAGTAGTTTGTGATATCAAAAAACTGCCTGATTCTGCTGAAAACATAGACAGTTTGAATACTGTTTTGATTATAATACTGAAATTACTTAAAATATCCAAAATAATTTCAAGCATTTATATTTTACCTTGTCTTAGTTTAAGTTATTTACCACAGTCTATCAGTGCCTATTAGCATAACTGACTTGCATGATTTACCAGTCTCAAGAGAGTTAATTATATTGGTAAACACTAAAAAGATTGCAGAATTTCCCTAGAATCATAGTTTGTCCCTCACAGCAGGATTATTCTGTTATTAAGCTGAGGATAATTGCTGTCAGCCTTAGCCACTTGTTTTTTATTATAAAACATGCAGAGAAAAGGTGATGTTTTACTAACATTGAAAATATACTTTGTTGTTTTAGTCAATTAAAATCTTATTTCCATGCTGAAAAATAATGACTGAAAAATGTGTGTCATAACCAGTCACAAAAAAGGTCAGTCCTGCCCCCAGCATCCTCAGGGGTGTGAGTCATTTGCAGAGATGGCTGAGCTCCTGATCATAAGATCCACAGTGAATGCCATTTTCATTTCATAGAGACTCCAGAGCAGGAAAAATCTTTATTTTCCTTCAGGACTATTAAGTATCTTGTATATATCACAATGGAACAGGTCAAAATCCATGGAGAAAAAAATATTAAAAACTTTTGTGAATAGGGTCAACATGTCAGTCATAATCACCAAAGGAACCTAAGATTTATTCTTGAATTCCATTGAAAATGTGCAGATGCTATTAAATGTCAGATTCCGTTCAACATTACAATGAAATAGGCAAACAGAAAATCCTAAATTCCAAGAGATCTCATATTCTGTAAAAGTCACGTGTTAATTAGTGGAGTAAAAATATAATTGGAGACTTTTAACATCTGGTCCTTGAAGCAGTTCAACAGGATTGAAGTGTTGTTTTTAAGTATTTTGGTTAATGAATGATCATAACCAAAGCAAGAAAGTATATGAAAGCAGCATAAAGGTAGAAGCTATGTCCAAACTCCCATCACATTGTTTTTAAGGTTTTTAGTCTCTGGAAAAATGAGAAAATTTTGCTTACCTAATAGTGGCACCATCTAAGATTATTATTTTCTTGAGGTGATGCATTTCATAACATGTTATTTTATTACAGAGAATAAAATACAATTGACCCTCTGTATCTTTGGGTTCCACATCAGTGGATTCAACCAACCACAAATCAAAAATATTACAAAAAATTGCATTTGTGCTGAATATTCACATACTTTTTTTCCTGGTCATTATTCCCTAAACAACACAGTGTAACAACTATTTACATTGTAAATAAAGAATTTACATTGTATTAGTTATTATAAGAAATCTAGAGATGACTTAAAGTGTACGGCAGGATATGCTCAGGTTATATGCAGATACTACACCATTTTACATCAGGGACTTGAGCATCTGTGGATTTTGGTATCCACAGGAGTCCTGGAACTAATCCCTCATATATACTGAGGATTACTGTATGTTCTATTTCAAAATGAGAACCCACTACATTTAGTAAAATATAAAGACATGAATAATAGAAACATCTTCTATAAGCAGCACAAAAACTATACCATAGCACTACAATGAAAGGTTAACAACAAAAACACAGAAGTTTACATTTTCTGCTTCTGGGTAAAGTAGCACTGCACATGTGCCCAGTTATATTATTATTGTTTTTCTATGAGTAATGAGGGAGAAATCATTTTGTAAGCAATGCAATCATTTCAATGTTACTTCTTTTTTTATTTACTATACTTTAAGTTCTAGGGTACATGTGCAGAATGTGCAGGTTTGTTACATAGGTATACAGGTGCCATGGTGGTTTGCTGCATCCATTACCTCACCATCTACATTAGGTATTTCTCCTAATGCTATCCCTCCCTAATCCTCCCACCCCCTGCTATCCCTCCCTTATTCCCCTACCCCCTGACAGGCCCCAATGTGTGATGTTCCCCTCCCTGTGTCCACGTGTACTCATTGTTCAACACCCAGTTATGAGTGAGAGCATGCAGTGTTTAGCTTTCTGTTCTTGTATCAGTTTGCTGAGAATGATGGTTTCCACCTTCATCCATGTCCACACAAAAGACATGAATTCATCCTTTTTATGGCTGCATAGTATTACATGGCATATATGTGCCACATTTTCTTAACTTTGTGTTTCTAATTTCAGATTTCCTTCCCTTTCCAGAGTAAGTTAGTGATGCCATAGAGTTAATGTCTGTTTTACTGCAAAACTCGAATGTCCACTTTTTGTTAGAAAATCTAAAACAGGTGATATATAATTCCTCATGATTTGGAATTTTTAAAAGGCAAGTAAATTTGAAGTTCAAGTGTGGGTAGGGGAAGAGGAAGTCAGAAGATGGGTGACAGTTTCTTGAATAAAAAGAAAATCTTTCATTGTAATGCAATTGTCTGTTCAGGTATTGCTCTCAACTGCATCATTGCCATAATCAATAGCCTCATTTTCATTAACTTTGTTTAAAATCCAAAAATATTCTGATTTGGATTTTTAATAGAAAGTAAAAAAGAAAAATGAAATGAAGAGGTAGCAGCTAATGCAGGGATTTAAGCCACTGCATTGCTGATCTCAGAAGGAATCTGGTCTGGAAGGAGGAGATCTATACTCGAGGAGAGGGGGTTCTTGTTCTTAAACTCTTAGAGAAAATCTTTTCCATTCATCCCTACTAGGTAAACTGATGAAATTTAGCCTGAGAATAAGAGGCCTATATTATAAGTTCTTCACAGTGATTCTTAATGCTCTTCTATGTGTTTCTTGTTTCATTTGTACCCTAAGCAAACATCTGTTCCCCTTTACCAAATGAAATTACATGAAAGGATATGGCACAGTGCTGGTCACATGAGGTTTTAGTGGAGGATGTGGACCTGTAATAATAATAACAATAGTATTACACACACAGTGCAAATGCTTTTTCTGACATGTCTTAGCTTGCTCTTGTGTGCCCATGTCTAGAGTACTGAAGATGCAAGTCAGAATCTGTGCAACACAGACCAGGCTCTTCAGGTCAGCATCACTGGGTGGAAATGGGTGGTTGATAACATTTGCTGGAATAGATAGCAATGAAACATCTGCACTAAGTGAATTCCAGTGGCTTATCATCTCAGAAACATTAGCCTTTTTATGAATTTTTATTCCACTGACATAGCATATCCCCAAATGATATTAATTGCATGTTAACAGTGTAGCTAATAAACTCTTATGACATGATGAAATGAAATATGCTTTGATGGAGCCTAAAAATTAGATCTTCCATATACTATTTTTTCTGTTGTCATTTGTCATTAAAAGTGGTAAAGAAGGAATTTGCTCTTTTCTATTTATTTTACTTTCAAAATTTACCTCTGAGAATGTCCTCCAATAAACATTACTCAAAGGGGTAAAGACATTATAAAAGGCCTTTTATAATGATTTGCCAAAGGTAAGAAAATAGAAAATCTGAGATTTAGCTTTCCTCTTCTGAAAGGTACACTTACAAATTTATGGTCAGCATGAGATACTCATAGCTTTCACCTGCATGTTACTGAAGAAACCATCATGGTGGCTTTAAGGAAGTGAGTCATATTTAGTAAGCCCCAGGAAAATGGGAGAGGGGTCTAGCTACAGGATCGGGTCTCTGAGTGGCTTCTTGGCAACTGATTTTGGCATCAATTCATCCAAGAGAGGACATCTCAGACCTTTTGTGAATGTCTCTCAAGAATCTGTTTCAGGCATGTCCAGCCTTAGGATTATAGTGCTTCTTACCTGATTCTTTATTGCCTGACTGTGGCTAAGAGCATGGTAATGTACTGTCTGTCTCCAACAAGCTCAGGGAACAGTTGAAGGTAAGGATCTTGTGCTGAAGCAGCATGAGAACTTTATGCTTTTCTTTAGTCCATGTGACGGCTCATAAATTCCATATTTCCTGAGAGTACAGTAGAATTGTGAAAAGTATATTAAATTTAAATTTCAAAAAGGGAGATTTCACCTACCCTTCTTTTAATTGAGAGTCTAGATTAGACTGTAGAAATTCCACGTTTCATTCATTACATATTCCATCATTTTTCGTTTGATCCATTTATTCACTAGTACCTGATTATATGTAAGATGGTTCAGAAATTAAACACGAAAAAAAAAAAAAGCATAAATTGCAATATACAGCAAAGTACAGAGAGTTAACAAAGTTTATCAGGATCAACATAAATCCACCAGTTAAAATATTTAGAATAAAGAAACTGAATACTAGGGAAAGGGACAAACCCCAACGTTATGGCATGTTTGGATATTCATATTTGCCTACATTAACATTATATAGTAACACCTCATTTATCTCTAGTTTGCTTGCCAAGCAGCTCTCGTACCTAGATCCCAGCCAAGGGCTGAGGGAAGTAGAAACTTAGATCAGCCAAAAATTCATGGACAGAAAATCAGGCAATTAGTATTAAAAAACAGTACATGGCACTAGCAAAAACTCCAAGAAAAGTAATGATCATCTTTTATTATTACTGTTAATGATTGCTTACATGGTTTCACATGCATTGTCTCTTTTAATAATATTTATGATAATCAAATGAAGTTAGTTTGTTGATCATACCCATTAAACTGTTGGAAAAAACTGAAGTAGATTAATTAAGTGGCTTGTTTAGGTGGCTAGTGAGTAATGGAATTGGGATTTGTCCAAAGCAGGCCGGCTCCAGAGGTCATGCTTCAGTTGTTGTATATTACTGCCTTCTTTATGCACCCTCATGCCAGGTACTTGTCACCTGCATGGATATATTATAGTGAAAATTCTCACAAAATTGTCTATCTGCGTTATAGCTTAAAGAAAACAAGGATATTTTGCTGAGATATGGGAGACATTATCAAAAAATAATATTTAAATTCTGATCAACTAATAGTGCATACTATAGAAGTTTTATTGGAGTCATCTTAAATAGAGGCAATACCACAGTGATTGGTTTATTCAAATATTGACCAGGCATCATTCTCTGAATGTTCTGAGACATAGATTATTCCTTAATTGGTCAGAAGAAAACAACTATTCTAGAAATATTGATTATCACTTTTTTTAATGGGGCAAGAGAAATCTACATGGTCTTTAGAAGGGAAAAGCTTCAGTAATTTGAATTATGTGCTTCTTCATGGAGCACCCCATTTTTGATGGTATTAGGGAATTAGGTGTTACTATTAAAAGGATATTTATATTTTGGCTGGGCATGGTGGCTCATGCTTATAATCTCAGCACTTTGAGAGGCTAAGGCAGGAAGATCACTTGAGCCCAGGCATTTGAAATTAACCTAGGCAACATGAGGAAACCTGGCCTCTACAAAAAATTCAAAAAATTTTAGCCAGGCATGGTGGAGTATGCCTGTATTCCCAGTTACTCAGGAGGCTGAGGTGGGAGAATTGCTTGAACCCAGGAGATCAAGGCCACAGTAAGTCATGATTGCACTACCGTACTTCTGCCTGGGCAATAGGGCTGGGTCTTATCTCAAAATAAGGAAAGAAGGAAGGGGAAAGGGAAGGGCAATGGGAAGGGGAAGAGGATAGGGAGGGGAGGAGAGGGGAGGGGAACAGAGGGGAGGGGAGGGAAGAGAGAAAGGAGATGAGAAATGGGAAGAGAAGAGAAGGAAAGAAATACTTATATTTTATCAATATGTGTAAAAGATTCTGGATCTCGAAAGTATCCCATTTAGCTTATTTTCCCTAATACTTAGGGCTTAAATTAAGTCTTTTGCTAATTAGCAAACTTTTGATTCACTGTTATGCTAGGTAACAAATTTCATTCCTTATATTATCTAAGAAAGGTCTTACCTCTGAACAAATACTCTAAATGGTTGTATTTAAGAATAGATAGATAGCAATACAACACCGCATCCTGTATGCAGATGCATTTTCTAAACCCACATGATAATGTGTGTGAGCAGCCTGAAACCTAAAATCGCAGTGATTCCTATTGCTGCTCATTTTTGTTTACATCTTTGCTTCCTAATCAGCAAGTAACACTCTAGAAATTAACAATAAAATTTATGAACTATTTCAAGTCCTCTCTCTTACTGGAAAACATAGATTTGAACCTTTCCTAGCTTCATGCATAGGATGGAACAAAATTTACGGGGATAAAGATTAACATTGTAAGCCAAATAACTCAATTGTATCAGGGTCATTGTTTCCTTTGTTGATGCTTTGATTCTTCAGACTTTAGCAAGGAAACCTGTAAGAATGTTGTTTCTACACTTTGGAAGGCCAAGAGCAGCAGGTCACCTGAGGTCAGTGTTCAAGACCAGCCTGGCCAACATGGTGAAAGCCCATCTCTACTAAAAATACAAAAATTAGCCAGGCCTGGTGGCTGGTGCCTGTAGTCCCAGCTACCTGGGAGGCTGAGGCAGGAGAATTGCTCAAAGCTAAGATTGCACCGTTGTACTCCAGCCTGGGCAACAGAGCAAGACTCCATCTCAAAAAAAAAAAAAAAAAAAAAAAAGAAGAAAAAAAAAGAAAAGAAAAAGAATGTTGTTTCTAAAACAATTATCAATATAGCAGTGGAAGTTTTGGCTCCAGAATGTCAGTGTATCTTTTTCACAGAAAACAAAACTCCACAGATAATATTCTGTTTTGTATTATGTATCTTAAGTGGTATCTTTGTATAAATAGTATATGCTGTGTTACAATTTCTTTACTACCAGAATATCCTTGATAGTTCAGTAAAAATAGAACAATTACTACTAAAGGCAGATTCTCTCAATTTCCAGTTGTTTGCTGCATATTTCATATTTTTATATATTTACATTGAGTTTCATGTTTTATTTTTCTTGTGAGTAGCCAAATATCACAAATACTACAGAAATGAAAAAAACCATGTGAGTCCTTTTGCTTCCATTCAGGAGGGACAGCCCCTCCCTGTGGCTTCACACACTAAGTCCCTGGACTCCCTCCTAGCATCCTTTGCTGGACACCTGCTCCAAATGCCAACACTCAGAACAAGTTTCTAAGGCTTCCACCTTCAGCAGTTTCCTGTTATGATGAAGCCAAAGAAAGGTTTTCTGTCCTTGTGCATCTGCAAGTACGACTATGTCTGTTTATAACTTCAAAGTTAAAGGATGATAAATCAGACCCAGAATCCAGGCACATAATGTCTGTTCTTTGAAAACATTAAGTGAACATTGAACATCCCCATTGTTAAGCCTGGGAAAGAGAAGCCACAAGTCAAGGTAGTGCTCTTATCACTTTATAGAGCTTCTTCTATTGTCAAAAAGACTTGCAAAACCCAATTAATCCACTTAGACCATGTGCATTTGGTAGTTATTAACTCTTAAGAGAAAATTTAATAGGTGAGGAAGAGAGAGCCAGAAGACAGAAGAAGAGTGAGAATAGCATATGGCCAAATTTTCAACTCTGTCTCTGAAAACTATGTGGGGAAAAAGGAAGTCAAATATGAAAAAAAATAAACTACAGCTGTTAAATGGCATAAAGAATTGTCATAATAAGCCTGAATGCCCCCTCCCAGTTTCTCTCATTTTATTCTATTATTTACCAACTATAAAAAGTGGGGAAAATTATTTAGTGCTATTCAACTAGGTATATACAAATGTAGAGTGAGGAGCTTATGAAGTGAATGTCAGTTTAAGTGCTATGGCAGCATTCATTTGAACAAGCATTATGGCTAAAGTGAAATTTGATTGCAGTTTTTTTTTTCCTAAACTTCAATAACTAGTAATGGGTATGCTCAGAGAAACAATTATTATAATAATTTTATATACATGAAGAAAAGAAAAGACATTGAGTTGTTATCCCCCTTCACCATTGTTTCTTCGCTCCTGTGATTTGTGTGAAAATGTATGGAAAGGCACCAATTTGTAAAATTGTGGTCATCTGCTCAAATCCAGCTCAGTGAATTTTATTGTGACACTTTTGAATGACTGTGCAGAAATCTTAGCAGTGTGGAAATTTGTAATGCCTTTATGAAATCTGATTTTGAGAGGGATAGATTTCCAAGGTAAAAATTATGAAGACCACATTTCAATTAAGCTCATTTTGTATCTGTCAGCTCCTATAAGTATACACTGCATAAAAAAATATAGAATCACTGTATGAGCAGGATCAAGATTCACATATCATTATTGATCAGCCATATTAATAGTAGGGCACTTGATATGGTGTGATGAAAATGGCACTTTATCTCTGTGGTCTTCTTCCTACCCAGAATGTCCTAACTCCAGTATGATCATGAGAAAAACATCAGACTATCCCCAATTGAGAAACATTCTACAAAACATCTGACAAATATTCCTCAAAAACAAGGAAGGGAGAGAAGGCAAATAAATATAAGATGGTATTCTGGATGGGATTCTGGACTAGAAAAAGGACTATTAAGTAAAAACTGAGAAAATCTGAATTAAGTATGGAAATTAGTTTCAAAAGAAAACAAAACCCTATAGATTTCTTCATCATTCGAGTTTAAAACGATGTTTTATTGATACATCATTCAGTTTTTTTTGGCAGCATCATAGAACAATGCCAAATTTTGCATCCAATGGCAGTGACTTGATAATAAATGTGAAATGTTTCCTGGGACTTAATTTATTTGATCAACACACCTGTCATCATTACTAAACAACTTGACATGCTAAAAATTTTGCTCCATTTTCTTATTTTCTGTTTATTGTTTTCTATACTAAGAAAGAAATACAGGCTTTCTCCATTTCAAGAATGGATAGTGTTCTCAAAGGCTATTTGAGAACAGTTGTTCAGACCCTGGATACATTTTCCTGTGATACTTGTATACTAAGTAATAAGTGTCTGTCACATACATGTCAAATAAATACTAATAGTTCTTTAAAATATACATGTGATGATTACCATTGGCAATTAACAGCTGTATAGACTTATTTATGAATTTCATTTTAAACTATTGATGCCTAGTCCCAAATCCCAAAGTTTTATCAAGTCTGTTTTTCACAAAACCCATGTTCTAATATGAATCCTGGGAAGGGGAAGAACCTCCAGCCTATTTTAGTTCTATTTCAGACATCCAGGACACATTTTCCCCAACTACTGTTTGGGCATTAAATCAGGTACTCTTGCCTGCCTATTTTGCATACTGGGAGCTGAAAACAGGACTCCATGAAATGAAAACTTCTAGCATTACTTTCCTGAGGCAGGAGCTTCAGGAGTCTAGGATTGGAGGACAGGATTGGGAAGAAGACCACAGAGTAGCAAAAAGAGAAGCTACAGGTACCAGGACTCTGCAAAGTTTGTAACTCTCAGGCACTTGGAATAATAGAACTGTAAAGTTCAAGTGAGCTCTGTAGACATGTCCAATGCAAAGTCTTCATTTTGCAGAAAAGGGGATATCTTACACAGGTTGGTCTGGGGCTGACTTCCTGATTATTTCTTTTGTTATACTCCTAGATGCCATGGAGGGTAACTTGTAGTCTTCTCATTTTCTTCTTGCTACACATTGCATTTTACTGTCTGTTCATTGTTTGGCCCACTACAACCATGACTATATCCTTAAGCCTCTTGTCCATGAAGTTATGCAAATCTGGCCTCCTGTCCATGAAGTTATGCAAAATTCATCAGAGATTTTCTATTCAGAAGATCATTGCTAGTAACCACAGAGAAAATGTACAGCCTGGGTTTTTATAAAAATGAGAGAAAACACAGCCAAGGCTGTGTTCGTTTCTGGCTTATTTTGGAAGCCAGAAATAAAAGCTGACTTTTATTGTTCAAGTCCTGCCTAGATCTTCTATTCCCAGTTCAATGTTTTGACAGATCCCTTTGATTAAGATTATAATTACAACTAATTTTATGATTTAAGATTAAATGTTTCCATCTTTCTTTCAATATTTTTAACCTGCATATAACAAATGACCTGAAAGAAACAAAGCAAAGACTCTTCTTAGTCTTTGGATAGAAAAAGAATTTTTATATTTGAAGGCAAAACTTGGGCTGTCTTTGGTTATTCATTTTTTTAGAAAATGAGAGCTCTGTAGTAATGCATAATTTTTCCAGGGTGGCATGAAGCAATAGCATGAGGATGAGGGATATTTACCTACAGGCCTAAGTTGTTGCAGCAGTGAAGGCAAAAGTAGTCATTTTCATTTATCTTCTTTCTAAGCCTCACCTCCCTGGCCCTGGGTAGCCATGCCGTAATAGTCACCAACTCTGGACAACCCTGGTCTACAATAAAAAGCCAATAACTCAGGACTGAGGCTCAGAGAGATACAGAAGAATAAAATGATGAAATTAGCTTGCACTGAGATGAGAGAGAACTTCCTTAGACCCCAGCTTCTAATGGCTGTGCATTTATATGAAGGAAATATCTATTCTGGCATGAGTCATGTTGAAAACTGCATGCATTTTTGTTTGAATACACATATGAAATTATATTCTGTAAAGCAAAAAAGAATAATCACTAAATAACTTAATAAATGAGCTTTTTATTATGGCCAATGATTCTGTTAAAGTAACATATACCAAGAGGGAAAAAACCTTCAATTCTTTTCTTGCCAGTTCTTTATTAATGGACCATTTTTTAGAAAAAGAAAAATTTGGCCAGGCAAGGTATCTCATGCCTGTAATCCCAACACTTTGGGAGGCCAAGATGGGTGGATCACTTGAGGTCAGGAGTTTGAGACCATCCTGGCCAACATGGTGAAACCCTGTCTCTACAACAATACAAAAATTAGCTAGGTGTGGTGGCATGTGCCTGTAGTCTCAGCTACTCAGGAGGCTGAGGCCGGACAATCACTTGAACCCAGGAGGTAGAAGTTGCAGTGAGTTGAGATCTTGCCACTGCATTCCAGCCTGGGTGACAGAGGGAGACTCAGTCTCAAAAAAAGAAAAGAAAAGAAAAATGTCTCTTAAACTGTGTAAAGAAATTTCAAAATGAATCACTTAAAATGAATATTTGCCAATCCATTAACGCAAATACAATGGGTAGTGTTTTCTCACTCATCTTTTACAAATGCTGCTCTGATATTTGAATTTTTGAAATGTCTCTTCTGAGTACCAGTGGGCTTTCCTTTTTGGCCTTTAATTTTGCTGGAACACACATAGGCAGGAATCACATTGTAGGCAAGAACACGTAAGTGCTTAGCTACAAAGAAGCCAAAATTGTCCTAGACTGAAAAGTGTAGCAAAAGAACATATTGCTCAAACATATTTTATAACTTTTATATTTGTTTTTGGTGGTCAAATATAAGGATATTATAAAAACTGCAGATAGACTCAGATAGTAAAAATTATTACAGACTAGAAGTCAGAATGGCAGTCTTCTATGCCTAGGTCTTTATGATCTTAGCTAAAGTCACTTACCATCTCCAGATTAGTTCCTTTATTTAAAAAAAAAAATCTGGAGGTTGGGCTAGATGAGCTTCACTGGTAGTAATCCAAATTTTGAAGTATGTTGGTATTTTAAGATTTTGTCATAAAAATATCTTTAAAATTGTGACTCTCTGCTATCACGTTTAAAAGGAAATTTATATATTTGGAATAAGTGTAAACATGCTATCATGTAAAACATGCCCAAAGTCCTAATTTTTTCCAGTGTTTAATTATTGAAACCAATCACTTATTAGCAACTGGTTTACCCAGGTGCAAAATAGAAGTAAAAATATTTGTTATCTCATCTTCACAAAGAATCAGCCAGGATAAATTAGAGAGATTTTAAAGTCCTTGGAAGAAAGGTGCTTTCTAAATGCAGAATATTTGCATTACTATCATTCTTATTATGCAGCAGATACACAAAATGCAATTTTTCTATATATTCCTGTTGGCTATATCACCTTACAAAAATGTATTTGAAAAACGAGTGGAACTATCTCATGATTAGAGTGCTCAAAAGAAAAAGTCTGTATTTCTGAAACCACAATTTTGGAAATAGCAGGAACAAACGAATGTTATCCCAAATTCCCTGAAGAAGAGATCATAGTTCCCAGAGTAAATTGATATAATGAAATACTTTAGATTCATTAAATTACTTTTAAACTTTTTAGTTCTTTAATTTTTTAATTCTTTAAACTTTTTAGTTCTTTATTCCTTCTACTGCTAAAAGTATAGTGATTACACCTAGATGCTGTACAAGTAGAAATTGTCCCTTTTTGCTTAGAATTTTAGAAGTTTTCTTCTTTAAAGATATTTCTAAAAACTTTATAGTAATAGGTACTTTAGAGAATTTTTTTATTTTGAAAACATGATTTAGCAGAAAATAACTTCCCATACGAGCAAACTCTAAGATAGTTCTTTTTGTTTTCTAATGAAGTCAAAGATTCTGCAAAGTTGTTGTCAGCAAGACTATATAGCAATTATATTAATAAGAATGATTGATGACTTGATTATAGAGTTTACCTATTTTTATTTTAGTGTCTAAGCTTATTTAATTTCAAGCATTTGAAAATTGAGGGAATAAGGAAATGTATGTCCTAACACTTTTCACGTGCACAAAGCTAAAGTTGCACAATGAGGCAACAGACCCTGTAGTTTCAGCCCAAATCACATCTTCCTTCTTAAACATGAAAATATGTTTCATTGGTCCAGTTTTCAAAGCTACTTTCTCTCTATATAGGTATACTTCTGACTGAATTTTTATTTACTTCTCCAGACTTACAAATTAGTTCATATAGTTAAGCTTTATTAAATCAATATCACATAAAATCCAACTTAAGTGCTTATTCAGTACCTGGTCAACATTATATCTTGGATGTATCACAGACCAGGTCTGTATATTTTGGGCTTGAATTTTGGGCTTGACTGAATTTTTATTTACTTCTCCAGACTTACAAATTAGTTCATATACTTAAGCTTTATTAAATCAATATCACATAAAATCCAAATTAAGTGCTTATTCAGTACCTGGTCAGCATTATATCTTGGATGTATCACAGACCAGGTCTGTATATTTTGGGCTTAAGGCTCACTTTCTCAATGTTCTTATTCCCTTTTTAACTATTTCTGTAGATAACTATTTATAGATTGCAATGCTCTTTGGTTACCTAAAAAGGGAAAGAGTATTTCTGGGCATGTATCTGAACATTTAAGTAAGCTGAGAGTCTGACTTGATTTATCTACTAAATTTATACTTATTACATAAGCATATATTTAACATTATTCCCAGAAAGGCCAAGACATTGAAGAAATCAGGAGTTGGAAGGCGAAACAAAGTCACTAGTAGAACCAGGAACACAAGTCATGAGCTTTTATCTGTAAGCCAAGATACTCTCTTGCAGCATTTTAAAATCCAGAGTAGACATTAATGGTCTTATTGAATCTCATCTTACCTACTACAGTTATGGAATAAGAAATAAACTCATTCATACATGAGAGTCCATGTTTGTTTACAGAAACATTTTATTTTCATAGTTTTCCCTAAGAATTGATCGATCTAAACTCAATCAGGAAATGAAAGTATACCCAAGAGTAGATGAGTCCAGGCAAAGCCAGGCTAACTGATTGGCTGGTTTGCATGTGGATTGGTAGATGTCAGCCCTTATTTGTTTTTGTTGTTGTTGTTAACGTTATTTGGAGGCACTTACAGCAGACTTCTATAGCTCATTTGGATTATGGATGAGCTGAGCTAAATCTAATAGGGCTACATTTGCCTTTTGTTCTGTTGGGTCTGAATGACCCATCTGGAGCTATTGTTATGTTCCTTTTGTATGTGGCCTTAACTTTTAAACTGTACACAATATTGTCTGCTTTGTAAAATAATGCTAAGTTATTTTCATTATTGGAACGGCAAGGTGAAACAAAAATTTTAAGTTTCACAAATTTTGTCCTGGATTGAAACACTATATTTGGTTTCTAATACATAAGGAGAGATGTTTAGTTCTTAATAATAATGGTCAGTCATAAGGTGTAGCATCCAATTCTGTTAATTTAAAATGACGGAATTGAGTCGTGGGTATTATATCAAGAATGGAAAAAAATTGTGGTGAGTAATAAGGGACACTTGAGTAATATTCCTTGGTTTTGTGGAGACTGGTAATACTGGAAAAAATGGAAATGTAATAACTAATGACTATTATCTATTTTCCAAAGAAATGTGAGTATGATACTGTGCACACAGTGGTTTTAGAAAGAGAGATGGGAGAGGGGAGAAAGAGGTTGAGATTATTTTATTATTGTTTTCCTGTTTCTAAACTATGCCTGTGTGTGTTGATCTCATTTTTATACCTGCGACTTTACATTTTTATTGTTTTTGGCACCTCCTTTGGTGTATATACGGAAATGAAAAGGTGAAAATAAAGGAAACTTTGTTACTCTTTAGTCTACTCTGGATTTCATAATTTAAAGAGTCCTTTTTATGAATTAGCTATTGTCTGTGGTTTCTAATCACCATAGCCCCAGGTGAATCTCTTTATTATCAGATATGTTTGAGAAGTGGTGTATTACCTCTGCCATCTTGACTCAACACATTTATTATCATGTTGTATAGTTATATTGAGTGTTGCTAACCTATTTTAGGGATTATAAACTCCCTATAGGTGTAAGAACAACAGATATGTCAGTGTTTAAACTTTTCTAGGAAGAGGATCCACAGCTTTCGCCCTATACTGAAATAATAATAATAATTTAAAATAATAATTTTTTAAAAAATCATTGTTTCAAACTAAATAAAGAATGATTAGAAAATATACTATATACTGTTTCATATTTTAAGCAAACAAACATCAGGAACTGCATTTCTGACTCAAATGTATTTCTGCTAGCATTTGACAGCTGTCCTCCTATAAATACTGTTGCACAAATGGATTTTAGAATTGCATGAAGCTGGACCTAATTCCTCAGACCCAGTATCCCATAGTAATAAGTTAGATAGAAACTTCGGGTTGCACATTTATCTCTTCAAGCAAAAGAAAGTTGTTTAATAAAATAACAGTAAATGACTGTTACTTAACCATTTATTTAGCTGTCTTCCCCACTAAAATTTTTATCAATTCTAAAAAAAAAAAAAAAAAAAAACCAGAACGTAATTGATTCAAATTCTCTTCAAATAATTCTCTAGTAAAGAAAAAGAATGCAAATGTCGCTCCCAGTTATGAGAAGAAACAGCTAAATACCTGAAAAATCTAAATCATCCGTAGCTTAGCCTTTTTAGAAAGGTTCATTACGCAGTGATTTTCATGTTAAAACAACTATTAATTCAAAAAGTGAAAAGTGTGTACAAAGTCTCTGTGAAGATGTGACTGTTGTCTCTAAAAATAATCCAGTAAGAAAAATAAATGCATATAAAATATTAAGCAAACTAGCATTTTTTGAGTGGAAAAGAGAGACAGCTATGGTTACATTTCTATATTATTTGACTTTCTCCAAAATCAGGATCTGAAACAAATACAAACAGAATTGAGAATAGAGGACAATTATTCAAAGACCCCTTCAAAATGTATCTCACCAATAAGATAAAATCAGACAACTAGATAGTGTTTTTTTAAATTCACCTAGTAATATTAGGAAAATATTAGCAAAGGCTAAGTATGATTATAGTGTTACCAATATCTTTTCATTAAAACAAAAATATTTTGTTAAACTGCAATTGGTACTTCTAGTATATAGGGAAGTATATATTTAAGTGGATTTTGTTGGTTTAAGAGAAAATTTCCACCAGTTAAGATGAAATTTAATATGCCCATCCTATTAATTAAATACTATCAGTAATTAGCCAGATAATTAGCTATAAATAAAGTCAAGAGATCTTAACTGTAGATATGCAAACATGATGTAACTGCCTCATAACTTTTACACCCTGGTATCTACCTTTTGTTAGAAATGTTGCCTTTCTTCTTTCTCTTCTTTTCTTTCCTTTTCTTCCTTTCCTTTCCATCCCTTTTCTTTTTCTTTCCCCCTTCCCTTTCCTCTCCTCTCCTCTGCTTTCTCTCCTCTGCTCCCTCTCCCTCTCCCCTCCTCTACCTTCCCTCCCCCTCCCTCCCCTCTGCCCCCCCTCCCCTTCCCTCTCCTTCTCCTTTCTAAGCTGTGTTGGCTATTTCAGAACTATTGTTTATTCCTATTGCTCTAGGACCAGCAGAGCAGGACCCAAGACCAAGTTATAAAAGCCCCCAACCCTCTTGCCAGATTGTCTCATCCCTAGACACACTGCGAAGCTACTTATCTCCTGGGCCATTTTAATACACCTAAAAAAATCTTGTATGACTTATGGAACTTCCTGAGGCTTTCAGAAGGTATAAAACTATAGGTTTTAACTCTTATTCTGCATCACAATCACCTGGGTAGCACCTTCAGAAATTTCTGATTCACTTGGTCTGTGGCAAGGCTGAAATTAATTGTTTTTAAAAGATGCTCTGGTAGCTCTAATGTGTAACAAAAGGCTAGAATCCCTCCACTCATTTGTGTGTACTTCCAGACTAATTTCACAAGTTCCCAAAATAAGAATTTTGGGGGTGCCTTCAAGGATTACAAATAATAATACCATTCTTTGAATAAATGCAATGGTATCAAAATAGTCTGAAAGAGTTCCCTGTTTGTTAGCTGTTCTTAGTGGCACAAGCCTGTAATCTCAGCTACTGTACTTGGGAAGCTGAGGCACGAGAATAGCTTGGACCTGGGAGGTAGAGGTTACAGTGAGCCAAAGATCGCATTGCACCACTGCACTCCAGCCTCAGCCTGGGTGATACAGCAAGACTTTGTCTAAAAAAAAAAAAAAGAAAGAAAAAGAAAAGTTCACCCTTTTTGCACCTGAGATTTCTAAATCCAATGAACACATGGATTATTATTCAACAACGATCTCATTAAGGATTTAATTATCCAGGAGGCCAGGAAATGCTTGACCACATACAAATAGTCAGAGGGTCTGTCTGATCTCAACAGATGTCTTTCTTCAGCACCTGTTGGAGTGAACTCTGCCACTAGCCCTTTCAATGGGATAGGGTTTTAATTTTCCAAAAGTAGCAAGCCAGCTGGAATGCTAGAAATGCACATTTGCTGCTTATGTTCCATTCTAGTGAACCATCTCCTGGATCACTATGTTGATCTCTTGAGTGTGTAGTTAATGACAGAAGTCTACAAATACCATTAGAATGGACTAGCAGCCTTGTTTATAAAGGTTTTTTGGAGGGAGTCGATTTCACATAATCAGCCAATAATGGAAAACAATGTTGTTTTTACCCTCTGAGAAGCCTGTCAACAATTGACTTGTTAAAAAGCTAGAAACATGGTTGTAAATTGAAGAATGCAGAAAGCTCACCTAGGAAACTGTTTCACAACAGGCTCTCCACTTTCTTCCCCAAGTGGAGAGTCTAAATTTGTGTTTGATTTTAATGGAATTAGCTAAGATGTTGTACAGCTTCATGTTAAACATATCCATGGCTGATTCTATGCAAAAGCAGGCTGTTAGTATCATTACCCTAAGTGCATTCATCATTTCTATCTATAGTATATACCGAATCAGATTTTGCTGGGTTGTAAGTCATGGGTTATGCATAGCTATTCAAATACTTTATTTGTGAAACAGCTGAATGACTCCCTGACCTGACGTTAGTGAGTGGGCAGATCATCTTCATCTTTATGCCTTCCTGTCCTTTCTAAAAATAGCAGGGCCTTTGACAAGGATGTATTTTAAGCCGCTCATATTCACTTGTCTCATTAGGAGAAGCTTATTTCAGCCACTTGCATATGTGAGGTTTGCATCTGTGCATAGTTAGACTTTTGGAATAGCAGTCCATGCTTCTCCACACCACTCATGTAAGAAAATTGCAAACATAGACACTGAGACTGCTAGCTGAGAGTTTTGGCTACAAGTCAGTGGGTAAACAAAAATGAAGGGAAGACACTTTTTAGGAATGTGACTTTGCTTCCGAAATCATCCATTTCGGACATTTGTACATCAGTTCTCAGCATCTTGGAGCTGTTTTCACAAAACCTGGCTGTGATTTCGCTCCAGAGACCTCCGTGATCTTGCTGCTTTTAATAAATATTTATAGGAGGTGCTTCCAGCCTGTGAATAAGGGAAACTAATGAGAAACTGCCATCCAAAATCTGAACGGCAAAAACAAAACCAAGCAAAACCAAAAAATCTAAAACAAAACCAAAAAAGAGCAACTCAAACAATTGGTGTTCACAAGAAGACGCGTAGAAAAAGACCACCATGTAACTTTGATTTGATAACTGGATTTATCAGTCACTTGACTGGCATGCAGAGGGTACTTTTTATCTTTCTACAGTGCTTTGAAAAACAAGTGCAAATTTATGTTATTCTGCACAACTGGGACCAAAAAATTATGAGTGTGAAAAAACACAAACTCTAAAAGCAAGATGGAATGGAAGCAGGTAAACGCTGTTCCACCGTCATGTCATTCTGGTACAGATGTGCGCAGTACTCGTGTTTGCACCTCTAAGAAATTTCCATTTTTTCACATCAAAAAATCCAGATATGAAGCTGAAGCTGCTTTCTTCGCCAACCTGAAGCTGTCTGATTTCAACATCATTGACACACTTGGAGTCGGAGGTTTCGGACGAGTAGAACTGGTAAGTGACCGTTCTTTACATGCTTTTGATCACCTCTGCTTCCTTTTTAAGTTTTTCCCATGGATTAAGGTTTCTTTCTTTTCTCTTTTTTTCTCTTTTATCATTAATTACCATTGTTCCTAAATCAGTACCAAATACTTTCAGACAGCCATGTCAAAATTTGCAACAAAGTGGGCTAAATTATGGCATCAGTAGACTAAAAATTAAATAACGCATTGCTTTTTAGAAAACCTCTTTATATTAAGTGTAAGGTAAACACATTTACTTAAAGAAGAGTCAGCTGCATTATGGAGTCAATAAACTAAAAATAATACATTGCTTTTTAGAAAACCTCTTCATATTAAGTATAAGACAAACACACTTAAAGAAGAGTCATTAAGCACTTTTGCCCAGCTAATTTTCTATAATCTTTATTTTCTTAGTTTTGAGTAGTGCCTATTAACAATTGTGTACCCTAAAAACAATTACAATAATTTAAATGTAAATTTAAATACACTTAAAGGGAAATAGAAGATGTATATATGAAATAAATGCTGTTATAGTAGTAATTCTGTGATTCTGTAGTTGCAAATACCTATTTACAGTGTACAATTTGAATTTTTATATAGTTTATTTCACATACACAGTATGTATGTATATGAATACACATACACATATATACATACAGCTTTATAGTCATGAAGATGATGAATACATTTTAAGTTCGTACATTAAACACATTACAAGAATGTGATATAAACAACATGAAAACATACTCTATTTTGCATTTGTTTGAAATATAAATGAAAAAACTGACATGTTGTCACAGTAATTAGAAATAAATGTATTCTTATGACTGAGTAGCTACATTTCAAGACTGTGTGGCTATAAACCCTAATTGAGAATGCAGATTGATTTCCACCTCTCTGGTGAACATGGAGGAGTCCCTGATATCAGACACCAGTACAGTATGTGAGGAACTCCCTGAGACTGTGTACAGTGTAGTAAACAGTTACCGTTGCCATCAGGGGTCAGGAGAAATCCCCTTCCTTAAAAGTACATTGACCCAGCACTATTTTTATGTTTGTCTATTTGTATTGCAGTTAGAATTTCTGACTTGAACAGGCAGAAAGATGGTATTTACTTAAATATTAGACAAGAAGGTTTTAGAGCCCTATGTCTAACTGAATTAGCATTATGCTTCCCTTAATACTGGTTGGAGACACCATAACCTGCCTTTGATGATATGAGTATTTTCAGTTCTAGGAGGAAAAATACAAGTGAGGTTCTGAACAGACAACCTCTTGCTTTTCTGAACCTTGCCAATTAATGTAGCCATGGCTTTATTTTTTAAAAACTTTGGTTTTGTGGCAAATTATAATTGTCTGTATAGCTATAAAGATACATTAACAACATTATACATGAACTACATATACATGTAATCTCCATCCTGAGAGAAATGCCAGATAGTCTACCTAGTTTTCCTCTCACAGATACTATATTTTACTCTTTTAGACAGATAGTTTATAGACCAATGAAAACCATAGCCCTAAGAATTAATTCAGGTTGGAAATACAGTTCACTTTGCAAACACTTTAGATGTCATTAATGAATGATAAATTCATAGTGGATCATTGGGTACAACTTGTACATCGGGGCAAGAGGCACAGGTCCTTAACCCTTAAGGCCACATCAGTTTTGTTGTCTTGCACATCTACAACACACTGTAGGACAATCAAAGTGCCTGTATTGTCTTCAGTATTCAATGTGGACCAGCCATTTAAGTGATCACTAATACCTTATTTTCCCAATTCTTACCACTTATTAATTTCCTGATAATACTACTTTTGGGGTATTAAAGTATTATCTGATTGTTCAACTTTTACATACATTTAATGATGCCAGAATTGGGAGTTTGACCTCAACACTTTGCCTGTAATTGTACACACTATTGTCATGGAGTGTAATGAATCACCATGAGGATAATGGTGTACCATCAGAGTGGCGCCTACCCCATTCATAGTTAGGAGTATGATATAGGCAGAGACCAGTTCTTTTGTGATTATAGAAGTTTTCACTCTCCTCTGAGAATGATGCATGTAAGATAATCTTGTCAATATTATGAAGTGCTATTAAAGCAATATGTAAGCAATAAAATCTTCATATAAACTCATTTCATATTTGTGTATGCAGTGCTCAACATGTTAATACAAAGTATATAATACTTTGAATCTTAGTTTAGCAGTAATATTGAGCAGGTAAATGACATTTCAAGATAATACTATAATTTTAAAGGTAATATACTTTAATTTTAAAGTAGTGTTTTTTTAAAAAAAAATTCTCAGAAATAAGATGATAAAATTATAAACCCTCCAGTGGAGTATGAAGAATTTAGAAATTTGAATTTTTTACAAAAAATTAGCTGGACATGGTGGCACGTGCCTGTAATCCCAGCTATTCAGGAGGCTGAGGCAGGAGAATTGCCTGAACCCAGGAGGCAGAGGTTGTGGTGAGCCGAGATCGCGCCATTGCACTCCAGCCTGGGTAACTAGAGCGAAACTCTGTCTCAAAAAAAAAAAAAAAAAAAAAAAGAAATTTGAATTTTTGAACTTCATTTCTTGTTAGAGTGAAGTTAAGAATATAGTTTTCTTATCACTGTTTGACATACAGATTATATTTGTGTGTGAAGGTGCTATACCCTTCACAGAGTTTTTAGCATTTCTTAATTTTTATCATTCATGTCAATTTAGATAAATGTAAATGCAGAAGTATTTTTTTACAGGAGAATTTATAAATGGTTTATTATCAGTTTTTGGAGGTGAGAACATAATTTCACCGCATAATAAGAAACTTAAATATTTGTTTAGTCAACAGTCCAGAAGCTTGAAGTGAAGGTCTTGTATGCTTGGGAATTGCAGTCTTAAGCTGTTTAGTCTCTTCCTAAATACTCTTAGCATAACTGACTTTCACTTCTTTAATATCAAATATGTCCTGTTCACAACCATTTCCTCTGGGCAGTCATTTGGACTGCTTTCCTGTTTTCTGGCATATGCCATATTTTCTGCCTATGTTCCTTATTTTTAAGAATGGTCTTTCTAATGTGTTCAGTTACTATGTGTTTATAGCATGTCTTCTAGGAGAACACATTTGTAGTATCACCTTCAGCAAAAGAACTCAGCTCTCTTTTTATATATGACTTACTCATTAAAGCTCTATGCAATGCTGTAAGACATCTAGGTAATCATCTTCATTTACAAAGTCTGACTGTAAAATAAGGAGGTTGGTTTTACAAATTACAAGTGAAAATTAGTCCCATTGCTTTATGGTCACATTCCCAATTTACACTACTTTTGTCCTTGTGAGAAAGGCACCTGCTTTTCAGAATAGATTTGTACAAGTCAAACACAAAACTGATTTTTAATATGCCAATAATATGTAGTTGGTGCTTGAAATATTAGATATTTAGTCTATTTAGCAATCCAAATGTCTCTCATACCAGCACACCATACTTGGGTAAAATACAGGAACAAAGATAAGAGAAACATAACCTCTGTCTTTTTGGATTATATCCTTTCTACATCAGTTATTAGTGTATGTATAGTGAGCTCTATGATTGTCTATAAAAAATTAATAAATAGAATAGTCCTTAGCTCTAGAGACTCACAGTCTACTGGGAAGGGCAATCACGTAAACTAATAACTAAACTCATAAGCAAAGCATGATCAGCAGGGGCTCAGTGCATGGAGGAACATGACTTCTTGCAGGAGATAGCATTTCTGAGGCAGAGGAAGAGTTAAAGCATCAACATAAATAACCTGACGCTTTATGGAACATACCTAGTAAGATGAAACTATTGCAGAATCAAATGTTTATTAATAAATTAATATTCTTTAATAAAATAACCTTTCATTTGAACCCTAATTTATAATCTTCAAATTGCTTTCATGTTCATGGTATAATCTGGCCCTTAATAGCTACCCTGGGAGGAGAACATGAGGCATGATCAATGTTTTACAGGAAAGAAGACAAGAATAATGTATATAAGTGGTTTAAGTAAAGCCACTTCATCATTGAAAGAGCATTGTTATTGCCCAGAATTACTGATTTTTTAACTAGAAGCTTTTACTGCCATTCTGGCTTTTAAAAATATTTAGATTCTTACAACCACCATCAACAACCACCACCCCCAAATCAAACAAGTGTTACTACCTTTGCTTTAAGAAACATTATTCTGGAATTCAAGAACCCGAATTAGAACTAAATCTAGAATAGATGCAGTAATTGTCTGCTGTGTGCCTCTCTTTCTGTTATGTCTTCCGAGCCTCCACTTCCTCTAAACCTTTTTCTGCTCCTATTTTAGTGGCAAAATGTCTGTGGAGAAAAGAAATCCGACAGTATAACATGGTAGCTAAAAGCTAGAGCTCTAGAATTAGGCTTTCTGGATTCAGATGTTACCTGTTGTGGATGCTTAGTCATTTACTTAAAACTTTGTGAACCTTGGTTTTCTTGTCTCTGAAATTATTATAATAATAGGACATGTGCCTCACAAGGTTGTGAAGAATAAACAAGTTAAAGCCCTCAAAATAGTGTCTCAAACATCATAGTTCAGTAAATGTCATTAATGTTGTTTTTGTTGGAATTATTATTAAAAGATGCTAATAACAGTTCTCTTTATATATTGCTTCCAGCTATATGCATAGAAAAGGAAGGGAATGAAATGATTTTACTCTTTTCTTTTCCATTGCCAGGCCAAGGACTGAGAGTGCAACCATTATTCCAATATAAGTAAGAGACAGGGGTCTTCAAATGACCTTCAGTGATAGCTTCTATTAAATATCTGTAGACCACTGAAGCTCTTAACTTTCTGATCTGTCATGAGAAGAGATGGGAAACAATTTTCAATATCCCTCATGCTGAACCTCTGTGCACCTGATGTAGTCTGCTTTTATTTATCCATTTCTCTTTTAAATTGTGAAGCCCCACCTCTTAACCTCTCAATGGGAAATCGTTTTCAGTGCAAACTGCTGAATCATATCTAGTTTCTCTCCAGCCTTCTTAACCCATGGCACCTCAATTGAGCATAACAACGACCTGGCTGCTGTCAAGTGGAATACAAAGGTTACCTCTCATTCCTTCTGTGTGGCAGTTCAGTTTCTAAATCCCATAGCTGGATTGCCCAGGAAGAAATGTGGTAGTTGTGAGAACCAATTTATGCTAAGACAAGAACATGTGTTTAACAGGGTGTGTGTCTGTTCATAATGACATCCATACCACTCTCACAGCATTTTTGCCAGCAGCCTTGACGCTATAAAAACAGGCAGGCAGGCTTGGAGTGCTATGTACACCAACTGAAAGAAAAAATAGAGGCTAAGAGACGATTAAGCAAGAAATTAGGTGATAAATCCGTTGCTCAGTCAACAGGGTCTTATTGTGAAAGGTGAGCAACTTAACTCCAAAGGGAAACCCCATGTGAGATGAAAACATTTCAAGAGCTTCCTACTGCCAAGCCACACAGAAGTGAAATAGAATAGCTGTGGGGATCTTTGGGCAACATTGCCATCTGTACCCATGGTGATTTATGCTATATTGGACACCTGGGGAAACCCTGCTGCCTTAAGGCCTTGTGTCCTCTGTAACTGAAGTGAGTAAGGGCCTCAATACTGATTGAAATGGGAAGTGTGCTTCATTTTAACACAGCATCTTCTCTAGCAGTACCCTACTTAGTTTATTATTAAATATGTAATTCTCATTTTATGTTTATTCTTCAAAAGAGTAAAAACTGACAAATTATTAACTGTAATAAACAGTATTCCTTTTTCATAAAATAAGTTCTTCAGATAACTAATGAATATCCGATCTAATAAACACTAACTGAGCATCAGTAGGTGTAGTAACAATAAACTGCAACTGCTAAAATAACCGCATGACCTTTCTGATGGAGAAATTGCAAGTGGTAAAGCATACGTCTACTTCGGCATATGGAAATAAAGTAAGATAAACTTTGCTTCATCTCATTATTGTAGAATACGTTTTCTTTTGTACATTGGTAATTATAACAAAATCTAGATTACATGAATAAAAAATAGAAGTTTATTTTTACACATCTTGGGAAATTAATTATAGAAATTTTATATATCAGCAATTAATTGAAACACCTATTTCTTATTACAAGTAGTGGAAGTGAGTATCTTACCAGAAGATAAAATGTTAGTTTTTCCTCTAAACCTGCATGTGATTTTAGAATAAACACTATAAATCTAGAATGCACTGGACATGTCTTTCCAAAGCTTAAGATAATTGGTGATAAAACAGCTCTTCCAAAAGTTAACACTTAGGTCACACTGCCTTTATGTTTTCTATGACATAAATATTATGTTTTTTTAATCCAGGGTATTAATGGGTATATCACATTAGGCAAAAATCATCTGTTTTAAAAAATCCAAAATATTTATGGAATATGGAAATATCTGATATCATTCTTGCCTCAAGGAATTTCTGTCTCCTCCTAAGTAAGAAATAATTAACACATTTGAAAAGTAGCAAACAAAACCTTATGCTATTGTGTTAAATTAAAAATTATGCAGAAGCGTTCTCAGTAGTTCATCAGAAGAGAGGTCGTTTGAAACTGATGGAGTAGAAGAGGCCCTGGGGAGATATGCAGAACCGAAGCCAGGCGGTAGAGAATAGGTTGGGATTTAAATGAACAGATGGCGAAAGGCCATTCTGGGAAAAGGCCATTCCAGGCAAAGGTTACAACATAAAAGGCCACATGTCACAAGACACCAAAACAAGTGACCAGACTAGGGTGAAGTTCTATGGGGGGAGCAGAGAGAAATATTAGATGGCCAATCTGTAGAGTATAATTGTGTTATATTCTTAAAAAAAGATAAGACTTTTCAAAAAACAAAAAAAGAGCTGTTTGGACATTAAGTAATGAAAGCATATAAACACAGACTCAGCTCTGAACTTCCATCCATGACATGAAAGAATGCATCATAAGGTGACCAGACAGGCTATTTTTAGGTGGCGCTGCTCCCAGAAATAGACATCATAATTTCTCTTCTGACAAAGGTAGGTTATTTTGTACCACAGTGCAGTCTGCATTCCTGAAATTTTCATGTAAACACTTTCAAGGAGGGATTCCTTCCATGAGAAAGAAAAATAGTCCCCTTGTGTATCTTAGTTATATAGAAATTAGTCATGTCTTTTTACATAAAATGAAATAATTTATCTTGCTTTCTGGAAAAAATATGAAACAGGTAATTCTGTATGTTTCAATATAGCTCATTGATTCCATACATTTAATTTATTGCTAACTAGTACTTGGTCCCTCAGTATTCCCCATTGCCATTGACATATACCACATATTAGCTTGAACATTGAGCTATGAGGTCAGGAGCTTTTGTGAGCCAGGTAGTTTGTTTTTAGTCCCTAGCTCTAGCCCACTGCCTTTCACGTTCCCGCTGAGACGGGGGAGATCATCACTACCCAAAAAAGTTCAAACAAAAAATAAGTTAAAACAAGAGGAGCCACTGTCTGGTCATCATTATGACCTTGGATGCCACATCCACATGAACAAAGCAGTTTAAATTTTTAATGTGACTGTTTTCCCTAAAGTAAGCTAACATAAGCAAAATCCAGTAAATAACTATTGAACTGACTTGGCTACAGTGGATATCCTTTTAGATTTGTGAAAATCTGAAACGCAAGATAAATGTAAAATTTAAGAATTGTATGGGGGAGGAAATTATCTTTTTCTTTTTTCCTTAATTTGCTTTCATCTGAACATGTCTTTATTTTGCCTTATTATTGAAAGATTCACTGGATTCTAGGTTGACAGGTTCTCCCCTATATCCCTCCACCCCCATCCTCCCCACCCTCATTCCCATTCCCACAGCCCTTTTCCCATTCCCACAGCACTTTTTCAGTATTTAAAAAAATATTTTAAATTGTAATGTCTTCAGGGGGTACAAGTCGTTTTTGGTTACATGGATAAATAGTATAGGTATCCTTTTTTTAACATCAGAAGAGATGAAGTTTAAGGATAGCATGTATTAAGACATTAAGATCTGATTATAAGCCATTGTATTAATGTTTTCCAGTATGTAACAGTTTAAAGAAATTATAAAGTCATTCTTCCCTATATTTTAGAAGTACAACTGTAGTACAAAACCTCTGATGAGTTAATTGGGCCCCAAGTCAGAAACAGAGCTGAATTTTACAGTATGTGATCCTCTCTGTTTCATTTCAACTCATTTTAGATTTTCAGAGTCAATAAATGAAAGGAATTGAAATATAAACACTCAACTTCACCTACATGGTTATATATGTGCTTTAATTATTAGAATAAATGAATTTATGTGAGATATTCATGTGCTCAATTTAAAATATGTAAACAAGTTTTCAAAACTGATACACATAGTATTTCTTTATACAAGTGAGATTATGCATAGAAATTAAAGTATTGGGTAAAGGATGAAAAATATTTGATTATTTGATGAAGAAAATAATTTAAAGTATATTATAGGTAATAAAATCCTGTAAGTAGCATTTTTAATAAACACTGCAAAATGAAGTAAAGTTTATTTAGCATAAAAATGGTAGGAAATAAATGTTTTGTTTAAGGAATGATAAGGCCTTTTGAATGAAAATGAATTATAGTTAATTCCTTATTAAGGGAAATTATAAATGTTCTTTGATTTGCAAGTAACTTCTAGAAAATTTTTCAATCCTTTGTTCACGGTATAATTAAAAATAGAAAAGTATTAGGTTTTTTTTTCTGACTTTCCTCCAAACTGAAAGTTAAATGTCTTTAAAAAATGAAAAAAAAAATATCTCCTCTACAAAAATACCTTTGTCTTTTGATAAATTTAAATGTAATAATATAGATATTTGCTGATATTTTGGGTCGCTAGCTGTAGAACTGATTTTAAGTCTGAAGGCAAGTTACAGAGCAAAGAAAATTATTGATATTTTTGATGAGGGGTTGAGGTAAATTAGGAAAGAAAAACAAGGATAAGAAGAAGAGAGACCCTGTCTTGATTATCTGTCCATTGTGCAAATGGCATATGGATTTGAATGAAAAGGCATATATAAAAATAAGCTATTTTTGTATCCTCCTTTCTTCTCAAAATGTTATCCCCGACTCTATGTGTGTGTGAGTCTGTGTGTGTAGGTGGCAGAGCTATCTGTGAATAGGAACTTTTATGCATGAAGCCTTTACCATGAAATGGAGTCACCACTACAACAGTGCTGTGCCTCTATACCTCATGGCTGAAAAGCTTTCCAATTCTGACATCGCTGTTAAACTCAGTCTATCCTGTGCATTCTCAGGTCATTCAAACATGTATCACTCAGGCTGTGACAAGTTCCTTTTTATTCTTCTCTCCTGTATCCTATGAAACAAGGCACATGCTATCATTCACCCTTAAATTTCAGACATTGGCCAAGGGGAAACATAAATCATATAATGTCATTGTGCAGAGAAAAGTGAGAGAAGTAGAGAAGTTATTGTGTTCTCTGCTTAAGTAATAATAGAATTAGTATTTTTTTTTTGTTATTTTTGTTGTTAAGAAATGTTGGGAAATATAACCCAACACTGATTTGAAGGACAGAAGCTTTCTGTTCACTTAAAGCATCTCATTTCCTTTTATGAATGTAGTCAGCTGGCTTCTCCCAGGCATGTGGGCACTTTAGTTGGCCATGTCCAAAAAGTTATCTGAGTCAGAGTAATAAAATTGCTTTTTCTTTCACCATAAAAGTAAAACTTCCTTAAATTCAAACAGGTAGATTTTTCCTAGTCCTGTTTTCATTCAGTTGATTTGGGACTACTAACTTAAAAACAGATTTAATTATGTGTTCTAATAGTAAGATACCATATCTTGGAAATCACAGTAGTAATGATCATTCTTACATAGCACTTTTTAATTTCCAAAGAATTTTCACATACACTATCTGATTTGATCTTACAATATCTGTTTCTGTAATATGAAGCTGGTTTTATTCCTTTTTTTTGTTCTTTTTTGAGACGGAGTCTTGCCTTGTCATCCAGGCTGGAGTGCAGGGGTGCGATCTTGGCTCACTGAAACCTCTCCCTCCCAAGTTCAAGCAATTCTCCCGCCTCAGCCTCTTGAGTAGCTGGGATTACAGGCACACGCTGCCATGCCCAGACAATTTTTATGTTTTTGTTAGGGATGGGGTTTCACCGTGTTGGCCAAGCTGTTCTTAAACTCCTGATCTCAAGTGATTTGCCTGCCTCGGCTTCCCAAAGTGCTGGGATTACATGCCTGAGCCACCATGCCTGGACTGGTTTTATTCTCCTAAGTAAGGAAAATGAGGCTTTAGGATGTCATATAGACTTGCATACAATTGCAGTTGGTTTATTATTACAATATTTTAAGCCCCCCACCCCCGCCCCTGCAGTATCCATGGGGATTGGTTCTCGGACCCGTCCTCACCAACCCCTCTTCCTGCTGTGAATACCAAAGTTTACAGATGCTCCATTCCCTAATATAAAATGGCATAGTATTTTCATACACACACATTCTCCCCCATATTTTAAATCATTTCTAGATTATTTACAATACCTAATACAATGCATATGTTATCTAATGAGCTGTTACACTGTATTGTTTAGGGAATAATGACGAGAAAAGTGTATGTATGTGTTCACCTCAAACGCAGCCATCCATTTTGGTTGTGTGAATGTGGATGTAGAGCCCACAGATACAGAAAGCCAACTATACCTTTTATTTTGACAAGAAAACTTTTAAAGAACTTTGTGTTAATTATGTACATTTTGTTTAAATTCATTCATGATCCAAATTTTTTAAAAATTAAGACTTTTAAATTTAGGTTTTTTGATAAACAAGTTAAAAAATCATTAAAAATGACTTTTTAAAAATGTATCAATATTTCACAGGAATTAGAGTTTAAAAATCTAGTTTTTGGCTAACTGGGGAACTTTTATTGTAAATGAAAAGGTAAGCATAGAGAAATACATTTTTGACATTAAATTCCTTAAAATGTAAAGGAAACATAGCTACCTGACAAATTAATACATAACTGGAAGTTGTAGATTTGAGAAATTATGAGTTCTTTCTCTTTATGAAAGTTCTTTAACAACTTCATTGAGGTATAATTTACATACCATAAAACTTTCCCATTTTCAGTGTATAATTCAGTGATTTTTAGAATTGTAATGACCATCACATAACTCGGTTTTAGAACATTCCTACCACTCCAGTAAGAATCCTTGTGCCCATTTAGAAATACTCCATTCCCATCCCCAGTTAGCTTTTTTTTTTTTTTTTTTTTTTAAAGTAGGGTCTTGCTCTGTCACCCAGGCCAGAGTACAGTGGCTAGATCTCGGCTCACTGCAGCCTCCAGCTCCCAGGCTCAAACAGTCTCCCACCTCAGCCTCCTAGGTAGCTGGGACTGACTACAGGCCCACACCACCACACCCAGCTAATTTGTGTGTTTTTTGTAGAGACACAGTTTTGCCATGTTGCCCATGGCTGGTCTCAAACTTGTGAGCTCAAGCAATCTACTTGTCTCAGCCTCCCCAAGTGCTGGCATTACAGGCATAAGCCACCACACCTGGCCTCTCATCTACTTTCTATCTCTTGAGATATACCTTTTCTGGTACATATATTCAGGTGCTAAAATTTTGTGATACACTAAATTTTTTTATTTTCTACATGTATGATCTATTTTAGTAATCTAAATACCCAGTTATTTAATGTATAGTAACTTCATGCCTATTTCCTCTTGAATTTCATGGCAGTTTTATGGCTTCTGTACATGGTGCTTCAGCTTTGTTATTATACTCCACTGCTGCAGAACAGGATGCTTACATTGTTTTCTGAACATAGACTCTAAGTCCAATGTCTTACAGGACTGTGAAGAGCTTTCTGGCAATAGGGAAGTATTGGAAAATGATGGACATGGAACACCACAGTGCTTATGTATTTATAGAGCATCTAATGATTTGTTTACTGATGTTCTTGATTGTTGATGTGTTATTATAGGCCTTGGCCGATTTTGGTGAACCTGCCCTTTGGCAGTTAATCTAGTAGGATAAAATAGTCACAGTCTCTCAATCTAGGGCTTTCTCTCTCCCTCCCCCGACTTTCTTTTTTTCTTTTCTTTTCTTTTTTTCCTTTGTGGAGTTTTTCACCACAGCACTTGTCATAAATTCTTTATCTCAATTTATATTAAATGTGGGTTACTTAAATCTTAAATCACAGACCTTGCCAAATTATTTCTAGATTACTTTCAAAGCCTTTTTCTCTCAGGTTAAAGAGAGCTAAAACTAAAGAAATGGCTCTATGCTTTACCAAATAATACAGATTACCTGATTAAAATTTTGTGCTATATTATTTAGAAAAACTATTTGCCGTTCCTGTTTTGCAGCTATTACAATTACAGTGACTCTGCCTAGATTCTCTTATGCCTTGAAGCCTATTTTAATGCTCTTCCTGAGAAAAGCTACTGCTACTTATTTCCAGTGTGTGTTCCTTGAAAGTTAGTAACAGAGAATATAACAGAAACCAATTCCTTCATATTTTGGAGTTGAGAGAACAGAGAAAATAAAACCCCCACTTCCCAATAGAATATGAACATAAATGTAAAGTCAAGGTCATACTTTCAGAGAGGATCATCATGTTCCCTTAAGTAACTTTTGTAGGAAGAAGGAAAAAGTATTTTCCCTTTTTCTTTCTTCCCAAGATATAGCCGCATGTTTGTTGGGCCATTTCTATAAGGTTAAATATAATTAACATGCTTTAAAAATGCATATTATGTCAAATTGCAGATGTATAGAATTCTCCAGCTGGAATGAGTTTTTAGAGACAATATAGTTTCGCCCTTTATTTTCTGAAAAGTGGTCTGAGGTCCATTGAGATTATATGACTTACTAGTGAAAGATCCAGAACTAGATCCCAGGTTTATGTTTCATGTAGTCTCTTCATCACCTTTGTTCTGTAGCATCAGTTTACCTAAGAGAGAGCATGAAGGGAGTACTCCTCTCATGCAGTGTATGGAAATGTAATTTGAACTACATTATATGGGACTTAGGCATAATAATGAGCCATGTGACATGGACAGTTTAATAAGCCTTGCATTTGAGAAATCATTTCAATTACAGTGAAGTTCAGAAAGTAATTTTCTTCCAAAATAATTACGATATTGTCCATGCAAAATAAGCTATGAACTCTTAATAACATAGTTAAATGAAGGAATGGATGCAAATGATAAAGACCAACTCAGAGCCAGTGGTACTAAGCCAGTTTTAACCTTCCCTTGATCATAACTTTCCTTCCCAATAGGGGCAAAAAAATGGGTCCAGTAGGAAGCAAGCCTTTTTAAGGCTATCAGCTACCTAAGGTAGAAAGGAAGCATGGACTCTATTTAAATACAACCAGCAAACGCATCTTCAAAGCTCTTTAAAATGCTGATGACATCATCTTTCATTTTCAGGCCAGTATTATGTAGACATCAACTACAGCCAGATAGTTAAGAACGTGTCAAAATCCTTGTCAGAAATTCCCACCTTAAGACCTACTTGGCCCAAGTATACATTCACTGAAATGTCAATATAATACTTCATACTGAAGTAACAATTTATTGTAAATGAAACATTTACCAATTCTAATTTCTAATATAGCATATAGCATTTCTTATATAAAACAAAATGAAGACCTTGAGTATTCAGCTTTTCTTGTTCATTTTTCCTTTCTAGGAATTTTGAAGTAAAACCAGTGTGGAATAAGCATCCCTAACTTCTTTGAGAACAGTAATACAGTTACAGAAATGTGAAGATAGTACAGAAAATTGCTATATACACTGAACCCAATGAACCCTACTATTGACAACTTATATTCATGTAATACATTTAATATAATTAATAAACTAATATTAATGCTTTATTAATTTTTTAAACTTTTTAAACTTCTGGGGTGCACGTGCAGGATATGCATGTTTGTTACATAGGTAAACAAGTGCCATGGTGGTTTGGTGCACTTGTCAACCCATCACCTGGTATGAAACCAGCATGCATTAGTTATTTCTCCTGATGCTCTCTGCCAACACCCCCAAGCCTCCCCTGACAGGCACCAGTGTGTGTTGTTCCTCTCCTGTGTTCTCATTGTTCAGCTCCCACTTACAAGTGAGAACATGCAGTTTGGTTTTCTGTTCCTGTGTTAGTTTGCTGAGGATAACAGCCTCCATCTCCATCCATGTCCCTGCAAAGCACATGATCTTGTTCCTTTTATAGCATCCACAATCTTACACAAGTAGATTCTCAAATCCTTACTAAGCTACTTTTTAGCACTGAGTTGGGTTGCAGTCAGAACAAAATAAACACTTTGTGTTTTTGTTTTTGTTTTTGTTTTTGAGACGGAGTTTTGCTGTTGTTACCCAGGCTGGAGTGCAATGGCACGATCTCGGCTCACCATAACCTCTGCCTCCTGGGTTCAAGCAATTCTCCTGCCTCAGCCTCCTGAGTAGCTAGGACTACAGGCATGCACCACCACGCCCAGCTAATTTTTGTATTTTTAGTAGAGACGGGGTTTCACCTTGTTGACCAAGATGGTCTCAATCTCTTGACCTCATGATCCACCCACCTCGGCCTCCCAAAGTGCTGTTTGATACATAAACCCTTTTATTTAGTTTTCGCAGGTAACCTATCAGGATATCCCTATATGATAAATGAGGAAATGAAAGCAGAGAGTAGCTTGTCCAAGAGAACTAGCGGAAAAAAAAAAAAAAGGTTGAGATTGAAACAAAAATCATTCAAATATCACACTAGTCACACTCTCAACCAGAGGATTAGCCTGGCCACCTAGGAGGTTAGGATAGTCTGCAAAAAGAAGACAACCCTGAGGAACATTCATAACTCTCTAGGCTAGGAAGGATTCCTGGGCAAGAGAAAGAACAAAAATATGCATTCCTGTTTTCCTCTTTTGCTGATCTCTTTTCATACTCAAAAGTAATTTCATAGCTCTAACTGACTTGCTAAAATATCATCATCATCATCATCTCAAATGAGCACACGTGGACTTGGCATAATTAATTGGACAACAGGGAAAATAAAAAGCAAACTAAATGTCACCTTAACATTCTTCATGGATTAGGTTTGTTAAAATATTTGTATAATAAAACAGAATATCTTAGGCTCACCAAATACAAATTGCTATAACTTACTCAGAGTTGATATTGAAAAAAATTTTGTGGCCAGTGCTGAAAGAAGATGGTAGTGGGTGGTTCAGCCCCAGACGTGAATAGGTTGTTATGCTCTGTACAATTTCTCAAAATTTGCATTCATGGAATTCTAGTTGAATCAAAATCAGTTAGAAAGATTCAGACAATTATAATAAATAGCTGTTACAATTTTAAAAAGACTTGGAAGTTTCTTCATGACTAAAGTTTTACTCATTGTAAAGGCAAGATATGATGATTATTCAAAAGTTAAGCAGTTCAAAAAGTAAAAACAGGCAAAAATCAACTAAAAGTCTCCCTAAGGAAAAACCATTGTTAACCTATCGATGAACACATTTCTGATTGTGTCTTCATTGATTTATTTCACATATAGATGTATATATATATGTACATATATACATACGCACACACACACACACACACACACACACACACACACACACACATACCCTGTGAGATCATAAAATGTATGCTGTCTTATAATCAGTATCTTTTATTTATACATGTTTTATTTTTCCATAATGTTAAACATAATTCTAAGTCATTTTTACAGTTGCATTGCATGGATATACTATAATTTATTTTTGCAAACTCCTCCTCTTTGTAGAAATTTAGACTGTTTCTAAATTTTTCCATTAGAAACAATGTTGAATTGAACATTCTTGAATGATCATAAGTTGTTGGTTTGTCAGAAGATTTCTGATTATTTAATAATTAACTTCAATATTCTCTACTGTCTCTATTGAGTTAGCCCAACCAGTGGTCTTCAGGAACCCCTACTTTTTAGTTAGGATCCTGGGTTCTCTGAGTCTTGTGGCATTCCAGTTTAAATTGGAAATGGAGGTTCTAAGGGCCCTGCCTCTAAGGAACTCATGAGATCTTGTACAGAGTGCAAAGAAGGAAGATGATTCTAGACCTAAGGACTGCTTCCCTGAAAAGTAAAAGCAAAGCAAAAAGCCTCAGTAGGTTAGCAGTATAGTTCTATAAACTTTTTCTAATTAATACTTTTTAATTTGGCAGCTAGTAAGCCTGACTCCCAAGAACTTCTATAGCTTTTACCTGTCTCTCATGGCATCTGCCAACCACCAGCTCTCATCACGCTCTTCCTACTCCACTTGGCTTCTCCTTGTAGTATTGAAGCAATCAGGTACCCCAAACCCTTAACACATTGAGGTTCCTGGAAGTGCCTAGGAAAATGTCAGTGAGGACGTGGCTGTTCTCCCAAATCACATGCCTTACACAAATTAAACTTAAAGGTAATAGACATATTGTTCAGTTTATCTCACAGTCCATGAGTTAGCCAATTCCATTAAACTCTGATTTGTAAAGTATCAATCACTGTGCATTTCATTGTTTTTGTATTCAGCTGAAGGGAAGTAGTATATGCTGGAAATAGCTTGGACCAAAAAACATCTGAACATGAATACAACTCTGTGACTTTCAGAAAGGTATGAACCTTTCTGGGAAATCAGTTTGTTCCTCTGAAAAAGCAACATTAGATTTGCCCTGTTCAGTAGAGATTTCTGGGTACAAGCAGTCTGTCAATGAATGACCATTTGGTGGCAGGTTCTCATTTAGGATCACAATAACTGTGGTATCTGGTATTATCGTTAGCCAGAAATAGGGCTCAGAGCAGTTAAGCAACTAGCCCAAGAGACACTAGTTGCTTATACTAAGAGAGACTAAGCAGAATCAGAATTCAAGTCCAGACCTGTGACCATAAAGGCTGAATTCTTTCCTCCGACCCTGTGTACAAGTATAAAAAATCTGCGTTATCATCACTAAAGAGAATAATTTTTACAGTTGGCATTTTTGAACTACACAAGACTCCTCACTAGTTAAACTGGGTATGACTCTGAAGAGGGAATATGACTGGACTCCTTATTCTCTGAATTGTAGTACTCTAACATAGCTCATTTTCATGCCATCTTCCCTAGCTGTCCAGATTTCTTTTAGAAGTGAGTTTTCACATTTTGCTTTTTATTATGAATTACAACTGAATTTACTTGTATCACACTTATCTGTCATCTTTGAGTTTCGCAGACAGGGCAGAGGGCCTTTGGCTGTTAAAGGCATTTTCAAATACCCGTTTTTCCCTCTACCTGTCATACCGATTCACAGATTCTGGCAGCTAACTGAGGCCCATTTATTTTCAGTATCTTTATGCTCCCTCCTAAGGAACTTGCCACATTAATGTCCTCTCAGCTTGAACTCAATCTGTACATGTGCGCAGGAACAAGACACTTAAGAACTTCACTATCCCTGATGATGAAGCAGTAAATAATTAACAACTAAAGAGGGGACAGCCATACTTCAACTGAGAAGCAGAAACAGCATGCCATGTTATTTCCCCAAGGTTTCATTACCTCCAAATAATGTGGCTGTTTTGTGTCATCTTGAGGATTCTGCTGCTTGACAGCACTAGATGATGACACCCTTATATTGCTTTTAAGTAATTAGCTCTATTATTTCTCTTGTTTTTGTTATAAATCACCTTGTTGAAATTTCTTGTGAAACAATAAATAGCATCCTATCTGAGGGTATGGCATTTGGAAGACCCTTGCCTCCTTTGGAGCCACTGAGAGCCATATGGGCTGCAAGAGAGGCATGGCACACTGAAAACTATTAAGTCTAAAGATCTTCCCAGTTACTAGAGAGTAAAGTGTGAGGTCAAAGGAACTGAAGCCATCATGCATGTTTGAGAAGAAAAGCAAATGGTTTTCAAAATCTCTTGGAAAAAAATCTTGATACATTATTTTTTTTCCTCTTTAAACTATAGGGAGGGAAAATTCTGCAAAGTTAAAAAGAAGAAATGAATACAGCCAGTACTGAAGAAATGACAGTCTGCAGTCTCAGCAGAGACTAAGGTCCACCACTCAAGTTAAAAACTCTAGAAGTGTTTGTAGACTAGAACTAAGAAGGAAGAACATAAAGGTCCATATGACCCTATTTTGGCCATCTTTACTTAAATAAAATTGGAAGTTAATTTTTTTCTACTTTTTTGATTGAAGAAGAAAAACCATAAATTGTATTCAGATATATGCTAAGAAATGAAATAATAAAACTATAACTAAGTACATTTTCCTTCTTCTAGTTCACATGTGAACAAAATTAATTTGGAATTGAGTTAGTTAAAATTCAGCCAGTAACAGAGCATGAGACTGGATGATAGGTGTGAGCCCTGGATGTTAAACCCAGCTCTAGCAAGGATTTTCTGTGTGTGTGACTTGGCTGGGGGCTGAGATGCATTTAAGTGCTCCATGTACCTGTTAATTTTGAAATAAAAATGTACTCTTATAAGTCTATGGGCTTTTTCTTACTACCTTCTCTCTTTCTTTAAGGTCCAGTTGAAAAGTGAAGAATCTAAAACATTTGCAATGAAGATTCTCAAGAAACGTCACATTGTGGACACAAGACAGCAGGAGCATATCCGCTCAGAGAAGCAGATCATGCAGGGGGCTCATTCCGATTTCATAGTGAGGTAAAGGCCCCATCCCAGGGACAGATGTACCCAACTCCAAGTGACAAATCCACCACAAAACCCTCTGCTACCTGCACTTGCTGTTAATACATTTCATGTATACAAAGAAACTATTTTTAATCTAACCTTAAGAAAGTTGTTTGATTTTTAAAAATAAATTTCTGATTCTGTTCTTCCTTTTAAAGAGAATCAGTATCTGAAAACAATGTGTTTTTCCCAAAAGAGGTACCAGAATTTCTAACATTACATTTTTATCCTTTTTAAAACCCCCAAACTCTACGAAGACCTCTGATGCTTAAAAGGCAAAATATCCAAAATCAAACTATTTAACCTTTAATTATCTGAACATTTTTTGAAGATCCAAAAAAATGAAATGCCAGCTGACCCTTCCACCTCAGTACTAATAAATGGATAATGAGGAGATTTTTATATGCAGAAGCAGCTTTTTATAGTGAATTTTCCAGTTACACTGACTGAGAACAGGATGTAATTTAACAGGATGAATTTAAGAGAGTAGCACATGAAATTTATACATGTCTGAATTTATAAAGTTTAATCCACTTGATATGCATTTCCACTACATGTTGATGATGACTAAATGTCACCCCAAGAGTCCATGCTTGAAACATCACCCGAATTGGAATGGAAAGAATCTCAAGAAACCCTCTTTGTCTATAATCATTAGGATTGATCCATTTCAAGGGAGAGATTAGAACCCTAGTTTCTCCTATTAAAATCCTTATTCATGAGCCATTGGCTTCTTTTGCCTATGTGAGCTTAGATCTCTCTCATTCTGACAAAATTTTGAGTTTGGCAAATCAAAACTATAATCTGGGTCCTCCCAAAATTGCATATTTGTAAAAGACAGTAATGTTTATAACCTTTGTTTCCTTCTTTGCAATTTATAGACTGTACAGAACATTCAAGGACAGCAAATATTTGTATATGTTGATGGAAGCTTGTCTTGGTGGAGAGCTCTGGACCATTCTCAGGGATAGGTAGGAGATTAAAGAAATTTCTATGATGTCTCTAAGAACATAGTTGCCCATGTTGGTCTATAGAAGGGTTAATATAAGAAAGTATAATGATCATATTTATACTTTAATATGCTTATATTTTAATATTTAAAGTAAGTACAGAGCATAACCCACCATATGCATATAATAAAACTCACTTTGTAACTAACAAGGCAGGCTTAGTCTATCATAAAAGTGGTGCATAGCAAAGTAAATATATGACCTTAGTTTTGCATGAATGTTAGAATTAGATAAGTCTGTAGCTGGAATTCAATTCATTGCCTTAGCAGAAGGAGAATTATTGTTATTTTATAATTACAATTTGAATTAACTATCTACTTAATTGCTCTACTCTTTTTCCAGATAGGCAGTTTGCCTTTTTGTGACACTGGGAATTTTTTCCATAGTAATGTTTCCCTGTACCTTTACAGTGTTCTTTGGTTTCAAAATTAACACAAGTTTCCAATCATGTTTTTATCCCTTGGCTAGTCTCAGGAAAAAGAAAATAATCCACTTATAAGTAATATTTCCTGTAAATAATTTGATTTAGACTTACCTTCTTACCTTTCCAGGGCAAGGAAAGTTTGTCTAGATGGTGCTTGTTTGTTTGTTTTAATCATGCAAATTCATTGTGTCTTCATTTTCCATCTCATATTTAGATAACTAGCAAATAATTATCTTCTAATATAATTTATCCTATAAAATGTCTCAGGCCTGTAATACCAGCACTTTGGGAGGCCAAGGCGGGTAGATCACCTGAGGTCAGGAGTTTGAGGCCACCCTGACCAACAAGGTGAAACCCGTTTCTACTAAAACTACAAAAATTAGCAGGGCAAGGTGGCGCGCACCCATAGTCCCAACTACTCGGGAGACTGAGACAGGAGAATTGCTTGAACATAGGAGGCAGAGGTTGCAGTGAGCCAAGGTTGCACCAGTGCACTCCTGCCTGGGTGATGCAGCAGGACTCCGTCTCCAAAAAAAAAAAAAAAAAAATAGAAAGAAAACGGCTCAGGAGATCATTATCTACCCTGTGCTTTTTAAAAACATACTTTTATTTTCCTATGAATAATGTTTTGATTATTTTCTATGAGTGATTTATTGCTCATTCAAAAGTCATCTGTATTCCTCTGAACACTCATCTTTAGACATCTATATTTTTCTTATTTGTTTGAGTCCTGCCCCCCAGACTCTTCTTCATGGGGTAGCATCCTTCTGAAACTTAGCCGTAGGTAGTCCTGATATATATAATCATGCAATGTGTTTACATTTGTTACTTTGTAGATATCCCAGAAAAAACAAACGGTTTCTTATAAACTGTTGATTAAAATTGTCATTCCTAATGGCGTTCTTATGGTACCTTCATTTTTTTTTTTTTTTTTTTTTTTTTTTTGAGATGGAGTTTCGCTCTGTCATCAGGCTGGAGTGCAGTGGCACAATCTTGGCTCACTGCAAACTCCGCGTCCTGGGTTCTAGCAATTATTCTGCCTCAGCCTCCCGAGTAGCTGGGACCACAGGCATGTGCCACCATGCCCAGCCAATTGTTTTGTATTTTTAGTAGAGACAGGGTTTCACTGTGTTGGCCAGGATGGTCTCGATCTCTTGACCTCATGATCCTCCCGCCTCGGCCTCCCAAAGTGCTGGAATTACAGGCATGAGCCACTGCACCTGGCCAGTACCTTCATATTTTTGTACAACATGCCCTTTCACCTGTTAGTCCCATGGCCTTATTTATATATGTCAGATGAATTTCTTGTTACCATATTGTATCCTATAGCATCAGTATTTTATTTCATTTCTTAAATTTAAACTTTAAAAAGCATTAAAAAGGCCAGGTGCAGTGGCTCACGCCTGTAATCCCAGCACTTTGGGAGGCCAAGGCGGGTGGATCACGAGGTCAAGAGATCGAGACCATCCTGGTCAACAAGGTGAAACCCCGTCTCAACTAAAAATACAAAAAATTAGCTGGGCATGGTGGTGCGTGCCTGTAGTCCCAGCTACTCGGGAGGCTGAGGCAAGAGAACTGCTTGAACCCAGGAGGCGGAGGTTGTGGTGAGCCGAGATCGTGCCATTGCACTCCAGCCTGGGTAACGAGAGCGAAACTCTGTCTCAAAAAAAAAAAAAAAGCATAAAAAAGAATGTATCATGTTGGCATTAGGAGATAATGTTAACATCTGTACTAAGCTATTATGTCATAATGTATATATTATGTATTATTGCTAGTTAATATGTAAATACAGATTATATACAGGCATTGTGATAGAGGCTGGATATCCAGTGATAAACCAAACAGATGTGGTCTGTCTCCTAAGAATATATAGTTTGTTGAAGAAAGTTAGTATTTTAATGTGTGAGTTATTTTTGATATATATAATGTGTTTCTACTGTATTATATTTGACTTGATATTTCAATCCACTGATTTATTTGAAGTCTTCTACCTTTTTTCTAATTAGAATAGAAGAAGATTTACAGGTAGAATTAAACATGAAAGTAATAATAGGCCACAAAGAGAGGCAACCAACTATCCTCTTATAGCTTACTTATTTTATTTCACTTTTTTGTAAGTTATTGGGGTACAGGTGGTATTTGGTTACATAAGTAAGTTCTTTAATGGTGATTTGTGAGATTTTGGTTTACCTATCACCCAAGCAGTATACACTCCACCATATTTGTAGTCTTCTATCTCTCGGCCCCTCCCACTCTTGCTCTCAAGTCCCCAAACTCCATTGCATCACACTTAGGCCTTTGTGCCCTCATAGCTTAGCTCTCATATATCAGTGAGAACATACGATGTTTGGTTTTCCATTCCTGAGTTACTTCACTTAGAATAATAGTCTCCAATCTCATCTTGTTCCCTGCAAGTGCTGTTAATTCATTCCTTTTATGGCTCTGTAGCAGTCCATCATTCGCGTGTGTGTGTGTGCGCGCGCACACACACACACACACACACACAGTTTCTTTATCCTCTCGATGATTGATGGGCATTTGGGTTGGTTCCAGGATTTTGCAATTGTGAATAGTGAATTGTGCTGCCATAAACATGAGTGTTCATGTAACTTTTGTGAATAATGATTTCTTTTCCTCTAGGTAGGTACCCATAGTGAGATTCCTGGATCAAATGGTAGTTCTACTTTTATTTATTTAAGGAATCTCTACACTGTTTTCCGTAGCAACTATAGTAGTTTACATTCCCTCCAGCAGTGCAGAAGTGCGCTCTGTTCACTGCATCCACCACAGCATCTACTGTTTTGTTTTGTTTTTTTAATTTTTTTTTTTTTGATTCTGCCTATTCTTGCAGGAGTGAGGTGGTAGTACCTTGTGCTTTTGATTTGCATTTCTCTGATCGTTAGTGATGTTCAGCATGTTTTCATACATTTCTTGGCCATTTGTATATCTTCTTTTGAGAATTGTCTATTTCATGTCCTTAGCCCACTGGGATTATTTGTTTTTTTCTTACTGATTTGTTTGAGTTTGTTGTAGATTTTGGATATTAGTCCTTTGTCAGATGTATAGATTGTGAAGATTTTCTCCCACTCTGTGCGTTGTCTGTTTACTCTGCTGACTGTTTCTTTTGTTGTACTAAAACTCTTTGGTTTAGTTAGGTCCCAGTTATTTATGTTTGTTTTTATTGCATTTGCTTTTGGGTTTTTAGTCATGAAATCCTTGCCTAAGCCAATGTCTAGTAGGGTTTTTCCAATGCCATCTTCCAGAATGTTTATAGTTTCAAGTCTTAGGTTTAAGTCCTTAATCCATCTTGAGTTGATTTTTGTCTAAGGTGAGAGATGAGGATCTAGTTTCATTCTCCTACATGTGAACAGCCAATTATCCCAGCACCATTTGTTGAAAAGAGTGTCCTTTCCCCACTTTGTTTTTGTCTGCTTTGTCAAGGATCAGTTGGCTGTAAATATTTGGGTTCATTTCTGGACTCTCTATTTTGTTCCATTGGTCTAGGTGCCTATTTTTGTACCAGCACTATGCTGTTTGTTGATTATGGCCTTATAGTATAGTTTGAAATCAGGTAGTGTGATGTCTCCAAATTTGTTCTTTTTGCTTTATCTTGCTTTGGCTATGCAGGCTCTTTTTTGGTTCCATATGAATCTTATAAATGTTTTTTTCTGATTCTGTGAAGAATGATGGTAGTATTTTGATGGAGATTGCATTGAACTGAATTTGTAGATTGATTTTGGCAATACGTTCATTTTTACAATATTGATTCTACCCATCCATGAGCGTGGGATATTGGTGTCACTTGTTTGTGTCATCTGTAATTTCTTTCAGCAGCATTTTGTAGTTTTCCTTGTAGAGGTCTTTCAACTCTTTGCTTAGGTATATTCCTAAGTTGATTTTTTGTTTTGTTTTTGGTTTTGTTTTGCAGCTATTGTAAAAAAAAAAAATAGTTGAGTTCTTGATTTGATTCTCCTCTTGGTCACTATTGGTGTATAGAAGAGCTACTGATTTGTGTTCATTAATTTTGTATCTAGCAACGTTGCTGAATTCTTTGATCAGTTCTACGAGCTTTCTGGAGGAGTCCTTAGGGTTTTCAAGGTAAACTATCATTTTCTCAGCAAACAGTGACAGTGTGACTTCCTCTTTACGAATTTGGATGCCCTTTATTTCTTTCTCTTATCTGATTGCTCTTGCTAGGACTTCCAGTACTATGTTGAAGAGAAGTGGTGACAATGAGCATCCTTGTCTTATTCCAGTTCTCAGCGGGAAAGCTTTCAACTTTTTCCCATTCAGTATGCTGGCTGTGGGTTTGTCATAGGTGGCTTTTATTACATTAAGTTATATTCCTTGTATGCCGATTTTGCTGAAAGTTTTAATCATAAAGGGATGCTGACCTATGCAACAATCTTGCATGTTCTTCACATGTACCCCAAAACCTAAAATGCAATTTAAAAAAAAGGGATGCTGAATTTTGTTGAATTCTTTTTCTGCCACTATTGAAATGAACATGTGATTTTTGTTTCTAATCCTGTTTATGTGGTGTAACAGATTTATTGACTTGTATCTGTTAAACCATCCCTGCATCCCTGGTATGAAACCCACTTGATCATGGTGGATCATTTTTTTGATATGTTGTTGGATTCAGTTAGCAAGTATTTTGTTAAGTATTTCAGCATCTTTGTTCATCAAGGATATTGGTCTGTAGTTTTCTTTTTTGTTTATGTCTTTTCCTGGTTTTGGTATTATGGTGACACTGGCTTCATAGAATGAATTACGGAGGGCTCCTTCTTTATCTTGTGGGACAGTGTCAAAAGGATTGGTACAAATTCTTCCTTGAATGTTTGATAGAATTCTGCCATGAACCCGTCTGGTCCTGGACTTTTTTTGTTGGTAATTTTTAAATTACCACTTCAATCTCACTGCTTGTTATTGGTCTGTTTAGGGTATGTCATTCTTCCTCATTTAAGCTAGGAGGGTTGTATTTTTTCGGGAATTTATCCATCTCTTCTGAGTTTTCTAGATTATCTGCATAAAGCTGTCTATAGTAGCCCTGAATGATCTTTTGTATTTCACTGGTGTCTGTTGTAATATCTCCTGTTTTGTTTCTTAGTGAGTTTATTTGGATTTTCTCTCTCCTTTTCTTGTTTAATCTTGCCAATGGTCTATCAATTTTATTAATCATTTCAAAGAACCAGCTTTTTGTTTCATTTATATATATTTTGTTTCAATTTCATTTAGTTCTGCTCTGATCTTGGTTATTTTCTTTCTTCTTCTGGGTTTGGGTTTCATTTGTTCTTGTTTCTCTAGTTCCTTGAGGCATGACCTTAGAGTGTCAGTTTGTGCTCTTTCAGCCTTTTTGATGTAGGCATTTAGGGCTATGAACTTTCCCCTTAGAACCACCTTTGCTGTATCCCAGAGGTTTTGATAGGTTGTGTCATTGTTGTCGTCCAGTTCAAAGAATTTTTAAATTTCCATCTTGATTTCATTTGTGACACAATGCTCATTCAAAAGTGTCTATTTAATTTCCATGTACTTTCATGGTTTTGAAGGTTACTTTTGAAGTTGATTTCCAGTTTTATTCCACTGCAGTCTGAGATAGAGCTTGATATAGTTTCAATTTTCTTAAATTTATTGAGGTTGGTTTTATGATCTATCATATGGTCTATCTTGGAGAAAGTTCCATGCACTGTTGAATACAACATGTATTCTGCAGTTGTTGTATGAAATGTTCTGTATATTTCTGTCATCATTTCCCAGCGAAGCTGGGGAAGTTTTCCTTGATTATTCCACCAAATGTATTTTCTAAGCTTTTAGAATTCTCTTCTTCCACAGGAAAACTGATTATTCTTAGGTTTGGTCATTTAATATAATTCCAGACTTCTTGGAGGCTTTGTTCATGTTGCTTATTCTTTTTTCTTTGCCTTTGTTGGATCGGATTAATTCGAAGACCTTGTCTCTGAGCTCTGAATTTCTTTATTCTACTTGTTCAATTCTATAACTGAGACTTTTCAGTGCATTTTGCATTTCTAAAAGTGTGTCCAAAGTTTCCTGAATTTTTAATTTTTTTTCTTTAAGCTATCTGTTTCCTTGAATATTTCTCACTTCACTTCTTGTATCATATTTTGGATTTCCTTGCTCTGGGCTTTGCCTTTCTCTGGTCCCTTCCTGATTAGCTTAATAACTATCCTCCTGAATTCTTTTTCAGATATATCAGGGATTTCTTCTTGGTTTGGATCCATTGCTTGTGAACTACTATGATTTTGGGGGGATGTTGAAGAGCTTTGTTTTGTCATATGACCAGAGTTGGTTTTCCAGTTCCTTCCCATTTGGGTAGGCTCTGTCATAGGAAAGGTCTAGGGCTGAAGGTTGTTGTTCAGATTCTTTTGTCCCACAGGGTGTTCCCTTGATGTAGTACTCTCCCCTTTTTCCTATGGATGTGGCTTCTTTTGAGCCAAACTGCAGTGATTGTTGTCTGTCTTCTGGGTCTAGCCATCCAGCAAGTCTACCTGGCTCTGGGCTGGTACTTGGGGTTGTCTGCACAGAGTCCCGTGATGTGAACCATCTATGGGTCTCTGAGTCTTGGATACCAGTGCTGTTCTGGTAGAGGTGGCAGGGCGTACAATGAACCCTGTGAAGGTTCTTAGCTTTGGTGGTTTAATATTCTATTTATGTGCCAGTTGGCCTTCTTCTAGGAGGTAGCACATTCCAGAGAGCATCAGCTGTGGTAAAATGGGGAGGAACTGGTGGTGCGCAAGGCCCTAGAACTCCCAGTGTATATGCCCTTTGCCTTCCACTACCAGCGTGGATAGGGAGGGAGCATCAGTTGGGGACAGGGCTAGGAATGGCTGAGCTCAGACTCTCCTTGGGCAGGTCTTGCTGGGGCTGCTCTGGGGTATGGAGGTAGGAGTTCCAGGTCACTGGAGTTGTGTACCTAAAAGGATTATGGCTACCTCTGCTGAGTCATGCAGGTCCTCAGGAAAGTGGAGGAAAACTGACAGTCACAGGCCTTACCCAGCTCCCATGCAAATTGAAAGGCCAGTCTCACTCCCACTGTGCCACCCCCAATGGCCCCCAGACCATTTCCAGGTGGAGAGTGATAGGGGCTTAAAAATCTGGCCCAGGCTATCTGCCACTAGTTTCAAAAGAAAAGGGCTTGGTTCTTACCCAGCTTGTGAAGTCTGCACAGCAGATTTGCACCATTCCCTTGAGTTCTGGACAGGAGGCTTCTCACCCAGTTCTAACTGTTATAAAGTTCAGCTAGAGATTTGCTTCTCCCTGTGTAGTTTTACCCCCTGCTTCTCTCCCGTTGGGTCTCTGTGGTGCCAGGCACAAATAGCCTGGTAGTGGACCCAGCAAGATCTTAAGTCCTTTCTGCTGCTTCCTCTACCCCTGTGTTTCACTTGGCTCTCCAAACTGACTCAGCTCCAGGTAAAGTCAGACACTTCTCCTGCAAATATTCAGCTTCTGTAGCAGGGGTGTGTGTTCAGCAGAGGAGAGTCTCCCTTTCCCAATTCTGCAATTGAGGCACTAACAGTTCTGGCAGGTGTGTGTGGGCAGGGGAGGTTCCTGGGTCCTGCAGGAGTAGTCTGCCTCCTTCAGAGTGTCCGTGGTCCTCTTGGGATTGCTGGTTTGTTCTTGCAGTTCGTCTGAAGCTAAAATTCACAATGCAAACCACCCCCCAACTACTCTATCCATAACTAGTCCTGCCTCCCATCTGCCCTGATCTCTCTAATACCCTCTCATAGCTTTTAAATCTTTTAACAACATCCTTAACCAGAACAACAATAACAATAATAAAACTCAACCTAAAGTCCACTCATGAGGCATCAGACATGCACAGGCATTAATTTTCAACTTACTTTTGAAAGTACTATCTCATAATTTACCTTATTTCACATTTTGTTTGTATTGCCAGCCAAGACTTCTGAGTAAGACATGTCTTGATGACTCAGGGTAGCCAACATTTGCTATTAAGAAGCAGCTTACTTTGGGAGGAGTAAAGGGACGGAAAATATCAATGGATTTCTCTACTTCCACTGGGTTGCCTTTTGATCCTTACATTGTTCCTCCCTTTTATCACACTTGGATTTGAGGTACACAATTCCTAAGCCCCCTAATATACTTAATACTCCATGAAGAGTTATGACCTAGAGAAGTAGTGGCTATCTGCTTTTTCCTAAAATTTCAGATGTAATGGATTAACTATTATATGTAAAATCATCTCAGAATGATTATCCCTGGCCAACTTTCTTTCTTGTTTAGTCATGTAGACTTACTGTTTTTATTCTAAGTGATTTTTCTTTTTACTTCTCAAAAAATTACCAGGAAAAAAACCCATCATTTTAGACATTTAGGCTCCAATTAATTGCGACTGACCAGCTTTCTGTTTGTTTAAATTGGGGCTTAAAATCTTAAAGATTAATTGTTAGAAATAAATGAAATTGTGCCAAGGGAAAGATTATATACTGTTATGCTATTAGTCACAGTGTATATGAAAGTATCTGTGGTGAAAAACCCTGTCAATGTATTCAGTTTTCCTCTTGTTTCAGAGGACAGAAGCAATAATGGAAAAGCTATTCTGAAAGTATACAAGAAATTTATTTAGGCTGATCTGAAGAAAGGCTTCCATGACCTTATTCATTACTGACATGGAAATACCTCTGAGACTCAGAGATTTAGCACGGGCAGTCTCTGATGGCAACCCAGACATCCTCCTCCTCTCACCTCATAGCTGAGATGACCATTCCCTGCTTCTTATTCTCTTACTTCTTATCAGCATAGAAAAGAATCCCAGAGGCTGAGTGCAGAGGCTCACGCCTGTAATCCTAGCATTTTGGGAGGCTGAGGCAGGTGAATCACCTGAAAAGAGACCAGCCTGGCTGATATGGTGAAACCCCATCTCTACTAAAAATACAAGAAAAAAAAAAATTAGCTGAGCATGGTGGTGGGCACCTGTAATCCCAGCTATTCATGAGGCTGAGGCAGGAGAATTGCTTGAATCTGGGAGACAGAGGTTGCAGTGAGCCAAGATTGTGTCACTGAACTCTAGCCTGAGCAACAAAGGTGAAACTCTTATTTAAAAAAATAATAATAATAACATATGTATGTTAATTTTCCTTACTGAATATCTTAAATAATTACTTCTGAAGCCATAATTTTCAAATCTCATGCATCTCACTTTCTGATCATGTTATACCACATGTAGTTATAAACTCACAAATGTTGCATTATTTTAATGTTCAGTCTCCTTGATTCTGGCTGTTTTGTGGAAAGTGGTAATTACTTAAATTCTATCTTAGATGCCCTAGTAGTTGGCACAGATTGAATGTATTTCACAGAAAATAAGTTTTTGTAATAATTTAGTTTCCCTAAATTTACAGTTGGCAATAAACCTGTACAAATTGCAACATACTTCAGGTTCATACACTCACTGATTGTTGTTACTCGTCAATGAAAAAGGTGAAAGATACTTTGCTCTTATTACATTCTGATATCCAGTATCTCAATTTATGACAAATTGACTAAGCATTGTGATTAAATTTTGAGTCTATCAATATATATAAATAACCTTCTATTTCTCTAAAATTATCTACTGCCATCTAGCTTAGAACAACCATCCATCCCCAAAGAGAGTATAAGGACCTATGTCTTACTTGTCTTAATTGAAATGACACAGCTGTCAAGGCATAATTTATTATTTCAAAGAGCTATAAAAGGCAAGTGATTTATTTCTTTAAGCTACTGTCTAAACTATTATTGATGAAACAAGGTTTCACTTGTTTTAAATCAAATTTACATTGTCATTTCCAATTCTAATAGTAATTTTTCATTGTGAGTAACATCAGTATTATGCTTTGTGACTGCTTTCAAGATGTTGTATTTTTAAAATCCACAAGTTATCTACATCAAACATTTAGTGATGGGAGAGTGTGGTGCTGGTAAACATTTTGTGTGCATGTATTGTATAGATTTATCAAGGTTTGAGACAAGGTGTCCATTTAATTTTCAAAATCAGTTACAAATGTATTTATATGTGAAAGATACTCAATATAGATGTGTTGAAGGAATGGAAACTAGATTTCTAAACCCTCCACCTTCCAAAATGGCTCAAGACCAGAGAAAACTGGAAACAAATAGAGTTTTCAAGAACTGAAGACCCAAAGATGTACAATTTGTGGTCTAAGGTTTACTTCCTGGTAAAAAAGGGAGGGCTTTGATTGGCAGGCAATTAAAGGGTAATTTTGGCCCATGTGAGAAGCATGGGGGAAGTGAAAAGAACAGAGATTAGCAGAGGATTCTTCAGAGTTAATGTGTGGCAGTCAGCCTTGGCAGTCAGAAGCACTTCAATAACAGAGATGATTGGTGTTGCAAACCCCCCACCTCCACCCTGAAAATACTTTATAGCTGTTCTATACTATGTTAGTTAATTTTCCTATATCAAGACACAATAGGTAAAAAAGAGTTTTCTGGTACTGAATCAAAATGGCCATTATTACATTTAGTAAGCCCAAGTTGTGTACCAGACACTTATTTTAAATACATGCATTATTAATTCTTTGGATCTTCACAACAATCCAATGAGATAGTTACTGCTATTAGCCCCATTTTGCACATGAGAACACAGATATCCAGAGATGTATAGTTAGTTGCTCAAGAACAAATAGTAAATGGAGTCTGGAGTTAAGCCCAGGATTCTTATTTCAGGCACCATATTCTAACATATAGCCTCCTCTCATGAACTTCAGTTTGTATTATCATTTTTTTCCATCTTTCTGCTAATGACCAGCTTATTCACAATATAAATATAATATTCAGCAGAGATTTCATGAAAAATTGAGCTCTCACATAAGCATTTACTCTCATTACAACATTTCAGTGCATTTGTCCATTTGGTTCCATTACCAATTGACTATTAAGGAAGCAGAGATATGCTGCCCAGAGTCACAACTGTAGAAATAATCTCCTCTTCTACTAATCATAATCAAGAATTTGCAAGCTTTCAGAAAGGCCCACTCAAATCACATTTAGGCAGTCCTGATGTAAAGAGAGTGAGCAGGCAACCTAGAGAATAGGATAAAATTTTTGCATTCTATCCATCTCTCAAAGGGCTAATATCCAGAATCTACAAGGAACTTAAACAAAATTACAAGCAAAAAACAAACAACCCAATCAAAAAGTGGGTGAAGGATATGAACAGATACTTTTCAAAAGAAGACATTTATGCAGCCAACAAACATGAAAAGAAGCTCATCATCACTGGTCATTAGAAAAATGCAAATCAAAACCACAATGAGATACCATCTCATGCTGGTCAGAATAGCGATATTAAAAAGTCAGGAAACAACAGATGATGGAGAGGATGTGGAGAAATAGGACCGGTTTTACACTGTTGGTGGGAGTGTAAATTAGTTCAACCATTGTGGAAGACAGTGTGGCAATTCCTCAAAGATCTAGAACCAGATATACCATTTGACCCAGCAATCCCATTACTGGGTATATACCCAAAGGATTATAAATCATTCTACTGTAAAGACACATGGACACATATATTTATTGCAGCACCATTCACAGTAGCAAAAACTTAGAACCAACCCAAATGCCCATCAATGATAGAGTGGATAATGAAAATGTGCCACATATACACCATGGAATACTATCTAGCCATAAAAAAGAATGAGTTCATGTTCTTTGCAGGGACATGGATGAAGCTGGAAACCATCATTCTCAGCAAACTGACACAGGAACAGAAAACCAAACACTGCATGTTCTTACTCATAAGTGGGAGTTGAACAATGAGAACACATGGGCACAGGGAGGGGAACATCACACACTGGGGCCATTGCAGGGCAGGGGGCAATGGGAGGGATAACATTAGGAGAAATACGTAATGTAGATGACAGGTTGATGGGTGCAGCAAACCATCATGGCACATGTATACCTATGTTACAACCTGCACGTTCTGTACATTTATCCCAGGATGTAAAGCATAATTTTTTTAAAAAAGAAGTAATCATCTTGTGGATTAAAACAGATGATGCAGGACAGGCTAGCCCCAAAATTGAGGCTTAGCCCAGGAGGGTTCGTGATTTAATCCAGGAAAGAATCAAAGCAACCTGGTGGTGTTAAGCAGCAACTTTTGTTGAAGCAGCAGTGTACAGCAGCAGCAGAGGTATTGCTCCTTGTGGAGCAGGACTGTCCTATAGGCAGTGTGCCCAGAGTAGCAGCTCAGAGGCAGTTTTATACCCATATTTATGCATAATTTTAGTTGTATGCAAATTAGGGGTGGTTTATGCAGAATTTCTAGAATGAAGGTGGTAACTTCTGGGTTGTCGAGTTGTTGCCATGGAAAGGGGTGATAATGTCTGGGTGTTTCCAAGGCAATGGTAAACTGACATGGCACACCAGTGGGCATGTCTTATAGGGTGGTACTTCTGCCCAGGACATATTTTAGCTAGTCCTTAATTCGGTCTGATGTCCAAGCCCTGCCTCTAGAGTTGTGTTTTACCTCCTACCTCACAGACATAAAGAAGTAATCAATTTGCTGATTAAAGCAAGACATATAGTATGAAATAAGACCATTTCCTGTACTCTTTCATTTTGTTTTGTTTTGTTTTGCTTTGCAATGCCCTCCATTGAGGAGTGATTGAATTCACATATAGCAATGTCACTAAACTTATGTAGTAATTATATATATATATATATATATATATATATACAGATGCTTACTATTTATGGTAAATAATCTCTTCAAGTGAAAAAAATCATGCTTCTCTGGACAGGTAAACATACTTAATTAAGGGCAAAGAAGGAAGGACTTTCAAGGCCATATTGTAATTCCTTTCCAGATACATATGATTATAGAATTTTAGCTCAGTGAAGGATATCTTCAAGTCAGAGGAAGATTGTAGGATGAAGTTTATCATTCATTTTCTCATATGAATGCAGTTCTCAAACTTTCTCTTGTGCTCATAAATTCACAAGTTTTCCATTCAGATGTTATTCAAGAAAGATTCAAGAATCATAGTAATTACAGTTAAGATTCTAGAATCTAGAGGAATAGATATCATTATGCCTAGAATTAATTATGTTTCAGAAGAATTATATTTTTCTTAGGAAAAGCTGATTATTTCAGTGAAAACTCAAGTGATATTATTAATTAAAATGAAGACATTCTCTTTCCGGAAAATACTACTTATTTCTGAAAGGTAGCCTGAAAAGTGGTTGCTGTAGCCTTGGATTCACTTATGAATTTTGTAAAAATGTAACTGTATTCCACTGCCCGGTTTGTTAAACTTTACACCACAATTCTGACAAAAAAAAAAAAAAAAGTGTCACCAAAATGCAAACAGGCATTAGAGACTTACGAAAGCAAGCTCTGGGGCTATCATTTGTTGCACAGTGTCTAATAATAAAATCACTTGTGTGCTTGTCACTCATGTTACATCTCAACCACTTGAGCTGATGTTCACACTAATAATTTTCAAATTATGAAATAAAATTACTAAATTGTGCTTACTACATGGGAAAGAAAAAAACATGGTTTATTTTTTTAAGAAGTTCCATAAAGGCTGGGCACAGTGGCTTACACCTGTAATCCCAGCACTTTGGGAGGCCAAGGCAGGCAGATCACGAGGTCAAGAGACCGAAACCATCCTGGCCAACATGGTGAAACCCCGTCTCTACTAAAAATACAAAACAATTAGTTGCGCCTAGTGGCATGCGCCTGTAGTCCCAGCTACTCCAGCTACTCGGGAGGCTGAGGCAGGAGAATTGCTTGAACTCGGAGGCAGAGGTTGCAGTGAGCTGAGGTCACGCCACTGCACTCCAGCCTGGCGCCTGGTGACGGAGTGAGACTCTGTCTCAAAAAAAAAAAAAAAAAAAAAAAAAGAAGTTCCATGAAAAAAAAAAAACAACACAGTTAAAGTTTAAACATTCTGCAGTAGAACTAAGGGTTTGACCTTAGATGCCAAGGTTTTTTCTAAATTATTTTATTTAGTCAACAAATAAACGTATATGTGCTCATATATATATATATATATATATATATATATATATGAGACAGAGAGAAAGCTTTCTTGCTAAACATCATAATCAAGTTTACTAATAAACATTCCCTTACAGAATGTAAATTAATTCAATCATTGTGGAAGACAGTGTGGCGATTCCTCAAGGACCTAAAAATAGAAATCCCATTTGACCCAGCAATCTCATTACTGGGTATATATCCAAAGGATTATAAATCATTCTACTATAAGGACACATGCACACGAATGTTCATAGCAGCACTGTTTACAATAGCAAAGACCTGGAACCAACCCAAATGCCCAACGTCGATAGACTGGATAGGGAAAATGTGGTACATATACACCATGGAATATTACACAGCCATCAAAAACGATGAGTTCACGTCCTTTGTAGGGACATGGATGAAATCTGGAAACCATCATTCTCAGCAAACTGACACAAGAGCAGAAAATCAAACACCACATATTCTCACTCATAGGCGGGTGTTGAGCAGTGAGAACACATGGACACAGGAAGGGGAGCACTACACACTGGGGTCCGTTGGGGGGAAATGGGGGAGGGACGGGGGGGTGGGGAGGTGGGAAGAGATAGCATGGGGAGAAATGACAGATACAGGCAAGGGGATGGAAGGCAGAAAACCACACTGCCATGTGTGTACCTATGCAACAATCTTGCATGTTCTTCACATGTACCCCAAAACCTAAAATGCAATTTAAAAAAAATTCCCTTACAGTTACTTTTTCTTTCTAATTGTCTTTTAGTCCATCTTTTCCCCTTAATAAGAATGCATTAGTGTCGCAAATAGATATTGTTTATTTGGGTTGCAGAAGTTTTGAAAACAGGAAAGTACTCAGCTTGCATTATGATTGCATCAGTACCATTACAACTCATTTCCGGAGTGGTTCTTTAAAAATGGTAGCTTTTATTCACACTCTTATGAATCACATCTGCATTATTTAGAAAGATTAAAAAACAAGCCCTCTAAGAATAAATGTGAAGAAACCCATAAACTTCTCCTTTAAAAAACAAATGCTTGGTAGGAAAGCTCTAAAATAGGATTATTTTTCTCTCCTGCCTACTGCTGTTAAGTCTATGACTTTTTAGACTGTAGTGGGCTGTTGAGAGGAAGACACTAAGTACATGAAATGTGCTGTGTTGAATTGTTCTTCAGCCCTTTCAGGAAGTTAGATTTAACTATTCCATTCATAAAGAGGGAATTCCTTAACTTGATCCTCAAATGCTTCAGAAAACCCAATGTAATGGCAATCATGTAACAATTAGCCAGTAGGACAGTGGTCTCTGGTTTAAATTTTGGCAAAGGAATATAGTGAAATGAGAAGAAAATAAAGCCATATTAGGGAAACTAATTTTTCATACAATTTTCATTCCATTTCTGCATCTCAGAGGTTCGTTTGAAGACTCTACAACCAGATTTTACACAGCATGTGTGGTAGAAGCTTTTGCCTATCTGCATTCCAAAGGAATCATTTACAGGGACCTCAAGCCAGAAAATCTCATCCTAGATCACCGAGGTTATGCCAAACTGGTCAGTGCAATTCACACATGGTTTCTGCCCTACAGTTTCAAAATATTTGTTTATAAAACTGTGTTCATTTGCTAATATAAAATCTCAGTTTTCCTTTTCAATATTGTAACTTTCTTAAAAGCAGCTTTTGGCATTGCAGTTTTCAACTGAATGTTCTTTCAAATGATGTATCAGTTATGAAAAATTAAGTTGGCTAAGTTTGAATTAACAATACTCTGGCAAACATGGTTTTAATAAGCATTAGAAAACACACTTGCTGGCACACGTTTACAGGCCTAGAACTCCTTTTCTCTAGTCAGTTTTTTGCTATTCATAAGTAATGGTTTTTATATTAGGGAAAACCATAAATCATTTCAATATTTTAGATTTAAGAATAATGCCAGTGGGGGGAAAATGTGCTTTACGGGCAATTCTAGCCAGGCTATATAATAGTAATATTAATGATAACAGTCAAAAGCTGTAAAGATTTACCATAGAAGAAAAGTTCTCTTATTTACAAATGCACAACTTTCTTTGGACCTGTTAGAGCTTGATTCCATTTTTAAACTTTTTAAAATTGTTAATCAGTATGTGGTTTTTAGAGAAATCAAATCAGTGGCAGTTTTTTATTTGTAGTTTCAACCAAATCGTTTCAGAAAAAAATAGATTTTCTGCAGTCAAGACTTCCTTCAAAATATTTTCAGAAAAATGAAGAATACATTATAATTTTATTTCTGTTTATACTTACCAAGGGCAGAATCATTGGTCCCATAACTACGTTACTTACTTCCTGCAACACTGGAAAATATGTTAAGTAGGCCCAACTGGTCTTTTAAAATGTTTATTTACAGAAGAGATTCTGTGTTTGTAACCCAACCTCTGTTGGCATAAAAGAAGGAAAAATGAAAACTTATATTCAAAAAGAAAGATTTACCTTTATTTTTAATGATGTTAAGTTTATGTTATATTCAAGTGTCAACTTTTCCCATTAAAACTGAGTTTGATCAGGGAGACTTTGTTGGCAATATAGATTATTCCTTTTAGAAGATAGCACTATAAAAATGTGCATGTTTTTACGTTATTTTCATCATCGGTGTACTTCAGCAAAATAACTTACTGCTTTAAAACTAATCATAAAGAGTATCTTGGTTTTCTCTCTTTGTAAGGTTGATTTTGGCTTTGCAAAGAAAATAGGATTTGGAAAGAAAACATGGACTTTTTGTGGGACTCCAGAGTATGTAGCCCCAGAGATCATCCTGAACAAAGGCCATGACATTTCAGCCGACTACTGGTCACTGGGAATCCTAATGTATGAACTTCTGACTGGCAGGTATGGATATTGATAGGGAACTGCTGATAAAAATAGACCAGCAAACAGCTACACACTCCTGCTTTTGTCGCTCTGATTAGAGCATCTTAAAGTACATTTCACCATATCTTGGTAACCACAATTCAATTAGTTATACAGATGACCAGGAATTCATAAAGCAAGGTGTAAAATAGGTCAGGCTAGGACACTCAACAGCAACTTTTGGTCTGATTATTGCTACTTCTTTTTTACATATGTGAATGTGGAAGGTTGTAGTGTCTTTCTGTGAGGTATTTTATACCAGTCATTTAGCCAGCAATGAAACAAGGGGAGACAATAATCATATCAAAATATATAGGATAAATTTTCTATAGAATAAGAGAACCTGTTAGCAAATATTATATATAAGTGAAATGTGACTGATTGAGAATAATAATACCACAGGGTGTCCATGTGGGATCTTCTAAATTCTTTAATAAGGAATAGTCTTACTGGCATCAGTACCATAAAAACATGGCATGTGTGCTATTGAGAGTGAAGATAGTTAAAGTTCCAGTTGGCCTCAATCTTCTCTACAGCATCAATAATACCAAAAGATAGCGTTTCAAGAACTATATAGTTCTAAGGGTCACAAAAAGTATAACTCAAGTAATTTATACTGAGGTAAGTTATTCTTCAAATACAAACACAATATGTAAAGTGTGGAACCCAGGCCTTTCTCAAAAACACTGTTGTTTAATCAAGTCAACAAAAAGAAGAATCAAAATAAAGCATTCAGGAATAGAGAAATGAGTAAAAAGATTGATGATGAGCTTTGAGTCTAATTAATTGGTACTTAGATCAAATAGTTTAAAATTGGGTAATTGAACAGAATGTAAATGTTGTAGTCTTGGCAATCTTAACACTAAAACCACCAAATTTAAGGTGGGAAGTGAAAGTAGGTATAACTACAGATGTAGTTATTTCTCATCATTAATAATTAGTAATATTACATATATTTTACAGTTAATATGTGTCATTACGAAGAGAACTTTCTAAATTCAGTTTGTTTTTTTTTTAATTTTAGAGAAATATTTTAGGAATTATTGGTTAAGGAGCATGTATTTGAAATTTAGCATTTCCATTTTACTCCTCAGTTTAAAGTAAAATTAAATTGAATATTTTTAATTAAAAATATGCATAATATATTCTGTCTACAATTCACATAGAGAAATCTATAAAAGTATGTTCATCAAATGTTGATTACTATGAATATTTTTTGGCATTGAATGACTTTCTTCTAAATAATATTGTTTTATATATTGAGCATAAGATTAGATTGTTAGATTTTGTGGGTTGATATAGGTTATTTAATTGGTTTATTGGGTTAACCAGAGTAGGCCTTTTGGAGAAAACAACATAAAACTTACTCTGAGATTTGATAAAATGAGGCATTGGCCAGATAGGTGGGGAGAACCCTCCAGGCCAAATAAATAACACCATGAGGTAGGAAAGTGCTCAGCATTTCAGTGGAACAGAGAGATACTATTGTTTCTGGATCCAAGTGACAGGGTAGTAATGGCATGAGGTGAGGGGGTGTGGGGTAATATCGTTGGTGTTCCTGTGGCCCCTCCTAATGATTTAGTACTTCATCTCAAGTATGATGAGTGAGTCAGTAAGTATGGAAAAGGTCAGAGAGTGAAAGAAGCACCTTGAATGACCAAGGACAGTATGAGGGGTTAGACTCCAGCAGTAAAAAGAAATCAGGGGAACAGCAGATGAACTTGATCTATTTCTGGTTTCGCTATGTGATTTACCTTGAAGGGCTTCCACACTGTTTTGGTCTTAATCTACTTTCATTCCATTGTCATTGTTAATGTAAGCCCCTAAATAAGAATTGATGTCGTCTGTGGAGTTTATAGCAATTCAAGTGTTCTCATGTAGGAAATAAAAGTAATATCTCTTGTCATGTCTCTCATTCTTGCAGCCCACCTTTCTCAGGCCCAGATCCTATGAAAACATATAACATCATATTGAGGGGAATTGACATGATAGAATTTCCAAAGAAGATTGCAAAAAATGCTGCTAATTTAATTAAAAAACTGTGCAGGTAAGTATCTCAACTACATTATCTTTGAAAAAAAATCATAATGTGAAAAGATTAGATGTAATAAAACTATTATTTTATTTTTAGGGACAATCCATCAGAAAGATTAGGGAATTTGAAAAATGGAGTAAAAGACATTCAAAAGCACAAGTAAGTGTTCTTTCCTTATAGCTTTAGGTTTCAGAGTTTCGAACACCTGACATCATTTCACCAGGGTGTTGCTTTTTAAGCTATTGGTGTAAAAACTAGTACAATTCGCGTGTAGGAACATCCAAAGACAGCATACAAACTAGTTAGGCTTTTAAATGCCTTTCGTGCTGTTTCTGAAACTTTATTTATATTTATCTGACAATCCTGTGACATAAGAAACTGAATTCATTGAACTCAGTTTCTTGCAACTTATACCAACTAGCATTGGTTTTTCCTCTCTGGCACAAAGAAATGTGTATTTTAAATTTGGAGATTCTATTCTCTACCACAATATTACAAACAAAAGTCCCCTACTGTATCATACCTGATGTCCTAAACACAAAATATATTTTTCCAAGCATTTCCCAATTAGATGTCATAACAGCAGAATACAGTGTTTTTTAAGCAATAGCAACATCTTAAGTATCAGACCTTTCCTATGTTGACTGGATGCTCTAAAGTTAAACTAATTGGTTTTTCTCTATGTGTGTAACACTGACAAAAAATTCACATCCTTATCAAAGAAACATGTTTACTAAAATGTCTATGAATATCTGAAAGGCCTGCTAAGAATTTCTTGTAAGCATTTGCTAATGGTGAAACCTTTCAAAGACAAAAGAAAACAAACAAACAAAAACCTTAGTGTTTTTTGGTCCATATTTCACAGAAAAACTGTACACAAAATACCTGTATTTTTCATTAAAAAAAGGGAAGAAAGGAGGAAAATGGAACATGTAGAGACAACTACAATGATGTGAAATGAAAAGGTTAACTAGCTGAGGCTCTGCACTGAGTCAGTGGCAAAAATGGAAAGTTAATTTCCTATCCTGTCTTTTCATGCCCTTATTCTACCTCCTTAAAATAAAATATCCTGTAAAGCACAGGGCCAGACATATTATAACATTTATTAAATTATAATTATAGGAACAAGGTCATTAGAGACATTATGACTGCATTACAAGGAAAAATAGTTTCATGTTTAACTGGTATTTAAAATGGACACTTTAAAAGTATGCATTTCATAAAATAAGCTAATTGGAAAAGATATGCAATTAAATAGAAAACATTTTGTCACATGAAAACATTTACCTAACTGCTTTCCATTAGCCATGGACATTGTATACATTGCAATGAGAAGGTTTTAGCTGACATATAATGTCTTTAACTATCAACGTTTTTTCGTTTTCTAGATGGTTTGAGGGCTTTAATTGGGAAGGCTTAAGAAAAGGTACCTTGACACCTCCTATAATACCAAGTGTAAGTAGAGTTTCCAGCTTATAAATGTATGAGACGCTTGATGGTGTTTATATCAGTCAACAATGATCTGTTATCTTTAAAGTTTAATCCTGTTATAAGGTTAAAACAAACTGTAGGAAAAATGTCACATTGAAATAATGACATATTCTAAAATCCAAGCTTAAAAGCAGATAAATTTGGGGGTAGTCACTGTAAATATGTTTTACTCTTATCTTTTTTTTTTTTTTTTTTTTTTGAGACGGAGTTTCGCTCTTGTTGCCCAGGCTGGAGTGCAATGGCGCGATCTCGGCTCACCGCAACCTCCGCCTCCTGGGTTCAGGCAATTCTCCTGCCTCAGCCTCCTGAGTAGCTGAGATTACAGGCACACGCCACCATACCCAGCTAATTTTTAGTATTTTTAGTAGAGACGGGGTTTCACCATGTTAACCAGGATGGTCTCGATCTGTTGACCTCGTGATCCACCCGCCTCGGCCTCCCAAAGTGCTGGGATTACAGGCTTGAGCCACCGCGCCCGGCCACTCTTATCTTTTTTTAACTCTTCATTTTAATTCAGATTTCCTTCATTTATGAACATAAGTTAATTTTTAGAATGGAACATGTTCAAAATATAGGAACAGAGATAAAAGTTTATAGTGAGTTTATAGCAACCAGTTTCAGCAGCTATCAGTTTTGGACCAATGTTGTTTCCTGTATGTTCCCACATAACTCCTGCCCTCCCCGTGTTACACAGAGGCACTCTCAGGCACAACGGTGTGTTTTCATCCTTCCTTCCGGTTCTAAAATAAAACAATCGTTCTTTTTTCTTGACTCTCTTTTTTTAAAAAATCAAGTTTTTGGTTAAATAGTCTACTAAATTCACTGTTTATACTATATTAATTTAAAATAGATTTCAGCAGATTGCATTTATATTTTTACTCAGTATTGCATCTAGCTAATAAAATGTGCAGCATCTCAATTACGGGGGGAGAGGACTACTTTGTGGTCCTGGGACTTTGATTTGTGTTTCCTTTCTCTAGGACTAATGCAAGACTGCTATTTGTATAGAAACATTTTCTCTGTTCCATTTTTTTTTTTTTTTTTTTGAGACTGGGTCTTTCTATGTTGCCCAGGATCCGGAATAGCCTCAAACTCCTGGGTTCAAGCAATTCTCTTGACTCAGCCTCCTGAGTAGCTGGGACCACAGGTGCACACCATGAACTTGGCTCTATTTTCCCTTCTTTTAAGATTTATTTCTATTCTAATATTTGTTTGTTCATAAGACAAAAAAAAGCATTACAGACAGGATTTCAATGTGTTGGCCAGGCTCATCTCAAACTCCTGACCTCAGGTGATCTTCCTGCCTTGGCCTCCCAAGTGTTGAGATTATGGGCATGAACTACTGCGTTTGTCCTACATGATCATTTGAACACTTTCATGGCATCTCTTTTTCTTTTTATAGCTCTAGCCAAAGTTCATTATATAGGAAGATTTTTGTGATGATATTTCATTATATATAGATTTTTGAATTACATATAGACTTTGTGATTATTTGTTTTAATCATACAGTTTACTTACGATGGGTATAAACTCTGTGAGGATAAAAACCATGTCTATTTGTACTCAGCACTGAGACCCTCAATACCTGCTACATAGTAGACACTCAAAAAAGTAGTCACTAATAGGGAATAAATACAGAATGTGCTTAAAAATTCCAGCTTGGAATTACATACACACACACACGAAGTGCATTCTCTCCTATTTACAGGTTGCATCACCCACAGACACAAGCAATTTTGACAGTTTCCCTGAGGACAACGATGAACCACCACCTGATGACAACTCAGGATGGGACATAGACTTCTAATGTATTTCTCTTACCTGCTTTTGCCTTGCTGAAGACAGCTTTTTCTCAGACACAGCTGCCAGCAAACCTGAAGGAAAGAGAGAAGATTAGTGCTCGGGGTCACCATGATGCCTTTGATCGATGCTGCTCCAGTAACTACAGTGGCATTAGGACTTATTGCTTAGATGACAATAGTGCTCTTTACATGTTTTCTCTTTGAACCTAAAATAGCAGTTGACATGGTGGTCCTGAAGCAAAGCCTTTCACCAGTAAAGAGATGTTTTCTATTGTTGCAATGACCTTGCTTTGCTCTGATTATAATTTGAAAGACTGTAGGAAACACTTTAATCTATTATAAGAGTCTGTACCTTGCTAGAATATTCAAGAAGATGAAAGAATAATATATTGGGTATGATAGATTACTATGGTACAGAAACTAGGCTATTTCCTTTCTTCAAGTGAAGGCTGTGGGATCTATTACTGCAGGCCGGTGTATATACCATACAAAAGAGGACCACACATCTGTTGGTCACAGAGCTCATGTCACACCAGTGCTAGAAGTTTCATGATTTTATTTCCCAGCAGTGCTGATGACAAGACTGAATGTTAACTTTTCTTTCTGACAGAATTTAAAAATTGATATGATAAAAGCACAACTGCTATAGATTCTGTTGAGACCTCTCATAGTAGGTATATATGCGTTTTCACAGAGGACTGAAAAATAATGCATGATATATTTTTTTTGATAAATTGGCATGACAGAGTGGGGAAAAAAAAGCAATTCACAAAACCATTTCATATTTTTAAAACTACTGTGCTTAAAGATGGTCCTGGAAGTAAATGACTAGCAGCCAATTGGTTTTACCTAACATACCCTCAAACTGAGGCTTAAAGTATTCCCTTTTATAAAAATAAACCCTTGGGGTGGGGTGGAGTGGGGAGGGATTAAAACCCATCCAAAAAATAAATAAAAACTATATAGGTGCTATGTATATCTTTCATCTGTAAATGTCAGTGTCTGAACAGAAAACACAAATTCAAATCATTACATGTGTAGCCAGAAACTCAAGCATTTTCACTGAAGTTATTAAACCAAACTCCTGTCCAATTTCACTTATACAACATCGTCAGTCTAGAGTTGAGAGACCAGGTGATTACAAACCTGTTTGAACTGCCTTGTCTTAGGCCTGAACCAAAAACAAACAAAAAACAAAAAACAAGAATGAAAAACAAAAATAAAAAGTAGGAAAGACAAAAAAAAAGAAAGCCCAAAGTCAAAGTTATTAAGATTTACAGGTTTACCAAGCCAGGAACATTACTTATTTGAGGTCAGAGAACAAAACAAAAACCTAGCCAGGTGGTGATTACCTTTTTGTGAATAGGCTGAGTCCATCCACTTCTTCAAGTAAGAAAGCAGTACAGAAGAAAACAGGAATCTAATTTAAAAAAATAAAATAAATTTTAAGTAGAACAGAATTAATACAGTTCTGTGATTTCACACTACCTAGAACTACATTTGAAAATGTCAAACTAATTTACTTTATTCACGTGGAGAAAAGAATCTGCAAATTAAACTGAGTCCTTTGCTGGCAGGCCAGTTGATTATTATTAGCTGTAATAAGTAACTCAGCCATTTGGAAGGTTTTTCTGGATAAAATTGTGTTATACCTATGAAAAAAATATAAAACCTTTCAAGCTGGCATTCTGTTTTGGCACAGTGTGTGAGTTTGGTATATTAAATTGAGGCTTGCTCTTTTCTTAGTAGAGTTTTCTTTTTAATCAATCAAATGTCAACATTTCTGCAAGAATTAAGTCCAATTAGATCATTATATCTTAACTAAGAGGGCATATATTATGAATTTTGTTTGAATTTTTCAAACCCAAAACTACCTTAGAATATGATATCTTATGAAAATATAATATTCTTAAAAATTTGGAGGATAAAATGAAACGGGAATAAACTTCAATGAAAACTTTAATCCTAAAATGTTATTGTTATTCTTGTGTTTCTGGAGTTTTCTCTCCCATATAATTTCTCCAAATTGGTCTATTTCCCAAGATATCCAGTTTTCTACATATTTTAGAATATAAAACTAAATATAAACTAAAATCCAGCTATGAATGTTATTTCAGTTTTATATTTTTTAATTGGCCTTTTAGACATATTTAATTCCAACATTATAGTCAATGTTGAGTAATTTTTGTTGAAAGATAATGTGGTTTAGGCATGCTAAAGACTTGCTAGGATATTGAATTTACCTTGTTATTTGGAGAGACTCTGCTTCTGCAACTTTTAAAAAATCCCCAAAGTCCCAAAGATTAGCACTTATTGTGGATTTTGGAACTATGGTTCAAGTCTAAGACAACCAATATGAATAAGTTCAATGGAGAAGGAAGAAGTAGCATTCAGCACGACATAACTCCCACTTGTTATTGCATCCTTGTTCATTTCACCCATAGCATTGCATTAGGTGTCTGAAGCAATCACCATAAAATAAAGGTAGACTACATTTTCCAAGATGTACCAACAGCAAACATTCATCTAATTTTCAACATTGAATTTTTAGTATATAAATCTTGTCTTAATGAAGACTCTAGGGCTAAAATTCATGGTCAGTTCCATAAAGTGCATCTCCCTTTATTTCTGAATTTTTCATAATCCCTCTATTTTCTTACACTAAAGAACATCTGGATAAGTTAGAATAGTGCCAACTTGTTTGATTTGTTAAATGATTTTCTTGTTAATGTGTTGAGTGTGGGAAATAAGGGCTTTCTGTGTGTCTTTGATTCACAGGAAAACTGAAATTGTCAAGGGAAGCAACATGAAAATAACTGAGATAGATTGAATACATTTGAAAAAATAATTTCTGAAATAATACTATACATGATTTTTATGTTTGTATCTTCTTTCTTACTGAGATATGAATCAGATCCATATGGCATTCAAAACAAATTTATTTTGATTATATTCTTTACAAGTCATAATTTTTACCTAAAATTGTGGAATATGCAGTGAATTACACATGTGTAATAATATATTAACTTAACTATTGAATTTTTCCCATTTGATTTTTAAATGACTGAACTGATGGTAAACAAATTTAATGAAGTCAGCTACCATATTGAAAACAAGGATATTAGAACTGATTTCACACAACAGAAGTGATCTGTGCATTATCCATAACATTTTCTTTCACAATAGGACCACAGACAAATATTTATGTAAATAGATATTTTTGTGTGATATTTTGTGGTACATATAACTTTTTTTAGTGTTTCACAGCATTATTATTTCATTTTATTTGTACTGAATAATGTTTTTAGGTCCAAGTAGACTTGAATTAATGTCATAATTGTCAGTATTATTGAAAATTATGTCAACTGTACTGTTATTCATCTGTCCATAGTTTAGAACATGACCTGGCTATCTGGCATTGTTGCAAGTGCCTTAAATTCATGGCATCCTATTAAAAAAAAAATTTGGTGTTATGCTGCATGACAAAGACAAACACACCTCAAAATGTTGTCCTTTCTTAGCTTGCTGCGTTTTACAGTTCTTTCTGCTAACAATTTATAAGCCTTTATTATATAATATTGATGAATTACAGAAATGATGAAGTTGTTCTCTTATTTCTGTTAAATGTACCAGAGCTGTGTATCTGTTAATGAGATACAGCGTCATTTCTGTGAAATGTATAAATGTATGTGCAGGTCAAATTAATATATGACATACTCTCAGTCTGTATACAGGTATTCCTGTTTTGCTAAGTTGTGCAGATTCTGTAAAAATCAATTAGTGCAGTCAAGTTCTAACATATCTCATTTTATAGACTCCATTGACAGTGGTCCAACCCAAAAGAAAAATTGGAAATGACTGCTAACCACACCTCGTTATGAAACCATTGATGAAAAAGACACTTGGTGCACCTCTCAACAAAACAGGATGCTTTCTCTGAGTTGTTGTATATGCAAATTATTTACGAGGCAAGTTTTCAACAGACCTAGAAAGCAAAACATTGAAAGTGTGTTGTTAGCCCTCCTCTCTGCCCCTGCATCAACAGACAGAGCTCTGGGACCTTGGCAATGACTCAGAGGTTGGGGCTTTCTGAGTAAAGGGACATTTCTTTAAGCATCATCTATCAAGTTTATTTCAATGTATGATGTTTTTACAACTGGTCAGTTCTTTTGTATTCTACGGCTATGGTTATTTGATTGTCCTCTTACAATTTGTTCTACATGAAAGAGTTCTTTGTTAGTCAGAATGCAACAAACTGTCATCAAATGGTCATTGACCACTTGCACTCTTTTGATGTAGATTAAAAACTTTTTCATAAACTTATCCTGCTTTTATTTGCTCTGTATTTTTCCTGCAGCTGTAATTGCTGAGTGCCTGTTGTATACTTTATAGAGTTGAAATAAAAAAATAATTACTTTTGAACTTAGTTGATGTTTAATTCCAGACAAGATTCCAAGAATAGAATTGGTATATCACAAGAGATGAAATACCAGGTTGTAGAATGTCACTATAACAAAGTATAAAACGCTTATAATCCAATAATTCTTCCTGAAATAATATATTATAATCTAATATGAAACTAATCCAACAAAACGGTTGTAAAGAATTCATAAGAATAATGTTGGGCCATCCAGTGTGAAATACAAAGTGAATATAAATATTAACACAAACTCAGAAATTAGCAGATTGCTGTGCACCACCACACAGGCCTTTTCGGGGCTATCCCTAGTCCAACTCTGTATTGGGCAAAACAATCAAAGGGACAATTCTTGTATATTACTACATGCTAGAAGGAAGTGATTTCACATAAAGAGCAACTTTATGAGTATTTGTCTAAGGATTTTTCACCTGATTATTTTGCTCCATCATATGCACAAAGAAGAAAGATTTTAGGGGCAATATGATTACAACAAATTCAACTCTCCAAAGCCTGATTAAACATATTCTTTCTACATCCCTTTGTTCTTCTCGGCAGTAAATGATGCATAATTAAAACTGGCTGAAATATAAAGATTCTCTCCATTGTATTGTTTTTGTCTTTTTGAGCTCACATTGCCAGTGACAGTGAGTTGAAAACTCTTGTTTGATGAAAAGTAGAAATTCAGTCCAGATAACTTTTTCAAACAAAGCCAATTAAACCACTTGAAAAAAAAATACTGTGTCATGACTGCATATCCAGTAATTTCATTTCTTCTGTAAATAGAACTGTATTATACGCGTTTAACATCCGTCCTATGATTTTTTTCATACCCTTAATCTGAGAATGTTTTCCCTTAATCCTGAAAGGATTTTGTTTTTGTTTTTGTTTGGGCACTAATGACAGTTTTGGGAGGAGCATGCAGATCAACACTCATAACCATTAGAAGGATGGTAGGTGGGGCATCAGTGATGTTGATGATGTTGCATCTACATCACTCACATCTCGTGCATGCTAATTTCAATAGGAATAAATCAGCATGCAATTTTTCAAGTATGACCATAGGAATCAACTATGAAGTTGAGATAAATGGATTGATTGTGTAATCAACTAAATGATACCCAAGTGCAAATATTACAGTGTTATACCGCAGACCTACCTTTAGATTCTTAGTTATAGCCTTGTGTGTCATGCTTATAATACAGGCCACCACATTGTTTCTTTCGTGTGTGGGGTGGTATTTGAGACAGGGCCTCACTCTGTCACCCAGGCTGGAGTGCAATGGCACAATCTCAGCTAACAGCAGCCTTGACTCTCTGGGCTCAAGCAATCTTCCCGCTTTGGCCTCCCAAGTATCTAGGACTACAGGTGCACATCACCATGCCCAGTTAATTTCACACTAATGTTTTTTTTATTGAGTCTTATTGAGAGTTTTCCTCTGTGTCTCCAAATCTCTCCTTTCTAACTCAAAAAATCCTATAAATTGATAAAACAGTAATATTTATCTCTGGCAGCTGTCTTTTATCCAAGGTGAATCTGTGAGCAAAAGACAAATCTATCTATCTATCTATCTACAGGCTCGTTAGCAAAGCCAAACAGGTTAAGCCTCAAACTTGTGCAAAACAAAGTTTAGAAAGAAAAAAAAAGGAGAATGAGGCATCACTAAGTGTGGCCACAGATTCTATAAAAATTCATGGACAAGCTCAAGGCGTAGGATCTAAGCCAGGGTTTTTCAAACATTAACGTCATAAGATGTATCTGGGAAATAATATAAAAACATAGGTTTCCAGGATAATCCAAAGTTATTTTGAGAAATAACCCAGGAATCTGAATTTGTAACCAGCACCTTAGTATATTTTGATGGAAATATATATCTCTATGAGAGAGAAGCAGAAGAACATTCATGGAGAAACATTTCAGGAATGGTAGGGTAAAAGAAGAAAACAGTAAAAAAAAAAAAGTCCGTAAAGAATCATGGACATCCAAAGCCTATAAATGCTCTCAGAAATATTAAGTGGTATTTATATTCTACCCATCGAAGTGTCCTTTAAATTAACATATTAAAATGGCATATTAACAATTAGCTACATTTTGTTAAGGAATAGACTCACGTCTTGATTTACAAAGCCAAAAATATATGTATGTATACCCACCTCTGGTATCTGGTACATCAGGGCAGGATACTAGGAGTTAATTTGCCTGAGGACTCTATGTCCTCTGGGGGTAAATGATACTGGTGACCTTAGCTTCTGGCTCAGCCGGATTTTGGCCACAGTTCATCAATGTCTGATTTCCCTCCCTGGGAGACTTTTCTGTGCCATGCAAGTCGGGTTTGGCTTTTTGACTTGCTTTGGCCATTGGAAAGTGAGCCTTGTCACTGTAAGCAGAAGCTTTAAGAACCAGTTCTTGCTTCATTACATTCTCCTTTCTGTGTGATGTTGTAATCAGCATTTCCTCAACAGTGGCTGTCCTGTCAGCTTCAGAAGCAGAGTAAGGGCAGTGATAAGGAGTGGAGCCCTCACCGACTCCCAAAGGCTTTACAGTGGGATATATTGCTGTTTTGAGCACCTAAGATTTTGGCTTTGTCTATTTCAACAGGATTTCACCTATTCCAACTAATACAACTGTCACACACAGAAGAAAGACAAGACCTGCCCTAGCCTCTGCAAAGTGATTTACCACTGTAGAAAATAACAGGCAGAAAATAACAGAATAAATCTTTAGACCCTGAGTCACAGGCAGTAAAACTTGCAGTGAAGACTTGAATTCCCCCAAATGCCCAATCTTCTGAGAGAAACTACCTCAAACCTGACATAGCAAAGATACATTTTAAAAGAGTAATGGAAGGAAACATTTTAAGAGCCCAGACCATCTAAAATTGGTGCAATGATTTACTTGGGTGATTTGTGTGAAGACTTTCAAATTCAGAAGCACTGGTACTAAAGCATGAGAAGCAAAGAGGGCAGTAGAAATTATGTTAGACATGGAATTGGGGGATTTATAATTCCTGCGAAGAACATGATTCTTCAAGATTCCTGGAAAGAGGTGAGAGTGGAGCGTTTTTACAATAAAAGCAGATTAGAACAGGAACAAAATACGATCTTAACTATAATTCTAAATGTCCTCAGTGTAACCTTTTGCTAAATTACATGTGCCACAAATTACTATGTAAATTGAAGTGAATTACTTAGGGCCTTGGTTTTTCGGCCCATAAGAAGATTATTAAAGTTATTTTTGGTAATAAAACTATATGCTTTTTACTTCCTTCACTTACAACCTCCTTCCAGGGGTTGGCAAACAGATACATGAGCCAAGTTTGGCTCACAGCCTGTTTTTTAAAATAAAGTTTTATTGGCGCAAACGTATTGTCTAAAGCTGTTTTCATCTCACATCAGCACTTGTGCAGTGAGCTAGAGGCAGCATGGCAGTTAAAACCTAAAACACTTACTATCTGGCCCTTTCTGGAAAAGCTTGTCAATCTCTGATCAAAAGGGAAAATCTTACAATGAGCTGATGATTTTCAAGTTCAATTCTCCATAGAGCTTCAGGACACTGAAGTATGTCTCACAGTCTACCAGGATGGATAGGGAGTGAAGTACCTGGATTAAGAAGAGGGGATATGCAGGGAGTAGGCTCCACAGGTTCAGATTTCTAATTCTGATTCAGCCAGAAAAGTTAAAATATTATTTGTTTTACATATCAGTTTAACATATTCTAATGTTAAACCACCTGTATGTATTTATGTATATATGTGCACATATGTATATATGTATATATACACATATATGCATATACACATGTATGTATACACATATATACACATGTATATATAAATATATTATAATTTAATATGTGTTTAATATTCCATGGGTTTATTGGCCACTCTATACAGTACTATTAAACTGGCTCAATTAACATGGTTTATAAATGTTAGTTATATCTTATGGGGTACCCACTACCCTCCCTCCCTCCATCCCCCTGGCTTTTTGTCTTCAAAATTGTTTTGGAACATTAAAGTCCTTTTATTCTACATAAATATTAAAACCATATGGTCAAGTTTCCTGAAAACACCTTTAGGATTTTGATTAGAATTATTTTTAATTTATAAATTAATGGGAGAAATGATGACCTTATGATTTTAAGTTTTTCCACTCGTGAGCATTATTTACAGTTTCTAGAATGTCTTCAAAAGCATTTTCTAATATAATTCATATACATATTGGCTTGCTATTAAAAGAACAGTTTTTTTGAGACATAGTCTCACTCTGTTGCCCAGACCGGACTGCAGTGGTGCTATGTCACCTCACTGCAACCTCTGCCTCCTGAGTTCAAGTGATCCTCCGGCCTCAGCCTCCTGTATAGCTGGGACTTACAGGCATCCACCACCATGCCTGGCTAATTTTTGTATTTTTAGTAGAGACAGAGTTTCACAATATTGGCCAGGCTAGTCTCAAACCCCTGAGCCGAAGTGATCCATCCACCTCAGCCTCCCAAAGTGCTGGAACTGCTGGTGTGAGGCACGGTGCCAGGCCAATTTCTTGTGTAGTGCTCTTATGTCCACCGTCCTTGCTGAAATTTTACTAATCAATGTCTGTGCCTATCTTTTTCAGGGTATATTAAGATGGTCACGTAACTTTCTTAATCTTGTTATTGTGGTTGACTTGCGTAATAATACAGTATGACAACGTTTATATAATTTTTTAAGTGATAAACTTTTATTTTGGGAGAAATGGCAGATTAGGTTACTTGAATCAACCCTCTTACTGAAAATTTAAAATGCTACTCTGTGTGTGTGTTTGTGTGTGTGTGTGTGTGTGTGTGTGTGTGTTAACACTCCTCTCTCTCTTAAAAATCTCAAAAAGTTGGCAACATACTAAGAAAAAAACCAAGTCAAAATCTAAGGGAAAGTGGGAACTGTGAAAGTGGGCCACTAAAACTTTATTTGCTCTGAGAACATTTCTTGAGTCTGTTGAAGCTGCACTTTGGCTTAACAGCCACCTGGGACAAAGGATACATATATAGAAGTCACTATTCAGGGACTATGATTTTCAAAAATTAAATGGCATAAACTTACAATTAAAATATATTAAAATTATAGTGTATAAATGTTACATAAATAATATAAAATATTTAAATACTCAAAATATATAAATACTCAAAACTTATTACTCCCTAAATATATTACTTCATTGCACTATTGCATATGTTCTTGAAATTATTTATATCAATTATAACTGTATGGGGCTTAGCGCAGTGGCTCATACCTGTAATCCCAGTGCTTTGGGAGGCTGAGGCTGAGGCTGGAGGATCACTTGAGGCCAGGAGTTCAAGGCTAGCTAGACAACATAGTGAGATATTTTCTCTTTTTTTTTTTTTTAAGTCTTTTTTAAATTATCTAGGCCTGGTGGTATGCATCTGTAGTTCTAGCTAGGCTTGTAATCCCAGTGCTTTGTGAGGCTAGGGCAAGTGAATCACTTAAGTCCAGGAGTTTGAGGTTGAAGTAAGCTATGACTGTACCACTACACTGCAGCCTGGTTGACAGAGCAAGACTCTGTCTCTTAAAAAAAAAAAAAAAAAAAAGGGGGAATCTATGGTGGAAGTACTTTATAATTTTGAGCTCATCTTCCCATCTCCACAGTCAGTGGAGTCACAGTTTTCACGGGAAATTGCCTCTGATGATTAATTTTGTATGTGAACTTGATTTGGTTCAGGGATACCCACATAGCTGATAAAACAGTATTCCTGGGTGTGTCTCTAAAGGGTGTTTCCAGAAAAGATCTGCACTTGAATTATGAGACTTGAGTCAAGAACGTCTGACTTCTCCAATGTGGGCAGGCATCATCCAGTCCATTGGGGCCCTGCACAAAAAGCAGGTAAGGAAAAAACTCTTCTTGATCAAGGACTCCATCTTCTCCTACCTTTGCACATCAGAGCTCTTGGTGCTCAGGCCTCTGAACTTCAGGATTTATATTAAAAATCACAGACTGCAGAGTTCTTAATAGATTTTTTTTTTTTTTTTTGAGATGGAGTTTGGTTCTTGTTGCCCAGGCTGGAGTGCAGTGGTGCAGTCTCAGCTCACTGCAACCTCTGCCTCCCAGGTTCAAGTGATTCTCCTGCCTCCACCTCCGAAGTAGCTGGGATTACAGGCATGAGCCACCATGACTGGCTAATTTTTTTTTTTTTTTTTAGTACAGTCAGGGTTTCACCATATTGGCCAAGCTGGTCTCAAACTCTTGACCTCAGGTGATCTACCCACCTCGGCATCCCAAATTGCTGGGAATACAGGTGTGAGCCACTATGCCCAGCCTAGATTTTTTTTTTTAAGAAATTGGATCTCACTTTCTCACCAAGGCTGGAGTGCAGTGATGCAAACATGACTTATGCAGCCTTTACCTCCTGGGCACAAGCAATCCTCCCACCTCAGCCTCCCAAGTAGCTGAGACTACAGGTGTGTGTCACTATATCCGGCTAATTTTTTATTTTTCAGAGAGATGGGGTCTCACTGTGTTGCCTAGGTTGGTTTTGAACACCTGGGCCCATGCAATCCTCCTGCCTCAGCCTCCCAAAGTGTGATTATTCGCATGAGCCACCATGCCTGTTCTCAATAGATTTTTTTTTTTTTTTTTAAGAATAAAAAAGCACCTTTAATTGACTAATACTTGCCTTTCAATGCCTGTAAAAACAGGAAAGAAATCTATTATTTTCTCTCCTAGTCTTTACATATTTGTAAGAAAGTTCCACTTATTTACTTACTTATTTTTCTAATATCAGCTGTGAAACCCTAGCAAAGTCATTTTTCAAACAAGTTGGGGACTTTGCCTGCAAATCAGGAACTCCAAATAAAAAAAAAAAATGCATTTTAAATTTTTAGACTTCACAGCTCTAGCCACAGTTCCTTTCTAAAATTCTTAGTGCAAATGATACTGGTAAATGGTATTAGCAAAAAGGCGTAGGAGAATATGCCTCTAACAGAAAGCTAATTCACCACTCTACTCTCTGCTTCAGTGCTTCCATAGCTTTTAAGTAAGTTTGTGGCTCTGCTGAATTCACAAAGCTGTTGTTATTTGCAAAACGTTTTTCATTTCTTATTTAAACTTAGAGCTTACTTTAAAGAATGTGATTCTTGTGGTAAATAGAATCAGCTGGATTGCAGTAATATTATGAGAAAATGGAGATACTGATGGAGAAAATAGCACAATCAGGAAATGTGGACAAGCTTTAATGACTACATTAATGACATTTTGAGAGGTTTTGATTGAGGTCGATTGCTTCTTACTTTAAAGTCATTATTATAAATATATTTTATAATGTAATGCTAAAATAATATTTACTTAGCATCTAACTGATAGCTACAAATTGAGTACACAATCCGTATTGAACTGAATGTTTAGAGATGGCATCTCTTACACATCTTCCAGGATTTTTTATTTTTTAAAATAAATAATCTAAAAAAAACATAGAATAACTTTTTTTATTCTGCCAGAACTCTTCGAAAATCATGATAAATGGGCTGGGTGCGGTGGCTCATGCCTGTAATCCTACCACTTTGGGAGGCTGAGTCCGGTGGATCACCTGAGGGTCAGGAGTTTGAGACCAGCCTGGTCAACATGGCGAAACCCCATCTCTACAAAAAGAGAGAGAGAGAGAGAGAGAGAGAGAGAGAGAGAGAGAGAGAAGGAAAAAGTTGGGTCTAGTTTAAAATATTGGCTATCAATAAAATGCTTAACTGCCATTAACATATATGTTAACAGCTACGTATATTATGTTAGGAGCTGCACTTCCACTATGTTGTTTTACTAATTTACCCGCTGTTCCTTTTCTCCTTATACAACATTGATTCAAATGAAATGAAACTATTAAATAGTATATTGTTTTGCATAAGCATATTGGTTTTTATTTTCCTTTTGAAAATGTAAATCTGAAACTATTAATATTTTTATTATCCAAATAAATTAAAAAAGAATATTCTGTCATATTTTCATTCTCCCTGAATACTGTCTGAACATTCTTAACATTTGCTTGGCCTGGGATTTCCCTATAACCTGATATATTAACATAACCTGGAGAACCAGACATTTCAGTCCAGAAATGCAATATAGAACCTTTCAACTTCAATCAGACTAAAGCATTTAATGAGAACCTAAGTCTCGGACCTCAGCAGCCTTTTTTTTTTTTTTTTTTTTTTTTAAAGAAAATAGTGGTGACACTACCAGAGCTTATCATTTTAATTCTATCATGTGTAGATTTAATCTTTCAACGAAACATTATGTAGAATGTTAAGAAGGACAAAATACATTTAGCTCTAGAGAGTCTGCAGCATAGGAAGTTAAGAAAATACACAAGTAATTGGACCTAGAAAATAAATCTCAAGAGTAAACTACAGGATTAATACACGCTTTTCTCTATCCTGCTAAGAACTTCTACGGAAATTCCACCAGGAGGCAGCCGAAGAGCGGGTTTCTCCCGCGCCCGCCAGACCCCGGAGACACTGCGGAGCCTGGTGTCCCTCGGAGCTTTAATCTTCCCCTCCGTCGCCTTTCCCCTCACCCGCCTCTAATTAAGTCAGAAAGGGCCTCTATTTATTTGCCCATGAACTGACACGGTAAACCAACAGCAGCCACTGTAGTGTGAATGGATTTGCGGCCGGGCGAGGGGCTTCAGCCGGGATGACCCGCCCCGCAGCCGGATGAAAGTGCTGAGCACAAAGTCTGCTCAAAGCCGAGCAAACGGACTATTTGTGAAAATGCCATCCTGGCTCAAGTCTGATTAAGACCGGGGGTCCCCAGGCCGTTTGATCTTCGCTCATCAAAGAGAGTCTTTAAACAAGCTTCATTTTACACTACTGTATGCTGGCGACGGGCTGTGACACCCAAGTGCAGCCACCGTGAGCAGCCGGCCCCGGGAGCGCGTGAACAATGGGGCTTCGCCGCGAGGCGCGGTGCGGGGCGCCTGGCCTGGGAACGCGCCCGCGCTGCAGGCAGGGACTGGGGAAGGACTCGGGCTTGGGAGCCCCTAGGTCTGCCCCTCAAGTAGTTCCCCCACGGACTCCTAGACTCCTCTGAAAATTATTTTATTTTTGTAATTTAAGGGTGCTGAAGAATCCTGGCACGAATTAATTATACATCCCTCCTCCACTTCCCCGCCAGAAGTTAACAGTTCTATTTCATAGCCAGCGCCTTCCACTCTGTAGCATTTCTTAAGACTGAGTATCAAGACTGAAGTGTTTTCAAAGTCCTGCTTTCTACTTTTCACCTAAGGTCCTTAGCAATTCACTAGTTTGAGAATTGGTGATGGCTGAAAAAAATCAGCTTCAAATAGTACAATTTTGTGATGGGAAAAACAACCTTTCTACACACGGAACCTTTCTACACACACACGCACACACCTCTCTACACACAGACACACACACATCCTTTTTAGAAAGTCGCCTGGTTCAAGTAATTCCCCTTGTTTCCAGGCACTTAATACTTACATGCCAGTCTTCAAAATCGAATACTCAATATCTATGTCAGTGATTGTCACTTGATCGTTAGGCTGCATAAAAGAACAGACTCCTTGCAGGATGTTGTTATTTAACCTGAGTACAAAAGGCCTTCCCTTGGCAGTGCTGAAAGAAAAAGAAAACAAAGAAAGAAAGAGAGACTTTTGTAGCGAAAAGGAACCTCTCCATCTCCCCTGCATCCCATTTTATAAAGAAGAGCCAGCACCACACCGCAAGTTAAATGGCTTTCCCATATTTAGGAGCCAGATAAGGGCTGGCACTCACTGTACAGAGTTTCATCCCCAGCCTCCTGACCCCTTGGCATGACGCCTTTCTTGGCCATACTCTGGGAGAAGAGCTGCAAAGTACAGCAGGAGACTGGGCGCGGTGGCTCACGCCTGTAATCGCAGCAGTTTAGGAGACCAAGGTGGGAGGATCGCTTGTGCCCAAGAGTTTATTAGGAACCCAGTTAACATGGAGGAAAACTGTGTTTCTGTAAATGTAGAGACTGTTTCATGGGACCCTACAGCCTGCTTTCTGCAGACACTGGCCTATCCTTAGGGTTGGAGATGTTAAATCCTTTAGGGGACTCAAAGGGGCTATTGCACTCCCTATACCCACACACCGCAGCCCTTTCTGAGTGTCAGGACCTCAGAAAATATGCAGGCAGATACCTATCTGGTTTAGGCACCATCTTCACTAGGTTTTAGTTAAATGTTTCTGGGTTCCGGACTCTTAGCTTTTAATGTCCTGCTCCAATAAAACACATCTTCTGAACTTGATTAGGAAGTTACCACAGAGCCTGACTTATCTGGGCTGGCCATCTCCACTGCTCAAATAAACGTAATCACGGCCAAATCTTGCCTTCTCTTTGTACTAAGGAGTGTAAAAATACAGCTCTCAGGGGAGTCAACATGGAACACAGGTCTAAAAATTCTTTCAACATGAAGAACATTAAGATCAAACTGTTTTAAAAGTCAATGAAAAAGCCACAGCATTTTTTACAAAACACCAGGAAAGAGGAATCCTGCTATAAATTCAAGATTGACATTAGAAAAATGTTAACACTCACCATAAGGAATGATATTTAGGCAGTATTTTCCTAAGCAGAGTAAAATTATATAGCAACAAATTTGCTTTTTTTGATTTAATCAAGAGAAAGAAGGAAGGAAGGAAGGTAGGAAGGAAGGAGAGAAAAAAGAATAAAGGAGGGAATTCAAAATACAGTAGTAGACTGGGCACGGTGGCTCACGCCTGTAATTCCAGCAATTTAGGAAGACCAAGGTGGGAGGATCGCTTGTGCCCAAGAGTTTAAGACCAGCTCTGCCTGGCAACATAATGAGACCCTGTTTCTACAAAAAAAAAAAAAAAAAAAAAAAGTTAAAAATTAGCCAGGTGTGGTGGCATGTAACTAGTCCCAGCTACTGTGGGGTGGGGTGGGGGGATGGGGGGTGAAGTGGAAGAATCCCTAGAGCCTGGGAGGTCAAGACTGCAGCTAGCCATGATTGTCCCACTGTGCTCCAGCCTGAGCAACAGAAGGAGATCCTGTCTCAAAAAAGATATAAAATTAGAAAATTCAGCAGTCACAAATAGCAGAGATGGAAAAACAGTTGGTGAATAGCATGGTGTGCTTTGGAGTATTATTTGTCTGTCTCCCTCATGGATGAAAACATTGAGGAATAGTCTATGCCTGGCATTCAGCACTTAAAATATAAAGAAGACATGTCTTATTATGGTGTTCCTGAGTTACGAGGTTCAGTTCCACACTGATGAGCATATTTCACCTATTTAAAAATACAATACAAAATATTAAACTTGGTGCATTAATTATGATCATATTTATACCAGATCAAATAGAAGGCAGAGTTCTCTACAGGGCTAAACAGTTTAATAAACTGAATTCACCTGCCCTGGTGCCCACCTCCTCTGTCACCCAGCTATAAGAAAGACTCAATCACCAGAACCCTCTCTCTTTCCTGACAGGTGTTAGTCACAGTTTCTGCTCCTTTTTCTTATTTCCCCATGACCAAGAATGTGCCAAAATATAATCGATGTTAGAAAAAATTTTTACCCCCATCCCCATATAAGTATATTGTGTTTTCCCAACTACTCACAGACTGAAAGCTTTCTGAGGACAAGAGGCCTGCCTTTCATATATTGAGATATGCTGCCAGTAATAGGTACTCACTGAAAATTAACTGGCTGCTGATGAAACAATGAGTTTTACTGTACCTCTTTACCTACCTTGCACTCTTGTTGCCAATGAGCAAACCACATCCTGGAAAGGATTTTCAAATGGAGAATCCACTCAAAAAGTATATTTCCCCATTTGGAACAAAGGGTTGGTTTGCTGTGTACTTAGCCCTCTCTGAGGACCACCCATATAATTTCTTCCCTGAATATTTTTCGAGGTTACCTCTCCTCTGCCCACTATATGACCTGAAGGCAGATCGTAGCTTGCAGATTTCCTAGTACACTGAAGGCATTTAACCCACTGATTCCTGACAGGATAATTTCCTGGCCAGATGGAATTTGGGATGGGAGGGATGCTAGTATAACTAGGGTACCATTCAAGAATTGTTTAGATGATGTTCTTAATATTACCTTTGAGACTGAAGGAACTGCAACACAGACCATGGCAAATTGTCTTTTAATTACTCCTTCCCCTACTAAACTTAAGAATTTCATTACTTTAAGAACTTCACTGGCTTTACTTGGTAGTGGCCCCGGTTCTGACTTTAGTGGGTCAGCACGTGGAGTCATTATAAACAACCTAAATCTATACAGCTTAGAGGAGTACAAAACAAATGTATCTTAGTCTTTTTTTATTCAATAGTGATTATTCAATCATCTCTCCCTTTTCCAAACTCAGAGAACAGTTGCTTGTTTTCTGACACTTAGAGTATCAACCTGTTTTTAAAAGAACGATGTACATTTTTAAAATTTATTACTATAATTTATTGTTACATCTTTTATTATTACTGTAATTAGAATAAAGAGAATTTTATTTTCTAAAATCAGAACTCTGTCTCATAAATATTCGTATTCACTGTGCCCTTTCCCCCTGCCACCCATCTCACCAAAAAATTAAAACAGTAAGGCAACAACCCAGAGGCAGCCCAATACCAGAGCTCTAGGTTTCCAATGTTTTTCTTGAATTAAATAGATCACTTTCCATTTATAAGCATAGCGCCATTCTTATACACCAGCCTTACTTTATTCCATCTACACACCAATTTCACTGACGTCAAATTCACTTTCAGCTCTCCTCCTCAAGGTAGTTTCTTATCTCCCTACAAGGTGTATTGCGTGGTCCCGCAAGGTTTGACGTGGGAGCAAACAGGGAGTTGGGAAGCCTTTCGATACGGTTTACTAATGAGGAAGTCAGGCTCTAAGCCCTAAGGGTTTCTTATCTCCCCGTATTAGCCCACCACTGAGAAGGCAGAATCTGAGAAAGGCGACTGACCCGGCACGGTGGACCCCGTCCGCTTCGGCCCCGGCCACTTTGATCTCACGCGTCTGCCTAATCAAGTTCATCCACTGCCGCGACTGCCCTGATTCAAAGAACGACATTAAATAGTTTGATTATCGGACGGTCATGTTCCCGTCCCCTCCACCCTTGATCTAATTTCTAAACGCCAGTCTCTCGCCTCCCTCTCTAAACTTCCCATCAAAAGAGAATCAGCTCTTCTTCCTTCTTACCCTCGTTTGATGTGCAAATCTCCTTCTCTTTGCACATTTTTCTCGCAGTGGCGGGGGGTGGGGGGTGGGGGGTGGCAACGGAACGACCTTAAAGCCAGGGCCCTAACTCAGATCTGCAAGCCGCGACTCTTAAAGGGTTAATGAGTCATGAGCAAAGAGGCGTCTCGCTAGAGCCAGTGAATTACAGATCGGTTTGCGTTTGATACCGAATATGACTCGTGTGCACAGTCAGCGAGTGCTGGCGTAAGCGAGAGGGGCGAAAAGTGCTTTTGCAGAGCGTGTCACCCCTCGGCTCTGAAAAGTATTTCAGATCCGGATAACCAACCCCTTACCGCCAGGCAAGGGCACCCCTGTTCCCAGGGTTCCTCCTGCCGCCTGCATTTATTAAAGTCGTCTGCTCTAATGCTCGCTGGTGGCCGTCACCCCGAAGGAGAGCCGGGCCAGCCGAGCGACCCAGCAAGGGCGGGGGTGAAGAGTGTCAAAGGCCCCCCTTCATGTACACAAACACACCCCCTCCCCGCCCCTCCCAGCCCCTCCCAGCGCTTTGAAATCCCATCCCGGCTTTGTTGTCTCCCTCCCAAGGGGCCGGAATGCTCCGGGCCCGCGGTATAAAGGCAGCCGCCGTGGCGGTGGCGGCTCAGAGCTCTGCGCTCCCTGCAGTCGGGACTCTGGGACCGCGGGGGCTCCCGGAACCCTGACTGTGCAGCTGCACCGACACGGTTTCGCAGGGGCCCGGGCTTGCAAAGTGACAGTCATTTCTCTTTCTCCCTCCTGAGTCCTTCTGAGATGATGGCTCTGGGCGCAGCGGGAGCTGCCCGGGTCTTGGTCGCGCTGGTAGCGGCGGCTCTCGGCGGCCACCCTCTGCTGGGAGCGAGCGCCACCTTGAACTCGGTTCTCAATTCCAACGCCATCAAGAACCTGCCCCCGCCGCTGGGCGGCGCTGCGGGGCACTCGGGCTCTGCAGTCAGCGCCGCGCCCGGAATCCTGTTCCCGGGCGGAAATAAGTATCAGACCATTGACAACTACCAGGTGAGAGGCGTCGGGGAATCCGGGGTGCTGTGACCTTGAAAGGGTCGTATCTGGGGAGGAGGGAGTAGAACGTGCTGACTGTGTGCGTTTCAGCGAGCGTTTGGCAACACTGCATTCGGGAGCGGTGGGTGGTAACGGGTCCCGGAGAGGGGGACAGATAGCGACAGAGATCAGCGCCCGGGTCCAAGAGTGCGGGTGCCTGGACGTCTGGATGCCTCACCCTCTCCCCGAACCCTTCCCGCAGCCGTACCCGTGCGCGGAGGACGAGGAGTGCGCCACCGACGAGTACTGCGCTCGTCCCACCCGCGGAGGGGACGCGGGCGTGCAGATCTGTCTCGCCTGCAGGAAGCGCCGGAAACGCTGCATGCGTCACGCTATGTGCTGCCCCGGGAATTTCTGCAAAAACGGTGCGTTCTGAAAGCTCCCTTTCACACGAAAACTGTCCGGCCTTTGAGCGTCTATGAATGGGGTGCGGCGTGGGGGGCCGGGACTCTCCGCCCTGAGAGCACGGCGGCGCCACCTGCAAATGCGTGAACAGCAGGCAGGATTCCGCCGAAGTGTCTTGCAAGGGTTTGATCGGGCAGGAGAGAGAAGGTCGGAGGTCTCTGAGGTCCTCATCTTCCTCCGGGTCCCTCAATGATTCAACACAACGGCGTACCTCGTAGTGGACGCTTCCATAAAAATGTGTCTGGGGAGAACCTTGAGGTCAGTTGAGAAGGGGAATGATGGAGAGGACGGCGGGATCCTGGAGAGAGACCAAAGAAACCAGCTTTGGCGTTCAGCTGCCCTTTCCATTTTTCTTACTCTGACTCTCACAGCTCTGCCAGACTGGCCTCTCCTTCTGATCCTTGCTGAAACTGTTGTCAGCCAGAGGACAGTAATTTATCAGCATTGGCCGTTTTAAAGAGAGATCTTGATAGTCGCACAACTTGGCCTCTCCATCCTTCCCCCTCCCTCTACCCTCTGCTGCCTTAGTATGTATGAGTACTCCTCCCCCAACCACAGATCTACTAACTTTTAATTTTTCAAAGAGGTGGATTTAAACAGGTAAAGAGGTCTCCAGAAATAGACTAACAGGGCGACGACCCTCCTTAGGACCCAGCAGTACTCCGGGATGAACTAACTGAATCTCTGTAATATAGAAATTACACAGTAAAGTAACTGGTGGGTGAGATTTCAATGTTCCAGGCAGCTGGAATTGCATTTGCTTAACTTAGTCTAGCAGGACCCACATAGCACCAGGGGGAGAGAAGTTATTTTTAAGAACATTTTTTAAGTGACTGATTTTCTATTTCTTAACCCAAGGGTAATATTAAAATGGGCGTAAATCTCACTTGCCCCCACCACAGTTGATGGGAAAGTATTTTAAACGGCTATACTAGGTATGTAACATATGACTGACTGTATACAGTGTACACATTGGTGCTTCCGTCCATCTGGAGAGTTTTGCGTTAACAGTAGAGAGGAAATTCGGCTTGTTTTTAAAATGATTTCACTGCAAAGAAGTATCTCAAGTTGGTGCTGGCATAGCAGACTGCCACTGCCACAGCTGTTAGCAGTAATGCATTACAACCCTGAAGTTAATCACTATTTCCTGCTTCCTTAGGAATATGTGTGTCTTCTGAGCAAACTCACTTCCGAGGGGAAATTGAGGAAACCATCACTGAAAGCTTTGGTAATGATCATAGCACTTTGGATGGGTATTCTAGAAGAACTACATTGTCTTCAAAAATGTATCACACCAAAGGTAAGGATGTTAAGACTCCTTTTCAGCACATCAGAAGTGTCTTTTGAATTATGTAATGAAACGATGCAGGTTTACCAGTAACTGTGTACTTTTTTTCTGCTGTCTTCTCCTGCGTAGGACAAGAAGGTTCTGTCTGTCTCCGGTCGTCAGACTGCGCCACAGGACTGTGTTGTGCTAGACACTTCTGGTCCAAGATCTGTAAACCTGTCCTCAAAGAAGGTCAAGTGTGTACCAAGCACAGGCGAAAAGGCTCCCATGGGCTGGAAATATTCCAACGCTGTTACTGCGGAGAAGGTCTGTCTTGCCGGAATCAGAAGGATCACCATCAAGCCAGTAATTCTTCTCGGCTTCACACTTGTCAGAGACACTAAACCAGCTATCCAAGTGCAGTGGACTCCTTTTATATAATAGATGATATGAAAACCTTTTATGACCTTCATCAACTCAATCCTAAGGATATACAAGTTCTGTGGTTTCAGTTAAGCATTCCAATAACACCTTTCAAAAACCTGGAGTGTAAGAGCTTTGTTTCTTTATGGAACTCCCCTGTGATTGCAGTAAATTACTGTATTGTACATTCTCAGTGTGGCACTTACCTGTAAATGCAACAAAACTTTTAATTATTTTTCTAAGGGTGCTGCACTGCCTATTATTCCTCCTGTTATGTAAATTTTTGTACACATTGATTGATATCTTGACTGACAAATATTCTATATTGAATTGAAATAAATCATTTCAGCTTATAGTTCTTAAAAGCATAACCTTTTCCCCCTTTTAATTCTAGAGTGTAGAATGCAAGGATCTCTTGGAATGACAAATGATAGTATTAAAATTTAACAAGAAAATACTAGCTTATTTTCTGAACTGTACTATCTTAATGCTTAAATTATATTTCTCTTTAGACTGTGATAGTTTTTGAAATAAAATTTAACATGTAATATGAAATGTTATAAGTAGACATATATTTTGGGATTGTAAACTTAGAGGGGTATGTGTGTGTACATGTGTGTGTGTGTTCCATGGGAACAGAAGTGTGACATGTTTAAAGATAATTAGAGAAAAGATAGTGTCTAAATATAAGAAAATATTAATCAGTTCTAGAATAACTTTAAAGAAAGATGTAATCTGCATTGATAAGCTCAAATGACCATGGTAGAATGAGAGCGAATCTTACATTACTACTTTCAAAAATAGTTTCCAATAAATTAATAATGCATACCTAAATGGTCAACATTTTTGGAAAAGGAAGAAAATCGTCCACAAAAATAACACCCCAAAGTACTTGGTGGTTGTTGGGAACAGGGTGCGTGCCCATAAATACAGTTAACAAATACATGCAGATTTTATATCAAACAAATTAATTTGCAGTATTTTAAGTACTACTACATGCAAAGGAGACTTGTTCTTGTTACTTTGATATTAAAATAATTATTAATTAAAAATTACCAATCCTTCCTCATTCCACTCTTTCTTGCTCTTGCTAGGTGAGTTTAATATTTCAAGTATTATTTAGCCTGAAATCTATTGATTGGAATGAGGATAGGGACACAGTGTTTAAAAGAAAACCCACAGGAATGAAATCTAAATTGTCTTTGCATTTTTACTTGCCAGATTTCATATTGTTTATGCTGAGGAAAAAGGAAAGCAAACTTCCCAATGTATACTTTTTCTGTAGTATTCTAAAGTCTGTGCCCAAACCACAAAATGCTGTGTTTCAGGCAAGCAAAGGATATTAGTGACTGATCAATTGTGCAAATATTTCCTTAAATACTGCAGATGTCCTAGACTGTTGTTTTTGTGTTTCTGGAAGTGGTTCAATTTCAAGGGGCTCAACCAATGGGACAGAAGCTTTGGTTAGTTCTTCACTGAGAGAGGAACTGGCAGGATGTCTGCTGTTACATTCCTTTTGTCTGGAAGTCTCAGCTTCCTCACCCAGGAGAAACTTTCTTTTTCTACTTGTACTTGTTTTCTGAAGTGCCAGGAAGGCCAATTCTAAGGCCTGCCATCTCCAATAAAACACAATAGAGGAAACAGGAAACTTTTTCTTCAAAAAGAAGAAAGAAGAGCCTTCTGCTTAAGTGGGGAAAGAAGCAAACTTTTAAAGGGCTCTAGTTATTGGATCCCTTCCATTCTACAGGAAGGGACCTCAGCACATTGACCCTCATGATAGCCCTTCTTGCTTCTCATCTCCAGATGAGAGATGTGTAGAGGCATACAAAACCAACCAAAGAGGGATGCCTCTTCTTCCATTTCCAGCTGAGAAGTTAGGAAAAGGTTTTCATTAAAAAGAATTCTTCATATTTATAAAGGTGGAAAATATCGAGAAAATTGTAGCTATTTTATTAGCTAGTAATGGAGGCTAGAAGATGGGAATCCGATAAAATTTAAATTCAAAAGAGGGTTATTTAATGAATCTATAATAATTTGTGTAATGATTGTTTAAAATGTTGTTGTTGCTGTGTGACTTTTAAACAATGCATTTTAATGGAAAATACATGCACCTGGGAAAATTTCACAAGGTACTTTATGTCAAATGTTAGTATACTCTACACACTTCCCTGTACCTTCGTTTTTTTAGTTTATGTGTCTTGCAGATCATTTTCTATAATACATAGAGAGGTGACTGATTCTTTTTAAAGGTTACATGAAGTTTGTAATATGTTGGAATGGCAATACCGTAATTGTTTTAACCAGTGACATTTAAGTTGTTTCCAGAGTTTTTGATCTAACAAATAATGCATCATGAGTATAGAATTTTTGTTTGTGTGCCAATATAGTTATAGGATGACTAATAGCTGAAGCAGAGTCCAAAATGCATGCTTTCTGTAGCTACTCAAAGTCTGGCATGGGCAAAATATGAAGATGCCTGCTTATCACTGACCAAGTGATGGTTAAGCTCTCGCTAAACTGTATCAAAGGAGAAAAAGGGAAATACAGGCTTAAACTAACAATTTCACATTGAACAGTTATCTCTGGCATTTAGTTAAAGCTAGACTTGTTCTAATTATTTTGATTTTGAAATAATTATTAAATAAAATCACAAGCCTCTTCTCACCACTTCCTTTTCTTGTTTTGCTAGAAGAGTTGAATATTTCAAACTTTGTTTCATCTATTGATAGGAATGAGCCTGGCCCTTTGTTTTTAAATTGGCGACATTATCAAACTTTATCATACTACTGACTTTCTTTTATAGTCTTAAAGAAAAATAGACAAAACTACCATTAGGCTTATAAAATGTCTTCCACTGCAATTTTCATACCTTCTAAAATACTATTCTGAGGACAATATCAAAATGTAAAATAAATACATTATCTCTACATTAAAGAAAATAATTTCATAATTTAAGCATCCGATATTTGTACAAAAGTGTATGTACATGTGGGCCTTTATATATTAAGTATAAGGGTTGACAGCTTAGAAACAGTCAATCATATCACTAATCTAGGACTACAATCTAGGTAATGCTAGGGAATTTTAATTCAGTAAACATTTATTTAGCCTGCCATGGCCAGTGAGCACTATGCTAGCATTTGAAAAGATGTGAATAACATTGGTCTTTAACTTCAAAGAACTTACTGTTTCGCAAGGGAGACAATGAACATTAGCGCTGGAAGTTGATTTAGTAGAGTGGTTAGAAACAGTCTCTAGAACCAGAAAGACTGGGGATTGAGTCATGGCTCCCTCAGTGATGTAGATGTGAGACTAAGGCATGTATGAGAATACTATTATGTTTAGCTCAATGTAGGCACTCAATTTTAGGCCTTTACTATTGCACAATTAAATGTATATGAGATATATGCTGTATTATATTACATAAATTAACACCCAACAACAGATTAAAATTAATTAAATCAGACTGTAGCTGCTTAGGAAAAGCTTCAGAGAAGAGGTGGTATTTGAACCATCACCTTCTCTCGCCCTTTTATTTCAAGAAAGAAAAAGCAGCACTTAAACTAGAAAAAGTTAAAAAAAGACATGGGTTGATGCCACTCATAAAAATCAAGATAGAAAGCATTCTGCAAGCTCACGTATAACTTCTGTTCCATTGTAATTTGCAATGTCTATCACTTGCCATGGTGACAAGTAAAATTCTGTCCCCAATATATGTGATATTCCAGTGCAGATCCACTCAAAAAATTGCTTAACCTTTCAGAGACTCCTATTCCAAAATCTTGGGTAAGGGTTCTGTTTAGCTTATCTTTAATCAGGGGTTCACCTCTGGTTCAATTGTCTAGCATGGTTACCTGGTTCCTAACACAGCTGTCTATGTCCATTCCACCTGTAATAGGAACTATAGTAGTTTTACAGGAGGAATGTATAGGGATAAATCCCATATCTTTTGTCTAGCACAAATTAGATTTGAAGAAGGAGAAGGCATTTACAAGGTAGAAAAGAAGAGAAAGTTTCCTTTTTACTGGAGACAGAGGAAGAAGTGTGAGCAAAATTAGTTATAAAAATAAAAGTACATAATATATTGAGAAAATAAGTAATATTCCACTGTGGCTAGAGTTTGGGGTAGATGGGAAGAGGACTTTTCTGATTTTTGGTTATATAAATTTGTTATCCAGGAAAAATAGATTAAACATTTTTATTCATCTTTATTGTATTAGGTGGCAATGGAATTAAAGAAGGTATATTTGAGACATTTTGTCTCAAAAGATTACAGATGTCACAAACTGTAGTGATTTTTTGCCAAAAAAATATAAAATAGAAATATTATTTTGTTTCCAGCAAGATTTGTCACATTAGGTTTCAATTAATGTAAATAATACATATCTTTCACAAACACAGTGGATTTTCTTGCCCCAAATTTATAAATTCTACTTATGTGACATAGTCCCTAACTATTAGTATATGAAAAATTACCTTGGAAGGGCAATGATAACCAACGCCTTGTTGTTTTAAACTGTTGAATAAATTCTCTAGTAAAAAGTAAAATTGGCAGAAAGTGTGAAGCATGGCTTAGCTTGATAAATTCATAGTACATTTAGTAATATTTCACAATAACTTTCTCCTGATGAGCAACAAATACTTTTAAAAAGCATCCTATATGGAAACTTTTCACATATCTGTGATGATCTGAAGTTCAAATTAAAAGCAGAAAATGATAGAGGCATATCTTGTTATATTGTGCTTCACTTGATTATACTTTGCAGATACTGCATTTTTTTTTTTTTTAATTGAAGGTTTGGGGCAATCTTGCATTGCACAAGCCTATTGGTGTCATTTTTCCAACAGCATGTGCTCACTTCGTGTTTCTGTGTCACATTTTAGAAACTTTTTCATTGTTATTATATCAATTATGGTCACCTGCAATCAATAACTTTAATGTTACAATTGTAATTGTTTTGGGGTGCAATGAGCTGTCCCTATATGAGACAGTAAACTTAATTGACAAATGTATGTGCTCTGACTGCTCCACTGACCAGCCATTTTCCCATCTCTATCCCTCTCCCCATGTCTTCTGAGACCCTGAGACACAACAGTATTAAAATGAGACCACTTAATAACCCTGCAATTGTCTCTAAGTGCTTAAGTGAAAGAAAGAGGTGCACATCTCTTACTTTAATGAGGAAGGCATGTGGGAAGCTGAAATAAGCCAGAGGCTAGGCCTCCTGGGGCAAACAGCCAAATCATGAATACAAAAGAAAACTATTTGAAGGAAATTAAAAGTGCTACTTGAGTGAGCACACAAGTGATAAGGAAGTACAACGCCCTTATTGCTGATATGGAGAAAGTTTGAGTGGTTTGAATAGAAGATGCAACCAGCCACAACATTTCCTTAAGCCAAAGCTCAATCCGGAGCAAGGCTCTAACTCTCTTCAACTCTGTGAAGGCTGAGAGAAGTGAGGAAGCTGGAGAAAAGTTGGATACCAGCAGAGGTTGGTTCATGACGTTTAATGAAAGAAGCTGTCTCCATAACACAAAAGTGCAAGATGAAGCAGCAAGTTATCCAGAAGAGAAGCTAAGATCATTGATTAAAGTGACTACACTAAACAACAGATTTTCAGTGTACATGCAACAGTCTTCTGATGAAAGAAGGCGCCGTTTATGACTTTCATATGTAGAGAAGTCAACGCATGGTTTCAAGGCTTCAAAGGACAGGGTGATTCTCTTGTTAGGGGCTAAAGGAACTGATAACTTTAAATGAAAGCCAATGATAATTTACCATTATGAAATTTCTAGGACCCTTAGAATTATACTAAATCTGCTCTACCTGTGCAATATAAATGGATGAAAAAACAAGGCAATGCCTAGATGACAGCACATCTGTCCACAGAATGGCTGCTGAATATTTTAAGCCCACTTTTGAGAATTACTGCTCAGAAAAAAAGATTCTTTCAAAATGTTACTGCTCGTTGACAATGCATCTAGTCACCCAAGAGCCCTGAGACGTACACAGAGGTTAATGTTTTCATGCTTGTTAATACAACGTCCATTCTGCAGCCCATAAATCAAGATATAATTTTGACTTTCAAGTCTTCTTATTTTAGAAAAACATTTTGTAATGTTATAGTCACCATAGTTAGTTATTGCTTTGATGGATTTGGGCAAAGTAAATTAACCTGGAAAGAATTCACCACTGTAGATGCCATTAAGACATTCATGATTCATGGGAGGAGGTCAAAGTATCAACATTAACAGGAATTTGGAAGAGTTTGATTCCAACCTTCATAAATGGCTTCGAGGGGTCCCTTCAAGACCTCAGTGGAGGAAATTACTGCAGATGTGGTAGAAATAGTAAGAGAACCAGAATTCGAAGTGGAGCCAGAAGAAGTGACTGAATATCTGCAATCTTTTGATCAAAGTTGAATGGATGAGGAGTCGGTGCTTATAGATGAGCAAAGAAACTGGTCCATTGAGACAGAATATACCACTGGTGAAGAGGCTGTGAATATTGTTGAAATGACAATAAAAGATTTAGAATATTACACAAACTTAATTGATAAAGTCAGAGTTTAAGAGAATGGAATCCAATTTTGAAAGTAGTGCTACTGTGAGTAAAATGCTATCAAACAACATTGCACACTACAGAAAAAAACTTTTGTGAAGTGAAGACTCCGTCACTGTGGAAAACTTCATTGTCCTGTTTTAAGAAATGGATACAGCTGATCTAATTCTCAGCAACCACTACCCTGATCAGTCAACAGCCAACAACACTGAGGCAAGACCTTCCACTAGCAAAAAGAAGACAACCTGCTGAAGGCTCAGATGATCATTAGAATTTCTTAGCAATAAAGTATTTTTTAAATTAAGGTAAATACTTTGTTTTTTAAAAATATATAATGCTATTGTGCATTTAATAGACTATAGTGTAAAAATAATTTTTATATGCCGTAGAACACCAAAAAAATCATGTGACTTGCTTTATTGTGATACTCACTTTATTGGGGTGCTCTAGAACTAAATCTAAAATATCTCTGAGGTATGCCTGTGACTAGTCTGGGGATAAGTGCAAAACTCCAGGTATTCTCGTATAATGCTAGTGGGTATGCAATTAGCATACCTTTCTGAAAAGCAATTTGGCAGTGTTTAAAATGTGAAAGCTCTTCAATGCACTAATTTCGTTTCTAGAAACTTAAGAACAGAAACATGGATGTATGAAAATCCATCTGCAATGGTATCTTAATAGCAAAAATTGAAAATGAATTACATGTTTTATAGAGTAGAATAATTTAGAGAATTTATGTTATTAAAGCATTCTGCAATCATTAAATTAATATGGAGAAACATTCAGAATTCTCCATGTACAAATATTTGAAAAAAGCATATTTCAGAACACGCATGGTATGTTATAAATTTACTTAGAGTAATGTCTCATGTCTAATTGACGTCTAGATGACTTATCTGGGAGGTAGGATTGTGAGAACTAATTGTCTTTTCCTTTTTTTTTTTTTTTTCCTCCTGAGACAGACTTGCTCTGTCACTCAGACTGGAGTGCAGTGGCATAATCTTTGCCCACTGCAGCCTCTGCCTCCCAGGTTAAGCCATTCTCTTGCCTTAGCCTCCTGAGTACCTGGGAGTACAGATGAGCACCACCGTGCCCCGATTATCTTTGTACTTTTAGTAGAGACAGGGTTTCACCATATTGGCCAGGCTGATCTCAAACTCCTGACCTCAAGTGATCTGCCTGCCTCAGCTTCCCAAAGTGCTGAGATTACAGGCATGAGCCACCATGCCCGGCCTTTTTTCATTATTTTCCACTTTTTTTTCTATAAAAATCAGGGGAGACATTACAATTATTAAACATAAAGGTAGGACAGAACTTGGGTTTTTCTCATAAACTTGCCTATACATTGAACAAATGTTTTCCTTGTTGTGGGGGTGGGGAGTGGGACCAACCGAGCCTGATCACCTGGCTCCCTGACTCAGGTGTGTTTAAATAAAAAAGGAGTAAAAGGTAGGATTAATGAAACTGTGAAACTAAACTCTTTTAAGGCTAAAAATAGTATAATCTCTTTCTTGATTAACAAGAGAGAGAATTTAATGGATGAATTACCAGGAAACTTTACCTCACTGTTAGATAAATATTATTTCTCTCATCCAAAGGGATGCTTTCTGTATAGTAACATTATATCACAAACTACATTATGATAAAAATCCTGCATTTAAGACCTGTTACTGAGTCACCTATATATATACACATATACTGTGTTCACAATGTTGTTTTTGTAGTCTGATTATAGTTGCTCTTCCTTTAAGTCCATCTTTCAAATTATACCTTCTGTGGTGACAAGCACATTTATGGCTACAATTTGCTATTTATTAACAAATAAGGGCTGAGTGGTTTTACCTTTAAGAAGAAGAAAAAAATCTGGTATAATTGTGTTATGGATTCATCCTAAAGAGCTAAAAATAGTGAAAATAGACACAAGAAAGATACCTAAATTCACGGTTTTATAAGTGCTTGTTTTCTTAAGAGCACAAAATTAATGATGGACTCACAGCTTTGAGGTAGAACTTAGAGTCATGGTTGAATTTTTGCATAGTTGTAGGTGTTAGGCTAATTCAGGAATTATCCTAAACAAAGTGAGGGCTATTTAATAAATGGTCACTCTGCCACAACCGTTATTGACTCGTGTGGATGAGCTTTCGGTGCACAGTACTGTGAGCACTATTTTCAGTTTGCTTGTTAATTCAGGATGTTATAATTACATTTCAGTGGTGTTGTGTTGTTGCGGATTTTACATGCTAGTTGAAGATCAGGAGACGTCCAGATATTCCCAGATACATTCCCGATTATATTTCAAAATGGATGATCATGTTACAGCTTCCTTAGAAAGTGGTTGCCAAACTCATCTCATCATCCTCTGAAACACCTGGGAAACTTTTTTTTTTTTTTTGAGACGGAGTTTCGCCCTTGTTACCCAGGCTGGAGTGCAATGGCGCGATCTCGGCTCACCGCAACCTCCGCCTCCTGGGTTCAGGCAATTCTCCTGCCTCAGCCTCCTGAGTAGCTGGGATTACAGGCACGCACCACCATGCCCAGCTAACTTTTTGTATTTTTAGTAGAGACGGGGTTTCACCTTGTTGACCAGGATGGTCTCGATCTCTCGACCTCGTGATCCACCCGCCTCGGCCTCCCAAAGTGCTGGGATTACAGGCTTGAGCCACCGCGCCCGGCCGGGAAACTTTAAAATTACAGATCGTGGGAGACTTCCAAGTCCTACTGAATCAGAATCTCTTAGAATTGAGACTTTGCATCTGTATTTTTTAAAGCTCTTTCATTGATTGCTATTCTACATCTAATTTTGAAATCTACTGTGACATGGCCTTTAATCAAAATGCTTTACTCCAAACAGTATGGCCATATAGGGGCTATGTGCAGAGAGAGAAATGATTGGTTGAGCACTTACCCTGAATCAGTACTTGGGCTTCGGTAAATACATCATTTCATGTGATTGCTGTAACAGTCATAGCAGATACGATAAATGTTCACTATATCCACAAGGCAATGAGACCAGGAGATGCTGAGAGATAAACTGACGTCCTTAATGTCACATGGCTAAGAAGTAATAGAATGATGACTGCGATCTGGATGCTTATTGTCCCAAAGCCCACTTTATATCAATGGGGACAAAAATGGTAACTTACTTTTATATCAGGTGTTAGTGTTTACTTGCTCTGTTTGCAGATACCTCTTTGACATAACACATTGTATAGATTTCTCAAACTTGGAATAAGAGAAACTCAAAGTGAAATAAACTTAGGTCTTGACTATAGTCATTCTGATTTTCCTCTACTACTCATTTCAACTGATGAACTCTTAACTCATCTTTCAAAGGGAAGTCTTCCCTGATGCAACACTGTATCAAGGCCAAGTCAGGTATTTTATGTGTGCTCATAAATTATTTTTCATAGCTATTATTCTAATGCTAAGAAACTATTTTTATATTTATTTATTAAGTGAATTTCAACCCCATCAAACTTTAATCTTCATAAGTGCAAAGAGCTTGGTCATTCTTCCATCACAGCACCCAGTTGTGGGCTTTCCTTATAGTAGTTGCTCAATAAGGACTTGTTGAATGAATCCGTAAACCCCTATGCTATTTCCCCCGAATGGATTTGACACTATATTATTCATAATACACATAAATATATTGAAAAGCTGCTAAGTGCATTATTTTCTTTTCTGTAACAAGACTATTTAACTATGTTAAATTTAAAAATTGTACTTTAGAAATGTTGTATTTTTATTAACTACCTAATCTTTGCATCTATAAAATAATACCCTCATAATTAAGACAAAAATTACTTCCTGATTTTATTATTACTAAATATTATTCATAATTAAGTAAATTTTAGACAAAAGTATTTCCTGATTTTATTTGTAATTACTTGTCATTATAGCTGAATTTGGATAGTTTTTAATGCATGAATATAATCTTGAAAACAGTAATTAATCACAAAGAAAAATATGTTTAAAATAATTACTTGTGATGTAAAATACTCCCATGTATTTTGCTATTTGCATTGTATAATGATTAGATGGCTTTGAAAAGATGAATAGCTTGCCTTATTTTGGCTTTTACAAAAAGAAATTTTACTTGCAATTGTAATTCACATTTACTGAGACAAAGTAACCTTATAGTCCTGACTAGCCTAATTCGTTCCTGTAGGTTGACCACAAAACAGATCCTTTCACCGTAAGGAAATCTATCTTTTTTAAAGGGAGATGGAATGATATTTTCAGCACCTTGTAATTCATGCAATAGCCCTAGCTAAATTAAAACAAATTCTATGGATGCCATTAATCAGTGGTGTTCTTAATTTGCCTTCACATTGGGATCATCTGGGGACTTTCAAAATCTACTCATGCATGTGACCCATGCCCAGAAAATGTGATTGTTTGGTTTGGGGTATGGCCTGAGGTTCAAAAATTTTTAGAAGATTGATGGGTTATTCTAATGTGCACACGTCTGGGGAGTACTGTCATTCATTTTTGTCTTCCTCAGGCAAGGTAGCAGAAATACTGATGTTTCTGCCTTACTTTTGGAATAGATTTGTAGAATACCCTGTTGACTCTGAAAGTGGAATTTAGACATCAATTTTCCTCGATTTGCCTGCAAAGGAATGCAAGTTAGAAAAGAGAATGCCAGGGTCTATCTTTAGTTGGGAGTTTTTGGTAACTTGTGTGCCAAAGCCTAAGACTGGGGCAGTTTTGATAGCAAGCTTACCAGTGAATATGAAAGTGAATAAGAATTAAATATAGACTAAAAAAATCTCTTATACCTCCACCTCCCAAAACATAGCCAAGTTGAACAGGATGATTATGTATCATTGAAAAGGTGGGATATAAAATGAGTTTAACATGATATGATTTATTAGTCAAAGAGATCATAATAATAGCAAGTTTTAGAGAAGTACCAGTTAAGTCATCTTATAATGAAGATATTTATGATCCAAGAGGGAATACTTACATTAACACGATTATTAATATTAGTCTGTGCTGACTTCATAAAATTCCAAGATCATAGAATGCAGTTTAAAAACCAATGGTTTCTGTGCCTAAATGGACGTTTAAAAGCTGTTGAACTTTTGAAAAGCGTGTGGTCTTAAAAATGGCTGAAATCAGTGTTCTAATGACACATATTTAAACATGTGGCCATAAAGCATTTCTTCCTTCCTGTCTTCCTTCCTCTTCTTTCTTCCTTTTGCATACTCTCTCTCTCTCTCTCTCTCTCTCTCTCTCTCTCTCTCTCTCTTTCATTCACTCTAAATGACACATATTCCATCACCATGAAAACCTGTGTGCAACTGCCAGGTGACACAGGCCTATTGTGGAAGGCATAGAGAATATGCAGAAAGTACCAAAGAAAGAAAAACAGTAAACTACCTGCTTAAGCTGGTCTAGTGTTTTCTAATTCTCTGGACTCTAGTCTCTAAATAATTGAACCTTGATCTCATCTGAGGTGAGGAAAATACACACACACAGGTGGCCCAACTTCTAATTATTTCATTCCTGGTGAAAGGCACAGGTGTCAAAGTCTTAAGGATTCCAGTCTTCATTTAGTGAACTAAATCTTTTTTCTTTCTTTTACACAAAGCACCAAAGTGCCCTGTTAATCCAAGGTCGTATGTGTGGCTCCTTTCCTTCTGCACTGTCACTTAAACTAACTCTTTCAGCTGTTATGATTTGTTGCGGCTGCTACTGCTGCTTTGAAAACTTCTGAAATTTTCTAGGACTGTGGTTCTCAGTCTTTCGCTACTTATTGGATCACTTGGGCTTCTCTAAAAACTACTGATGCTCATGTTCCACCAATGGAGATCCCGATGTTATTGATATGGAGTACAGCCTAAGCATTGGGAGTTTTTAAGGATTTCCAGGTAATTCTAATGTGCTGCCAAGTTTGAGAACCACTGTTCTAGGAAGTAGCATCTGATACTGGTTTTCTTACACAGTGCTGAGCTTTTCTAGTTCTGGCCTATCATTCATGAATATTTGATTGGTTTTATTTTTCAGAGAGAGTACATAGTAGGAAGGAATTGTCAACTGCATTAGCCTGAAGAGTGTTATATTAACTTCATGTACCTACTTTTAGTACAGACTGGGGTTGGGGCTTGTATAAAAATAGGACTATTGCAGGATATGTATGTATTGCCACAGAGCACAGGAAACGCCGGAATATAATCTGACAACTCCTTATCCCATTATGCAAACAAATACTTAAACATGAAACATTAAGTATACCCAGATAGAACTGTACATAAAGAACATGTTAACCACAATTGATTATAAAACAAGGTCAAAGTCTTACCTCCATCCTGAGAAGGAGTAATGGCTTAAAATCAAATCTTTAAGTAGTAATAACGATGCAAGTTATAGTGAAACTACATCAACCAACTTTCACTCATTTGGGCTTTGCATTTCTGAAATGAGACAGATATTTCTTACTGCATTTGAATTGATTTTTAAAAATCTGTGGGATTTCTTAAATCAATAATAATTCAAACTAAAATCGTTTTCAAACGGTTTTTATGAAATGAGAAATTTGGGCTAAGTTATTCCTTTAGAGTAGTTATTGGATAAACACCATTATAGCGGCCGGGCGCGGTGGCTCAAGCCTGTAATCCCAGCATTTTGGGAGGCCGAGGCGGGTGGATCACGAGGTCGAGAGATCGAGACCATCCTGGTCAACATGGTGAAAACCCGTCTCTACTAAAAATACAAAAAATTAGCTGGGCATGGTGGCACGTGCCTGTAATCCCAGCTACTCAGGAGGCTGAGGCAGGAGAATTGCCTGAACCCAGGAGGCGGAGGTTGCGGTGAGCCGAGATCGCGCCATTGCACTCCAGCCTGGGTAACAAGGGCGAAACTCCGTCTCAAAAAAAAAAAAAAAAAAAAAAAAAAAACACCATTATAGCAACAGAAACCAAAACGAAAGAAAATTTAATAGGCAGCCATAAAACTCTAGGGTATAGTATTTTTGTAGGTGAATGTTCCCTTTTTATATTTTTATCTACAGGCAAGTATTTTAATAATAATTCCTGTAGGCAAAAATTCTGCTTCATTATAAAATGATATATTGTTATATAGGCCTTCCATGAGTTAATCTTTTTGTTGATATGTCTCATTTTATTAATACTGATATCTTAGTTTATAAGAGATATTACTCCAGAAAGATTATAAGATGTATTTTTTAAAAAGAGTTTCCCATAAGGAAACCTCTCCTAGTTTCTAAAAATTAGTGAGGCTTTGTTATGTTTTAAAATATGCTTACTTTTGGACTTCGCTGTTGATTTTATTTCACCTCCTTTTTAAAAATTTTTTTGTAGAGACAGGTATCACTATGTTGCCCAGGCTAGTTTTGAACTATTGTGCCTCCTTTTATTTTAATTCAGAAGCAATATATGAATATGTTTTTGTTGTAAAATATTGAAAAAAATATACTTTAAAATTCTTTATGATTTCGCTGTTCTACCTCAAAATCCTTCATTTCCCTAGTTATAACTTTTAAACGTTTAATAGCTACTCCTTTAGTATAAATGAGACAGTCTTACATTAAATTGCTCTAAATTCCTTTAACTGCAATGAATATTTCTTGGAGCATTTTCAAAGTGGTATATGAAAGCTTGACCCTTTCTTCTGTAAAGGGTGCATACTAGTCTATAGCTCAGATGTTCCTGGGTTATTCTTCATTTCTATCTTGATTGATCATATGCATCCAATTTTGCATTTTTTCAAACAATGTGATGCTAAACATTCTTATACATTCCTTAATGTATTCATATAAGTTTTGCTAAAACGAGTCTTTCACTTTAACAGGTGATATATATTGCTAATTGCCCTCAAATAGTCTCTGCTGTATTATACTCCTACTACCAGTGTTTGAGCAGGTAGTCAATTCCTTGCATTTTTCTAGTGGTAATAATACCAATCTTTAATTTTTAACAGATGAATAGATGAAAATAGTTCACATATTGTTTTTATTCACTTTTCATTGCTTATTAATAAAGTTAACTTTATTTAGAGTGCTTATTGCCCATTCATATTCCTTTTCTGAAATACACAATCCCTGTCTACCAGGAACGAATACACAGTCCTTATTATAGTATCAGATTGTCTGATAATATTTATCGAGATCTCACAATCCTATTATTAATGATAATAGCAGTCTTCTTCAAACAGGGCTTCTTGTATCAGAATCACCAAAATGCTTATGTAAAATGTAAATTCCAGAGTTTCTGGGTGAGTCGTAATAGCTGGGTGTGAGGACAGGAAATCTGCCTTTTAAGTAAATCCCTCAAAAAATTCTATGAGCACTACGTTCATGAGGAGTAAATTAGACATGCTTTGGGCTTCCTTTTTTTAAACAAACAAACAAAAAAAAAAAAAGCAAAGTGAAGAAATGCTGGGTTAAAGAAGACAAACGCCTTAGTTTCCATGGGGGAAAAAACCGACACAAATTAAATTTAATAATATTCATAAGATCTCTGCAAGTGGCAAATAAGTTGGATCATTTAAAATGCACATTTAAAAATGTTATAATAGCTTATCTTCTGTAAGAGCTGCTCAAGTAATTGCTATTTGTTTTCATAATTAATGGGAACATTCTAATCACAGATAATCTTTCTTTAAAAAAAAAAAAGTAAGTTGCCTGTGCAGCATGCTCACTGCTAGCAGGATTTCCGTCTATGGAAAAGAGGTCCTGGGAAGGAAGCAGGGCACTGAGACCTCATCCATACCTGTGATGAGATGGCATGCTCTGGCCCAGACAGACAAGAAAGGAGGACTGGGAGACATCTGCTAAGCAGAAACATCGTTGAGGAATAAGAGTCAGAGGGAGTGGACAAGAGAGACAGGGTGAAGCAGGAGAAGCTAAGAAAACATCACTACAAAAAATATATATATATATCAAACTCACAGACAGAATGGAGGAGAAAGAAGTAGTAAGGAAAATAGATTAAGAACACACCAACCATTTTCTTAATGCTAAATAGTTCCCAGGTAAATAATTTTTATAATTATGGACCCTTCATTGTGATTGGGTTCTATAATTTTTGATTAACACTTTTGTAACATCTGACATTTATTTGTATTTTGCTTCATTTCTTGCAGGACGGTTTTGTGCAAACTCTTGGAAAATCATTATTTTTATTATTATAGATATTTTTGCCTTATCCTAGAAATTAAACTCCAACATTTCAAGGAGTTGGAGCAAGCTTTTGAAACAAAAGTGGCTTCTGATAAATTATTCACTGTTGGCATTATTATAATCTTACAGTGATCTTCATCTCCTAGTCCTTATTACTTTAAATGAATTTCCCAGTGACCCAGATATGATGAATGCCCTGAATATATTCAATAGAAATTATATGCTAACTAATTGTATTGAATAAAGTGTTAAATCACCATCTTTAAGGTATTATATGAACTGTGAGAAGCTTTTAATTGCTATAATCAGTATTTTTTTAAATAACTGGCACTTATAGAAATAATCCGCTGATTCTTATATTCAGCTCACATTTAAGCTTTTATTTCCCGTCCAAAATAGGAAGCAACAACTCTTAGATATGACACAAGATACAAGAAGCATGGTTAGAAGCAGGATGCAGGCTGAGAGTGGTGGCTTACCCCGGTAATCCCAGCACTTTGGGAGGACAAGGCGGGTGGATCATCTGAGGTCAGGCGTTCAAGACCAGCATGGCCAGCATGGTGAAACCCTGTCTCCACTAAAAATACAAAAAATTATCCAAGCATGGTGGCAGGTGCCCGTAATCCCAGCCACTTGGCAGGCTGAGGCAGGAGAATCACTTGAGCCCGGGAGGTGGAGATTGCTGTGTGTCAAGATGGCATCATAGCACTCCAGCCTGGGAAACAAGAGTGAAACTCTGTCGCAACAACAACAAAAAAAGGCAAACGAACAACAAAACACACAAAGAAGCAAGTTGCTAAATGTTGCCATGTAGAAGGAGAACAAAGGAGTTTACAATTTCTCAGGATTTTTTTTTTTTTTTGAGAAATATCACAATGAAACATTTTTCTAGTGAAGATGTCTTGTAGGTCAGGCCACACATGTGCAAATAAACTTAAGGAAGTTCACTGATTATAATTGCATGCATTTATCATTTCACAGCTCTAAGAATGTCTCCAAAACATGTATTGATTCTATTTCTGTATCTTAAATTTCAATGATGTATGTTTAGTGATGACCTTGAACTTCTAATTATAGGCCACAATCTTGATTGTTATTTGACCTTCATTATTAAGTTTATAAATAAAAGCTGCTAAATTGCCTTCAAATGCTTCCAAGTTAAAAGCATTTTAATGGATGTTACCTATTTCTGGATTTAAGGCCTAAACCAAAACTAGCTACTCTAAAATTTGTTTGTTATCTCACTGTAATTTTTACTTTATAAGAGCTCATACTAATTCCTATATTATCGTGAAAAATAATTCTCTTCAACTAAAACCAAAGAGGCTTTATGGATAACCCTTTATTATGTAAGAAAGGGAAAATAATATGAAAAATTATAACTGTAATTAACTTTGTGGTCCACTTCATTTCATTAAATTGAAGAAGAATGAAAATTGGAACTTGGAGGAACATACTACAGTGATAATGCAATTGGAAAATCCTACTATATGGTGTAGCACAACCAAACATCAGCTCTGATGTAACAGAGACACAAGTTCAAATCTTGGCTCTACTTATGGTGCTTTCTGCAGCATTTTATTTACTGCAAAGGAGGAGGAGGAGGAACCTACCTGGCATGATTGCTGAATGGAATACCTAAGAATGAGATAATTTGAATATAAATCTGGTTACCATTTTTGCGGCATAATCATGCTGATGGTGATGATAACCACTAATCTTTATGGGTTTCCTATGAATAAGGTACTATATAACATTGCTTAAGTTGCTGAATTGACATTTTTATATTGCATTCTTATAAATGTGCTATAAAGAAGATATTCCTTATTGGCTCCATTTTACAGATAAGGATGTTGAATCTCAGAGATACCAAGCAACTTGCTTAAACAATTGAAGATTACTGGGAATTGTGTGAGACCTTGGTGAAAGGAGAAAACAAAGAATGGAAAGGTAAGGGATGGGAAGGCAAGGAATTATGGAATGATGACGTCAAAAAGCCTTAAGACCTCTAGTGCTCCACAGCATGAAAGTAGTAGAAACAGAATTCAGGTATAAGCATTTTGAGTCCAAAGCCTGCACTTAAGCAACACCACCTCATCTATGTTATTACAAAGATCACAAGCACGTACTTAACCCAGCAACTAAGCAAGAACTTGATTGAGTGAGGAGCTTCAGCAGTGTAGGATGAATTGATTAGAGTGGAAACAATCTAACAGGTGAAAGATCATTTAGGAAGCCATTGCAAATGCAGGGGGAGAGCGTCTGAGCTAGGAGACAAAATTATTTTAAAGGCATTTCACTGGCAATATATTGCCTTAGAGTTGGTTGGCTGCCTATGCCACAGGACTGGAGAGGATGGGTACTTAAATCCATGGTAAACTTGTTACTGAAGTATTTGTTCCTATCAATGTAACACACATTGGAGAGGTACCAGGAAGGACGCTGGAGGGAGAGGAGGAAGGAGAGGAATGGAGAGAGGTACTAAAAGCTTCGAAAATAAAGTTCCTGCCCTTCGCAGGGCTTAACATTTCATTGAAGAAACTCAATGGACAGAGACTGGAACATGTGAATTGATTGGAGACAACTGAAGATTACTGGGAATTGCGTGAGGCCTCGGCGAAAGGAGAAAACAAAGAATAGAGAGGTAAGGTGTGGGAAGGCTGGGAATTACGGAATGCTGACGCCAAAATGTCTTCAAGACCTCTAGTGTAATCTGCTCAGACTGTGCATCACTGACACTGAAATACCAACCAAATCATAGGGTTTCAAAGCCTCCACCTGCCTTGCTTCTAATATCTTCTCTTCCCTTCTTTGCCTTTTGACCTACCATAGTCTGTTCACAAACACGAGTTAATCTTATCACTTTTGAAGAAGTCTCTGGATAAAACAAGCTTGTTGTTTTAAACTGTGGAACAAAATGAGAAAATGCCTCAATGCAAGGGGTTTGGCACAATTCTTGGCACATAGTTAAGAATCACTAATTATTATAATTAATTTCTAAAGTGACAAAGATATTTCGAACAACATATTTTGTAACTGAAAATTTCCACACAAAAAAGTTGGGGGTAGAAAGTTGAGGATTGCGGCTGTAACACTGCTTTTCACAGGTGCAGATTACGTTCAGGACTCCCAGGGCTCAGGCTTGCTCTCCTCTCCAGCCCGCTTGTTCAATCTCCTCTCCAGCTTCCACGCTGCTGTGGGCTGTGCTAGCATCCTATCCATTCTACCCGCTCCAGCTGGAGGGAGGCTCCAGTGCCAGGGTGGTATTTTCGAAAGGGCAGTCTGCCACGAGACCCTTTCATTTATTGAAATAAGCGTTTGTACGAATAACCTAGCATAAACAGCACCAATAAAAATGAAATGTCACGGAGAATCAGAAATACCATTTCTTAGATTCATGGTAACTAAATCTGTCAGAATAGTATTTTGCTAAAATGCTGAAATCAGTGATCCATGAAAATGAATGCAGCTTCTAAGCTGTTCTTCGCTGCCTGTTTTGTTTTAAAACAAGGGTTGGTGAATTTTTTCTAAAAAGGGACATGTAAATATTTAGGTTTTGCGGGCCATACTCTGTTGCAGCCATTTACTCTGCTGTGTAGTACAAAAGCAGCCATAGACAATGTGTAAACAAATGAGTTTAGCTCATTTGTATTGGAGTTTAGCTTTGTTCCAATAAAACTTTATGGACACTGAAACTGAAATTTATATAATTTTTATGTGTAATGTAATATTTTTCTTTTGAACTTTTCCTGTCATTTAAAAATATATGTTACCCTTTGCTCAGAGGCGGTACAAAAGCAGTTGGCAGGGTGGATTTGGCTTGCAGGTTGTGGATTGCCAACTCCTATTCTAAAAATTATTCATTTTTAATTCTAGGAAGAGAGACTGCCTAGATAGCAGCATAAGTCTGGCCACAATATACAATGCAATTGTCAGAATTCAGCCAGCTTGTATACCAGTATTCATAGCAGCATTATTCATAGCAGCAAGAGGTGGAAGCAACCCAGTGACCATCAACAAATGAATAAAAAAAACATGGTATACACACATGATGGAATATTATTTAGACTTAAAAAAGAAGGAAATTCTGACATACACTACAACATGGATGAACCTTAAGGGCATTGTACAAAGTGAAATAAGCCAGCCACAAAAAGACAAATACTGTGTAATTTTAATTATGTAAGGTACCTAGAGCAGTTAAGTTCATAGAGACAGAAAGTAGTATGGTGGCTGCCAGGTGCTGGGAGTGAGGGAGATTAAGGAGTTGATATTTAATGAGTATGGAGTTTTAGTTTTATAAGATGGAAAGAGTTCTAGAGATTGGTTTCACAATGACGTGGATGAACTTCGCTTTATCTAATTGTACAAATGAAAAATGATTAAGATGGTGAATTTTACGTTTGACTACATTCAAAATACTGTTGTTTTTTTTTTTTTTTTTTCTTTGAGACAGAGTTTCGCTCTTGTTACCCAGGCTGGAGTGCAATGGTGCGATCTCGGCTCACCACAATCTCCGCCTCCTGGGTTCAGGCAATTCTCCTGCCTCAGCCTCCTGAGTAGCTGGGATTACAGGCACACGCCACCATGCCCAGCTAATTTTTTGTATTTTTAGTAGAGACGGGGTTTCACCATGTTGACCAGAATGGTCTCGATCTCTCGACCTCATGATCCACCCACCTCGGCCTCCCAAAGTGCTGGGATTACAGGCTTGAGCCATCGCGCCAGGCTCAAAATACTGTTTTTAACAAAATAGGTAGCTTAGTATTTTACTCACTGTAAATTACACATTCTATCCAAACTGAATTATCAATATGCACAGTTTGCAGTGGATATCTCCAGTTCACATGTCATTTCCATGTTACCTCTCACTATTTCATTTTAGCCACATTGCTGAAGGAAATAACCACACTGTTCAGTCCAAAAAGTGCTTTTTAAAACCACCTATACATGCCAAAATATCACTTGGAAAGTATGAATTCAAGCATGATTGAAACGCAGTTCCCACATGTGATAGGTTAATTTGTGGGCCCCAATTAATCATTCTCCTGTAGTAGTAGTATGAATTCACATCCTTGTCATGGCTCATGGCAAGTTGAATATAATCCTCACTCCCTGACTTTGGGCTTATCCATGTGACTTGCTTTGGCATCTGGGATGTTGGTGGACGTGAGGACACTGGAGACTTAAAATGTGCTTGCATTTCTGCCATTGCCAGAAAAATATTTCAGAATGAGACACAAGGAGCAGACGCAACTGGGCTAGAAGCCAAAAGCCCTGCCTAACCCAGACTAGCCAAGGTTTGCAAAACCCCAATCCATCCACAGACCTGTGAAGATGAAAATGAATGGCATGTTCTTTAAAGCAACACAAAATTATTATGGTTAGCGGAACATGACTGATAGATTATCTTTCAGAGGCATACAGGTTAATGTAGGTTCATGGAAATGATTCTATTCTCTTCTCCTAAACTCATCTCCAAAAAGCAGTGGTTCTTACACTTTAGTAAGCATAAGAATAATTTGATTTTAAGTATTTTTCCATACGTTCATTGGCCACTTGCATGTCTTCTTTTGAGAAGTGCCTACCTTTTAGTGAAGTTATTTGATTTTGCTTATTGAACTAAGTTTCTTAAGAATTTTGGTTATTAGACCTTTATCAGATGCATAGTTTGTGAATATTTTCTCCCATTCTGTAGGGTGTCTGTTTACTCTTTTGATAGTTTTTTTGACTGTGCAGAAGCTCTAGTTTAATTAGGTCTTACTTGTCAATTGTTGTTTTTGTAGCAATTCCTTTTGAGGATTTAGTCATAAATTATTTGCCAAAGCTGATGTCCAGAATGATATTCCTAGTAAAGATGGGAATGATAAACACTGGGGACTACCAGACAAGGAAACGAGGAGGGAGGGTAAGGACTGAAAAAACACGGCTAAAAAGCTCTTGGGTGCTATGCTCACTACCTAGGTAATGGGATCAATCGTAGTCCAAACCTTAGCATCACGTAATGTATCTAATGTAACAAACTTGCGCATGCACTCCCTGAATCTAAAATAGAAGTTGAAATAATTTAACAAATTGAGAAGCATGTTAAAATTCTGGGTTCTCAGGGACCCCAAAGATTCTGCTGTAGTAGGCATGGGATAAATTTCAGAAATCTGCATTTTTGTAAGCACCCAAAACAATTCTGACGCAGAAGAACCTAGGTTTGTGATAGTTTCACTGTGTTATAGTGTATTAGTGAGGGAGAAAGAGTTTTGCATGTAAAATCTCACGGGGACAAGAGAGAGTTGATAGCAGAAAAGCAAAGGAAAACAACATTTGTATAAAAACATCTGTATGTAATCTCTGGAACTGGGCAAGTGATCCCCTATACAGGAAGGTTTGAGGGAATCATCAGGACAAGCCAAAGTGGCTCCACAGCTCACCTCCTTTGCCTTCTTCTGGCCTGGACTTCAGCCAGTGGAGTCATTCCTCTAGGGCAGGTGGAAGTCCATCTTAATTCCTTCTGTTATTAACACAGTCCTTGACTCTCAGCAGATCAGATGTGACTTTCTAAATTCCTCTGTAGCGAATATTTCCCCTTCCAGCCTTTCCCCTTTCTATACCTCTCCACTGCCAATCTCCTCATATAACTCTTCTGCCTGAGTATCTACAGTCACTATTCACCAACTCTTTGGTGTGATCGCCAATACTTATTTAAAATTATTTATGTTTTTTTTTTTATGACAAAATAAATGCGTTGTTAAGGCTATCACCTGACTGTCACTCGAGTTAGAGGGCTTTTCCATCTCATCACAAGTTTGATTACTTCCACAACACCTTGTGTGATAACTGTCTTATTCCGGACCACTAACCCCTTTTACTATATTTAGCTTAGGTTCTATTTAGCAGTTTCTCAAATACCATGTTTTCCAAATTAGAAAAGTATACTTACATTTGTTTGATGTCTTCTACTATAACTAGAATACATTTGATTGTACAGTACCTGGTGAACCAAATTGAATTATAGCATGAAATTAAAATATATGATGACCAGAAATAATAATATCAGTACACCATAAGAAAAACTGAAAGTTAATTGAGAAATTTCTATGCTCTGGGAAGTATGGTAAGAACTTAATTGCACTTTATGTTTTATTTAATCCTCACAACAACAGAGGGAAAAAGTACTCATAGTATTTCCATTTGACAGGTAATAAAATAGAGGGGACTGGGCCTGGTATCTCATGCCTGTAATCCTGGCACTTTGGCAGGCCAAGGTGGGTGGATCACCTGAGGTCAGGAGTTTGAGACCAGCCTGGCCAACATGGTGAAACCCCATCTCTATTAAAAGTACAAAAAATTAGCTGGACACATATAGTCCCAGCTACTCGGGAGGTTGAGGCAGGAAAATTGCTGAACCTGAAGGGCAGAGGTTGCAGTGAGCCGAGATAGCACCATTGCACTCCAGTCTGGGCTAAAGAATGAAACTCTGTCTCAAAAAAACAGAGGATGAGATTTTTCTAAGGTAACAGTGCTTTCTGGTGAGAACTTAACTCTCAGAGACAGAGCAGTTTTTCTACCCTGCCTCCATTTGAATAGAGTTATTGGCAATGAGGAGTTTTCCTTTTCTTTAAATTTTTCTTTTAATAAAATGCTTTCAAAATTTCTTGTTACATTAAAAATATTATGAAGAGTGCTTAAGAGTGTAAAATTATAAAATTCGAGTGCTGGTTTCAAAACACCATTCTACCATTTAATAACTAATGTATTTTATGTTTTGACAATTAAAGAGGAAACTCCATTTGAAGAGCGTAGGTCAGAGGCTGATACAGTAGGCAATTTAGAAATGTTTGCTAACAGGATGATGATGATGATGACGATGACATTATCCAGAGGTCTTCCTTCCAAAGAGGCAAAAAATTTTAGGTTGTAGTCCTTATTCTGTGGGGAAAAAACATGATGAAGACCCTTTATTTCATATTTATTTTACCTGTATATTTTGCAGCTGAGAGTTCTAGGCATGGTGACTCCCTAGGATGACTTGCAGAATAAGTGACTCAGCATCTTCAGAAATACATGGGCTCAAACTTTCTGAATACTAAAACATTTGATTAATTTCTTAAATCAAGATAGATTCACATGTACATGACATTACACAAAACAAACCCATTCTGAGATGGAGTCTTATAAACTAGGCTGAACTCTGTGTACGTTAAATTGAAGGAAATCCTAAAACTGAAAACTGCACTAAATCTACCACCCATCTTCCTATTTTCTTCTATTCAGTATAGCAGTTCTGGTAGGTTTTTATTTTCTCACTGAAGACTGCACTACTCTTAAATAAACATGATTATAGCCTAGAAGAGCTACAGACTGCTTCAGATGCTAAAAATAAAATAGTTAAAATGGAGAGACTTCAATTTGATGCGGGCTGCTCAACAATTTAACTTCTAATTGTCTTGTGGTTATTCCACAACTAGGAATTGACCATATTCCGTTTAAGGGAGATTGAAGGTCTCAGGAAAAATAAGAAATGAAGTGGAAGTTTTCTTCCCAAATTTTGATCTCTAGAAAAATGAGCCAAAATAGTCATATTTTGACTGTAAAATAAAAATATGAAATCTTAAGTCACATCTTGAAATCTTCTCTTTTTAAAAATGGCTTAGTATTCTCCTAGTCATGGAGATTAATGCAAAAAAAGTTGCATGTTAGTAATGGTGTTTCAACCAAAACATTCGCTTTTTATTGAGAGTGACAAAAGCAAATAGTTCTTAATAACATAAAATTCATTTGAAGTTCTTTCTCAGTTTCCATTTCAATTGTGAAAAATTCTCAGTGCCATTAACCTGATAATTTTCTAACTTCCTTTTATACCTTCAGGAACATGCCATTTCTTTATATAATAAAACAAATTTTGAGTATTTATGTTTCTTTTGGCTTGTGATATTGAATTGAAATTAAGCAATGAATTATTTGATAATTCAGTGTGAAAGCAAGTAAATTGTTTTTCATATCATGGTGCAAAGACCATTTTAAAAGGATTCATGTGAATAGAATAGAATAAATATACATATTTATGAAAAATATAACTATATATATTTATAGTCTCACCACCCCCAGACCTAAATCCATAGTTATTTGGATTTACATAACATTTAGATATTATTAGCAGCCCAATCCCAAACATGCTGAAATAAAGTCTAGGTTATTGGGTGGATAGTGCAAAGTGAGTTTAACAACTGAAGTGAACAATCTAGTTCTCAAAATGGACTGGATGACATATTTTACTGACCTCAGATTCTTTATATGGATTTCTTTCCTCTTCCTACTCCTTACACATCAGTCATTAGTATCTGTTGGGGCTTTATTCTTATCTGTTTCTTCAACTCTCACTTTACCTGCTTTCTCTAGGCAGTTTGATCTTTGCACAGAGTTTTGACTACACCTACGCACATTCTAATTGTGTGTGTGTATTCAACATGTGCCTAAGCCTATGCACATAGGCAGGTTATATATGCGTGAGTACATAAATATATATGTATGTTATATAGGTTTGGGGGTATATATGTCTGTGTGTGTGGGCTGCTGTGATGTGCTTGTGTGTTGTATGTGTGGGCTGCTGTGATGTGGCTGGGTCAAGCTGTCTGCCAGTGAGGGAGTAGCGTGGGCAGACTCAGAAGGGCAGGCAGAGAGGGGCCCTGAGGTGGAGCTGGGCCCCCGGAGGTGCAGTGCTTCCACATGGAGTGCAGCGGCCCCTGGGCGGCAAAGATGGGGCCATGTTTTGGGGACCTGGGGTGGGAAGTGGGAGGGGCACCCACTTTGGGGACTCGACCAGCAGCACAGCCACCATGCCCACTCCAATGGTGTCAGGTTCTTGTGCCTTGGGAGAAGGATGTGTGCGGCTGCCTAGGACTGCCACCCCTCTGAGCCTGACCCTCCTGGCAGCTGGGACTGAGGCCTGCTATTCACTCCCAGAGGCACCCTCTGCCACCTGGCAGGGCTGTAAGCTGGGTGAGGGGTAGCCTCAGGAAGAACTTGTGGGGACATCACCCCTGTCCGATGCCAGCCCAGGCCCACCGAGGATCTGGAACCCCCACCCCAGGATGCAAGGAGGTATGACTGGGGCTGCCTGCAACCTCCATGGGGTGGGTGAGAGTCCCGCCCTCCCAGGTGCAGGACCCAGGCTTCTCTGCACTCTGCACTCTTGGGGGATGGAAAGAAATGACCTTTCCCCGAAGGCTCAGGGGTATCTGCTCCCACTGCCTAGTGTCTCCCTGCTCCCTGTGTCTGGTCTGATCTCAGAGCAGGGTTGGGGCCAAGCCCAGGCACTGTTACAACCTGGCCAGGTTGCATATGCTTGGGGCAGCACTGACACACCATAAGGGCAGCTCAGCTGGCCTGCAGGTGCCCCTTGGCAAAGCAGCCTGAGCACCATAGATAGGGACAGAAGACAGGCTCCTGGGTGGAAGGGGGTGTTCCCCAGTGAGGCCCCACTTTCAGGCCACAGGGGACCTGAAGGCTGGGGGCTAGGCTGCCAATCCCACTGACCAGAGTGGGAACTTGTGTTGCCTTTTCTGGGCCCATCCATGGCTGCCATAGACCAATCAGTGCACACTTTCTTCCCTCTGAGACCCATAATTGCCCTAGGCTCAGCTGGAGCAGAGGAGAGGATGGGATGATCAGCTGCAGAGAGGAGCTATCCTTTCCACTGAGATCTGAAGACTTGGTAGGACCTACCTGCATAAAGGAGCTATCGTCTCTGCTAGAAGGTGAACACTTGTCGTGACACACTGGCTGCAGAAAGGAGCTGCCCACTGTGGGTCTCCTCTGAGCTGTTCTGTTATTCAATCAAGCTCCCCTTCATCTTGCTCACCCTCTACTTGTCTGCATACCTCATTCTTCCTGGTCACAGGACAAGATCTTGGGACCTGCTGAATGGTGAGGCTAAAAGAGCTATAACACCAACAGGGCTGAAACATACCCATTGCTCATCACGTTGTAGATGAAAAGAAAGAGAGAAGAGCTGTGGCCCTCTGGGGATCCCAGACCTGGGGGATCCCTGAGTCACGGCTGTGACTCCCTCTTTGGGACTCTGCAGTTTTTGGCATCTCCAAGCTTTCGGGTACCACCATGTTTCCTGATGCCAGCTGTGGAAGCTCCTTGGGGTGTGCTTGGTCTAGCCAAAGCCTTGCAGAGGGCTGGTGCCCATGCCAGAACCTGGAGCTTCCCAGCCTGCTGCAGCAGCTGGTGTGTCTCCACTCCATGCCTGACTTGCCCTTGGCAGGCATGAGAACCAGGCCAGTAGCATGAGCTAAGCTCAGCCTGCCAGGCCGAGTGGGTGGAATGAACCCAGTGGGCCTCAGCAAAACTCAGGCAAAGGCATCGCCAGACACAGAGGTTTCTGGCCAGAAAAGCAACAACCTAAAGATCCCATAACATTAGCATCTCTTTCAGTTCTGATTACATATTGTGGTGTAACAAACTATCTCAAAACTCAGTGGCTTGAAATGACAACGCTGTTATTATATTTGATGATTTTGTGGGCAGGGCTGAATTGGCTGATTCCTGATACAATGCATGGACATTTGGTGATATTTGCAGACTGAGCACTGTTAAGACAAAAACTTTAGACATAATAAATTTAACATTATTTATTTGAATAAATAAATACTCATAAATTGAGCAGCACTTTACACCAAAAGAGGTTCAGAGAGCTCCTCCCAGCAGTGAGAGCTGTGAACTTTTATAAGAACATGAAAGTGAAGTAAAGAAAACTCCTGATTGGCTACAGTCAGGCATCTGCCTAATTATCTGGGCATGGTGTAATGAGGCATTTGCCTTATTTGGGTGTGGGTCTGATCAGTTGGCTGCCTATAATTGGCTGAAACATGGCTGTTTGTGTTTAGCAGAAACCCAGATATTTGTTACAAAAAATACAGTCAAGTTAGCTTTTGATTTGTTTATTTAACTAAGTTAGATTAGTTTGTTATGTAGAAACTTAAAGTACAGAGGCAACCTTGGGCTAATTTAACAGCAGGTTTAAGAGTCTAACATGTATTACTTAAAAGCCAGCACATTGATGGAGATTGCTGAAAGGCAGGGCTCAGATGGACCCCTCTCTTTCTCCATTTAGTCTCAAGGACTTTCCACATGGTCTTTCCAGGAGAATAATGGGACCTTGTACATGGCAGCTTAGGGCTCCAAGAGACCAAGGCAGAAACCTACCAGACCTCTTAAAACTAGACTCTGGATGATACAGCAAAACTTCTTTTGCACTTAAAGCCACAATCCACCCCAGATTCAAGCAGAGGTAAATAGACCCCACCTTGCAATGTGAGGAGAGTCAAAAAATTTATGGTCACTTTGAATTTACCACCACATTCTAAATTTTACATAAATATTGTCTGTATTTATGTTATTACTGTATAATTATTTATTTACATGTCAGACTGTGAGTTCTTTGAAGGTCAAGAACTTTGCCTTACTCATCTTTGTATTCCAGAACCCAGAACCATACATAGTTTTGTTGCATTAATCATGTTGCTAGTCCTTACTCTTTTGGGACAAATGGCTGCTTTGGGAGTCTCCATTGTAACAGAAGGGCAGGGCAGTATTTCAAATATCTGGAAGTTTTATCCAGTTCTGCACACCAGCAAGAACTCTTCCATTTTGTTCTGTGATAATTTTTTTCTCTAAATGTTTCTTTTAAGAACCATAGCCAGTAATATGTTCCCTGTCAGCTTCTTCTCAATGATTCTAGGATAAAATGTTGGAAAACCAAGGTGAACTATTTGAGATTTCTTTACCTTTTGTTACTGATTAGCAAAATTGAGCCTGGGAATCAGCAGAGAAAGGAAGTTTTTAACAACAGGAGAATGAGGAGCTAGCTTTAAAAAAAAATCTCATAACTTAAATATATTTTGGGAGAAAAATTGGTTGATGGATAATTCATCACTCAGAAATTGCCAGATGATATGTATGATTTGATGGATGTTCTTTTACTTCATATTATTAACTCTAACCTTACTCAAAGCATTTGACTTTCTGTTTCCTCGTTTATAAATTATACAGGTATATTAATATAAAAAGTAATTATGGTTTTTATGTTTCCATGGCTAATAGTAGAGAAACACTATCTAGTTTTAGAAGAAATTTTCAAAACAGTCAAGGATGCTTTTGATTGTAGATTAAATGACTGTCATCTACTCACTACCTCCTTCATTTCAATGTAAACATATCATTTGGTTTTGAAAACCGGACAGAATTTTTTCTATGAAGACTAATTTCTCATTTCCCAAACTTGATTAACCTTAAGTCTTACCTTAAAATATAAATTCATCAGGAAATCTTTAGAGGGAGAAACCTAAGAATTGTCCAAGGTTGATTCTTACAATCAGGCAAATTTCAAAACCACTGTCATAAAACCCATAACCCCTCAGTTAATCTAAGAAAATTTCTAAGCTATTTAGTTAGAAAAAAATTCTAGACTATTGAATTTAGAAAGAAATAGGAATTTCTAAATTTATAAGGAATTGTTCTGAAATAGTTTTCACAAGGAGAATCAGACTGAACTGAAGAAATAATCAAATGCATTTATTTCTCATGAAGATTTAACACATATGGAAAAGAGCTGAAGAGGTCATCTCCATCCCTCATGTTATAGACTAAATGTTTGTGCTCCCACCCTCAATTCGTATTTTGAAATCCTAACCCCAAATGAGATGGTATTTGGCTGGCCTTTGGAAAGTAATCAGGTTTAAATGAGGCCATGAGACTGTGGCCCCATGATGGGATTACTGTCCTTAAGAGAAGAGGAAGAGATGCCAGAGCTACCTATTTTTCCAACATATGAGGACACTGCAAAAAGATGGCCATGTGTAAGACAGGTAGTGTCCCTTCACAACAAACAGAATCTGCTGGCACTCACATCTTGGACTTCCCCACCTCCAGAACTGTTAAAAAAAAGGAGAATCTGCTGTTTAATCACCCAGTCTATGAAACTTTGTTATATCAGCCAAGCTGGCATCCCACTTTATAGATAGTAAAACTCAGGCTCAGTTTTTTTCAGTTTTTGTTTTTATTATTGTTATTACTAAAACTCCTTAAACAGTCTTCTCTACAAGAGGGAAATCATCACTAATCTATCCCACCCTTCCATATTCCACGTAGGCACCTTGTATCCACTTATGTTATTGCTGCATGCTGATTTATGTTTAAGTCCCAATCTGTGCCTCCAGAATTTTGATTCAGCACACGATGAAAACACTGAGAACTCTTTGGGAGAATAGTTGTGGTAGTCACAGTGAGGAGTAGTTACGGGGTAAACTTGTTTTGGGGGCTGGACTTTAGAAAATGATTGAGTATATCTAATTCAATTAAATGTATTTTTAAAAGCTGTACTTTTTTAACGTCTGTACTTAAGAATTGTACAGAAGAAGCTGTACATTTTTTAATGTACAGCTTTTAAAAATACATTTAACTGAATTAGATATAGTCAGTAAAAGCTGTACATTTTTTAACTTAATTTTTTAAGTTAAAGAGAAGAATTTGTTTTACTAATGATTCCTTCAAGTACAAATCTAGTTACAATATCTATCTAAATTATCCTTTTGGTGATTATTTATTTTGATATTTACAAGCATAGGATTAAGCACAATAGTTTTTTTTTCTTTATAAATCTCCCTTTGTATCCAATAAAAAGAATATATACTTCAAAATAGAATCCTTCTTGAAAAATAAAAAAAGAGGTTGATCATTTTCTTTTTTCATTTACGTCAGTAGTCCCTAAATGAAAGTCATTTTCCTCTAGGGAACAAAATCAGTGCTATACTCAGAAAAAAATGTGGTTATAGGATGAGGTCACTAATAATAAAATGTTGATAAAAAACAATGCTGGTTATTCCAGGTCATGTCAGATAAAATATTTGTGGGTATTAGAAAATTTACATGCTATGAATTATATAAAAGTCTTTGGACTTGGAAACATCTGGATTTTAACCCTTCTCTAATCTGTCTTTTATGAGAACCTAGGCATGTTATTTTATCTTTCTGAGTCTCATATTCCTCATCTGTAAAATAAGCCTGATAAAAATTTTATCCATCTCCTGAGATCCCTGTGATAATTAGATGAGTTATTGCATACTTTATATATAGAACTGTGCCTGGCATATAATAAGTGCTCAAGAGATGTAAATGATTTCTGGTTATTTATTGAAAGAATGGAGATAACCCAAACCTTTGCATTTACATTGATATATTAGCTTTTGGTACCATAGAGAGTCACCTGAACTTTGTAATTCAATTTTTAAAGCACTGTTAATGTATTTGATTCTAACATAAGAAGTCAATTGCACACTGAATATAAATGGAGTATTCCTAAAAATTTCTTAGCAATTGACCATCTCTGTGATCTGCTAAAGGTCATTGATTTTTCCCTTTGTCTTAACATTCTGGGATGCCCACATGCAAGTTCAGGGATTAATGTGATAAAACCCTTTCCAAGTTTTTTTATTTTTATTTTTATTTTTTATTTTATTTATTTATTTATTTATTTTAAGAAGAGTTCAGGAATTAATAGAAAGGCAGAACAGAGTTGGGCATACAAGTCTAAATCAGGAGACTTAACCACCTATATGACTGGGGTCAATCCACCTGTCCATTCTATATACAATGTCCAGAGCCCACCATTTTGAGCTGCCAGATATTACTTTGGAATTCCCTGCTTCTGTCATTAGTACTTTCATTTCCTTACACCCAGATTTTAAAATCTTATGTCTATATCTTATTAAATGCCAAATAAAGACCTTTTTTTAAAATCCCTCATACACATTCTTAACACTCACTCCATGTTGATTCTCATTTAGACCATTATCTTTGGCATGGGGTTTGTGACAAAAATCTTTACAACTATTTAAACTGTGTCTGATCTCTTCCTACTCTGATGCATCCCACACCCGCTACTGATTCAATCTTCATAAGGCAGAGCTACCTGGCTTCAATGTGGCTTTTCTGTCTTTACTCCAATATTTGCCATCATATCTTATTATTTTAGTCCAACAAGTCTGATCATTCACTGTTCTCCAGAAATGTTTGGAGTATTTCCCAATTATTACCTTTGCTTTTGCCATTGCCTTGAATCTCTTATGCATGCCTCATGTCATTTTTTTTATTCATAAGATATATTGGATATACCTGTCTCCTATAAAGCCTGATGGATTCCCCATAATCAAAGTGATCTCTTTTCTCTTTAATCCAGCATAACACTTAGTCATACTCTCCCCCGCTTCTCTTTTTTTTAATGTGGAAAACACAGGTTTTAGTATCAAATAAACCTCAATTCACTTACTATGTGACATTAGGCAAGTTTTGTGACTTCACAGAATCATAGATTTGTCTATATAATGGAAAGTGGTATAAGAGCAAAATTTACCTTGGAGAGTTATTGTGAGAGTAAAATGCAACAAAGCTTATAAAAAGACCAATCTAAAATTGAAACAAGGATGAATATTATTTTACTCATAGTAAATGAAATACGAATTAAAGTATATAATAAAATAAGACATGCCTTATAAGTGGCAGAGGCTCAATAATTGTCGACTTGAATTTAAAGTAAAAAAAGAAATTATCATTTAAAAATTTTTCTTCCACCATTAGTCAGACTACCTCCGACTGTCCTAAGAATGACTGCATTGTCCAGTCTTAGAGAGGTTTTTCTGCACAAATAACCAAGAGATGTCTGTTACTATGAACCTACCATAGTAACAAACAAATTTAAAAGTAGCTGAAAAATTAGAGCAGGAAATAAGTACCCAAAGCCTGCCAACTGTCAGCAAAATGCTAACTTGCTTGAATATTTCCTTGGTTTCTGTTTTAAAAACATGAGGTTTGAAGTACTAAAATTTGTGATCCAAAACTAAAGATAGTAAGACACAAATAACAGTGTAAATGTTTTGGTTGTGTAACCCATCTTACTTTGGTTGATGGAACTTGGGGAAACTGATGGTGATGTCCATGACTGTTCAATCATTGACACATCTTGTATTATGCAAGTATGGAACTGGGCACTACAAAAGGCTGTTCCCATTAGGAAAGTTTGACCTGGGTGCCATTTATGACTCAGAATTTGATGTTACCATGGCAAATGAAATGAAGTTCAGGAGAGACCATATTCCTTAACCTAAGTACATCACCAATAAAACTGATTCTAAGATCATTACCTTTCTATGAGGCCTATAGTCAACATTCCAAACCCTAGACAGTCAATAAACAGAAAAGATAATTTGGCACAAGCCAATGAGAAGAGGAATCCATTTAGTTTCACAGTGGGGCTGACCCTAAAGAGGACTAGGAAAATTCCAATTGAGGATTTACCTAGTAGATCTTCCCTCATGTTTGCTATTAACATGTTCATTTTCGATTTCTGAGTTGAGTTGCTTCCCCTGTGACCTTCTATTCTATTCACTCTCTTTCTTTTTGGCCTTTTTAGTTCATGTTGGGGACTGAGCTCTTTCTGTAATGAGCATTCAGCATCAGTCAATAGCTAAGGCTTAGCTATTGAGAATACTCAATAGGTTTTGGTTGCAATGTATTTCAGTAAATAATTTATTACATCATTACATAACCATTAGATAATACTCAATGCATTCTAATTAGGAATCTTTTATAGAAAATATATTCAGGTGTATAACATAACTGAATTTTTACCTTCCCTCCATTTTTTTCCTTTCCTTTAGATTTCTACATCTATAAAATGGATAGTAGTAAACTTCTTTGAGAATCTCTTTGAGGTTTAAATAAGAAAATTCATGCACAGTTCCTCGTGCCTCATAACTGGCCTATAAATTTTAGTTATGATTTTAAGACATTGCCTGTCTCATTATGTCAGTCAGCAAATATTTATTGAAAATCTATTTTGCATGAGGTCTAGAGGTTACAGAACTGTAATCATTGCCCTCAAGAGAATCTCAAGCTAAAATGAGCTATATGATAACTCACAAAACAAGACCAAATTCATCAGACACCACGAGAGCTTTGAAGGGAATCATCTAGGTCAATCAGATATTGAGGAAGAAGGTGTCAGGAAGGCTGCAGAAAGGTGGCAGCTTGTTAGGGATGTCTTGAAGGATTTCATACATTAAAAAGAGGTTTGACAATAAAAATGGTAGAAGGAAAACGCTGAAAAGGCCCAGAGATCAGAGAAAGACTAGAGTGTCTGGGAGATTAAAAGGGGCTCTGCTAAACAATTTAGACTTGGGGGGTGTTGGGGAGAAATGAGACTGGCCATTTGCCCCAGTCATAATGGTTGAGAGCTTTTTATGACAGAATGAGAAGGATGGATTTCATCCTGAATAAAAGAGGGAAGCCAAGGCCCAGAAGTTTTAAGAGAAGGCTGAGGAATGACAGGATGATACAAAAACAAGAGACAGCAGCTCATGTTAAAATCGCAACAGCTCATGTTAAAAGAGGTGAGCTAGCAAAGAGAACAAAGAGGAAGGTTCAGTCTGAGTGTTCTGTGGAAGTCCTTTGTCTTTTACTGAATCAACATGTTCTTATTTCTAGGTTTAGAAATTTTTTAGTGTTTTGTCCAGCGAGGTTACAGATTTCTAAAATGTGTTTCTTTAAGCTTTCATACTTTGTTCTTTTCTCAGTGAGAACCTAAAAAATAGTGTAAATGACTTGAAGGCTACTAAAGTGGTTAGATTAAAAAAATAGAGCAGACAAAAATAATAATGAAAATTGGCTATGCTATATTTTCTGCTTGCTTTTTCTCAGTCACATTGTCCTGCATTTAAATGTCTCACAGACCGTACTAATTCCCTGCAAGGTAAGTATTAAGGAGGCAGGGAATAACACTCATTTTTGCCCAGCAGAGACTGTCCCTGAGAAAGGTCTAGAGTTTTCCCAAGTCCATTTACCTAATTAGAGATGGAATTCGGCTGCCTCACCTTCTGTAACACAGAGGTTTTTCAAAATAAAGATCACATCAGTCAGAATGTTTATGGGAAGAGTAGCCTGACTTCTTCAGGAAAAGAATGGTAGTAGCGATTCATTTCCAGTACCAGAGACATTATAGAGACATTATGCAGAATATGTCTAAGTCTCAGAATCTTCATGTGTGTGTGCGCGCGCACACACACACACACACACACACTTTCTTACCCTTCACGATAGCTACGGTAAAACATCTCTCAAATGTAGTAGAGTGATAGAAAGGTAAATTTCACTTTCTACCAAATATAGGAACTGTCTTGAATTTTTTCAGCGGCACTTTCCCTAAGTGTGGGTATCTTCTTCATACTTTTCCCTCCTATCTCTGCATCTGTCTTCTAAGAAAAATGATTGAAATTACCCACAGCATATGGGAAACAGGCCAGTAAATCCCTTGATAATTGGGTTTTCACTGCAGGAGAAAGCTGAGAAGGTATTCTAGCAGCAGATCACATATAGAAAAATGAGGCAATGAAGATAAGGGAGATAGTTTGATCAAAACATAAAAAGAACAGCAAATTCCATGTAAGACCAAAGTTGATCTTTGGCTTTTACAGTTAAGGGTCATAACACTAGTTCTTGCTTCTTTCTATTCAGTGTATTTTGCAAATGTACACTGCCTTATGCTTGAATAAGTTGCCAAACTATTTTGTTTCTAATCTTTGGTGTACTCTTGGTAATATTTACGAACAGGTTAGATAATATATTTCGTGTCCTACGTTTCTGAATTTTGATCCTTGTCCTGCTGATCTCCTGGTATGCCTTCTTTTTTTTTTTATTTTTTTATTTAACATAGAGGACTAGCTACAATATGCCAGAATTTATTTCCCAGTGATTAATTTTTAGTGGATTAACATAATATTTGTATGCCATCAAGGCAAAGAATACTGTCATCACTCTGGACTTTCAAGCAATTCTTCAGGGTTTATACACTTTATCTCATTCTTTTTTTTTTTTTTTTTCCCCACCTAAAGTGGCTCTGGAGAGATGTAAGAACAGGTCTAATCAAGATGGGAAAACACAAATAAAGATAAGTCAAATAACTTGCCGATCAATAAGTATCGTACTATGTCCTTTAGAATTGCATACCAAGGCTCTGTCTGCCTGCTAGCAAGTCAATAAAATTCAGAACAATTAATGATTAAATGTGAAGTGAGGGGAGGTAAAAATTAAACACTTGCAATTTCATAAACAAAACAGTTGACCAAATTTTTAGTGTTTGTAGAGTGGTAATAGTGAGATTTAATTGATTTTTATATTACCTTTTATAAAGATTGGAGAGTGCATAAATATGCCATGTGCTAAGATCTAGCATTAGATCCTCTGCTTCTTTCTAGTTAAATACAATGCTTTTCCCTTTGGAATAATGTTGCTATTTAAATAGGAAAAAGATGCAGTAAGTATATCTTATAGTATCTGTGCCATCTATAAATCATTGTTATTTTATAGAGAGAAATTTAAAAAGTTTAAAGTTTTTGTGGCTATTTAAAGGAAATACATTTATACTGTTTTTTTTTTTTTACTTTTTTTTTTTTAAAGTGTTGTTTGTTGGGTTAATCCTTAGCTCAGCTGAAATTATATTGGATTTTAAAATGTAAAGCAATGCAGATTAAACACTAAGCGTAGAATTCTGGAAGTCAATCCTTGCTTTCATTTGCCACAAATTCCTTTCACATCCTTGGTTTCTTTAAGACAATCTTAACAATAACTAAAGTGCTAAAGGAAGTAATAGTTGTTAAACAAAAAAAGTATAGTGTGAAAATTAGAATAGTTAATCCATCATTCAAGCAAAACTTTGTGTAACTACTATGCATGAACCAAATTTGAATAGTTCGCTAACTGTAATTTTTCACACCAATGATAGGCAAATAATAAATTTTTCTCCTTTTTTCAACATCCCCTAACACTTGTGATCTTTAAACAGTGTCAAGATGCATTAAATAAATACAAAGTTAGCCTGCTGTAGATCCAGCTTGTTTTCGTTCTAAAGAAGGCATCCCTTGCTCAGTTTCTCTGTCATGACTGAGGACTTTGTTATCGCTCATATCTTTTAAACACACAACATCCCTTTCTTCCTCCTTATCCAGGCTGTCACCAAATCCTTTTACTTCTTGCCCAACAGTCTCTTAACCCTATCTCTTCTTTGGGCTCTTTTGCTAAATACCCTATGCTGATTAGGCCTTCTCTTAATGTTTGCTTTTGTTTGTTTTAAATCTCTTGATTCTGCTTTTGCTGATTGCCACCTCACTGCTAGAATTATCTTTTGTTGTTGGAATTTCCATTAAAGCAATTTTTTTTCTTTTTAGAAATTTTCTTTCTAAACAAAGTTAAAAACATCTATCTAAAAATCACTCTCTGCTGTTTCCAGAAAGCAGGAATAGAGATGCATATTTGGCCTCCCATATGTTATCTTGTTAATTTTCCAGGACGGCTGTTATATATTTTCAAATGTATGTATTAGAATTCAAAATATATAATATTAATGTTGCTTATATTTACTGATTGTCTACTATACACCAGTCACTTTATATAAATAATGGGATTTATCTGCAACAGCTGTTCAGGTAATAAATGTTAACCTCATATTTCAAAAGAGGGAACTGAACACAGATAATTTTAGTTACCTGCATCTCGTTCCACCTAAAACTGCCTCCTATTAATAACAACTCATTTTTATCTCTACCTTGCTAACTTCTTTCTTCTGTTTGTAGTGGGATAAATCTCCTTGTTCTAGCTCCAATTTCCACTCTAGTTTTCCTAAGAGACCTGAGCTGACCTGGAATATTTCCTAGCTCAAGAATGATCTTTTAGAACCCCTGCAGCAAAGTGCTGGGCTTGGACTATGGGGACATCAGCATTGTCTTACATCTTAGCAAGACATTAGAGGTGAAATTTTTGTTTCTACTCTCCCTTAGTACACATTTATTGTTCCTTTAAATTTAGAGGTGGGGATCGGACTTAAAGTTTTTGAAAGAAAGCAGTGAAGAATTTAAGATGTCTGTAAGAGCAGGTCCAGAGACTGCCCAAGACAAGAAAGGAATTGACTGGGCTCCCAAGAAATTGCAGTTATTTAGGAATAGCAAAGCCTTGAAATGGTTTAGAAAATTCCCAAAGGTCTCCTCACTTCCTTAGCTCTCCTATCTAAAATTCTTCCTTTTTTTTCCCTTTTCATCTTTACTTATCAATTTAAGTATTTATTGATCCCAGTGATATGCTTTAATTTTCTATTAATCTGTATAGTAATTACCTGAGTTTGATGCTATTTCCATTTTTAATACATATAACAAATAAGTCTTGGAGAGGTTTTTTGATTCGTCTGAGATAACTCACCAGTAGTAGGTGAATAAAGAGAATTTGAACCTAAATCTCTCTGTCCTCCAAAGGTAGGGGTCTTAACCATTACCTAAATTGCTTTATACACACACACACACACACACACACACACTGTATAGTATTAAGAATGAAAGGCTGAATAATTAAAACTTATCCCTGACCGCAAAAAATGTATAAATGAAGAAAGGAAGTGGAGGAGAAAGAAAATTATAGTCTTTGGTAAAGAGTTATTGTAGAAAAATTAGCCCAGGGTTCTAACTCTACTGGATTGTTATAAAAGGTGTTTGTTGTTGTTGTTGTTTTTTGTTTTTTGTTTTTTGTTTTTGTCTTTTACCCTCTTTCCAAACCCATTCCCTGAAAGGAGATCACCCAAAGCTTTCTTCTTCAGGAGGATATCTATAAAAAATTCACACACATACACAAAATATGAGCAGGAGGGAAGAGCAAGAGGTTGCTGAAAGAAAAGTTGAAAAGACATGGAAATGTATTAAATAATTACCTTAAAATATGTTAAATAAGAATTGTTACAAAAATAAAAAGGCCGTGATATAGATAGTAAGCTTAAAAGAGCAAGATGTCGAACGATATGTCTTGAACTTTTTATTTTCTTTCCAGAAAAATAAGCAAATAAAACTCCCTCTATGACATGAATGCCAGTTTATGTGTATATGAGGAAGGAGAAGGGAATACATACCACTGGTTATCCCAAGGGGTCCTGACTGGAAGAGAGGAGTTTATCAAAGATTAAGGTTGTGTTTATGCCTCTCTGAATGAATTATTTCACATACCACACCAAGCTCATTTCCTTTTGTAATCTGAAAGACATCAAAATGGAGTAATGTGGAAGTTATTTTTAAAAGTGAAATAAACTCTACTGTATCAGATTCTAAGACTGGTTTAAGAGTCAAGGATGGGGTCATAAAAAATTTCAAATATGCGTGTTCATTTATAAGGACAATTTAGACTACAATTGAGATTATTTTAGAACATTCTCTTGCTTATTAAGGAGAAATAAAATAGCAGGAAATAAAGAAGAAATAATATTTACTGAGTATACTTGACTAAGTACCAGGCCATGTGTTCAGAATGTTATAAAATGATCTTGTGTATTCAATATTATCAACATCTCTGAAGGTTGATGTTATTATCTCCATTTTACAGATAAGAAAATCGAGAATCAGAGATTCCTTTATCTTACCCAAGGTTAGACAATCAGTAGCACAGCCAGGAGTCACACCTAACTAATCCTGTGGGACATTAAAGTTCATGTTTTTTGCTTTGTGCCACTATAGTTGGAGCTGGACCATATACATTTATGAGATTAAAACACTGAATTGGCTGCACATGGTGGCTCACAGCTATAATCCCTGCACTTTGAGACGCTGAGGTGGGCGGATCACCTGAGGTCAGGAGTTCAAGACCAGCCTGGCCAGCATGAAGAAACCCCATCTCTACGAAAAACACAAAAATTAACTGGATGTGGTGGCATACACCTGTAGTCCAAGCTACTTAGGAGGCTGAGGCAGGAGAATCACTTGAACCCAGGGAAGCAGAGGTTGTGCTGAATTGAGATTGCACCATTACACTTCAGCCTGGGCAACAAGAATGAAACTCTGTCTCCAAAGAAAAAAAAAAATAAAAAATAAAAAAAAAAAAAAAAGAAAAAGAAAAAGAGAAAGAAAAACTATTATAAACACATTTTTTTAAATGTACCTGTAATCCATATTTCTTCCCCTCAGAGTAGGAATCTTGTCTGGAGGTGAAATCAGTGCTGATATTGCTACGTCAAGTGGAGCTAATTTTTTTTTTTTCTGCCTGAGAAAGTGTAGAGAATACAGAAAAAAATACAGATAGGACCAGGGAGAAATGAATCCAATTGGTTCCTGATATTGGTGAAAATTTAATCCTTGGTTTTTGAAGTCACACGACCTCAATTTCACTAATTAAGGAATATATATCAAATATAATTTAGTTTTTTAGTCCAAAAGAGAACTAAAACAACAGCTGACATTTACTAAGCATTTCCTGAGCTCAATATTTCAATTATCTACAGTCTTTATCACAGTTCAGCATGATAGATGTTATCACTGCTGATTTACAAAAAAGAAAACAAGAGGTTCTGAGAATGAATAAATTTTACAAATGTGGTAGATCCAAAACCTCACTCAGCACAGGTATATGTGACTTCAGAATGGAGCTTATAGGATTATGAAGAAAAAAATAGTAAAAGTGGGATTTTTTTTTCCTTTCTATTTTTTTTTTTTTTCTAATCAAGTTCTTCAGATTAATTGAAGGGATATGTGTGTGTGTCCTTTGGAAAACATGTACATTTAAATAGCTGACAAACTTGTGGGCTTTTATACCAAGATGTCAGTAAGAGGTCACTAAAATTACAGAGAATGTGAAAATCCAATTTAGGAGACAGTAAAATAGAAAAGTGTTACCATTTAGGCTTGACCAAAACAACAGCAAATGTTTATGTCCTCAAAGTATTCCCTACCCCTTAGAAGCTTGTCCTCAGCTCTGAATATATGCTTATTCTTCACAGATCTTGGTTTTATGCTAGTAGTATTTAGAGGTTTTTTGTTTTGTTTTGTTTTGTTTTTTTAGACAAAGTTTTACTCTTGTTGCCCAGGCCTGGAGTGCAAAGGCATGATCTCAGCTCACTGAAACCTCTGCCTCCCTAGTTAAAGCAATTCTCCTACCTCAGCTTCCCAAGTAGCTGGGATTACAGGTTCCTGCCACCATGACCAGCTAATTTTTTTTGTATTTTTGGGAAAACCAGGGTTTCACTATGTTGGCCAGGCTGGTCTCGAACTCCTAACCTCAGGTAATCTACCTGCCTTGACTTCCCAAAGTGCTGGGATTACAGGCATGAGCCATCACACCCGGCTGTGTTTTAAGTTTTTATTCATTGTTTTGTTTTCCTTTTTTCTTTTTAGAGATGGGGTCTCAGTCTGTTACCCAGGATGGATGGAGTGCAGTGGTGCCATCATAGCACCATGCAGCCTCAAACTCCTGAGTTCAAGCAATCCTTCAGCCTCAGCCTCCCAAGTAGCTAGGACTACAGGCATGCACCACTGCATTTGGCTGAGTTTTTGCATTTTGATCTTCACTGTTTTCATTAACTGAGCCAACTTTTGTTTAGAATGACGCCCTAAAAAGAAAATATACCCTTCAAATATTAAGTGGGTTTTCTTACTCAATTGCAAAGCTGAATCCTCCATGATGAAATTGTAAGCCCTACTCATTTCTAATGATACCTTTTCCTTAAACAGCACCTGGCATATGCCAGACTCTCAATAAGTGTTTATTGAATAAATGAATGAGGCCAATTCAACCAGACTGGGAATTATGCAGAAGACAAATGGAGGAAAAGTTTGAATCAACAAATGGGTAAGCGTTTGGCCAGCAGGAGGGGCAATGGTGATAGGAGAAGTAATAAAGATGACCTAGAAAGACTGCATGTCAGGGAAAGAACTATGGACCTGGGCATGTCTCTCCACACAGATGCTGAGCCCCAAACCCCTGACTCAACAGATGTGATTTAACTTGAAGGCCAAAATGATGATTGTGATCTCCTTTGTAATGACAGCAAGTAGAACAAACAAGAGGCAATGTCCAAGGCATGCTGAGGAAAAGCATTTCCCAAAATGCACTTGGGAAATAGCAAGAAAAAAAAAAATTTGCATGCTTTCAAACTCTGAAAAAGCCATTGCTTTTGCCTAAATTGGTTGTGACAAAGTGATTCCATCTAGAAATAAGGCATTGCTCAGAAATTGGCTAACCCTAGTAAGATCAGTGTATCTCTGTAACAGAAAAAAAAAAAAATGACATGATCCTATTTGTTGCACCATTTCTTTAACTGTGTTATGTTGAAAGGAGTTGGGAAGCTATGTCATGCCATATCTGTCAAGATCCATAGGATTCTGCGTATCTAAAATTTATTGTTTATGGACAAGTTTGAGTTTTTCATCTGTGTTTTTAGTCTTTCTCAACTTCTATCTACCTTATAATTATATTGCTAAAATTTTGATAATTCTTTTGTTCTGTCTTCTTTCACTTCTTCCTATAATAGGTTTTAATAGCAGGGTTATCCTGTTTTAGCATTGGTTCCCATAAGTTTAGATTAGTGTCTGTTAATTAACCCCCACAGCCCCATTAACCCATCTTTGTATTGTGTGTTCCTTTTTTCTTTTTATTCTGTAAAACAAAACAGAAAAATGTAGCTGAAATTGATACTGTTTGCCTGGGTTGATATCCTGAAGAAAACATTTTTTCAGAAGCACATCCCTCCTATCGTTTTGCTTCAATATCTTCTCAGTTTTACTATTGAACACTAGAAAAATGACACAGAGACTTCCCTTTATTAAATTCTCTAGCCACAAATACGAGGCCTAGAAATGTAAATTGGAATGTAAATCCTTTTTAAAAATATTTTTAGGGACACAGTTTCACTTTGCCTCCCAGGCTGGAGTGCAGTGGTATAATCTCGGCTCACTGCAACCTCCGCCTCCCTAGTTCAAGTGATTCTCATGACTCAACCTCCCGAGAAGCTGGAATTACAGCTGTGTACCACCATGCCTAGGTAATTTTTGTATTTTTAGTAGAGATGAGCTTTCACCATGTTGGCCAGGCTGGTCTTGAACTCCTGACCTCAAGTAATCCGCCCTCCTCAGCCTTCCAAAGTGCTGGGATTAGACATGAGCTGCCATGCCTGGCCGTACTGAGTTATTATTAAGCCAGCAACTCTTTCATAGAGCAAAGGTGCTCTATGTTACATAGGTATACATGTGCCATGGGTTGTTTGCTGCACCCATCAACCCTTCATCTACATTATGCATTTCTCCTAATGTTATTTATCCCTCTCCTTTTCACCTACCCTCCAACAGGCCCTGGTGTGTGATCTTCCCCTCCCTGTGCCCATATGTTCTCATTGTTCAACTCCCACTAATGAGTGAGAACATGCGATGTTTGGTTTTCTGTTCCTGTGTAAGTTTGCTGAGAATGATGATTTCCAGCTTCATCCATGTCCCTGCAAAGAACATGAACTCATTCTTTTTTATGGCTGCATAGTATTCCATTATGTATATGTGCCTCATTTTCTTTATCTAGTCCATCTTTGATGGGCATTTGGGTTGGTTCCAAGTCTCTGCTATTGTATATAGTGCTACAATAAATATATGTATGCATATATCCTTATAGTAGAATGATTTATAATCCTTTGGGTATATACTCAATAATGGGATTGCTGGATCAAATGGTATTTCTGGCTCTGGATCCTTGAGGAATCACCACACTGTCTTCCATAATGGTTGAATGAATTTATATTCCCACCAACAGTGTAAAAGCATTCCTATTTCTCCACATCCTCTCCAGCATCTGTTGTCTCCTGACTTTTTAATGATTGCCATTCTAACTGGCATGAGATGGTATCTCACTGTGGTTTTGATTTGCATTTTTCTAATGACCAGTGATGATGAGTCATTTTTATATGTTTGTTGGCTGCATAAATGTCTTCTTTTGCAAAGTATCTGTTCATACCTATGTTGAATAGGAGCGGTGAGAAAGGGCAGGTTTGTCTTGTGCGTTTTCAAAGGGAATGGTTCCAGCTTTTGCCCATTCAGTATAATATTTTCTGTGGGTTTGTCATAAATAGCTCTTATTATTTTGAGATATGCTCCATCAAAACCTAGTTTATTGAGTGTATTTTAGCATGAAAGGGTGCTGAATTTTATCAAAGGCCTTTCCTGGATGTATTGAGATAATCATGTGGTTTTTGTCATTGGTTCTGTTTATGTGGTGAATTACCTTTATTGATTTGCATATGTTTAACCAGCCTTCCATCCCAGGGATGAAGCCGACTTGATCATGGTGAATAAGCTTTTTAATGTGCTGCTGGATTCACTTTGCCAATATTTTATTGAGGATTTCTGCATCGATATTCACCAGGGATATTGGCCTGAAATTGTTTTTTTTGTTGTTGTTTCTCTGCCAGGTTTTGATATCAGGGTGATGCTGGCCTCATAAAATAAGTGAGGGAGGAGTCCCTCTTTCTCTATTGTTTGGAATAGTTTCAGAAAGAATGGTACCAGTTCCTCTTCGTGCCTCTCATAGAATTTGGCTGTGAATCCATCTGGTCCTGAGCTTTTTTTGGTTTGTAGGCTATTAATTTCTATCTCTATTTTAGAACTTGTTAGTCTATTCAGGGATTTGACTTCTTCCTGGTTTAGTATTGGGAAGGTATATGTGTCCAGGAATTTATCAATTTCTTTTAGATTTTCTAGTTTATTTGCATAGAGGTGTGGTGTTTCAACAGTATTCTCTGATGGGATAAGTGGTGATATCCCCTTTATCATCTTTTATTGTGTCTATTTGATTCTTCTCTCTTTTCTTCTTTATTAGTCTGGCTAGCAGTCTATTTATTTTGTTTATCTTTTCATAAAAGCCAGGTCCTAGATTCATTGATTTTTTTAAAGGGTCTTTCACGTCTCTATCTCCTTCAGTTCTGCTCTGATCTTAGTTATTTCTTGTCTTCTGTTAGCTTTAAAATTTGTTTGCTCTTGCTTCTCTAGTTCTTTTAATTGTGATGTTAGAGTATCTATTTTAGATCTTTCCCACTTTCTTCTGTGGGCATTTAGTGCTATAAATTTCCCTCTAAATACTGCTTTTGCTGTGTCCCAGGTATTCTGGTAGATTGTGTCTTTGTTCTCATTAGTTTCAAATAACTTATTTATTTCTGCCCTAATTTCATTATTTATTGTGAAATTATAAATTATTTCATTATTTATTATGCAATCAAAACTGCACAACTACATGGAAACTGAACAACTGAAATAATTTCATTATTTCATTCAGGAGCAGGTTGTTCAGTTTCCATGTAGTTGTGCAGTTTTGAGTGAAATAATTTCATTATTTTTCATTCAAATAATGAAATAATTTCATTATTTTTCATTCAAATAATGAAATTATTTCATTATTCATTCATAATTTCATTCAGATTTCATTCTTTCAAATAATGAAATAATTTCATTATTCTTTCAAATAATGAAATAATTTCATTATTCTTTCAAATAATGAAATAATTTCATTATTCTTTCAAATAATGAAATAATTTCATTATTCTTTCAAATAATGAAATAATTTCATTATTTCATGCAGGAGCAGGTTGTTCAGTTTCCATGTAGTTGTGCAGTTTTGAGTGAGTTTCTTAATATTGAGTTCTAATTTGATTGCACTGTGGTCCAAGAGACTGTTTGTTATGATTTCCATTATTTTGCATTTGCTGAGGAGTGTTTTACTTCCTATTTTGTGATCAATTTTTCAATAAGTTCTGTGTGGTGCTGAGAAGAATGTATATTCTGCAGACTTGGAGTGGAGAGTTCTGTAGACATCTATTAGGCAGAGCTTAGTTGAAGTCCTGAATATCCATGTTAATTTTCTGTCTCATTGATCTGTCTAGTATTGACAGTGGGGTGTTAAAGTCTCCCACTATTATCGTATGGGAGTCTTGTTTCTTTGTAGGTCGTTAAGAACTTGCTTTATGTATTTGGGTGCTCCTGTATTGGGTGCATATATATTTAGAATAGTTAGCTTTTCTTGTTGCATTGATCCCTTTACCATTATGTAATGCCTTTCTTTGCGTATTTTGATCTTTGTTGGTTTAAAGTCCATTTTATCAGAGACTAGGACTGCAACCTAGTCTTTTTTTTTTTTTTTTTTTTGCTCTCCATTTGCTTGGTAAATATTCCTCCATCCATTTATTTTGAGCCTATGTGTGTCTTTGAACATGAAGATGGGTCTCCTGAATATAGCACACCAATAGGTGTTGATTCTTTAGTCAGTTTGCCTGTCTGCGCCTTTTAATTGGGGCATTTAGCCTGTTCACATTTAAGATTAATGTTGTTATGTGTGAATATGATCTTGCTATTATAATGCTAACTGGTTATTTTGCCCATTAGCTGATGCAGTTTCTTCACAGTATCGATGTACTTTACATTTTGATATGTTTTTGCAGTGTTTGGTACTGGTTTTTCCTTTTCATATTTAGTGCTTCCTTCAAGAGCTCTTGTAATGCAGGCCTGGTGGTGACAAAATCTCTCAGCATTTGCTTGTCTGCAAAGGATTTTATTTCTCTTTCACTTACGAAGCTCAGTTTGGCAAGATATGAAATTTTGGGTTGAAAATTCTTTTCTTTAAGAATGTTGAATATTGGTCCCCATTCTCTTCTGGCTTGTAGGATTTCTGCCGAGATTTTTAGTCTGATGGGCTTCCCTTTGTGGATAACCCGATCTTTCTGTCTGGCTGCCTTTAACATTTTTTTCTTCTTTTCAACTTTAGTGAATCTGATGATCATGTGTCTTTGGATTGCTCTTCTTGAGGAGTATCTTTGTGGTATTCTCTGTATTTCCTGAATTTGAATGTTGACCTGTCTTGCTAGGTCGGGAAAGTTCTCCTGGATAATATACTGATGTGTGTTTTCCAACTTGGTTCCCTTCTCCCCATCACTTTCAGGTATATCAATCAAATATGTTGGGTCTTTTCACACAGTCCTATATTTCTTGGAGGCTTTTAAAATTCCTTTTCTTTCTTTTTTTTTTTCTAATCTTGTCTTCATGCTTTATTTCATTAAGTTGATCTTCAATCTCCGATATCCTTTTTTCCTCTTGATCAATTTGGCTATTGATACTTGTGTATTCTTCATGAAGTTCTCGTTCTCTGTTTTCCAGTTCCATCAAGTCATTTATCTTCTTCTCTAAACTGGTGATTCTAGTTAGCAATTCCTCTAACCTTTTATTAAGGTTCTTAGCTTTTTTGCATTAAGTTAGAACATGCTCCTTTAGCTTAGAGGAGTTTGTTATTCTCCTCCTTCTGAAGCCTACTTTTGTTAATTCATCAAACTTATTCTCCATCTACTTTTGTTCCCTTGCTGGAGAGGAGTTGTGATTCTTTGGAGGAGAAGAGACATTCTGGTGTTTGGAATTTTTAGCCTTTTTCCACTGGTTTTTTTTTTTCTCATCTTTGTGGATTTATCTACCTTTGGTCTTTGTCATTGGTGACCTTTAGATAGAGTTTTTACATAGCTATCCTTTTTATTGATGTTGAGGCTATTGCTTCCTGTTTGTTAGTTTTCCTTCAACAGTCAGGTCCCTCTTCAGCAGGTCTGTTGGAGTTTGCTGGGGATCCACTCCAGCCCCTGTTTGCCTGGGTATCAGTGCTGGAAGCTGCAGAACAGCAAAGACTGCTGTCTGCTTCTTCCTCTGGAACCTTTGTTTCAGAGGGGCACCTGCTAGATGCCAGCCAAAGCTCTTCTATTTGAGGTGTCTGTTGATCCTTGCTGGGAGGTGTCTCTCCCTCAGGAGGCACGGGGGTCAAGGACCCACTTGAAGAGGCAGTCTGTCCCTTAGCAGAGCTCCAGTGCTTTCCTGGGAGATTCACTCTTCTCTTCAGAGCTGGTAGGCAGGAACATCTAAGTCTGCTGAAGCTCCACCCATAGCTACCCCTGTCCCCAGGTATCTTGTCCCATGGAGATGGGAATTTTATCTATAAGCCCCTGACTGGGGCTGCTGCCTTTCTTTCAGAGATGCCCTGCCCAGAGAGGAAAAATCTGGAGAGGCAGTCTGGCTACAGCAGCTTTGCTGTGCTGCAGTGGGCTCCACCCAGTCTCAACTTCCCAGTGGCTTTCTTTATACTGTGAGGAGAAAACTGCCTACTCAAGCCTCAGTAATGGCAGACACCCCTCCCCCCACCAAGTTTGAGTATCCCATGTTGACTTCTAACTGCTGGGCTGGTGGCCAGAATTTCAAGTCCGTGGATCTTAGTTCGTTGGGCTTGCTAAAAAGTTTGTTGGGGTGGGATCTGCTGAGCTAGACCACTTGGCTCCATGGCTTCAGCCCCCTTTCCAGGGAATTAAATGGTTCCGTCTCACTGGCATTTCATGCACCACTGAGGTATGAAAAAAAAAAAAAAAAAAAAAAAAAAAACTCCTACAGCTAGCTCACTGTCTGCCCAAATGGTCACCCAATTTTTTTTTGCTTGATACCCAGGGCCCTTGTGGTGTAGGCACCTGAGGGAATCTCCTGGTCTGTGGGTTGTGAAGACTATGGGAAAAGCGTAGTGTCTGGGCTGGAATGCACTGACTCTCAGGACAGGGTCTCTCATGACTTCCCTTGGCTAAGGGGGAGTTCCCTGACCCCTTATGCTTGCCAGGTGAGGCAGTGCCACACCCTGCTTCTGCTCACCCTCCATGGGCTGCACTCATTGTCTAACCAGTCTCAATGAGATGAACCAGGTACCTGAGTTGGAAATGCAGCAATCACCTGCCTTCTGTGTTGGTCTTGCTGGGAGCTGCAGACCAGAGCTGTTCCTATTTGGCCATCTTGCCCAGGCTACATTTAATTTTTTCCTGTAAGCCATTTTTATATAAAGTTTCTATTCAGTTCTTTTCTCCTCATTTTAAAAAATGGGTTGTCTTATTATTAGTGAGTTGTAAGAGCACATTATTTATTCAGAATATAGTCATTTATTGGATTTAATATTTGCAAATATTTTCTCAATGTCCATGTGCTGTCTTTTCATTTCTCTACTGGTATTTTTAATGTTAAATTTTGATTCTGTCCAAATTATTAATGAAAAATTGCTATTGTGCATTTTGTGTTCTATTAAAAATTCTTTGTCTAACCCAAGGTCATAAAAATTTTCTTTTGTTTTCTTCTAGAAGCTTTGTATGTGTGTGTATGGAGTGAGATAAATGTGTGAATTCATCTTTTTTTGTGTATAAATATCTAAATGCTCCAGCACCATTTGTTGAAAAGACAATTCTTACCCCACTGCTTGAAAATTCATTAAAAATTAATGAACTCTTATTAGCCTTTGATGGTTCCATACAGTCTGCTGAATCCATTCAAACTCTGCAGCCTCACTTTATGGCTCTCCCATCCCCAGCCTCAAGGATACATCACAATTTATTCACATTCTGTATTATCTTTCACTATCTACTCTCCATTACTCTGTGTACCAATTAACCTAAATCACTTGATTCCTAGTATGTGCTATGCTTTCCAGTTTAAGCTAGTTACTTACTTTACATTATTCTGGCTCATTCTTAGATGTTTAAATCTTACTTATTCATTTCAAATCCCACTTCAAAGCTATCTCTTCTGAGAGGCCTTCCTCCTACTAGATGTGATCTTTTCTCCTCCTCATGACCATGGCTCTCAAGCTGTATGTCTTTGGATATGTGCCATTTTCTATTTTGCATTATAATTATTTCTGAAAATGCCTGTCTCCATGGTGGAATTAAAAGTTTTTTGAGAGAGGGTTTAATTTGTGTTCAGTTGATCCTCAATCTGTTTTTTTGAGTGAATGAATGAATAAATAATGTTACATGTAACTGCCCTTAGACGTTTAATGGTAAGCTATTTGCTGATAGTCAGACTGCATTATCTGAACTCAAATTCCAGGAACTTTGCTTAAGTCCACAAAGGTTTTCTAATTCTTCAGGAGACAGTTACTGAGTCTGATTAAAATGTGTGTGTGTGTGTGTGTGTGTGTGTGTGTTTTATCAGAAGGGTAAGACTCTTATCTGCTGTTTTCCAAGGTCTTGGTGACTGTTTCTGAACATAAAGATCAAAGGGTTGTGCACATCCCACCCCCGCCAACCAATTCTAAGACATTTTAGAAAGTTAAATGTGAGGAATATTGTATTCAAATGTGAATTATATGAATGTGAATACTGTTTACAATACACATTTGACATTTTGAAACAATGGCAAGACAAATGTATTAGATTTACGGGTAGTTGTGAATATTTCCATTGGTCAGTCAACATATTTTTTCTTCTCATGGCAACGTTTGGAAGGTAGGTGATCTGACTCACACCTTTTCATTAGAATCTGTGTTTACGAAGATTTTTTTTTTTTCAAGAAACTTCCTAATATAGTTTCCAAAGAGCTGAGAAAAAAAATTTTTGACATTTGAAAATGCTAGATGTATAAGCAAACAGCATGGCAAGGAAACTTACTGTATTCTGACTTCAGGAATTTGCCAGCATGGAAGAGTCTTTTCAAAAGTGAGGTGGAAATTTAGGATAAAACAGAGATTTAAAGTAGGGTGATCTGGAGAATGACAAAAAGATCAGAGTAGGTGTGGGGAGGATTATGGAAGAAAGAAGAAAAGATGAGATGGACTGGAGAAGAGGGTAAAGTCTCTCCATAGACTTAAATAAGCTTTAGGCAATTATCGGAACTTTCCAGGGAATTATCTCAACTGCACATCTAAATTTGTTGAGGTTACTCCATTGTAGCTAGTATCTGGCTTAAGGTTTGCATGGTAAACCTGCTTTTTTGTGCCATGAGTGGCTTACAAGTCAAAACGATTCAGTGAAATCTTCAAAGTAAGTCTGTGTCCACCAAAGCAGTTCACAGACCTGTTTACAACTTTTCTGTCTGTCTCCTAGACTATCTCCGGCCATGCAGTCTTTGGACATTACATCTACTGTTTGAACACAGAACTCATTTTCTCAAAAGGAACAAGAGTGTATTCCAGCCCACAATTGTAATGAATGTCTTGGTAAGGATTTCAGATTCTTCCCTAGAAGGTAAAAAGTTAACTAAGCAAGTCATATACAGATCTGGCTTTGACAGATGAATAATTAAAGCGATCAGCAAAGATCATTCTTTGGTTGCCAGAAAAATTATTAGAAGCATGGTTAAGTTTGCATGTCTTAATGTGGCTCTGAATCTTAAAAAAATACCTAAACAGAAATAAAAATATTGAATCTCTATGATAATCACATTGTAAATCGAAACAATGAGAAAGAAAAAATTGGCAGATGGTGGGGCGGGGCTGGGTAGGGAACAAAAAAGTGGTAAATTCATGTGAGTGATGCAAGCTCCCAAGTGCTGTACCTTATGCTTGATACATGAGTGTTTGAGTTAAGGTGTTAGTTTGTCAGTGGCTATGTGTCAGAACTGAGCATAAGGGTTTTTAGGTATCATACTCAAACAAACATTTCTCATTCCACAGTCAGATATCTTAGAATCCACAAAAACATGGAATTCACTGGGAGGAAACTACTTTGTAGTTACCTGATGAAGCAATAGGAATCACACAACTTTCATTGAACTGCTAGGGGTAAAGTGGATTGCTGGCCTTTTATCTTTTATCTCTGAAATTGGCCCCCCAGGGCAGCTTTGTTAAATCTGACACATCTTGAATTTGCCTTTTTTACATTGTAAATTTAGCAGCTAGTGGTTGTATCTTTTTCAGCACCTATACTTCCACATTTTGAAGAGACTAGTTTTAATGAGACTGTTTTTAGCTACTTTAAAACATGTGGCTTTCCCTTTTCAACAGGTTAAATTGAATATCTTCCCCCCAATGCAGAGGAAAACAGACCAAAAAAAAAAGGTAAGAGGAATAAATATGGAGCATTTGTGATGTATAGCGATAGATTTTGCAAAGAGACAACATTGATAATAAGGATGGAAAGTTAAACCAAAACTTTGAAAATATGTAATAACCTGGGTCCAGATACTTTTCTGTTCTCCTGGCACCTGAAGAAATATTAATTTTATTTTAGCTAAAAAATAAACACACACACACACACACACACACACACACACACACACACACACACACATTTATTTTCTAAAGAAAACAACCTTCTGGTTCTGAATTTTTTCATATGAGGCTGACTGAACAATTGTTAGTATTTCACTTTTATATTTGTAGATGTTTTATCTTAGGAGATACGTTGTCAGACTCAATCAGCTTTTGAAATCGGTTTTTGCAGAAGATAATTTAACTTTAATGTATTGTATTTCCTTTCTCAATTACTAATTACTGAAGATTAATGTTTTCAAATAAGGCCTTTTCTCCCTATAATCCATCTCCTCTTCCTGCTTCGATCTAGCAAGAAGCCTGCTGAAAGAGGTCATAATCCTATTGTTTGCAATATTATAGCCTGTGACACGGGGAGCATTTAGGGTGTAATGATTGTAGTAAGAATCTTTGCGAACAAGTAGAAAGTACAGCTCTTGAAAGAAATTAAGTTTCTCCAATGGGTGAATTAACTGTGACGGATTTTCTTCTCAGTGTGTTAACAATCTGCCTTTCAATGAATCTTGAAACAGATTCAAAGTTGATGAAAAGTAGCGTAGACTGTAAATACTATTGTGTAAACACTACCAGAGCAGGAGTTTCTTTATTGCTAAGTTCTTATCTCTAAATAACACCAATTGCCTTAAACTTGACTGAGAGTGGTGTGTTCTTCTTGAGTTCGGCCACTGTAGAAATTTTACCTGAATTGCAGGCATACAGGTATGGACCAATTATTCTTTATTTTCTTTATTTATGTCCACACTTTTACGACTTTTGACATATATACATTTATTACATAACTTTCACAACCTTATGACGATTTGTAAGTTTCATTTAAAATTTGTTATAATGATCCACTTTCAGTTACCTGTGTATTATTTATTGAATATCTTGAATTAATATTTTGGTATTGGTAATATTTAAATCTAATACCAAATTTTAGAGAAGATTCCATTAAAATACTATGTACTTGAACAAAATGTATTTGATATTTTCCCCAAATAACAACAACATAAAAAACCTTTTCAAAATGAAGGTGGTCCAGAGTTGAATGGTGAAATATACAAAACATTTAAGGTAAAGAGCATGACTTGCTTTATTCCTCAGAACTACTTTGTTAGTTCTCATTAAGAAATAAAGAAATCATCTGCTTTCATTTTCATATACCATTATCTTATTGATTTTTAAATGCAAATAAGAATTTGTAATAATACAAATGCAATGCATTAACTCAGTACACATGTAAACATTTGTTTTTATGTGCAACAATGCAGAACTCTACAAAAACTCATGTAACAACTACAGATATATTTGGAAAGAGGTTTCTGTATGTTCTTATGCTCTTGTGGTCTATAAAGGTATTTGCCTCTCTTGTGATTCCTCAAAAAGCAATCAGTGTTGAGTCTTAAGAAATTTGTTACTAATTTAGAGTCTCAAAGTTGTACTGAGACATTTCCATGAATCCAAACACTAATCTCATTGAATTTTACATTTTTTATAGAAAATAAAATTAGATAATTATATGGAAATGCTATGGATAATTACATGTAAAAGCATGGAATGACCAAAAAATGTAAGATGTGACTGCCATTATGTTTTTAAAGCTGAAGAATTAAAAACAAACAAATATAATCATTAAATATAAACAAATATAATTAAGGACAATAAGGACTGATAACTCATTTAAAATGAATGATAACTCATGGGTTCATACTGATAACAGAGAGCTAGCTAGAGAAACAGAGAAATGGGGAAGGAGAGAAACTTCTTTCTCTTTTAACTTTAATTTAGGTTCAGGGATATATGTACAGGTTTGTTACATAGGTAAACCTTTGTCATGGGGGTGTTGTACAGATTATTTCATTATCCAGGTACTAAGCCTAGTACCTAGTGTTTTTTCTCATCCTCTCCCTCCTCCCACTCCCTACCCTCAAGTAGACCCAGTGTCTCTTGCCCTCTTTGTGTCCACACGTTCTCATCATTTAGTTTCCATTTACGAGTGAGAACATGTGGTATTTGGTTTTCTGTTCCTGTAAAAGACATGGTCTCATTGTTTTTGATTACTGCATAGTATTTTGTGGTGTATATGTACCACATTTTCTTTAACCATTGTGTCATTGATGGGCATTTAGGTTGATTCCAAGTCTTTGCTATTGTCAATAGTGCCGCAATGAACATTTGTGGGTATGTCTTTTTGGTAGAACGATATATATTACTTTGGCTATATACCCAGTAATGGGATTGTTGGGTCAAATGGTAAGTCTGTTTCTAGCTCTTTGAGGAATTGCCATACTGCTTTCCGCAATGGTTGAATTAATTTACCTTCTCACCAACAGTATATAAGCATTCCCTTTTCTCTGCAACTTACTGGCATCTGTTTTTTTTTTTTTTTTTTTTTTCTTTTTAATAGTAGCCATTCTGACTGGTGTGAGATGGTAACTCATAGTGGCATTGATTTGCATTTCTCTAATGATCAGTGATCTTGAGCTTTTATTTTTATTATTTTAAGTTCTGGGGTACATGTGCAGATCTTTCAGGAATGTTACATAGGTCTACACGTGTCATGGTGGCTTCCTGCCTCCATTCTCCCCTCACCTACATTAGGTATTTCTCCTAATGCTATCCCTCCCCAATCTCCCCATGCCCTGCTATCTCTCCCCTAGTCCCCCACCCTCCAACAGACCCCAGAGTGTGATGTTCCCCTCCCTGTGTTCATGTGTTCTCATTGTTCAACCTTCACTTATGAGTGAGAACATACAGTGTTTGGTTTTCTGTTCTCATGTCAGTTTGCTGAGAATTATGGTTTCCAGATTCATTTATGTCCCTGCAAAGGATGTGAACTCATCCTTTTTTATGGCTACATAGTATTTCATGGTGTATATGTGCTATATTTTCTTTATCCAGTCTATCCTTGATGGGCATTTGGGTTGGTTCCAAATCTTTGCTATTGTAAACAGTGCCACAGTGACCATAACATATGCATGTGTCTATATAATAGATCGATTTATAATCCTTTGCATATATACCCAGTAATGGGATTGCTGGGTCAAATGGAATTTCTATTTCTAGATCCTTGAGGAATCGCCATACTGTCTTTCACAATGGTTGAACTAATTTATACTCCCACCAACAGTGTAAAAGTGTTCCTATTTCTCCACATCCTCTCCAGCATCTTTTGTCTCCAGATTTTTTAATGATCACCATTCAAACTGTCATGAGATGGTATCTCAATGTGGTTTTGATTTGCATTTCTCTAATGACTGGTGATGATGAGTATTTTTTCATATGTTTGTTGGCCACATAAATGTCTTCTTTTGAAAAGTGTGTGTTCATATCTTTCACCCACTTTTTGATGGGGTTGTTTATTTTTTCTTGTATTTTTATTTTAGTTATTTTTAGATTATGGAGTTTACCTCTTTGTCAGATGGATAGATTGCAAAAATTTTTTCCCATTCTGTTGGTTACTGGTTCACGCTAATGACTGTTTCTTTTGCTGTGCAGAAGCTCTGGAGTTTAATTAGATTCCATTTGTCTATTTTGGCTTTTGTTGCTATTGCTTTTGGTGTTTTAGTCATGAAGTCCTTGCCTATGCCTATGTCCTGAATGGTGTTGCGTAGGTTTTCTTATAGGGCTTCTATGGTATTAGGGCTTATGTTTAAGTCTTCAATCCATCTGTAGTTAATTTTTGTATAAGGTGTAGGGAAGGGGTCCAGTTTCAGCTTTCTACACATGGCTAGCCAGTTTTCCCAACACCATTTATTAAACAGGAAATTTTTTCCCCATTGCTTGTTTTTGTGAGATTTGTCAAAGATCAGATGGCTATAGATGTGTGGTGTTACTTCTGAGACCTTTGTTCTGTTCCAGTGATCTATATCTCTGTTTTGGTACCAGTACCATGCTGTTTTGATTACTATAGACTTATAGTATAGTTTGAAGTCAGGTAGCATGATGCCTTGAGCTGTTTTTTTTTTGTTCCCCCCCCCCCCCCACTTAGGGGGGAAAGGGTTGGGCTCCTTGGGCTCTTTTTTGGTTCCATATGACGTTTAAGGTGGTTTTCTCCAGTTCTATGAAGAAGGTCAATGGTAGTTTGATGAGGATAGCATTGAATCTACAAATTACTTTCGGCAGTATGGCCATTTTCACAATGTTGATTCTTCCTAAACTTGAGCATGGAATATTTTTCCATCTGTTTGTGTCCTCTCTTATTTCCTTGAGCAGTGGTTTGTAGTTCTCCTTGAAGAGGTCCTTCATTTCCTTTGTTAGTTGTATTCCCAGGTATTTTATTCTCCTTGTAGCTATTGTGAATGGGAGTTTGATCATGATTTGTTTCTCTGTTGGTCTGTTATTGGTGTATGGGAATGCTTGTGATTTTTGCACATTGATTTTGCATCCTGAGACTTTGCTGAAGTTGTTTATCATCTTAAGGAGATTTTGGGCTGAGATGATGGGTCTTCTAAATATACAATCATGTCATCTGCAAATAGAGACAATTTGACTTTCTCTTTTCCTAATTGAATACTCTATTTCTTTTTCTTGCCTGATTGCTCTGGCTAGAACTTCCAGTACTATGTTGCATAGGAAAGGTGAGAGAGGGCACCCTAGTCTAGTGCCAGTTTTCAAAGGGAATGCTTCCATTTTTTGTCAATTCAGTATGATATTGGCTATGGATTTGTCATAAATAGCTTTTAATATTTTGAGATATGTTCCACTGATAGCTAATTTATTAGGAGTTTTTAGATAAAGGGCTACTGAATTTTGTTGAAGGCCTTTTCCATCTATTAAGATAATCATGTGGTTTTTGTCTTTGGTTCTGTTTATGTGGTGGATTATGTTTATAGATTTGTGTATGTTGAACCAGCCTTGCATCCCCGGATGAAGCCTACTTGATCACAGTGGATAAGCCTTTTGATGTGCTGTTGCAATCGGTTTACCAGTATTTTACTGAAGATTTTTGCATCAATTTTCCTAGATATTGGCCTGAAATATTCTTCTTTAGTTGTATATCTGCTAGGTTTTGGTATCAGAATGATGTTAGCCTCATAAAATGAGTTAGGGAGGATTGCCTCTTTCTATATTGTTTGAAATAATATCAGAAGGAATGGTACCAATTCCTCTTTGTATGTCTGGTAGAAGTTGAGTGTAAAGCTGTCTGGACCTGAACTTTTTTTTTTTGTTTGATAGGCTATTAATGGCTACCTCAACTTCAGCCACTGTTGTTGGTCTATTCAGGGATTCAATGTCTTCCTGGTTTAGTCTTGGGAGAGTCTAAGTGTCCAGAAATTTATCTATTTCTTCTAGTTTTACTGGTTCATGTGCATAGAATCATTTGTAGTAATCTCTGATACTAGTTTGTATTTCTGTGGAATCGGTGTTGATATCCTGTTTATCATTTTTTATTGCATCTATTTGATTCTTCTCTCTTTTCTTTTTTATTAGTCTGGCTAGTAGTCTATCTATTTTGCTGATCGTTTCAAAAAACCAGCTCCTGGATTTATTGATTTTTTGAAGGATTTTTTTTTTGTGTCTCTTTCTCCTTTAGTTCTGCTCCGATCTTAGTTATTTCTTATCTTCTGCTAGCTTTTCTGTTGGTTTGATCTTGCTCCTCTAGCTCTTTTAATTTTGATGATAGGATGTCGATTTTAGACCTTTCCTTGCTTCTCATATGGGCATTTAGTGCTATAAATTTCCCTCTAGACACTGCTTTAAATGTGTCCCAGAGATTCTGGTACATTGTGTCTTAGTTCTCATTGGTTACAAAGAACATCTTTATTTCTTCCTTTATTTCATTATTTATCCAGTAGTCATTCAGGAGCAGGTTGTTCAGTTTCTATGCAGTTGTGCAGTTTTGAGTCAGTTTCTTAATCCTGAGTTCTAATTTGATTGCACTGTGGTCTGAGAGACTGGTTGTTATGATTTCTGTTGTTTTGCATTTGCTGAGGAGTGATTTACTTCCAATTACGTGGTCAACTTTAGAGTAAGTGTGATGTGGTTCTGAGAAAAATGTATATTCTGTGGATTTGGGATGGAGAGTTCTGTAGCTGTCTATTAGGTCCCCTTGGTCCAGATCCGAGCTTAAGCCCTGGATAGCCTTATTAATTTTCTGTATCATTGATCTGTCTAATATTGACAGTGGAGTGTTAAAATCTCCCACTATTATTGTGTGGTAGTCTAAGTCTCTTTGTAAGTCATTAAGAACTTGCTTTCTGCATCTGGGTGCTCCTGTATTGGGTGAATTTGTTCCTGCCATTTTGATATTAGCTGGTTGTTTTGCTTATTAGTTGACACAGTTTCTTCATTGTGTCGATGATCTTTACCATTTGGTACGTTTTTGCTGTGGCTGGTACCAGTTGTTCCTTTCCATGTTTAGTGCTTCCTTCAGGAGCTCTTGCAAGGCAGGCCTTGTGGTGATGAAGTCTCTCAGCAATTGCTTGTCTGTAAAGGATTTTATTTCTCCTTCACTTATGAAGCTTAGTTTGGCTGGATATGAAATTCTGTGTTGAAAGTTCTTTTCTTTAAGGATATTGAATATTGGCCTCTACTTTCTTCTGGCTTGTAGGGTTTCTGCCGAGATATTCCCCTGTGAGTCTGATGAGCTTCCTTCCCTTTGTGGGTAACCCGATCTTTCTTTCTGGCTACCCTTAGCATTTTTTCCTTCATTTCAGCCCTGATAAATTTGTTGATTAGGTGCATTGGGGTTGCTCTTCTTGAGGAATATCTTTATGGTGTTCTCTGTATTTACTGTATTTGAATGTTGGCCTGCCTTGCTAGGTTGGAAAGTTCTCCTGGATAAATATCCTGAAGAGTGTTTTCTAGCTTGGATTTATTCTCCCTGTCACTTTCAGGTACACCAATCAAACATAGAATAGATCTTTTCACATAATCCCATATTTCTTGGAGGCTTTGTTCATTTCTTTTCACTTTTCTTTCTCTAATTTTGCCTTACCGTTTTATTTCATTGAGTTGATCTTCAATCTCTGATACCTTTTCTTCTGCTTGATTGATTCAGCTATTGAAACTTATGTATTCTTCTTGAAGTTCTTGTGCTATGTTTTTCAGCTCCATCAAGTCATATATGTTCTTCTTTAAGCAGGTTATCCTAGTTAGCATTTTATCTAACATTTTTACAAGGTTCTTAGTTTCTTTGCATTGGGTTAGAACATGTTCCTTTAGCTCAGAGAAGTTTGTTATTACCCATCTTCAAGCCTGCTTTTGTCAATTCGTCAAACTCAGTCTTCAACCAGTTTTATTCTCTTGCTGGTGAGGAGTTGTTCCCTTGGAGGAGGAGAGGAGTTCTGTTTTTGGTGATTTCATCCTTTTTTTGCTTGTTTCTTCCCATCTTTGTGGATTTATCTACCTTTGGTCTTTGAAGTTAGTGAGTTTCGGATGGGGTCTCTGAGTGGATATCCTTTCTGTTGATGTTCAAGCTATTTCTTTGTTTTTTTAGTTTTGCTTCTAACAGTCAGGCCTCTCTGCCGCAGGACTACTGGAGGTCCACTCCAGACCCTGTTTGCCTGGGAATCACCCATGGGTGCTGCAGAACAATAAGGGTTGCTACCTGTTCCTTATTCTGGTATCTTCATCCCAGAAGGGTAACCCCCAGATGTCAACCAGAGCTCTCCTTTATGAGGTGCCCTTTGGATATATGAGGGTGGAGCCACTTGAGGAGGCAATGTGTCACTTATCAGAGCTCAAGTGCTGTGCTGGGAACTCTATTCCGTTCAGAGCTGCTAAGCAGGGATGTTGAAGTCTGCTATAGCAGAACACATAACTGCCTTTTTGCCCCAGGTGCTCTGTCCCAGGAAGATGCAGCTTTATTTATAAGTCCCTGATGTGTTGCTGCCTTTTTTCAGAGATGCCCTGCCCAGTAAGGAGGGAGTCTAGTCACAGTCTGCCTGCAGAGGCATTGTTGAGCTGCCAAGGGCTCTGTCCAGTTGTTGTGTAAATGTCCTTGTGGTTTGATTACACAGGTAAGGTTAGAACTGCCTCAGTAATGGCGGACTGCCTTGGTAATGGTGGATTGCCTCGGTAATGGCAGATGCCATTCCCCCCATGGAGCTCAATTGTCCTGAGTTGAGCTAAAACAGCTGCCCTGGCTGTGAAACTCCCAAGCCAGTGCATTTTAGATTGCTGGTCTTTGTAGGGGTGGGACCTGCCGAGCCATATCACCTGGCTCCCTGCCTTCAGCCCCCTCTTTTTCAGGGGAATGTGCAGCTCTGTCTTGTAGGTGTTCCAGGCACCAGTTAAAACAGTGTCCATGTAAAAGGGACTGGCAGGTGGGCTGCCAATAGGATGTGTGGTAAGGTAGGTTTTCCAAGTGTAACAGATGATGATGATCATCTACGAGTATCAGTTTGAGAGTCAAAATCTATTTTTTTTTTTTTTTTTTTTGAGATGGAGTTTCACTCTTGTTGCCCAGGCTGGAGTGTGATGATGGACATGATCTTGGCTCACTGCAACCTCCACCTCCTAGGTTCAAGCGATTCTCCTACCTCCTGAGTAGCTATAATTATAGGTGCCTGCCACCATGCCTGGCTAATTTTTTTTGTATTTTTAGTAGAAATGGTGTCTTGCCATGTTGACCAGACTTGTCTCAAACTCCTGGCCTCAGATGATCCACTCGCCTCAACCTCCCAAAGTGCTGGAATTACAGGTGTGAGCCACTGCACCTGTGCCTGGCCTTAAAAATCAAAATCTCGAGCCTCACTTTCGTATCTACTGAATTACAAATCTTAAGACAGACCTTGAAACCAATTTTTTAAATAAGTGCCCCAGGTGATTCTTATCCAGACAAACAATGGAAAGGTGCAGAAAGCAAGGATAGCAGAATGTTTTAAAAAGAGTTTAAGGGTGTTATAAGCAAATTCAAAAGAGAAGAAAGTGGGTATTTGCAACCATGCTTCGATTTTGAATAAAATTTTAAATGGACAGCATTACAGATCGGCAACCCTCTTCTTCACAATTGCAAAATTCGTAAAATTCAACATTGATTTACTAGCAAAACCTGATCTGCCACAGATGCTGCTGGGGGTATTATGTAATATACACTGCATTCACTGTACAGTATTGCCTTTCTAAACTCTGAAAAAACTGAATTTAGAAAAACATTTGACCTCAAGTCTTTTGGATAAGATTATACTTCTAAAATTATGCTAATAGCAATAGCTAATATTTATTGAGATTAAGTATGGTGCTGGTCATTATAGAAACTGCATTTTATTAATTATCACATTTGTAATTGTAATAACCCTGTGGTATTGGTTATACAGTTTTAACATTCCTCATTTTATAGAAAAAGGAAAGTGAAGCTTTGAAAATTTAAATAACTTCAGTGCTCAAGGTCACAAAGCTTGTAAAATGACAGAGAAATAATTCAATCCTAAACGCTCTGACTCCATAGTATACATGTCAACCATGTGATTATTCAAAACAAGGCCCAGATAAAATATAAAACTGTTCATTCTTCTGTGTACCCACTGATTTACAGACTGATAATAAGTGTGACTTGTATGTTGTACTGCATTTGAGATAATTAAATGAATCATAGGGCTTTTTTTCTACATTCCTTGTAAGCAAGATAGAACAGGGTGTTAAAGGAACCAGAGAGCCATCACCATTTGCAGAATACTTTTCAGGCCATCTTATGCAGCACAGAAGCAGAGAAATGGCTCAAAAATTGCGCATCCTGGTTTCTATGGGCCCCTCAGAGTAGGAAATCATCCCTGAGACAAATGATGCAAGTAACTTAGTGCTTGGCTTAGGTTGTTGATTTACCTAGTGGAAGTAGCAGGATTTTTGAGGCTGTGCAATCCCTGAAAACCTGGGTATGAATAACTGAAACTTTCAGCCTTGTAAGTTTACCAGTATGACCTCACATTGGGAAAGCACCTGAACATGGACCAATAAAATATTCTAAAAACACTATTATCTCTATCATAGCTCCTGCATGCTAATCTCCCCATATACTCTCACATGGGTGACTACAGAAGCATACACATGCTCATATATGCACATAATCAGACAGGGTCCTAGTAAAAAATTTGCCTGTTTCTGACAAGAAACGGGAACCAGCTTCATCCTGTCATTTGTAGCCTAGGAGATCTAAATCCGTAGCCTTCAAAGTAGGATATGGGAGGAAGAAAATACCAAAACTTCCGTTTATAGGTTTTTTCGGTTGTTGTTATTGTTATTTAAAATTTTCATTTTCAAGTTTTTACATAGTGCATAATATATTAGTACAGTGATTCATTCCTATTATAAACAAATGAATATATATATACGTATAAAAGTGTAGGAAAGAGTAAAATTTGGAGTCCACTAAGCTAAAGAAACAAAAAACAGTTTTTTTTATTTGTTTGTTTGTTTTTTGTTTTTTGAGACAGAGGTTTGCTTTTGTTGCCCAGGCTGGAGTGCAATGGTACGATCTTGCCTCACTGCAACCTCTGCCTCCTGGGTTCAAGTGACTCTTCTGCCTTAGCCTCCTAAGTAGCTGGGATTACAGGTGCCAGCCACCACACCCAGCTAATTTTCATATTTTTAGTGGAGACAAGGTTTCACCATGTTGGTCAGGAACTCCTGACCTCAGGTAATCCACCCACCTCAGCTTCCAAAGCGGTAGGATTACAGGTGTGAGCCACCACACCCAGCCCAAATGAATATTCTTATTCAGTAAATAGATTGAAAGAGTGAGATAAATACACATTATCAGGGATTCAGTCTATAAACATTTCCGATTGAAGCATCACACAATAGCTAATGCTTATAGTTGTGTACAATAGGCTTTGTATAATTCCAGAGCACTCTTCATATCGTGGTCATTTTAAATCTCTATTCTTACTCTATTTTTTCTGCAAATGGCACTGAAATGCCTCAGAGAAAAGACACCTTTTCTAAGTGTCTGAGGCGGGGGCAGGGCTGGTTCCTATGCAGGACATACCAACTCCTCTGTCAATGTCACCCCTGTGCTTCTGTATAGAGATTATGAACATGGGGTCATGAGAACACATATGCTGGTTCTTCCATCATGATATATCTTCTGTATTCCAGAGAAACAGTGTTAGGCTTTGTTCATTGTATTGTTGAAATCAAGATTCACTACATTGATATTTCCTTAATTTGCTGATTTAGTGATCATAACAAATACTGAAGAATAATAATAAAACAATGTCTTGCATGATGTATTTTTAGTGAAACTATCAATTTAATTCACTGTTTTAGAATTTTTCCTAGGAATTGAGTAAATTTATTATTTTGCAGTTTTTGGAATGCATCATTTTAAAAAAGTGAGATATGTCTATTATCAGTCTTCAGTGCTTCTCCAAGTTTATAGTGTTTCTCAAAGCTCCCCATATTGGGTGTGATTCATCTGGGTTCACATAATTAAACTTACTTTATGAGGCTTGATGCCTTCTTTGTTATAACTCAGATTTTAATTCTGTCCTCTTTTCTAGTTTGGTGAGGCATCTTTTGAATGGAAACAAGAAAATGGAAATAATTAAATTAAATCTTTTCTGTATTTATATACATTAATTCAATGTCTGCAAGCAAATAGGGATTTTTTTGAATGATGTTTTAGTTACAGTCTGGGTAAGATAGGTTTACTCAGGTTGTTAACTGACATTGTCTCTTAGACACAGAGCTCAACATTTTAAACCTTGTCTGACACATTTTTAAGACTGTGTACATCCCTAGAGAACAAACACTGTATCCACTTTTTGGCTCTTTTTCATAAAATGCCCATTATTGTATAATGCAAAATATTATAGTATATGGTCAATATAAGGCTTAATGGATGTTTAATAGTCATATAAAATGTTTACTTTGAAGAAAGAAATGCAAACTTTAGATAACTAATATAATAGGCTTTCTGCTAAGCTATTAGCAAAATGCTTTGTCATAATATCATATTCAACAAGAAATAGTTACTGTGAGCTCATAAGAGACTTTTTAGAATAATAAGAATGTGAAGTATTTTGTTATGAAAAATGCTCATATGAAGTCTTTAGTTTTTAAGTTCTGTGGTTTAGTTTTTAATTTACATGGCTTAGCTTTTAATTCATGTTCTCATCTACAGAAATTCTATGTAGAGAAATACCTGTAATCAAATCCTAGCTCTGTCATGTACCAACCATGTGAACTTGACTAAATTGATTGACCACTCAGTCTCAGTTTTCTCATCTATAATTTGGGAAATATAATGTCTTCCTCAAAAGAAAGACGTAAGGATTAAAAAATGTAACTTACAAAGGGCACTTAATAGAATTCCTGATACCTACTACATGAAAGATAATTTATATACATGTTTATATTAAGGTCTGGGCACCTTTCTCTGTGCCATCTCAGTAAGGTACCTCTGTTCCATCTCATTAAATTAACCTTCTTTCTCAGGTTCTATGTGATTCCAAAGAGATTCCATGCTCAGGTTTCCAATCATCTTGTCTCTCCTCAGACTGCAGGATGTCTCTTGAAGTTAATTTCAGTTCTGTTTTAGAAAAAGCAGATCTCAAAAGAAAGAATAGGGTACAACCACTGGATTTGATGTTTCTCGAATTAAGAAGATACTCTATCAGTGTTTTCCCAGTCATAGTACTGGCTTCATTTAAAAGGAAAAAATATTAAAAAAAATAATCCAAGTTAAACAGGGACTTCTTTTTTTTTTTTAATTGCATTTTAGGTTTTGGGGTACATGTGAAGAACATGCAAGATTGTTGCATAGGTACACACATGGCAGTGTGGTTTGCTGTCTTCCGTCCCCTCACCTCTATCTGTCATTTCTTCCCATGCTATCTCTTCCCACCTCCCCATCCCCCCGTCCCTCCCCCATTTCCCCTCAATGGACCCCAGTGTGTAGTGTTCCCCTCCCTGTGTCCATGTGTTCTCATTGTTCAACACCTGCCTATGAGTGAGAATATACGGTGTTTGATTTTCTGCTCTTGTGTCAGTTTGCTGAGAATGATTGTTTCCAGGTTCATCCATGTTCCTACAAAGGACGTGAACTCATCGTTTTTGATGGCTGCATAATATTCCGTGGTGTATATGTACCACATTTTCCCTATCCAGTCTATCATCGTTGGGCATTTGGGTTGGTTCCAGGTCTTTGCTATTGTAAACAGTGCTGCAATGAACATTCGTGTACACGTGTCCTTATAGTAGAATGATTTATAATCCTTTGGATATATACCCAGTAATGGGATTGCTGGGTCAAATGGGATTTCTATTTTTAGGTCCTTGAGGAATCGCCACACTGTCTTCCACAATGGTTGAATTAATTTACATTCCCACCAGCAGTGTAAAAGTGTTCTTATTTCTCCACATCCTCTCCAGCATCTGTTGTTTCCAGATTTTTTAATGATCGCCATTCTAACTGGTGTGAGTTGGTATCTCAATGTGGTTTTGATTTGCATTTCTCTGATGACCAGTGATGATGAGCATTTTTTCATATGTTTGTTGGCCTCCTGTATGTCTTCTTTTGTAAAGTATCTGTTCATATCCTTCGCCCATTTTTGAATGGGCTTGTTTGTTTTTTTTCTTGTAGATCTGTTTTAGTTCTTTGTAAATTCTGGATATCAGCCCCTTGTCAGATGGGTAGACTGCAAAAATTTTTTCCCATTCTGTTGGTTGCCGATTCACTCTACTGACTGTTTCTTTTGCCGTGCAGAAGCTGTGGAGTTTGATTAGGTCCCATTTGTCTATTTTGGCTTTTGTTTCCCTTGCTTTTGGCGTTTTGGTCATGAAGTCCTTGCCTACACCTATGTCCTGAATGGTTTTGCCTAGATTTTCTTCTAGGGTTTTTATGGTGTTAGGTCTGATGTTTAAGTCTTTAATCCATCTGGAGTTAATTTTGGTGTAAGGTGTCAGGAAGGGGTCCTGTTTCTGCTTTCTGCACATGGCTAGCCAGTTTTCCCAGCACCATTTGTTAAACAGGGAGTCCTTTCCCCATTGCTTGTTTTTGTCAGGTTTGTCGAAGATCAGATGGTTGTGGGTATGTTGTATTTCCTCTGAGGCCTCTGTTCTGTTCCATTGGTCTATATCTCTGTTTTGGTACCAGTACCATGCTGTTTTGATTACTGTAGCCTTGTAGTATAGTTTGAAGTCCGGTAGTGTGATGCCTCCCGCTTTGTTCTTTTTGCTTAGAATTGACTTGGCTATGCGGGCTCTCTTTTGGTTCCATATGAAGTTTAAGGTGTTTTTTTCCAGTTCTGTGAAGAAGGTCATTGGTAGCTTGATGGGAATAGCGTGAATCTGTAAATTACTTTGGGCAGTATGGCCATTTTCACGATGTTGATTCTTCCTAACCATGAACATGGAATGTTTCTCCATCTGTTTGTATCCTCTCTTATTTCGTTGAGCAATGGCTTGTAGTTCTCCTTGAAGAGGTCCTTTACGTTCCTTGTTAGTTGTATTCCTAGGTATTTTATTCTCTTTGTAGCAATTGTGAATGGCAGTTCGATCTTGATTTGGCTCTCTTGAAGTCTATTACTGGTGTATAGGAATGCTTGTGTTTTTTGCACGTTGATTTTGTATGCTGAGACTTTGCTGAAGTTGTTTATCAGTTTCAGGAGACTTTGGGCTGAGATGATGGGGTCTTCCAGATATACAATCATGTCATCTGCAAATAGAGACAATTTGATTTCATCCTTTCCAATTTGGATACCCTTTATTTCTTTTTCTTGCATGATTGCTCTGGCTAGAACTTCCAGTACTATATTGAATAGGAGTGGTGAGAGAGGGCATCCTTGTCTAGTGCCAGATTTCAGAGGGAATGCTTCCAGTTTTTGCCCATTCAGTATGATATTGGCTGTTGGTTTGTGGTAAACAGCTTTTATTGTTTTGAGATACGTTCCGTCAATACCTAGTTTATTGAGGGTTTTTAGCATGAAGTGTTGTTGAATTTTGTCAAAAGCCTTCTTTGCATCAATTGAGATAATCATGTGGTTTTTGTCTTTGGTTCTGTTTATGTGGTGAATTACGTTTATGGACTTGCGTATGTTGAACCAGCCTTGCATCCCCGGGATGAATCCTACTTGATCATGCTGGATGAGCTTTTTGATATGCTGTTGCAATCTGCTTGCCAGTATTTTATTGAAGATTATTGCATCTATGTTCATCATGGATATTGGCCTGAAATTTTCTTTTCTTGTTGAGTCTCTGCCGGGTTTTGGTATCAGGATGATGTTTGTCTCGTAAAATGATTTGGGAAGGATTCCCTCTTTTTGGATTGTCTGGAATAGTTTCAGAAGGAATGGTATCAGCTCCTCTTTGTATGTCTGGTAGAATTCGGCTGTGAACCCATCTGGATCTGGACTTTTTTTGGGTGGTAGGCTCTTTATTGCTGCCTCGACTTCAGACCATGTTATTGCTCTATTCAGGGTTTCGGCTTCTTCCAGGTTTAGGCTTGGGAGGATGCAGGTGTCCAGGAATTTATCCATTTCATCCAGGTTTACTAGTTTATGTGCATAGAGTTGTTTGTAATAATCTCTGATGATGGTTTGGATTTCTGTGGAATCTGTGGTGATATCCCCTTTATCGTTTTTTATTGCATCAATTTGGTTATTCTCTCTTTTCTTTTTTATTAATCTGGCTAGTGGTCTGTCTATTTTGTTGATCTTTTCAAAAAACCAGCTCCTGGATTTATTGATTTTTTGAAGAGTTTTTTGTGTCTCTATTTCCTTCAGTTCTGCTCTGATCTTAGTTATTTCCTGTCTTCTGCTACGTTTTGAGTTTTTTTTGATCTTGCTCCTCTAGCTCTTTCAATTTTGATGATAGCGTGTCAATTTTAGATCTCTCCTTTCTTCTCATGTGGGCACTCATTCCTATATATTTTCCTCTAGAGACTGCTTTAAATGTGTCCCAGAGATTCTGGTATGTTGTGTCTTCGTTCTCATTGGTTTCGAAGAACATCTTTATTTCTGCCTTCATTTCATTGTTTATCCAGTCAACATTCAAGAGCAAGTTGTTCAGTTTCCATGAAGCTGTGCGGTTCTGAGTTAGTTTCTGCATTTTGAGTTCTAACTCGATTGCACTGTGGCCTGAGAGACTGTTTGTTATGATTTCTGTTCTTTTGCATTTGTTGAGGAGTGATTTATTGCCAATTATGTGGTCAATTTTAGAGTAGGTGTGATGTGGTGCTGAGAAGAATGTATATTCTGTGGATTTGGGGTGGAGAGTTCTGTAAATGTCTATTAGGTTTGCTTGTTCCAGGTCTGAGTTCAGGTCCTGGATATCCTTGTTGATTTTCTGTCTGGTTGATCTGTCTAATATTGACAATGGGGTGTTAAAGTCTCCCACTATTATTGTGTGGGAGTCTAAGTCTCTTTGTAAGTCATTAAGAACTTGCCTTATGTATCTGGGTGCTCCTGTATTGGGTGCGTATATATTTAGAATCGTTAGCTCTTCTTGTTGCAGTGATCCTTTTACCATTATGTAATGTCCTTCTTTGTCTCTTTTGATCCTTGTTGCTTTAAAGTCTATTTTATCAGAGATGAGAATTTCAACTCCTGCCTTTTTTTCCTCTCCATTTGCTTGGTAGATCTTCCTCCATCCCTTTATTTTGAGCCTTTGTGTATCCTTGCATGTAAGATGGGTTTCCTGGATACAGCACACTGATGGGTTTTGGCTTTTTATCCAATTTGCCAGTCTGTGTCTTTTGATTGGGGCATTTAGTCCATTGACATTTAGGGATAGTATTGTTATGTGTGAATTTGATGCTGTCATTTTGATGCTACCTGGCTGTTTTGTTGGTTAGTTGATGCAGATTCTTGATTGTGTTGATGCTCTTTTACCATTTGGTGTGTTTTTGGAGTGGCCGGTACTGGTTGTTCCTTTATATGTGTAGAGCCTCTTTCAGGAGTTCTTGTAGAGCAGGTTTGGTGGTGATGAAATCTCTGAGTGCTTGCTTGTTCACAAAGGATTTTATTTTTCCATCACTTATAAAGCTTAGTTTGGCTGGATAGGAGATTCTGGGTTGAAAGTTCTTTTCTTTAAGGATGTTGAATATTGGCCCCCAGTCTCTTCTGGCTTGTAGGGTTTCTGCTGAGAGTTCTGCTGTGAGTCTAATGGGCTTCCCTTTGTGGGTAACCCGACCTTTCTCTCTGGCTGCCCTTAGCATTTTCTCTTTCATTTCAACCCTGGTGAATCTGACGATTATGTGCCTTGGGGTTGCTCTTCTTGAGGAATATCTTTGTGGTGTTCTCTGTATTTCCTGGATTTGAATATTGGTCTGCCTTGCTAGGTTCGGGAAGTTTTCCTGGATAATATCCTGAAGAGTATTTTCCAGCTTGGATTCATTCTCTTCATCACATTCAGGTACACCTATCAGACGTAGATTGGGTCTTTTCACATAGTCCCACATTTCTTCAAGATTTTGTTCATTCCTTTTTGCGCTTTTTTTCTCTGTTCTTGCCTTCTCTTTTTATTTCATTGAGTTGATCTTCGACCTCTGATATCCTTTCTTCTGCTTGGTCAATTCGGCTGTTGAAGCTTGTGCATGCTTCTCTTGTTGTGTTTTTCAGCTCCATCAATTCACTTATAATCCTGTCTATGCTGTCCATTCTAGTTAGCAGTTCGTCCAATCTTTTTTCAAGGTCCGTATTTTCTTTACATTGGGTTAGAACATGTACTTTTAGCTCACTGTAGTTTCTTACTACCCACCTTCTGAAGTCCGATTCTGTCATTTCATCACCCTCCTTCTCCATCCGGTCTGATTCCCTTGCTGGTGTGGAGTTGTGATCCCTTTTAGGAGGAGAGGTGTTCTGGTTTTGGGAGTTTTCATCCTTTTTGCGCTGGTTTCTTCCCATTTTTGTGGTTTTATCCACCTGTTGTCTTTGTAATTATTGTCTTTCTGATTGGGTCTCTGAGTGAGCTTCTAGTTCGTGGATGCTGAAGTTACTTCTGTTTTTTTTTTTTTAAGCTTTCCTTCTAACAGTCTGGCCCCTCTGCTGTAGGACTGCTGAGGTCCTCTCCAGGCCCTGCTTGCCTGGGGATCACCTGCAGCAGCTGCAGAACAGTAAGGGTTGCTGCCAGTTTCCTCTTCTGCTATCTTTGTCCCAGAAGGATGCTCGCCTACTGTCAGTCAGTTCTCTCCTTTATGAGGTGAGTCTTTGGATCTATGGGGGTCGGGGAGCTACTTGAGGAGACAGTCTATCTTTTATTGGGGCTTAAGTCCTGAATTGTGAGCTCCGTTGTTTGTTCAGAGCTGCTGGGCAGGTACGTTTAGGTCTGCTGCAACTGAACTCATAAAGCACTTTTTGTTCCCAGGTGCTCTGTCCCAGGGAGTTGGAGCTTTATGAGTTTCCGTTGCACTACTGCCTTTTTTGATTTTTCTTTCTGGTCTGACCCGCCCAGCTAGCATTAGCCTAGCCACTGCCTGCCCACAGGGCCTTTGCTGAGCTGCTGTGGGCTCCGCCCAGCTGCCCTGAGCTCTTCCCTGCAGTCCTGTTTATATGGGCATAGTTAGAACTGTCTCAGCAATGGTGGCCCCGCCTCTGTTATGGTGGACTCTCTCTGTTGTGGCAGGTTGCCTCGGCAACGGTGGGTTGCCTTGGCAACGGGGGCCTGCCTCCGTAGTGGTGGAGAGTCTCAGTAATGGCGGAAGCCCCTCCCCCGCTGAGCCTGACCCTCCCGGTTCAGCTGTGCTTGGTTTGTATGGCTCAACCCAGAGGGTTTCCAATTACTGTTTTTGTTTTCATTGTTGTTTGGGGTGGAGGGCTGGGACCAACTGAGCCTGATCACCTGGCTCCCTGACTCAGAGTTTTTTCTTTTAAGTTGAAAGACCCGGCGTTCCAGTCGCTTGTTGAAAAGGCGCCGGGATCTCCCGTGCTGCGAGTCCCTGAGTCCGCTCGAACTGCGGCGCCAGCTCCTGGAGGATTTTTTGCCTAGGAATCTCCTGGCCTGGCTCGCTGTTTCACATGAATGGGCAACTCTGCCATCTCAGGGCTCTGATCGCCAGCTAAGAGGGCTCCCAGACCAGTGGCTTTTGTACGGAGAACCGCAGCAACAGGGCGTGGTCACAGCAGCTGCGTGGGTGAAATCAGCCCCACGGTGGTCAAAACAGCCGCACCGGCTGGGACTGCGACGCCGGCCACCCCTTTGCCTGGGTATCTCCTGGTCTGTGGGCAATAAGAGTTTGTCTGGAAATGCAGCATCCACTCACCCTCTGCACTTTCACTGGGATCTGAAGTCCTGAGCTGTTCTTAGGCGGCCATCTTCCCAGCATTCCCTAAACAGGGACTTCTTAATAAGCTCCCTTTAGCATGTGCCATGTGCTGCAAAGGACTATTATTAATCATTTATATAGTAGCTTATTTTACAAAATAGTTTATGATTTATAATTATGTTTATAAGTAATTTATAATTCGCGAGGATGCTGTGAGCTAAATTTATATTGTTATCTCCATCTCTTTAATGGAGAAACAAAGGTAGTTAACTAAAGGTCATGCAATATGTCTAAGACCAAAAAGGAACTACCTCTGAGACATTACTTTTTCAGGAGGGGTTATAATATTAATCTCTTTTGACTAGGACAAAGAAGAAGTAAAATAAAACAGTAACACTCTACTTATCATAGTCACATTGCAGAATCACTGTATGGATGTTTATTTCTTTAGGTAATCAGCTATTACTCGAATTTTGCTTTTTATACTGGATATGTGGAGCCCTTGCCTGGCTCAGTTGTCTGCATCAGAAACATTTTTCACAATAATCTAAGTGAAATAGAGAAGTTTCTTTCCAAAAACAAACCTTTTCATCATGTATCCCAACCCTTACCACTCTGCAATTAGCAGTGCAATCCCTGTAAGCAGTAGTTTAAGGGGTGCGGTGAGGAGTGAGGTACTTCCTGCAGAGAGGTCCAGAAGTCCCCAGATTGGTCTAGGATCAGCATCGCCCCTTCCTCCCTCACAAATTGGTCTTTCTTGCTTCAGAAAGTCTAGTGCATAAGGACATTTTCTGTCCTTGAAAGTCAACTTTTAATTACCTGTGAGCAGAATTTCTCATTAATTAACTTCATTTTCTTCCTCTTGCTATACAAATTAATTTTCCAGTACTCCAAAATGCCGTGCGCCCAAGGGTAGTCAGAATAGGCAAACATATTTCAGTAAATAAAAATATATTCACTTAATCCTCACACCAATGGTTTGTGTTTATATTATGTATTTATTAATATATTTATATAAACAATATACAGATGCAGTTAAAATTACTACATTACATGTTATATATGTATATATTCATGTGTATTATATATAATATATACACATATATAATATACAAGCATATGTATTATATATAAATATATTTACATTTGTAGCAATGTAATATACATATTGATTTATAAATAATAAACTTGTATACTTGTTTTAAAGTAATAATTATATATTTTTACTATATGAACATATAGTATATTAACAAATGTATGTGTAATATATAAATATAAGCATTTTTTACAGAACTGTGTTTTTATATAAGTATATTAGTTTTAAATATGAATAAATTTATTTATGATTATTGAAACTATTTGAAAACAAATTTCAGGCATTATGACACTTGAGCTTCACCCTTAAGCATGGCCTATATCTCCTCAGAATAAGGCATTTTTCTATACTTTACAAATTTCCTGGACAGGTACAGTGGCTCATGCCTGTAATCCCAGCATTTGGGAGACTGATGTGGGCAGATCATGAGGTCAAGAGATCAAGACCATCCTAGCCCAACATGATAAAACCCCGTTTCTACTAAAAATACAAAAATTAGTTGGGTATGGTGGCATGCATCTGTAATTGCAGCTACTTGGGAGGCTGAGGCAGGAGAATCCCTTGAACCTGGGAGGCGGAGGTTGCAGTGAGCCGACATTGCACCACAGCACTGCAGCCTGGTGACAGAGCAAGACTCTTTCTTAAAAAAAGAAAGAAAGAAAGAAAGAAAGAAAGAAAGAAAGAAAGAAAGAAAGAAAAAAAAAATTCCCGAACTGTGGAAATGTCCTTGTTAGCTGTTTCTGTTTTGTTTTAAACCAGGAATCAGATTTGGTTCAGTTCCTAGATTTAATTCCAAATTTACTTCACCACAAATCTCTTCCCTTTTTCAAAAAGCTCGTTGAGTGTGTGGTTGAATATACCTAGAGAATCAAGAATGTGCAGCATAGAATGGTTTCTGAAAAATATCCATCCAGCACAAGACTGGCACACAATGTGAATTAAGCAACAAATTGTCAAATGAACAATAGGTTGGAAGTAAGTTCAGCCAAAGAAGCATGACAAAGGCATTGCTTATCAGGCAGGTACAGCACTGGAAAGTGAGAGTAGGTAATATGAGGTACTATGAGATGAGGTGATGGCACCAGGCATTTTTCCTTCTTTACAATTTGCCTCTCTGATTTCATGCTTGCATGAGACTAAAATACCTATATAATCCATTCCATAAATTCAAATGGATATCCACATGCACATGTACACACAGAGATGGAGTGGAAAAAAAAAAGAGAGGAAAATAAAGGAAGATGGGAAAGGAAAAATGAAAGGAGGAAGGGAAATAGCACTTTTGTTAGCCAGTGTTTCAAGTTACCAACAAAGCCTCTGGGATATCAGCATACATACTGAAGAGCTGCCAATAAATTTCAAAGTAAGTGGTTTTTTCTTCTGTGAATGAAACTCATAAGCACTTCTTCTCCTACTTGAAGGTCAAAAGGCCAATCAAGGAATCAAGAAAGGGTTTTCAATATGAAGGCTTTTGATCAGACTTTTCTCTCTAGGCTAGGTAGGGTGATAATAACTCTGTTTGATATCTTATGGGGCCAGAATATCGATGATGATATATTAGACACACTATGGCATCAGCTACAGGAATTAGAAGATTCTTTTTGCAACTCTATGGTTTAATAGTTTTGCATTTACATATACCTAGCAAATAATCCTTCTGAATGCTCTTTGAATTGCCTGTAGAGATGGGATGGTCTTTCACCATGAGGCCTTAGTAAGACAGGGTCTGAAAGCACATGGCCTAGGGTCTAGCTTAATAGATGGTGCCTTATGTGATGAATGTGATTTTCCCTTGATTCATATCTTGGGGGAGCAGATTGCAATTTATAAGAAACAAGCTATGTTTCCATTTGATAGGAGGCAGAATATGAAGGAGTGGCAGAGATGTGCAGGTCTCCTGTGACTTGCAATGCAACTCTCATCAAAAGAAATGGTAGGTATTTTTTATAGGAAAATAATCCAAGGCTTTAACCTGGTAAATTTCACTTTAAATTTGAGTCTTTAGACCACTGTCATCAAATTTAAAGAATTCTTTAAAAATGCTGGTATTTCTTCTTGTCTATCAGTTTGTTCTTTTGCAACTTTATAACTTTATTTGATGTATTTGACCATCAGCAATTTAGTTCTCATCCACATTGACTGTCTATAGATTTTTGAAAATGGTAACGGCTACATAGGTAATAAAAGTATAGAGCTTATTTGGTGAATATTCATCCTATCACAGATTCAGTATGGGACATTCCTTCTTCCTTTGGCCCAGACAGCTTTGTTGAGCCTGGTATCAATGTGCACACCTGGAGTTCCCATCTCCTTCATGGCAAATCTCCAAATCTCTTTGCGTGCCCAAGGGGCACGCTTCTTGAAACTTGCTCCATGGATGCATTTGTAAATGTTGATGACATATTCTCGGTCACCACCTCGTTGATGGCAGAACGTCCCTTTTTCTTCTTGCCGCCCTTCTTGGTGGGAGCTATTCTGCCAGGTCCACATTGGAAAGGAAGAGCACAAGGAATTCCTTGTCATCGGCCTTTAAGTGTACAAGAGTCACAATATAACTACTATAGTGTATCTCTAGTAGGTCTGGAAATAGAGTAAACATTATTGCATGCTAAATGGCATTTTAGGACTTTAATTCAACTCATATTTAAAATGAGTAAGCAAGTTTAACAGTATGTATTTAGAATGTGGTAAATAAAAAAAATAAAAATAAAAAGAATTTATCAACCAAAGCCTCAATAGTATTAATGAGTTGGAAGGCATGTCTTTCAAGACACTGAAATTCTTAATGAATTTGGTCTTAAATTCTATCTTCCAATGAATTTAATGTGAACATTCATACATAAAGCCATTTTATCCCTGAATTATGGCATTAATACAAGTCAATAGGGAGATCTGGTGGCCCTGATCTGTTCACTTTTAGTAAATTTTATTTAAACCTCTTAGGATAATGTTTTTCAGATAGCTGCCATACCCAGTCTCTGTTTTCACTGATATGCAAAAGTAGTATTCACCAATTCCAAAGATACATCTTTTTTTTTTTTCCAAAAGAACCCAACCAATAGCAAATTCAAGCATCTCCTTCAAGTTCACTTGTAAGGAAAACAAATAGCAATATAATGGCTATAAAACACCAGGAAGAAAAGAACTTGCAATAACTTTTGAGAGAGAATTTCAAAATGTTACCTGTCAGTACCTTAGTAATCTAGACTAACTTGTTTGTAATGAGGTTTATTTTTTCATTCTATAATACTATATGTTGTCACTTTAGAGAAAATTTGGAAAATATAGAAAAATAGGAAGAAGAAAATGTAATTTGTGGCTGAACTATTTCATTGTAATTATTATCCTATCTCAAATATAACCTAAAATGAAAGAAATTCTTGCAATTTTGTAGAATTTGAGGAAAGGCAGAATACAGGACGGGGAAAGGCAGAAGAAACAAAGAGGAAAAGAACAACACTACAGAACCTTAGAGAGATAAATGGCATACCTAAGTATGTTGTTCTTTACTCGAAATACTCTTGCTATTCAAGATCTGGGCCTTGCTTGGCTGTAATCTTCCATTCTTGCCAAGTGTGTGTGGTATTTTGGGGATGTGGACAAATATCCACAGGAACTTGGCTGAGAGCTACAGATATATTTTTACTTCCAACAGCAAACAACCAGGGTATTAACTTGCTCTTCCATTTAGCACTTTACGTTTGAACCACAGCAGGCCAGTTTAGTGTGGTCCTTTGTGAACCAAAATTAGAGTGCTGTAATCTGCCTTTCAGGCTTTGATTTTTTCCAAGATTTATAAAGAAAGAGATCATAGAATGTAGAGATAGATAGACTCTCAGGAGATATAATTCATTTGCTTAATAAATAAGAAAAGTTAGATGCAGGGGAAAGCACAGGATGAAAAGCCTAGGATTTAATTAGCCATGAAATTCTGGGCAAATCACATAACAATTCTGAGACTCAGTCTCCTCATCTGAAAATTGTTGGAATTGATCACAATAAATTTCAAGTGTCATTTAGCTTTCATATTCCAAGAACCAATTTTGTAATTCTATGAAAGTGGAACATTTAAGTACTTTTTGATAGAATTCTTCCTATGAAACTATGGAACTGAGACTTGTTTGCTCTTTGGTCAAGGCTTAGTGACTTAAGCTGCGTTGGAAGTGGCTATGCTATATCAAAGGAAAGGGGATACAGTAATCAGCTCTGCCATGTCTAATCTGGTAAGGTATTGGTACAAAGTAAAATGAAAAACAGGATATCCCATAGAATAACTCAGTACTCTTGATATCTGCCCTCATTGTCTCATTTCTAATAAAAATTGCAGGATGGAAAAATTAATGGGTAGCAAAAGATATGTCACCTTCAAACAAGGGTTGATACTTCACATGTTCTTAAGGAGTAGAAGTGGTATAAATATTATCAGCATATATTGGTGATCTTCCTTTGACAATTGTCTGGGTCGTTCTACTGAAATCATCAAGTTCATAAAAACAAGGAAAGGAAAGAGGGAGAAATGAAAGAAAGAGGACATCACATGTTATTTTATGTAATACATAGAATTTTGAGAGGTATGTGGTAATAGGCCCATACTTAGACATAATAGAACCGCAGCTCTCAGTGGTTAAAATAATTTGCTTATTTTGCCATACACAGTTAAAAATAACATAAAAGGAAAGTTCAGAACCTGAACTAGTTGTGCCAAATTTATGTTGATTATTCACATTCTAGGAGTCCCAATCTTCTTCCAATTCCTCAGTCACTTGGCCCACCAAGCCCGCTACTTGCCCTCATAACTTTCCAGCTCTAACACTGCACACAGTTCTCACTCTCTGGGATGAATTTGAACCAACAAACCTATTTCTTCCAACAGGCCTCTCCTGATTCTCCAGCTGCCAAGGGCTCGCTCCCTTTTCTAAACTCCAAGAGTACTTACTGTGGGCATTCCCCATTTGCCACTTAACATTTAGGTTTTGTTTTATTGGTTCCTTCCTTGGTGGCAGGCTTCTAACTTGTCCACACACCTGTGAGTCCTCGAGAGGAGGAGACTCTTTAGTGCTTGGAAAAGTTAGCACTAAGCCTGCTGCAGGTACTTTTCTCCATTGGCATCTGAGATTGAAGGGATTTAAGTTCCGCTTTGCATAGTTTGGAATGGACAACAATGGGCACGATTCTTTCATTCTGCCATCCTTTCATTCTCCCTAGAAAGTGACCCGATTTTTTAAAGAGGAAGAATTCAGCACCATCTGCAATCCACAAGATATACTTTGCTGCTTAACTGTGCTTTGAATGAAAATTCGTTTGGAAATTAGAAGGCCATTTTCTTCCTTCTGTCTTTCGAAAACGTGAAGACCAAATGGAAAAAGACACAGGTCATACATATTCACCTATTCTAGTCAATGATTTAAATATAAACACTTCACAGACAAGGAACCAAAAATGAGGGAAAGCATTGATTAGTGAACCTTGTACATCCTATTTAGAGATCAAAGGGGCCAATGAGCAGGGATCAAAGTAGGGGGAAATTCAGAATGTGACACCCTTGCGAAGCGCCGTTTCCCACGATGTGGGATGGCTTAATCAGAGCCACTCCATTCAGCAGCTGCAAAGAGGAAAAGGAAAACAACTCTGAAAATTATTAATTAGGTAAGCTTATGCTCTGTGTGCCTTTCATGAAACAGAGCTATTTCAGCAGCTAGTGCCAGCTATCAGTAGAGAGGTGTTTTTGGAGAAGACTAGACTGTGCTGCAGGTAGGTTCCTTTCAGAAATGATCACAAAAGCATCTTGTTGCAGCAGCCAGACAACCACACCTATCTTGACTCAGTCTGCAAAACTCTGATTATACATTGTAAGGCTAGCTCACACCACGTAAATATGCTTCGAAGCTACTTCATTTGCAAAAAGTTACAAATTCCTTAAAGCAACCAACTCAGAATATTACAAAGATTTAAGCAGCAATGCTCAACATCTGAATAATGATTTACAGTTTTCAAAATGTTTTCACACATATTCTTTTATTTACTCATCACAACGTTACTTGAAGTTAAATAATCTGCTATTGGGACACAAAGTTGGTAATTAGCAGAATAAGGACACACATCCTGGTCTGTTTAGTGTAGTGATACTTCTACATATGCCAGGTTAGACAATACAAAATTTCAGAAGCAGTAAGGTAACAGTAATTAACACAGTGAGGAACTTAGAAAGGAACAATAAATGAATGGAAGAGGTTGGATCTGAGCAGGGCATTCTAGCAGGGTAATGACAGTGATATTTTGAAAACCACTCAGTATCTAAGTTCATACATTTTAAGCTCTGTGCAGACCAACCATCACCTTCTATGAATATATTCTTTTCTCCAGGTTGCATACAGTTGATTAGATTTGAGCTTTTGTTATTTATAATCACATTCCAGATATACTTTCCTGAAGGGCACTCAAGTCAGCAATTCCATTTACAGATTGTCAATAAGAGTGGATTCCTTCCACAAATGGCTTGTCTCATTCATTATTTTGCCTTTCTCCTAATTTTATCCTTAATTTCAAGTTTGGAGGAAATCTTGCCATTGCCCTTATTATCCATGGCTTTTGTGACTCAGTTGTTAATGCTGCTAGCATTTCCCAAAATTTGTCTTTTTTATTTTTCTTTCTGAACATATTTTTTAAATACTCTGTTTCCTCAGATCCCCCTCCCCCATTTCTTCCTCTTGCAGATAATTTGGTATTGCATTATAAGAATTCTATCCTCTACGTCTTCCATTTCAGAATCTTAAGGTACAGGGTTCATGCTTCATTTTTCTTCAGAGTCTATGTCCATTCTTCCCACTACTGCCATTCTACCATGCTGCCAGGATACTATGATCACTTTTTCTCATTCAGTTTTAAAACAAATTCATTTTTCTGCAGCAGCATTAGGTTTCCTCATTACTTCTTGTACCTCCGTTGGGAAGGAAGTGAAGACATGAGACTGTCCGATACATTGGTTTTACCACAGTATGTTGCATTGGAGTCTCCATTGCTGCTGGATCCTTCCCCTATGCCAATGTTGGGATCTGCATCTTGTACAGTATAGCAAGCATAGCATCAGGTTACTTTATGTAGTCATATAGTATGCATTCATTGTTCTTTTTATTCACTGGCCTCTTGTATGCTTCCATTTACCTGATCATTAATTTCCATATAGTGTGTATTAATTGTTTTAGAGATCTGAAAAACCAGAGAAGTTTCTGAGGACATGCTGTTACTCTCATGGTGATGATGGCAGTGGTGGTAGTGGCTCAACTGTCCTATTTAGCAGCGCAAGCACAGGAATTAAGAATATCTGTAGGGGGTTTGCAATGGTTCCTCCAGAGCAATGAAGTAATGAGGGATATAGTGATTGGGATATGAGATTTTATGCTCAGCTATAAAGGTGAGGAGCATAAGGATGACATATGGATCTTTCTCTCTTTGTTCCTTGCCATGGAAGAATGCATGCCATCTACCTCAGCTGGAAACTATTAGTCCAGGAAGTTTGACTGTCCCTAGAAATTCCCTGTGGACCCACGTGACTAGTCTGTGACTAGCTATTTTTTTCTTTTTGTTTTAAAATTATTTATTTGAATTATCCTATATTTTTAAACTGATTTTCTTTTATGTTATTATTATATCTTAATACCTCTTTTTCTTTGATGCCCAATTACATTGACTTTTTATATTTTGTCACTTTTTCATATCTAAATTAACCCTTTGAATTTTTCATTCATCTTTGTCTCTTTTTCTCTAGCTGGCTTTTCTACATTTATTTCAAAATCTCACTCGTGTTGCTTATTTTTTCTTCTCTCACTTAGCAAGTGTATATCAATCACCTACTATACGTTAAACATCATTTATCTCTGTATATGTTATCAGAAATAAGATCAGATCTATCTTAGATATTTAGCACAATCCACCTCTTTCTATTCTCTTCCCCCAGCCAAATCTGTTCTTATTCAATAACATATACTTTAAAAATATATTTCTATATATAAAGTTTTATCCGAGCAACTTATCAGTATTTGTTATTCTACATCATAAATCTCAAATTTACTTTATTTTTCCATGATCTATACATTGATATATGAACATCTGAGATTACAAATGTCTGTATTTTTTCAATTCCCTTCCAAATTTATTATTTCTTATGTGTATTATTGGATCCTTTTAAATGTTCTCTCAATTTTCTTCCTGATCTCTTTGAGTAGTATTGTTGATTTACAGTCAAATTGGGGTGGACGGTGGTCTCAGTGGGATGCCACATTTTGGATATGTGCTTCAGAAACACAGCATATCTTGATATTGGTCATTCATTGTGTGTCAATCACCCTTGGTACATTTATTCTTTCTGGATAAATACTAGGTTTCTTAGAACTTAGGGATAATTCCTCTTTATCAAGCTGATAATTTATTCATTCAACAAATGTTCCTTGAATGACTTTTGTATATAGATTCTGTAAGAGGTACGTCACGTTTATTCCTTTCAGGTATGCCTTATGTGACACTGACTGTTCTCTCCCTCTTCTGTGCATACCTGCAGAGTTTCTCCAGGAAAGCTTGGTTTCTCTTTCTGTCCTTATTCTATATCGCATAATTTTACTCAGTGTTTTCTTATAACGGTTTGGAATCTTGACTGCACAATCAGACACATGGTTTCCTGATTTCTTTTCTAAATTATATTACTTGTTCTACTAAGGAACTCATCCTCTTTGTTAAACCAAAAGTTAAGAGACCTCTCTCATTAAGCAATGCGGACACATAGCTGGTACTTGCTGCAGAAGGAAGACAAATGTGACACATTCCTTTAAACTGTTTGGAAATAGGCCCCTTAATTTCTATATATTTTTTTCCTGGTTAGTGTTGAATCTCAAATGAAATTAGCAAGCTTTGTAACTCCTCTTGATAGCTCTTCCAGAGATGACCCTCTAAGTGAACAGTTCTCACCTGTTTGGTTCAGGCTTTGATCTTCTGGGGTTCTAAGAGTTTACTTTATATATAAGTCACTCCCTTCTCCCACCATCCTCAACTGTTTCCCTCCACCAGGCAATGCACAATTGGTTGGCAACTGCCAGCAAATGACACCAGCTGCTACCAAACTTCTATCTTCACAGAATAGCCACCACCTTTCCAATTCTCTAGGTTTTGCTGCAAGGACAATTGGCCTTGGTTCATTACTAGGTTGATTACTTTTTAAATGTTAGACCTTAGTATGAAGGAAGGTTAGTTCTGGGATCTCAGGGGTTGAGATCAGGTGATCTCATCAACCCTAAAAAGAAGGTTTAAGGAAAATCAAGAAAATACCATCTATCATCTCAAATGTTATCGGGGAATTAAAAAAAAATAAGTGCTTTATGTTTAGATGGACATATGATTTACTTTATAGAACCACTTTTCGTTCGGTAAGAACTGCATAACAACTTGTTGAAAGTTTGTTTGAATGAACACCAACATGTAATATGTTTGAGAGATGTTGTCTATGTCAGAAAGTCAATATATACTAAATTCAGATATATTTTTAGAGATTCAAATGCAACAGAATCACCAACATGCACTGGTAATTAACAAAAGTGGGCAACTCAGTTCAGGTAATAATTATTATTGATAATAACTGAAATAACAGGATTTTAAGTATAGCGCCAATTATTTTTTCTTGTTGATTGCATTATTTATTTGCTTTGGACACCAATATTAAAGAGTCATTTTACTTAAGTTTGTAGTTGTGAGTTCAACTACTGAAACTTCTCACTTGGAAGAAAAGACTTCTCAGATCATAAAAATTTCATCATGTCAGATTATCGTAGATTGTCTCAAAGTTAAAGCAATTTCACACTGTTACTATTTTATTGATAATTATTTTACTTTGGGAAGATACTCTTTAACTTTTGAAGTGTTAAAATTATTTTACATAATTGATGTAAGAGAGTTGTGACAAGAGCTTATATGTCTTCACTAGTCCTATTGAATATCTTGTGAAAAAGAGTTACATGATTAAATAACTTTGGAAATAAATGCATCTTTGTCCTAGAGACACACTTGGTTTAACCTAGTATATCAACGTCAGAACAGAGTTTTAACAATACATAACTGATAGTTTTCATGAATTATTCACTCTCTGTTCTTTTGCCAGAGACACTCCATATTTTAAACATATTTTGAGGATACAAACTCATTCATCTTTTTTTTTCCAACCAATCCCTAGTACAAAATAACTTAGTAAAAATTCCTGTTCATAAATACTTGTTTTAGAAATTAACATCTATTTAGGTCTTTATGAATATATCTGCCTTTTTTGCCACAATACAATTTTCTATCAAGTAAACATTTAATCCAGTAAGTATTGAATGATTTACCACTCACTAGGAAGCTCTACTTTCTGAGCCTCAAAATTGAAGCATCTACCTGTTAATTCATTAAAAATGATTTGAAAAATCTAATGTTAAAATTAAGAACAAATACAGTTATAAAGGGTGGAAAATACCACATCAGGAATCGGGAGCTGGGTTATAGTCCTGGCTTTAACAACCTAATGACCTTAGGTAAGCTACTTAACTTTCTCCAACATCAGTTTCTTCATTCTTGCCACTAAGAATGTGTATCAAATTTGAATTTTACTATGCAATGTGGGGTGTAAGGAATCTCACATTTTTTTATTTCACTAAGTAAAATTTACTTTGTTTCCATACCTCTTCCTAAAAAGTAGGCAGGCATTTAAACCACCACCATTATTGGGGATCCCCATCTCCTCATCCTCCAAGGTTGTATGAAAGCCTGGAGTTCTTAGGTCATTCAGAGTATTCAGGGAGGAGCTTCTATCTTTGCCCAGAGTGGCCAGTGATAAAATGATTATTGCCCAAGCTGGCTCATCCTTTGAAGGCAGTAGCTCTGTTTCTTTGGGGTGGAAGTGGAGCATACGAGAATTTCCCTTGCTGGAAGTAATGGGTTTTCTGGTCTTGCCAGAATTGTGCCATCATGCTCACTGAAGTTCTGTCGTCGCCTCAGGGAGTATGGTGCCCAAAGACTTTAATAGATAAAAGTGCACTAAGAAGCCTTGGCAAGGTGGTTCATGCCTGTAATCCCAGCACTTTGGGGACCCAGGCAGGTGGCTCACTTGAGATCAGAAGTGTGAGACCAGCCTGGCAAGCATGGCAAAACCTCATCTCTACTAAAAATACAAAAATTAGCCAGGCATGCTGGCATGTGCCTATCGGGAGGCTGAGACCGGAGAATTGCTTGAACCTGAGAGGCGACAGTTGCCGTGAGCCAAGATTGCACCACTGCACTCCAGCCTGGGAAACAGGGTGAGACTCTGTCTGAAAAAAAAAATGCCCTAAGCTGTCTATATCAAACAGATTATGCTGGAATATTATGATCGTTTCTCGATGCAGCTATCAGGAAGAATGTATACAGGTCCCCAGAACCCAAAAAACTCACATACCTCTATCTACATTGTCATTGGAAAATTTTGTCCTACACATCAGTACCTGTAGTTTTTTTCATCTTCCCATGGGCAGATCTTTCTTTCCCATCCTACCTCCTTGCTGAATGCCCCTTTTGGGGATCTTCTGAAATGCAGTGCTGGCTTATCTGTACTTATCAACCAAGGTTTGGAATAATATTTTCATTTCTGAGCTGAATAGTGTGAAGATTCAACTGGCCCTTATCTGGAATACAACTATATGGATAGTAAAAGATTTCTATTTGAAATCTGAGAAATAGTTAATTTGGAAAAGATATTTAAGGAAAATTGTAATAGTTCTCTTGTTCTATGTATTTCTTGTGCATGCATGTGTGCATGTGGCTGCACATGTGTGTCTCCAAAGGCATACTTTAGTTTCACTTGGAGACATTAATGGTAGACAATATAGAGTACAAATTTCAACTTTATAATAAGTGTCAAAGTCAAATAAAACACAGATGAATCTCCGAAATTAAAACATTTTGTTGTGGAAGAAAGAATTGCAATTTAGGGCATACTTGCAAACTTGATGGTTTTTGGGAACAAAGAGAAGATTGGTGGTTTTATTTTTTAAAAAAAGAAGAAGGAAGAAATAAGGCTGAACGCAGTGGCTCACACCTGTAATTTCAGCACTTTGAGAGGCTGAGGCAGGCAGATAACTTGACGTCATGAGTTTGAGACCAGCCTGGCCAACATGGCGAAACCCCATCTCTACTGAAAATACAAAAATTAGCTGGGTGTGGTAGTGTGTGCCTTGTAATCCCAGCTAGTTGGGAGGCTGAGGCAGGAGAATCTCTTGAAGCTGGGAGGCAGAGGTTGCAGTGAGTCAGAATTGTACCACTGCACTCAAGCCTGGGCTACAGAGTGAGACTATTTCAATCAATCAATCAATAGAAATGTTTCTATTTAAATTTCTATTAAATAGAAATTGCTCTTTGAGAAAGTTCATTAGCAAAGTTCACCTGTAAGGTTTTGGGAAACTGGCAAGTTTAGATTAGTGTGACAGAGGTGAGTAAAACTATTCTTAGAATTCTAGAATGTTGTTTCAGCAACTGTTAGATAAAACTGGTTTCAGGTTACAGCAGGCAGTTTCAGCAGCCAAGCTCTCAGAAAATTATGTTGGTGGATCATTGTTATTGTGCCCTGAGTGCTTTCTCCCTCAGCCTCTTGATTATTTCAGTTTGCTATAACAAGAATGACCCAATTTGTATGATCAACTTTTGCAATAAGGAAAGACATTTTGTCAATTATATTTTCCAAAAAGGGAGCAGACGAGCTCCCTAAAGTAGTGCATTTTCTGTCTTTGAAGATGTTAAACTGGATTCACTGAACTTATGGGCCAGATAGAGTATAGAAGTGATTCTTGTATTGAATCCATAACTGTACTGCATGGCCTCCAAAGTCATCTCCTGCCTACACACACACACACACACACACACACACACACACAGCCATTAGATGCCTCCCTAATCCTTAATTCTAAGATATCTAAAAGTGCTGGGCCCATAGATAATTTTAATCACTGGATTATAAATAATTTAGAGCTTATTTAAGACTATATGAGTGTAAAATGTAAGCATTTAAGTCATTTTGATGGAAATATGATCATCTAGAAACATAATTCTTATACTACTCTCTTTTTTATCTCAACTCTGTTGGATTGATTTTAAGAATATTTCCTCGATCTTTCCCTTATTCACCTGAAGTCAATTAAGCACTGGCTTCACATAGAATCAATGTTTAAGTTTTGTTCTTTGTTGAAACCCTAATAAATATTCCCTACCAGTTTCAGAATTTCAGTTTGCAAAAAGGAACAAGTGACTGGATATCCTCATATATGCCAATTGTACTATGGAGAGTTTTGTCTTGTCTTTTTTTTTTTTTTTTTTTTTTTTTTTCTTTTTGGAAAACCTAGAGTTCAGATTTCTTTCTTTGCCTTAAGTCTTAGCCTAGATGTTTTCTGTGGCTTTTTTCCTATTCTTTTTCTTTTATGTTTTAAAAATGGCCTCTCAACCTTTTCCCACCTACTTTCCTTCGTCTACAAAGCATAAGGGGAGACGAGAAAATGTATGTATTGTTGTGTAGCTTTCAGATAACCATAATGCACATCCTGGTGTTCTCCACTACTCCCCATCCAGTCACCTGGAACATAAGCCAAGTAGATTTTAACTGAGGCTAAAAACTGTGCATCAGGTTATGTAGTCTATTGGCTTTCTCTGTCTTTTAAACTGACATTCAGTTGTTTTATTGCATTTTAAATGAAAACAGTCCTTACTGATAAAGAGAAGCTGTGTCAAACCTCAGGCCAATTAAAACCACATGAAAATAAACTCACTCTTGGTATTGGTAAAAGGGATTAGGCTCTTTTTGAAAAAATAATGTGGTACCTTTTGAATATTCAATACAATACTTATGCATAACACCCAGTAATGTTCCCAGAAATATTCATAATACTTTCTTGTTTTGGCTATATCTTGAAGAAGTTACTCGGAACACACAGATTTTGGTTTGGGAGACCATCTCCTCCTTTTGCAGAAAGCTAGTGAGTAGTGGGCAGAGGAGGATAGTTGACAAGTGAATTTCTCCAGTGATTTATTGGAAATTTGTTTTTGAACTTTCAGGCCTGGAAATTGGGTTTGTTATATTCATCATTTATTTGAACTGCATTTTTATTTTCTATCAGTTTGCATTTATTTCCTCCTTCCTAGCGTCTGAATTATATCCCTTGCTTTTTACGTTTATTTATTAAATACCATTTAGAAGGGACAGTTGAGTGACAGGAACTTTTCATTTCATTTCATAGTCTACAGTTAAAAAATGTCAAATATGCTGCCACATACATACATTTTATTTGAACTTAACGTTTTTACTGTTTTAATTTGTGATTTGGACCGCTTTTCCTGAAAGTAAATGGATTTAATAATAAGAATTTATATAATGATATGCATGTGCACATATTGTTATTTTATATTTTTACCATCTTTTGCTTAAAAATATGTAATTATAAAGCATACATTGTGTAATTTACATATAGTTTTTTTTAATTATAGAAAGAACTACATATTATGCAAACTTCTAAAATGATTCCTACCTCCTGGTATTCATGACCTTGAGTAATCCCCTCCTATTGAGTGTGAGCTGGACCTAGTCACTTGCTTCTAATGAATGGAATATGGCAAAAGTGAGATGTCCTTTCCATATTAAGTTATAAAATATTATGACTTCTGTCTTGCTAGCAGATGCTATTTCTTACTAGATTTGATAAAGCAAGCTACCATGATGAAGAGCTTCATATTTCAAGAAACTGAAGGTGGCTTAATAAGATTCAGCCCCCAAGGAACTGAATCTTATTAACAACCACTAAAAGAGCTTGGAAGCATATCCTGCCTTAGTTTAAACTTGAGATGACTGTGAACCTGCACTAAAAACTTAATTGCAGCCTTGTGAAAGGTGCCAAGCTAAAGGATCCAACTAAGTTATAACTAATTCACAGAAACTGTGAGATAATAAATGTATGCTCTCTTAAGATGCTAAATTTTAGGATAATTTGTTATACAGCAATGGTTAACTGATACAAACTATATTGTTATCCATTGCTTTAGACAGTCATAGCTTCTTTCAGGTCTTCTGGGAGATTTTTATCCTCTCTTTTTGTTTCTTTCCAACTTTTATTTTAGATTCAGGGGATAAACGTGCAGGTTTGTTACAGGGTAAATTGCATGTTGCAGTGGTTTGGCGCACACATTATTTTATCACTCAGGTACTGAGGATTGTACCAGATAGGTATTTTTTGGTTGTTACCCTCCTCCTACCCTCCATCTTCAAGTAGGTCCCAGTGTCTGTTGTCCCCTTCTTTGTATCCATGTATACTCATTGTTTAGCTCCCACATATAGGTAAGGATATGTTGTATTTGCTTTTTTCTACCTGTCTACATTAATTCACTTAGGATAATGGCCTCCAGCTCTATTTATGTTGCTGCAAAGGACATAGTTTCATTCTTTCTTATGACTGCAAAATATTCCATGGTGCATATGTACCACGTTTTCTTTATCCAGTCCACCACCAGTAGGTACCTAGGTTGATTCCATGTCTTTATCATTGTGAATGGTGTTGCAATGAACATATGAGTGCATGTGTATTTGTGGTAGAATGATTTATATTCCCTTGGTTATATATCCAATAATGGGATTGCTGGGTTGAATGTTAGTTTTAAGTTCTTTGAGAAATATCCAAACTGCTTATCCAAACAGTGGCTGAACTAATGTACATTCCCACTAGCAATGTGTAAGCAGTATCTTTTCTCTACAGCCTCATCAGCATCTGTTATTCTTTGACTTTTTAATATCAGCCATTCTGATTGGTGTGGGATGGTATCTCCTTCTGGTTTAATTTGCATTTCTCTAATGATTAGTGATGTTGAACATTTTTTTCATATGCTTATTGGCCACATGAATGTCTTCTTTATAGAAATGTCTGTTCATATCCTTTGCTCATTTTTAATAAGGTTGTTTGTTTTTTGCTTGTTAATTTGTTTAAATTTATTATAGTTTCTGGATATTAAGCCTTTGTGAAATGCAGTTTACAAACATTTTCTCCCATTCTGTAGGCTGTCTGTTTACTCTGTTGATAGTTATTTTTGCTATGCAGAATCTACTTAATTTAACTAGGTCCTATTTATCAATTTCTGTTTTTCTTGAAATTGCTTTTGGAGTTTTTAATCATGAAATTTTTGCTAGGATCTATGTCCACAGTGGTATTTCCTAGGTTTTCCTCTAGGTTTTTTTTTTTATAGTTTTAGGTTTTATATTTAAGTCTTTAAATCCATATTGAGTTGATTTTTATACATGGTATAAGCAAGGAGTTCAGTTTCAGTCTTCTGCATATAGCTAGTCAGTTATTCCAGCAACATTTATTGAATAGGGAGTTCTTTCCCCATTGCTTGATTTTGTCAACTTTGTTGAAGATCAGATAGCTGTAGTTGTGCAGTTTTATTTATGGATTCTCTAACCTGTTCCATTGGTCTATGTGTCTGTTTTGTACCAGTACAATGTTGTTTTGGTTAATGTAGCCCTGTAGTATTGTTTTAAGTTGGTTCATATAATACTTCCGGTTTTGTTCTTCCTGCTTAACATTGCTTTGGCTATTTGAGCTCCTTTTTTGGCTCTATATAAATTTTAGAATAGTTTTTCTTATTCCTCAAAAAATGTCATTAGTGTTTTGATAGGAATAGCATCGAATCTGAAAATTGCTTTCAGCTGTATAACCATTGTAACAGTATTGATTCTTCCTATCCATGAGCATAGAATGTTTTGTTTGTGTCATCTCTTAATTTCCTTCATCAGTGTTTTGCAATTCTCATAGTAGAGATCTTTCACGTCCCTGATTAATTGTATTATTAGATATTTTATTCTTTTTGTGTTCATTATGAATGGGATTGCATTTTTGAATTGGCTCTCAGCTTGGATGATATTGGTTTATAGACATGCTATTGATTTTGTATCCTGAAACTTTATTGATGTTATTTATTAGATCTAGGAGCCTTTGAGGAGTGACTGGGTTTTTCTAGGCATAGAGTCATACTATCTGTGAAGAGAGATAGTTTCACTTTCCCTCTTTTCTACTTGAATGCCTTTTATTTCTTTCCCTTGCCTGATTGCTCTGACTAGGACTTCCAGAACTGTGTTAAATAAAATCAGTGAGAGTGGGCATCCTTGTCCTGTTCTTGTTCTCAAGGGGAATGCTTCCAGCTTTTGCCTGTTCAGTATTATTTTGGCTGTGGGCTTGTCACAGATGCCTCTTTTTATTTTGAGGTACATAACTTTGACTAGTTTATTGAGGGTTTTTAGCATGGGCTGGATGTTAAATTTTATTCAAAGCTTTCTCTGTGTCTATTAAGATGATCATGTGGTTTTTGTTTTTCATTCTGTTTATGTGATTAATCACATTCGTTGATTTGCATATGTTGAACCAACCTTGCATTCCCAGAATAAAGTATACTTGATTGCAGTGGATTAGCTTTTTGATGTACAGTTAGATTTGGTTTGTTAGTATTTTGTTGAGGATTTTTGCATCTATGTGCAGCAATTATATTGGCCTGAAGTTTGTGTGTGTGTGTGTGTGTGTGTGTGTGTGTGTGCGCATACCAGAGTGTGCTATCACAATGATGTTGGCTTCACAGAATGAGAGAGGAATCCTTCCTCCTCAAGTTTTTGGAGTAGTTTCAATAGGATTGGTACTAGCTTTTCTTTATACATCTGGTAGAATTTGGCTGTGAATCTGTCTGGTCCAGGGCTTTTTTTCTGGTTGGTAGGCTTTTTATTACTGAATCCATTTTGGAACTCACTATTGATTTGTTCAGGATTTCTATTTCTTCCTGGTTCAGTCTTTGGAGGTTGTATAGTTTCAGGAATTTATCAATTTTTTTCCAAGTTTTCTAGTTTGTGTGCATGAAGGTATTGATAATAGTTTCTGAGAGGTTTTGTATTTCTTAGAGTTAGTAATTTTAGTCTTTATTCTAAATCTTTACATCCTGAATATATAGCCAGTTTTAATTGCATAAAATTTTATCCCCATAAGTTTAAATATATATTTATATTCTTTATTTTTTCTATTTTGAGCCAAGATCTCACTCTGTTGCCCAGGCTGGAGTGCAGTGGCACAATCACAGCTTACTGCAGCCTTGACCTTTTCAGGCCCAATTGACCCTCCCACCTCAGCCTCCTGGGTTGCTGGGACTACAGGCACACACCACCACACCTGGCTAATTGTATTTTTTTTGTAGAGATGGGGTTTCACCATGTCACCCAGGCTGGTCTCAAACTCCTGGGTTCAAGCAATCTGTCCACCTCAGCCTCCCAAAGTGCTGGGATTGCAGACATGAGCCACTGCACTGCCCTATTTATATTCTTAATGTGTGTTTTCTTTTTAGCTTTCCTACCTGAAGCATTGGGCATACTCTGAGTTAATTGCTAAAAGAAATGTTATTATTGGACATGAAGTACAGTAACAGCTCATTTATCTGGTAAATTCGACTACTTAGAAGTAAGCAGAAAAGGCCTCTGTGCAGCTAAAACAGCCCTCAATTATAACTTACCTATAGCTTCCTTTTGGGGTCTTACTTAGGTTTTAATTTCCCTCTTTCATTCCTTTTCCTCTATGCTATCTTGCATCCTTCATCCTTTTCTTCTTTCTTTTATTGAACACGAATTGAGTGCTTATAAGGATGTGAGCATTGTGCTAAGGGTTGAGGAGACAATGATAAACAAATCTGAATACAATCTCTGCTTGTATGGAACTTGTAGTCTAGTGGGAGGTTGAATGTTAATTGAATTGTTGTTTTAGGAAATGTTTAACGTGTACAAGAGTGTTCTGAGAAAAGTAAATGGTCATGTAGCATAAAAGTTAAGGGGGAGTCTTGATATAAATCATACTCCCAATTCTTCTTTGTTTTGTGACCTTGTACTGCCTACCAGCACTTTTGTGCCTCTGTTTCTTCATTTATGTTATGGTTTGCATAGTTTCCCTCCAAAATTCTGGTGTTGCCAATGTCCTGGTATTAAGAGGTTGGTCTTTTACAGGTGAATAGGCCATGAGAGCTTCCTCCTGGTTAATGAGATTAAGGCCCTTAGAAAAGAGGCTTCCTGCAGCATTTAGCTTGGTCTTCTACTTTCCACCATGTGAGGATGTAGCAAGAGGACCCTCACCAGACCAAATGCCAGCACCTTGATCTTGGACTTCCCACCTTCCAAATTGTGAAAAATAAATTTATGTTTTTTAATGAATTACTTAGTCTCAGATATTGTGTTATGACAGCACAAATGGCCTAAGAAGGGAATGATATGGTCTGTAAAATTAGGTTTATGTGAAGATGAAATAGATTATGTGAGGATTAAATAGATTAATGCAGGTAAATGCTTAGAAGAGAGCTTGTCATATAGTAGCTCAGGATACTTAATTAACAAGGGCGTGTGACTTTGATGTAGGTCTGAAAAGTCCATCCTAAGGAAGCAAGGAAGGAACTGAGGTCTTTGGCACATGCCCTTCATCCAGAATCATAGCAGATCAAAAGAAACTGGGTGACAATTCTTATCTTTTAGTAACCAATTTCTTAGTCCGTAGAGTAATAACTAACCACAGAAGAAGAGATGCACTATACAAATTAAACACATGAACTAGAAAACACAGCAAATCTTGAATAATTGTATGTAGTGGGGCAAATGCTGTTATTAGCCTTACAGGCATCACTGTCTTAATAGAATAAATATTGTCTTGATAGTATGTATTTAGTTACAAGTAACAAACAATGCAGCTTAAATAATGTTGCCTGACGCATGTCAGAAATCCAAAAGGGAAACTTTATGGATTTTTAAATGTACCTACTCAATGATGGCATCACAGGCTCATTATCTTTGTTCTGTTCTGTATTCTAGTTTTATAACAGACACTATACTAAGACAGTTTCATCTGTTGACTCTCGTTGTTAAACTATGGCTGCTAAGTTTATGGGACATCATCAACCATTATCATAAAGATTTGGACATTTTTTTTCCTTAGAAGTCCAAAGCCAATACCTTTTGCAGTCTCATGAGCCTAAATGGAATAGAAGTCCACCTGTGAAACAGTAAATGTGGCCAAGGCAAAGTACAATACACAGTACCTTAGACATATCCCCTCCAACTTCAAGTGCCAAGGAAGGTGGGATTAAGAAGTATAACTCCCCAAACCTGAAGTCTTTACCAACAGATGGAGTAAATAAATCTTAAGGGATAGATTCTCAGTGTCTATCTCAGTTATATAAATAAATGACAGTAAGTACAATTTAAGAATCAAATCCTTGAATTTCTTAAAATTCAGCTTAAATGAGAAAATGTGTTAATTTAGATACTCACATACTTGGAATGTTTCATTTTCTGTCAATGCCTCATTGATATGTCTCATTGCTCATAATTAGGTTTTCATTGAGAAATTACTGGGATTATTCTAGCCAATAAACCAATTTCATAAGATGGCATCTGAAAGAGTGACCATAATGTTCTTTTGTGTCTCTAGTTATTCCTAAAACTAGTATGACATTAGTGGCCTCAGAACCTTAAATTATGACAATTGCCCTCTCTGGTATGATCTTGTCTTTATAGCCCATGATATTTGGCTAAATTGAATTAAATAGAATACCAGTTTGGGGTAAAGTCTGTCAAACTGAACATAAATAGGAGAAAAAACATATATAGGTTGAAAGTAAGGGTTACTGGTATCTTCTCTTCCCATTTTAAAATGGATTTAAAGTTAACTGTGCATTTGGTGAAAAAATATGCAACAGGAGTAAAGTGTTATGAAAAGGCAGGATTATTTAAGAGAGAAAATAGATAACTAGGAAGGGATAAAAATATTTTGGGGTCATGGGGGGTCCATTCAAAAGCAAATTTGCAATTGCTGTAAACTATCTTTGGTGGCCAGAATTTCATAAATGCTGCACAGAAACACACTCATTTTCAATGTTAAACACTTCCAGAGTTATTTTAAAAAATACTTTCTCAACACATGAAGAAGCTTAAAGTTACAGCATCATGAAAATATCCTTGGTACATCCATGTGTTTATCATTTACTTTAGAAATATTTGTGCCTACAGTTTTGTCTTTCAGAGTTGTATTTAGGTGGTCTGGACTGAGCGTTCTATATCTATGGGAAATTTTAATGTGCTGGGGAAAACTTTCACAAACACTGAAGTTAACCCAATGTTTCTGCCTTGCACTTAATTTGAGATATTTTGGAAACGAGCAGTCAGAATATTTTTTACTATAAATGGCATAACATAATTAAAACTAAAAATGGAAAGTCAAATTATAAGAATCTGTCGGCCCCGCGTGCCGGCCCTGCCCAGCCGGCCGACCCCGAAGGGCGGGTGGGCTGCCCTGAGAAGGCGGAGAGGGAAGCGCTGGGCCTGACGGCAGGTGGGCACAATGCTGACGTCTAAGCCGCCCCCAACTGCACGCAGAAGGGCACGAAGTCCGACCTGGCCTTCTTCAGGTTCCCGCGCGACCCAGCCAGGTGCCAGAAGTAGCAGGAGAACTGTAGGACAGACTTAGAAAATAAAACACCTGATCAGCTAAATAAGCATGGTCAATTATGTGCCAAACATTTTGAGACCTCTATGATCTGTAGAACTATACATTTTGCAGAGGCATCAGAAAGCTAAAGAAGAATTGGGTTATTTCATTTCTCAAAAATTAATTGAAGCAGATACTTGTGAAGTCACTGGGAGAGGCCATAAGGACTCCCTTCAAGACAATGCAGTTCTTCGAGATAATGCAATACCAACAATATTTGATCTTACCAGTCATTTAAACAACCCGCATAGTAGACACAGAAACGAATGAAAGAACTGAGTGAAGACGAAATCAGGACACTGAAACAGAAAAAAATTGATGGAACTTGTGAACAAACATAAACTTCAGGAACAAAAACATTAAAAAAAAAAAGCCAACATAGCAATACTCAGAACCCCAGTGAAGAAGGGAGTGAAGAGCAAGATGAGAACATTTTACCTCTAACCCTTGAAGGGAAGGAAAACAAAGAATACCTAAAATCTCTATCTGAAATCTTGATTCTGGTGGGAAAGCAAAACATGCTTCTGGATGGACATGAGGGTGATGAAATCCCAGAAGGTCTCTACTCCGGATAACTTTGAAGCACTGCTGGCGTGCTGAGTAAATTCTGGTGAAGAGGTCCTGAGAAAGTGCTTGGAGACGACAGCAGTTAACACGTTGTTTTGTTCAAAAACACAGCAGAGTCAGATGCTAGAGACCTGTGAGAGCTGTATTCGAGAAGAAACTCTCAGGGAAATGAGAGACACTTCTTTTCCATTATCACTGATGTTGTAGTGGACATAGCAGGGGAAGGGCACCTACCCATGCTGGTAAGGTTTGTTGATGAATCTCATAACCTAAGAGAGAAATTTGTAGGCTCTCTGCCTTGTGAAGCTGACGCAGAAACTTTGGCTGTGAGATTTCACACTATGGTAACTGAGAAGTGGGGATTAAATATGAAGTATTTTTGTGGCCAGGCTTACATTGTATCTAGTGAATTTTCTTCCAAAATGAAAGTTGTGGCTTCTAGACATTTAGAGAAATATCCCCAGGCTATCTACACACTCTGCTCTTCCTGTGCCTTAAATATGTGGTTGGCAAAGTCACTACCTGTTATGGGAATATCTGTTGCATTAGAAACAATTGAGGAAGTTTGTTCTTGTTTTCATCGATCGCCACAACTGCTTTTAGAACTTGATGATGGGCGGGGGGGGTGGGGAGGTGGGAAGAGATAGCATGGGGAGAAATGACAGATACAGGTGAGGGGACGGAAGGCAGCAAAGCACACTGCCATGTGTGTACCTATGCAACAATCTTGCATGTTCATCACATGTACCCCAAAACCTAAAATGCAATAAATATATATATATATATATATATATATATATATATATATAAAAGAACTTGATGTTGTAATTTCTGTTCTTTTTCAAAAGAGTAAAGAAAGGGGTAAAGAACTGAAGGAAATCTGCGCTTCTCAGTGGGCAGGCAGGCATAATGCTTTTGAAATTTTAGGGGAACTCCTGCAAGTAATTGTTTTATGTTTAGATCGTATAAATAGTGACACAAATACTAGATGGAATAACTGTATAGCTGGCTGAGCATTTGTACTCTGCAGTGAAGTAACAGATTTTGATTTCATTGTTACTATTGATGGTCTTAAAAATGTCCTATCTTGGCCGAGCGCAGTGGCTCAAGCCTGTAATCTCAGCACTTTGGGAGGCCGAGGCAGGTGGATCACGAGGTCAAGAGATCGAGACCATCGTGGTCAAATGTCTGCCTCCCCGAACCTCTGTCTGGGATACCCCTCCGCTACCTCCCAGAAAGGGGTCCCCATCATCCTCTAAGATCTCCCAGCCCAATGACATCAACACTTTCTCTTTGGTCGAACAATTGCCAGGAAAACTGCTAGGGAATCAGATCCTGGAAGAGGAAGAGGTGCCAGGAAATTAAAATATTAGCAAGTAAGTCTGATTCATAATTAGTTTTGTTCTCTAAGAATTCCATGTTTTCACTTACGTGTAATGCATGTTTTGTCCCCGTGTTTTCATATGATTTGATTTTGCTATACAAATTGTGTAATAATGCATTTTGATTCCATCCTTGTTTATAGTGAGTTCACTAAAAACTCTATTAACAGTCATATTTTCTACAGGCAATCTATTTTCCCTTCATGTTGTAATATTTTGTACTTAAAGTGAGATTCTGTGCTCAGACAAGCCTAGGAAGAGTGTTTTTTTTTAGCATACTCCAAAATGGTCTTTATCTTTATATTTACTGAACGTTGATTGTACCTGTTAGCAGTCACTGCTTTTTTGACAAGGGTTTGTTTTTGACATTCAGTTTACTAGATAAATAAGTTTAAAAAATAGCTTTCAGAGGATCTGTAGGATGATAATATTAGATTAATGGTGGGGGAATTTCTGAGATATTTCGTTACTTGGATTTATGTGTGAATAAACATAACACTCTGTAAATTCACTTCAAATAAAATAAAAATATGAGTTATTAAAGAGCCCACTCTTGTGGAAATGAATATACAGCCCTATCCACATTATCCAGCTTTTTCCATGCAAAAGGAGTTTTGGTAGATGATGTCATTTCTTAGATAAAATTTGTTAGTACACTTGAGAGACTGTTTTACTATCTCTTTCTATCTGAATTACATTATTCCTGGGCTCAAGCAATTATGACTTAGCCTTTTCCTTTAGTGATATCTTGGGTTTAGTCCAGGTAGTTTTGGAGTTTGGATGACTATGTAGAAATAGTGCATTTTGGTCTTGAAAACATGAGTAATATTAAGTAAATACATATAACAATTTCACCAAAGTTAACAATAAAATTTGTTCACTAATGTGAATGTTTACCACAACTTACAAGTTCTAAAGTAGCTCCCATAAAAAATAAAAAGTATGATGTAGTTTTCCACTGGGGCAATTTTTTTTCCCTGTAATACTTACATTAACAAAATAATATCTATATTTTCTCCTCTTTTGTTTCTTTGCTTTCTTTCTAGGGGCATTCAGAAAGTAACGTTGACTTAGTATTCTTTCCATCCCTTACCAAAAATGTGACTTTTCAAATGACAATAACATGGAAATAGAGACATTCTGAGTTTGAAATTCAGCATTTCACTTGGTTTTTCTTCATGAGGTTTTATCAGAACTTAAGAAATAAAAAATTAAATTACATTAAAATTCTAAAACAATTAAAAATATGTCTGTTTACCTATGAGAGATGTCTTATTATTTGGGTATGAATAATGCCAAGAAAAAAAGAGAAAATAATTGCTCATTTGCAGTTTTAATTAAAAGAGAATTATAGCAACTGTCACATATTTGAAACAATATGGAAATTCCCTTCTGCCAAAATATACTTGGCTCCTAAAAGTGGGGAATGCCTGCATATTTGTTTAAATATTTAAATTCCCTTTGGGCTTTGTCTTATGATAAAAATGATATTGTCTGTTCATTGTTTTCCTCTATCTGTTAGTTTCTTCTCTTTCCAAACCCAAAGGGCATGTCTGTAAGTTTCTTGCCTGTTCCCTGAATGGAGAACATATTTGTAATAAATGGTTCTTTGTTAGAGGGTGGGGCCATTTCACAATAAGGGCATTGATATTAAGATAGTAAAATTTGTGAGCTTTTTTAATAAAGAGAGACTCCCAATGACTTTTCAGATGTCTATATAAATGCATTATGAAATTTGACCAGAATAGTCTTGGTTAAAAAAAAAAAAAAGAGGCTGGGTGCGGTGGCTCACGCCTGTAATCCCAGCACTTTGGGAGGCCAAGGCAGGTGGATCACAAAGTCAAGAGATCGAGACCACCCTGGTCACCATGGTGAAACCCCGTCTCTACTAAAAATACAAAAAATTAGCTGGGCATAGTGGCACGTGCCTGTAATCCCAGCTACTCAGGAGGCTGAGGCAGGAGAATTGCCTGAACCCAGGAGGCGGAGGATGCGGTGAGCCGAGATCGCGCCATTGCACTCCAGCCTGGGTCACAAGAGCAAAACTCGGTCTCCAAAAAAAAAAAAAAGGATAATACTGGCTGAAGTTACCTTTGAATGTTTTCAGTTCAGAGGCCTTCCCTCTCTTGAAACATTCCTTTCGTTTATGCCTGCCTGCAAAGGCCAACTATTTTTGAGCTCTGTCACCAGAATTTTATACTCCAGGGCCTGTTTTGTTAGGGAATCCTGAGGACTGCCTGCTATCTCAGCTTTGCGATTCTATCCAATCATGCATCATAATTTACTCCTTCCACATTTTATCTCTTCAGAGTCAGGTTTTTTTGGCTGTTACAGGCAGCACAGAAAAATTTACATATCTCCAACCATCTTTATTTTACAAATTCCTAAAAATAAGATAAACAGATAAGCAAATCATACTAATATACTAAGAAGAAAGGACTATTGTCCCTATTTCCAAGCAGATAAAAATATATATTTTATGGATAAATGTATGTATGTAGAAAATCTGTTTATCGATCTCTATGTTTGTATATTTGCACTTTACATGATGTTTTGGTTACCATGTCTTTTCCTTGTTTATTTTCTTTCCATAAAGAAATTGTTTTTTCCTGATATTGCAGTTTTAAAGTGAACATTCTTATAGGTATACATTTACCAATACCATTGGAACTAGTTTTATTTTTTTATTTTAATTTTTTGTAAGATTTATCTCATGCTCTCTGGTTAAATTAAATAATTTTATAGCTAATTGAATGATTAAAAATCATGCTGCTCTGTAGTTATACTTCATAAAGATTGAAGGCAATATTATTCCATAATCTCTTTCTCAAAAATAATTGTCTATTTTTTCCTTTGTATGATGATAGTGTTGAGGTTTCAAGATTCTTCTTGCAGTTGTGATCTAAATAACCCAGAGGCTCTGCAAAGATTTTTCCTGGTTTTCCACTTACTGAATTATAATTGGCCTTCATGATCAATGTAAAACTCAGTGCTGACTGGTTAAAGCCGCCTTTGCAAAAATTATGATAGTGAGAAAATGATGACAATGAAAGAGTGACCTAACCAACTTCATCTTGCCTTTAACCTCCAAGCTGCTGTTGATCATTCCTGGGTGTGAACCAAGCTAACTTTGGGAGTAATTTAGTTTATGATTTAAACGATAATAGCTCTTCTCAAAATTAAGCCACTTTTATAAAACTAATAAGAGGCCACAATTTCAGGATTATGAGAGGGGCCTGATATCTGTTAACGTATAGGTGTAAACAATTCCCAGCCATTGTTCTGGAGGTCACAAGATTGGAAATTTCCTGAATTATTCCTGTCAATACATTATTATTGTAGAACCTCAGCTTGGCCTTTTGAAATATCTTTTCAGACTTTTGCATTTCTGATAATGGGATGACTCCACCCAACCCCATGACTCATGACAGCAGGCCCTGTGGCTCCTACTCAGAAGTGGACTCAGTGCACAAGGACCTTTTCCCACATTCCTGGGATTGTATCTCCAACCAATTAGTGGCAACCATTCCCTAGTCCACTGTCTGCCAAACTATCTATAAAATATCCTAGCCTCTAAATTTTCAGGGAGGCTGATTTGAGTAATAATAAAACTCCATTTTGCATTTAGCTAGCTCCATGTGATTAAATTCCTTCTCCATTATAATCCCCCAGTCTTGATTAATTGGCACTATTTGGGCAGTGGGCAAGATGAACCCATTGGGCAGTTATATGGCAGGGGAAAAAAAGTCACAAATGTGATTTTAAGAGTCATCTTAGCTAGGCATGGTGGCTTACACCTGTAATCCCATCACTTTGGGATGCAGAGATGGGCAGATCACCTGAGATCAGGAGTTTGAGACCAGCCTGGCCAACATGGAGAAACCTCATCTCTACTAAATATCCAAAATTAGCCAGGTATGGTGGTGCATGCCTGTAATCCCAGGCTGAGGCAGGAGAATCACTTGAACCTAGGAGGTAGAGTTTGCAGTCAGCTGAGATGCTGCCACTGCACTCCAGCCTGGCAACAGATCTAGACTCTGTCTCAAAGAAAAGAAAAGAAAAAAGAAAAAGAAAAAGAAAAAAAAGTCATCTCAAACTTTAGCTTGGAATCTGAGCCACCCAGTGAACAGTATTACCCCTCTTGCTTGGCCCTCAAATGTGTGTGGGACCGACCTTCTGCCTCAACGTCTTTGTCCTGGCTGTTCTTCCTCAAATCTAATTGTCTCACAGTTTTTAGTCTTTACCCCAATGTAATAGTTTCAGTATAGCCTTCTCTTGGACAACTGACTAAAGCTGCATTTTATAGGCAAGAATAAATGTTTGTTTTAAATATACTGTTTTGTTTAGTTATTGGCCAAGTTAACATTCCCCATGTAAATACAAACTATTTTTTTCAGATAAAAAAATAGACAATATGTTTAAAATGACATTTTATCACCATCTAACATATATTTTTATTGATTGATTGCATTTTCTTTCCTGTATCTCCCGCTTGAATGTAGGCATCACAAGATCAAGGATTGTTTGTGTTTTGTTTCTGGTTCTCTAGGGTCAAGAGCAGAGCCTAGTACATCATAAACACTCAATAAATACATGTTAAATGGATGCTTCTTGCACTTCATAGCCCGGGATCAGCACCAAAAAGTACATTTGATTAAAAGCACTATACCAACTATTAGTCTGATTCATGAGATAAGCCTTCCTTATCTTGGAGAAGGCCCTATTCTATCAGGAGTTTCCAATCATAGGTTCCTGATGGTGGTCAAGAGGTTCAACACTCGGTATAGTAAGTAAGTCTTTTCTTCTTTCACTAATTGGCATGGGGTAGGGAGGGAACTGAGAAAGGTATGAGATGGGGTGGTGCAAGAAATGTTCTGTCAAATATTAATATATTTGACTAATTAAAAATGGGAAAACAAATTATATAATAAATAGATCATCTGGCCTGAAACCACATCTTTCAAACATTTGTTGATAGTAAATGTATTATAAAAGAATTTTTAGTGGTAAAAATCTGAAGACTCTCATTTTATCTGTTCAATTCACAATATGTTAAGTATGTAATGCATTCTTTGTATAATATTAAAGGGCTAGGGAGGCATAATTTAGTGGCTGGTCCTAAACTTCAAGTAGTTTATAATCTACATAGGATAATAGAGGATTTAAAATAATAAAATACAAGAAATACAAATAATGCATTATAATTTTACTTATTTCTTATTGTATAAATATATGTGTAAAATTCATAGATGTTATGTATAAATACATATATCTATAAATTATATATAATAAAATACTGCTCTAAAATGTGATATTAAATAAAATGATGCACAGTAAAGAGAGTTGTTGATAAAAAAGTATTTGGTTGAACTTTTTTCTATTTTTGCAGCATTCTTTGGCCAAAGAATTTGAAGAGATTTAGAATATAATGTAATCTGTTGTCAGCTGATTCAGAATAGACTCAGACCCTGTTGAAGATTCAGATATATATTTATGATGATGACTCCTACTCTGTGCAGAGTCCATTCTGGTGATTTCTACTTTCTAGCAACTTCAATTCTGATAAATGGAAGACCACTGTATAAATGGAGGACTTGTGTTACAGGTAAGCTCCCTTTTCTATATCAGCAACAAACAAGTATCCTCATGATAAGATCTCTAAAAATTGGGCATCCTGCCAATTTACTACTTAGATAATTAAATTTTGTCTATCTAAATCCCCTATGTAATTGTATCAGGATAGAGTCTTAATTATCCATCCATTAACATTCTTTCATTTCATCCTGGAAGTGTTTGCATTTTTGAAATTCAGAAAAAAATTGTAAGGAATGATTGTGATCCTCTGCTATTATCTTGAGAAATGGAAAACTTGTGCAGATGAATCTCTGTTCTCTGGTCTTCCAGCATCTATATCTCACTGTTCTGACAATAGCACAATAGTCTGTGCTAGCTCTCAGTCCAAGAGACTTGGGGTGGTGTAGTTGGGGTTGTCATGTGACTCGATTAGTATTTTCATCCCCCTGGCCTCAGTGACTGGTTCAGGGAAGAAAAGTGATCTAACTAGCTCAATCTGGGCTTAGACATTCATTCAATCAACATTGAGCAAGGCACCATAACTTGAATGTGCCTTAAATATGCCTAAAGTCACAATATCTTTAGTTGTCCTTTGAGCCCTTGGAAGTCTAAAGTTAGCTTGACACCTAGATTTTCAATGATGTGAGCCAATTAAATATTTTATATTAACCCAATTTTAATGGAGTTTTAGCCACTTAAAATGATAAATTTCCTGATTTGCCTGCCAGCAGTGATCTGAGTACAGTGTCACTACAATTGCACCTCCCTGTGTTTATGTGTGAAAATGATGAAACAGACCTGTGTGATCCATCCATGGACTCCCAGTTGGGCTCTTGATTGGCCTGGCATAGCCTGAAGAAGAACAAGTCAGGAAGACATCCTTTAGTGTTAATGCTAGTGAATTTTGCTAGAATGAGTCAGGGACACTCTGAGGTAGGTTACAACATGTTATAACAGTGGGTTTTAGTGTTTTCAAATAATTTATGACCAATTTGAGAATCCAACCAAAGCTATAGAGGCCAAATGCTTATATACAATGCAATTAAAATTTTCCGTATATTTTCAAGTTTTCTAAACACCCCAAAACCTCATAGTATTTCTAAGTTATTTTGGCCATCTAAACTTTTATTTATTGTCCTAGTCTAGAACTTCTTCCACAATTTACCTTATGTCCAGAATCTGAAATAAATAAATAAATAAATAAATAAATAAATAAAACCACCCAAGGCGTTCACCTTCCCTGCTGCTTAGACAGAGCCAATTGATCAAGACAGGGGAATTGCAATAGAGAAAGAGTAATTCACACAGAGCTGCTGTACGAGAGACTGGAGTTTTATTATTACTCAAATTAGTCTTCCCGAGCATTCAGGGAGCAGAGTTTTTAAGGATAATTTGATCAGTGGAGGGGGGAGCCAGTGATCCAGGAGTATTTATTAGTCAGAGATGAAATCAGAGGGAGTCAGAGCTGTCTTCTTGCTCTCAGTCAGTTCCTAGGTGCGGACCACAAGATCAGATAAGCCAGTTTATTGATCTGGGTGGTGACATCCATCAAGTGTAGGGTCTGCAAAATATCTCAAGCACTGATCTTAGGAGCAGTTTAGAAGGGTCCAAATCTTGTAACCTCCAGCTGCGTGACTCCTAAATCATAACTTAATCTTGTGGCTGTTAGTCCTACAAAGACAATCTAGTCCCCAGGCAAGAAGGAGGTCTGCTTTGGGAAAGGGCTGTTACCGTCTTTGTTTAAACTATAAACTAAGTTTCTCCAAAAGTTAGTTCAACCTACGCCCAGGAATGAACAAGGACAGCTTGGAGGTTAGAAGCAAGATGGAGTCAGTTAACTTAGATTTCTTTCGCTGTCTTAGTCATAATTTTGCAAAGGTGGTTTCAAAAACACACACAAGAAACCCCCAGAAAACAAAAACAATCTTTCCTGTGTATGTCCTTGTCCCTTCACTTTCATTACCCTTCATACTTAGGTCGTCCTTCAGTTTAGGTACCTTCCATGCAATCTACACTACTTCCTGTCTCTTGTAAATAATAGCTAGTCTTTTTTGAGTACTTACTGAATGTAAGTGCTCAATCTCACTTAATCCTTACAACAGCTTAGTGAAGAAGTTTTTACTGTTGCCCCCATTTGGCACCTAAGGAAACTGACCTTTAGAGGCTCAATAACTCATTTAAAGTCATCTTAAATATGCCTAAAGTCACAATATCTAATTAGGATGTGGAATAACTGAATCTTGAATCCAGATAAATCTATCCATGTACTTAAAAATTCTGATGCTGGGCACAGTGGCTCATGCCCAGCACTTTGGGAGGCTGAGATAAGTAGATGACCTGAGGTCAAGAGTTCCAAACCAGCCTGGCCAACATGGTGAAATCCCATCTCCACTAAAAATGCAAAAATTTAGCCAGGTGGCAGCACATGTCTATAATCCCACTACTCGGGAGGCTGAGGCAGGAGAATCTCTTGAACCCAGGAGGTAGAGGTTGCAGTGGACTGAGATAGTACCACTGCACTCCATCCTGGGTGACAGAGCGAGACTTTGTCTCAAAAAAAAAAAAAAAAAAAAATCGACACACTCCCCTTTATATTTTCTGGTCCCAATTTGTAGACTTTTCCCTCTGCCACGTATACTTGCTTCTTAATTCAATGCTGCTCTCTGTTCCAGGTCCAACCTGACTCTCCCTTCCATTCTATCACTCTGTTTTGAGTTTCTCTCCCGTTGCTGGCCTCACCATGGAAGGTCATACACACTCTACAGTTATGCTACTTATTCTTGACTTATGCCATACTGTGGAAAAGATGGCTTATATCCTTAAAAAAAACTTTGTTGTTTTAGATCAGAGAACACTGCTTTCCTGGGAGTATCAAAAAGATAAAGCATGCCCATGGCAAATAGAATAAATGTTCCTGTTGTAATGTTTTTTGGTTTTAACTTTAATTTGACTGCAAATACAGCAAAATCGTCAGACTTCAATGATTGTCAGAGACTGGTAGAAATACCTGTTGATCAGTTTTTTGTTTTTTTGTTTTTTTGTTTTTTGTTTTTTGTTTTTTTGAGACGAAGTTTCGCTCTTGTTACCCAGGCTGGAGTGCAATGGCATGATCTTGGCTCACCGCAACCTCCGCCTCCTGGGTTCAGGCAATTCTCCTGCCTCAGCCTCCTGAGTAGCTGGGATTACAGGCACGCACCACCATGCTCAGCTAATTTTTTGTATTTTTAGTAGAGACGGGGTTTCACCATGTTGACCAGGATGGTCTCGATCTCTTGGCCTCGTGATCCACCCGCCTCGGCCTCCCAAAGTGCTGGGATTACAGGCGTGAGCCACCGCACCCGGCTGTTTTGTCTTTTAAGCCCTTTTCTGCCTACATAGTGTGGGTCAAAAAATGTACCAAATTACTGGCCAATGTTTTAAAAGAATTATTGCAAAGTTACAGAATTTTGAAGTTCAAGAATATGTAAAAGATCAGCAATTCAACAAAATTTACCGAGCTTTCTCTAACAGGCCATGACTGATTCTTTTGTAGTAAACAGCTGGACATTTGAGTATTTAAAATACTCTATTACTATAAGATGAAGGAGGGTGTGATGGTTAATATTGAGTGTCAACTTGATTGGATTGAAGGATGCAAAGTATTGTTCCTGGGTGTGTCTGTGAGGGTGTTGCCAAAGGAAATTAACATTTGAGTCAGTGGACAGGGAGAGGCAGACGCACCTTCAGTTTGGGTGGGCAGTATCTAATCAGCTGCCAATGAGGCTAGAATAAAGTTTGTGCAGGAGAAGATCAAAGAGCAAAGTTGCTGAGTCTTCTGGTCTTCATCTTTTTCTGTTCTGGGTGCTTCTTGCTGTCAAACATCAGACCAAGTTCTTCAGCTTTTGGCTCTTGGACTTATACCAGTGATTTGCCAGGGGTTCTCAGGCCTTCAATCACGGACTGAAGGCTCCACTGTCTGTTTGCCTACTTTTGAGGTTTTGGAACTCAGACTGGCTTCCTTGCTTCTCAGCTTGCAGACAGCCTATTGTGGGACTTTACCTTATGATTGTGTGAGCCAATACTCCTTAATAAGCTCCCCTTTATAAATACATGTATCCTATTAGTTCTGTCCCTGTAGAGAATCCTGACTAATACAGATTTGAGGGACAACAGTATTACTAAGTCATCAACCTTTCTTTGACTGCAAAAACCCCTGAAACCGTAGGATCTTATGGACAATTTGTTTCCAGCATCCTGAGTTCTTAATTTATGTGATTACATTATGGCACCAATTAGACCTAAAAGTAGATGTGAAGCAAAGCATCTCCTGAGTCTTATTTATTCCCAAATACCTCCTTCTCCACTGATTTTTTTCAGAACTCACTTCCTTTCAGTCTTGCCCCATATTACCTCTATTCAATTTGTTCCTTTCTGTTCTAAATCCTGGATTTAGTCCTTTCCCACTAATAAAGGATCCCCAGCTTTCTCAAATAAGATGTAGAGAGATAAACTGTGAAGAGAATGGACAACAAAATTTAAAAAGTTTTAGGGATTCTGGAACATCGAGCTACCAAGTATCCGGAAAAAAAAATGGCAGATATAAAATTCTTCTACCATACAATATTACCTACTGTCCAGTCCTGGCTTTCTGTTACACAGATGAGGTGATGCCAAATGCTGTATCGTTGACAACACTAACTTTGCATTGAAATCATTGTTCTTTTTCTATAGCTACAATGTCCAATAGGGTAGTTACTTGCCATTGTGGCTATTTAAATTACTTAAAATTAAAAGAATTAGTTTCTTAGTTGCACTAGCCACATTTGAAGTGCTTAACAGCCACATACGACTAGTTACTTAGCTACATTTGAAGTGCTTAACAGCCACATACGACTAGTTACTACCATATTGGATATCACAGATATAGAACATTTTCATCATCTAAGAAAATTCTATTAGACAATGCTTCAGTAGAAACACTATTCTAGTGTTTCTCTAGACCAGCGCTTCTCAAATTTTAATATACAGAAGCATCTTGTGAGAATGAACATTCTTATTCAGTGTATCTGGGATGTGGTTTGAGATTCTCTTTTCTTTTTTAAAAATTAAAAAAAAAATACATAATAGTTGTACATATTTTGGGGGTACATGTGATATTTTGTTACATGTATACCAGCCTCTCCAACCTTTTTGGTGCCAGGGACTAGTTTTGTGGAAGACAATTTTTCTATGGGAGGTGGTTGGTTTTGCCATGAAACTGTTCCACTTCAGATCATCAGGCATTGGATTCTCACAAGGAGCACACAGACTAGATCCCTCACATGCACAGTTCACAGTAGGCTCCTGTGAGAATCTAATGCTGCCACTGATCCGACAGGAGGCAGAGCTCAGGTGGTAATGCTGATTCACCCACCACTCACCTCTTGCTGTTCTTCAGGGTTGGGGACCACCGATGTGTAATATACAATGTATAACTATCAAATCAGGGGAATACACATCACCTCAAACATTTATCTTTTCTTTGTATTGGAAACATTCCAATTTTTTTCTAGTTATTTTGAAATATATAATAAAATATTAACTATATATCCCTACCCTACTATTGAATACTAGAATACTATTGAATACTGTGCTGTTTCTTCTATCTAACTATAGTTTTGCACACTTAACCAACTTCTCTTCATCCCCACCTCCTTTCCCAGCCTCTGTTAACCACTATTATACTCTTTACCTCCATGAGATCTGTTATTTTAGTCCTGAAGTATGAATGAGAACATGTAATGTTTTTCTTTTTTTGTTTTGTTTGAGACAGTCTTGCTCTGTGGCCCAGGCTGGAGTGCAGTGGCATGATCTCAGCCCACTTCAACCTTCACTTCTCAAGTTCAAGCAATTCTCCTGCCTCAGCCTCCTGAGTAGCTGGGATTATAGGCGCATCCCACCATGTCCAGCTAATTTTTGTATTTTCAGTAGAGATGGGGTTTGGCCATGTTGACCAGGCTGGTCTTGAAACCCTGACGTCAAGTGATCCACCTGCCTTGGCCTCCGAAAGTGCTGGGATTACAGGCATGAGCCACTGTGCCCAGGCTTATGTGTTTCTTTCAGTTCCTATCTCATTTCCCTTAAAATAATGACCTCCTCATTTCTGACAAGTTCTTTCATGTTACAATACTTTTGGTGCAGAGATTATAATTTGAGTAGCAAGGCTTTACACTACACTGTAGGGTAGTTGTTCTTATATTGCTATACATTAATCACCAGAAGCTTTAAAATCCGGATGGTCATGTAGCACCTGAAACCAATTAAAGCAGAATCTCTGGAGATTAGAACCCAGGCATCTGCATTTTCAAGAACTTCCCAGATGAATCCAGTGTGCAGCCACACTTGAGAAGCAGTGGTATAAGATAGGTGTTTTACAAATTGTAGCCGGGACCAGAATTATTTGGCAAGCATATTAAAACAGAGAGTTTTGGACCCTGCCTTTAGTTTTTGAATCAGCAGGTCTGGCATGGGGGCTGATAATTTGCATTTATGGCAAGTGCCCAGGTGATGCTGATGCTTTTGTTCTGGAGCCAGTCTGAGAACCACTGATGTAAAGCTTTGGTACCACAGCATGGACATTACCTGGAAGGTCCTTAGAGATGCAGAATCTAGGCTCCTACTTCAGACCTACTGAAGTACAAACAGCATCTTCACAAAATCCCCAGATCATCTGTAGGTTAAAGTTTGAGAAACTCTGCTGTAAAGCACAGAGGGACGTAAGGAAATTTTGCTTTGCTATAAATCATTAGTGAAGAAACCAGACTAACATGGCCCATGTGGCACATGGTTAACTGAATGCAGTGGTTCTGAAAGTATGGCTGCCCATCAGCAGCATCAACTGCAACTGGGTACTTGTTAAAAATGCTAATTGTCAGGCCCCATCTGAGACATTCTGGACTAGGCATTCTAAGAGTGGGGCTTAGCAATGTGTTTTAACAAGCCTTCCAGATATTTTTTCCATATGTTCGTGTTTAAGAACCACTGAGTTAGTGACTACGTGTGTAAGCTCTGGAGCAGATAAACCTGGTCTAAAGACCAGCTTATTTTTCGGCATCACTGCTGAAAAGTGGTAACCATAGGCATATCAATTACCTCAGGTTTCTACTATAGAATGAGGATGAAGATAATAGCAGTACATACCTCAAGAGGTCATCATTTTCTCATTTAAGTGAGAAAATACATGAAATGCTCTCAACAATTGCTAGAAAACATGTTATATGACAGTGTTATTACATGACTGAAAAGAAATATTTTTACGAGAACCCACTGCTTACATGAGGTAGAGAGCGTAACGTTCCAAAACTGCCTAGAGATGAAGGTGTTTATAATTTTGGTGGTGGCATCTGGGGTTTCCTGGCTCATCTCATAGTATTTGTTGTCAATTCTGTGACGGCTAAAACACTTAGTGCATCACAGGAATAAAGCCAGCCCGATGGCCTATTTGTATTTTATCTCCAAGATGTATTACAATTTCCTAGAAGGTGATGTCGTAAAATAGGCAAATTACTTTTCAGCATCTGGCCTGTGGACTACTGCTCTCCACTGCCTTTATATTTTATTTTATTATTATTATTATTTTTTGAGATGGAGTCCAGCCCAGGCTGGAGTGCAGAGCTTATTGCAACCACTGCCTCCTGGGTTTAAGTGATTCTCCTGACTCAGCCTTCTGAGTAGCTGAGACTACAAGCATGCACCACCACGCATGGCTAATTTTTGTATTTTTAGTAGAGATGGAGTTTCACCATGTTGGCCAGGCTGGTGTCAAACTCCCAGCCTCTGGCCATCCACCCACCTTGGCCTCTTAAAGTGCTGGGATTACACTTGTGAGTCACTTCACCTGGCCTCCACTTGCCTTTAGATCCAATACTATACCTCTCTATGTTTTAGCGCCTGGCCTCCTATATAGTCATGGATGAAACTCAGCCAGGCTCCTGAGAAACATACCTCATAAATGGAAGCCACTGGGGTTGGATTGTGTTATCCACCCAAAGACACAATGATTTGCCTCTGTTTTTTTAACCCCACTCCAATGTATACTTTCCAAGTTATATATCATGAGCCAGCATTTGAGGATTTTAGAATAGAAGAATTTTTCCTTTGCCCATGAGTTACCTCTGTAAGGATGGGAAATAAATAAATGGGCATCTTCTCTCCCCTGCCTTTTTTTCCCCTTTCTAATTTGCCCACTAAAGATGTTCAATTGCTCTACCTAACTGCATAGCTGTAGTTGCCTTAAAGTTCCCTGACAAAAAAACTATTGGAATCATGTTGTCTTCCCTTTGGCCTATTGCTCATTTTAGTCTTCCTTTTTGTTCTTGTTGTTTTAATTTTAACTTTTGTTTTTAAATTGAGAGGGTACATGTGCAGGTTTGTTACATGGGTATATTGTGTGATGCTGATATATGGAGTGCAACTGATCGCATCACTCAGGTAGTGAGCATAGTACCCAACAGTGAGTTTTTCAATACCGTCCCCTTTTCTCCTTTCTTCCTCCTTCCTCTACTAGTCTCCAGTGTCTATTATTGCCATCTTTATGTCCACGAGTACCCAATGTTTAGTTCCCACTTGTAAGTGAGAAAATGCAGTATTTGGTTTTCTGTTAGTATGTTAATTTGCTTAGGATAATAACTCCCAGCTGCATCCATGTTGCTGCAAAGGACATTGTTTTGTTCTGTTTGATGGCTGAATAATATTCCATGGGGTATAAGTATTGCATTTTCTTTATCCAGTCCACCATTGATAAGCACCTAGTTTGATTCCATGTCATTGCTATTGAGAACAGTGCTGTGATAAACACAGGAATGCTTGCATCTTTTTGGTAGAATGATTTATGTTTCTTTGGGTATATACCCAGTAATGGAATTGCTCGGTCAAATGGTAGTTCTGTTTTTAGTTCTTTGAGGGCTTATTTTAGTTTTGACTAAAAACATAAAATTTGGATAAGCGATTATATTTCAAAAGAAAAATTTCTTCTATTGTTTCTAGTGGCACAACTTGATAGAAATATGTCCATTCTCACAATAAAAGATGATATATGCTTTTTCTTTCGGGCTACGGAGCAACTAAATCAAATGATTTCTATTCCTCTGTGCCTTTGTCATTTGCATAACCTGCTTCATCCTTGCTGTGATGTTTCCATAAGAATTTGAGTGATATTCTCCATTCAAAGAGTGTCTCAGGATCTAGAGATTTATCTCATAAGTTAAGTTGAACACTCCAAGATAAAATTCCCACCACATGTTAGATCAGAATAATAAAATGAATTGACAATGATAGAATTTAGAATCCCAAGAAATCTTGTATAATCATTCAGTTCTCAAATGTTAATGTGCATCAGAATCTCCTAGAGGGTTTGTTAACCTGTTGTTAAATTGCATCTCAGAGTTTTTTGCATAGGTTCAGACTGGTGTTTGATAATGTGTATTTCTAACAAACAAATATATAACAAACAAATTCCCAGAAATTTGTTAGAGCAGATGCCAGCCACGATGCCCAGCTAATTTTTGTATTTTTGGTAGAGATAGTGTTTTGCCATGTTGGTCAGGCTAGTCTTGAACTCCTGACTTGTGATCCACCCGCTTCTGCCTCCAAAAGTGCTGGGATTACAGGTGTGAGCCACCGCACCTGGCCTACTTTGGCTATTTTTAAACATATGGCATATTGATTTGGATTACTATCTGAGAATTTCATGGATTCACTCTTGAGTGTAGGAGATAAGAATACATTTAATAACTTTTATATCAATATAGTAAAAAAATAAAGCGCACACACACACACACACACACACACACACACACACACAAAGTTGCCTTTCCTTGAATGAACCCTGCGTGAATAAAACAATGGAAGAAAAACAAAAATTAAATTAATGCTATGTAGTCTAATTTGTAAATGAATGAATATGGAAATAATATTCACTGTAGATATATTTTAAGGACTCATGTAGTTTCAATTGTTCTGCTTGTTCTGTGATTATGTCTAAGACTATAGTATATGAGTCTTTTCAAAGTATATCAAGTATTGTGAATGCTTTGGTTCAGATATGTCAAATTAACAGTAAAACAATAAATATACCATTAAAAAAAAGTAGGAGAAATCAATAGTTGAATGTCGCAGATAAGTATAGGAAAATAATCATTGGATTTAACATGGAACAAGGTATCTTATAAGCTTTGTAAAGCATTTTAGCAGAGTCGTGGCAATAGAAGCTAGTTTTCAAATGGTTAACAAACAAGTGGATAGATGGTAATGACAAATTTCGAGTCATGATATGTGTATTTTTAATTTTGATAGATATTTTCAATCTGCCTTTCAAATTCCCCTCCCATTTGAAATGGCACTACTATCTTTAACTAAATTTTTATATATAAAGGGCCTGTTTCTTGACTATATTTTCTTGATAATCAATTTTTCTGTTCTTGCATAAGTATAAACTTATTTACCAACTATCAGAGTGTATGTTAAAATTTGCAGTACAAGTCTGATCTTTTTTTTTATTTAAAAAATACATTTGCATCTCTGAGCTTTTTCTCTCTCTTATAAACGTTAGAATTAGTAGTTTCTTCAACCTTAATTCAAGACTCAAGTCCACCCAAAATATGATCATATATTCAGGACCATTTGGATATATTTATTTTAAATTTATCAGAATTCAAACTGTAATCTGCATTGGGCATTGGATGGATTTGCTAGATAACAGACCTATTTCACTAAGAAATGAGAAGGTATGTAAAGTATTTGACACATTTTAGGCAATGCTCCATCCTTATTTCATAAGCAAGACCAGACCTTACTGTTAGCTTTAAAATCATATTTTAAGTACAAATGGCTTTTTTATAATGATCACTAACATTAGAATTTTAATTTATTATGTTCCTGTAATAATTTATCTCTAAAATTCTTTAGAATATCCTATGTCCAAAATCTTTTAATGCAATTAAATATATGTTTCAGAAGTTTTGTCCTGAAATAAGGGAAATTACATATTTCAATCATTATTTTTCCATTACAGTTGCCATTCAGCTCAGAATTCATGTTAAAAGTGCCAATTATATTTTAAAACTCTTAGCAATTTAGGTACACTTAAGTGTTTATGTTAATCAGATCATGTTACGTATTTATTCATTATAAATGAAAGTTGGAAAAAGAGAGAAAAAGCTTTTAAATTTTCCAGCTATTCTGTTTCCTAATGACACCTTTTATTTTAGACTTCAAAACATTTTGAGGAAAACTTTTACAGTTCTAAGAGAAGCTGCAAAACATAAGCCTTTCAAATGAAAATCTAAAGCAAGACAAATAAGGTTTTTTCTTTCTTTCTTTCTTTTTTTTTTTTTTTTTTTTTTTGAGACAGTTTCTGCTCTTCTGCCTAGTGCCACTCCGTCTAGTGCAGTGGCTTGATCTCGACTCACTATAACCTCTGCCTCAGCCTCCCAAGTAGCTGCAACTACAGGCATGTGCCACCATGCCCACCTAATTTTTGCACTTTTAGGACAGACAGGGTTTTACCATGTTGGCCAGGGCTGCTCTCAAACTCCTGGCCTCACGTGATCTGCCTGCTTTGGCCTCCCAAAGTTCTGGGATTACAGGCATGAACCATTGCGCCCAGCTCAAAAAATTTATTTCTTTTTTTTTTTTAATTGCATTTTAGGTTTTGGGGTAAATGTGATGAACATGCAAGATTGTTGCATAGGTACACACATGGCAGTGTGCTTTGCTGCCTTCCGTCCCCTCACCTGTATCTGTCATTTCTCCCCATGCTATCTCTTCCCACCTCCCCACCCCCGCGCCCCTCCCCCATTTCCCCCCAACGGACCCCAGTGTGTAGTGCTCCCCTCCCTGTGTCCATGTGTTCTCATTGTTCAACACCCGCCTATGAGCGAGAATATACGGTGTTTGATTTTCTGCTCTTGTGTCAGTTTGCTGAGAATGATGGTTTCCAGGTTCATCCATGTCCCTATAAAGGACGTGAACTCATCGTTTTTGATGGCTGCATAATATTCCATGGTGTATATGTACCACATTTTCCCTATCCAGTCTATCATCGTTGGGCATTTGGGTTGGTTCCAGGTCTTTGCTATTGTAAACAGTGCTGCAATGAACATTCGTGTGCACGTGTCCTTGTAGTAGAATGATTTATAATCCTTTGGATATATACCCAGTAATGGGATTGCTGGGTCAAATGGGATTTCTATTTTTAGGTCCTTGAGGAATCGCCACACTGTCTTCCACAATGGTTGAATTAATTTACATTCCCACCAACAGTGTAAAAGTGTTCCTATTTCTCCACATCCTCTCCAGCATCTGTTGTTTCCAGATTTTTTAATGATCGCCATTCTAACTGGTGTGAGATGGTATCTCAATGTGGTTTTGATTTGCATTTCTCTGATGACCAGTGATGATGAGCATTTTTTCATATGTTTGTTGGCCTCCTGTATGTCTTCTTTTGTAAAGTATCTGTTCATATCCTTTGCCCATTTTTGAATGGGCTTGTTTGTTTTTTTCTTGTAGATCTGCTTTAGTTCTTTGTAAATTCTGGATATCAGCCCCTTGTCAGATGGGTAGACTGCAAAAATTTTTTCCCATTCTGTTGGTTGCCGATTCACTCTACTGACTGTTTCTTTTGCCGTGCAGAAGCTGTGGAGTTTGATTAGGTCCCATTTGTCTATTTTGGCTTTTGTTGCCATTGCTTTTGGCGTTTTGGTCATGAAGTCCTTGCCTACACCTATGTCCTGAATGGTTATGCCTAGATTTTCTTCTAAGGTTTTTATGGTATTAGGTCTGATGTTTAAGTCTTTAATCCATCTGGAGTTAATTTTGGTGTAAGGTGTCAGGAAGGGGTCCTGTTTCTGCTTTCTGCACATGGCTAGCCAGTTTTCCCAACACCATTTATTAAACAGGGAGTCCTTTCCCCATTGCTTGTTTTTGACAGGTTTGTCGAAGATCAGATGGTTGTGGGTATGTTGTATTTCCTCTGAGGCCTCTGTTCTGTTCCATTGGTCTATATCTCTGTTTTGGTACCAGTACCATGCTGTTTTGATTACTGTAGCCTTGCAGTATAGTTTGAAGTCCAGTACTGTGATGCCTCCCGCTTTGTTCTTTTTGCTTAGAATTGACTTGGCTATGCGGGCTCTCTTTTGGTTCCATATGAAGTTTAAGGTGTTTTTTTCCAGTTCTGTGAAGAAGGTCATTGGTAGCTTGATGGGAATAGCGTTGAATCTGTAAATTACTTTGGGCAGTATGGCCATTTTCACGATGTTGATTCTTCCTAACCATGAACATGGAATGTTTCTCCATCTGTTTGTATCCTCTCTTATTTCATTGAGCAATGGCTTGTAGTTCTCCTTGAAGAGGTCCTTTAAGTTCCTTGTTAGATGTATTCCTAGGTACTTTATTCTCTTTGTAGCAATTGTGAATGGCAGTTCGTTCTTGATTTGGCTCTCTTGAAGTCTATACTGGTGTATAGGAATGCTTGTGATTTTTGCACGTTGATTTTGTATCCTGAGATTTTGCTGAAGTTGTTTATCAGTTTCAGGAGATTTTGGGCTGAGATGATGGGGTCTTCCAGATATACAATCATGTCATCTGCAAATAGAGACAATTTGATTTCATCCTTTCCAATTTGGATACCCTTTATTTCTTTTTCTTGCCTGATTGCTCTGGCTAGAACTTCCAGTACTATATTGAATAGGAGTGGTGAGAGAGGGCATCCTTGTCTAGTGCCAGATTTCAAAGGGAATGCTTCCAGTTTTTGCCCATTCAGTATGATATTAGCTGTTGGTTTGTCGTAAATAGCTTTTATTATTTTGAGATACGTTCCGTCAATACCTAGTTTATTGAGGGTTTTTAGCATGAAGTGTTGTTGAATTTTGTCAAAAGCCTTCTCTGCATCAATCGAGATAATCATGTGGTTTTTGTCTTTGGTTCTGTTTATGTGGTGAATTACATTTAAGGACTTGCGTATGTTGAACCAGCCTTGCATCCCCGGGATGAATCCTACTTGATCATGCTGGATGAGCTTTTTGATATGCTGTTGCAATCGGTTTGCCAGTATTTTATTGATGATTTTTGCATCTATGTTCATCATGGATATTGGCCTGAAATTTCTTTTCTTGTTGAGTCTCTGCCGGGTTTTGGTATCAGGATGATGTTTGTCTCGTAAAATGATTTGGGAAGGATTCCCTCTTTTTGGATTGTCTGGAATAGTTTCAGAAGGAATGGTATCAGCTCCTCCTTGTATGTCTGGTAGAATTCAGCTGTGAACCCATCTGGACCTGGGCTTTTTTTGGTTGGTAGGCTCTTTATTGCTGCCTCGACTTCAGACCATGTTATTGGTCTATTCAGGGTTTTGGCTTCTTCCAGGTTTAGGCTTGGGAGGTTGCAGGTGTCCAGGAATTTATCCATTTCTTCCAGGTTTACTAGTTTATGTGCATAGAGTTGTTTGTAATAATCTCTGATGATGGTTTGGATTTCTGTGGAATCTGTGGTGATATCCCCTTTATTGTTTTTTATTGCATCAATTTGGTTATTCTCTCTTTTCTTTTTTATTAATCTGGCTAGTGGTCTGTCTATTTTGTTGATCTTTTCAAAAAACCAGCTCCTGGATTTATTGATTTTTTGAAGAGTTTTTTGTGTCTCTATTTCCTTCAGTTTTGCTCTGATCTTAGTTATTTCCTGTCTTCTGCTAGGTTTTGAGTTTTTTTGATCTTGCTCCTCTAGCTCTTTCAATTTTGATGATAGGGTGTCAATTTTAGATCTCTCCTTTCTTCTCATGTGGGCACTCATTGCTATATATTTTCCTCTAGAGACTGCTTTAAATGTGTCCCAGAGATTCTGGTATGTTGTGTCTTCGTTCTCATTGGTTTCGAAGAACATCTTTATTTCTGCCTTCATTTCATTGTTTATCCAGTCAACATTCAAGAGCAAGTTGTTCAGTTTCCATGAAGCTGTGCGGTTCTGAGTTAGTTTCTGCATTCTGAGTTCTAACTCGATTGCACTGTGGTCTGAGAGACTGTTTGTTATGATTTCTGTTCTTTTGCATTTGCTGAGGAGTGATTTATTGCCAATTATGTGGTCAATTTTAGAATAGGTGTGATGTGGTGCTGAGAAGAATGTATATTCTGTGGATTTGGGGTGGAGAGTTCTGTAAATGTCTATTAGGTTTGCTTGTTCCAGGTCTGTATTCAGGTCCTGGATATCCTTGTTGACTTTCTGTCTGGTTGATCTGTCTAATATTGACAATGAGGTGTTAAAGTCTCCCACTATTATTGTGTGGGAGTCTAAGTCTCTTTGTAAGTCATTAAGAACTTGCCTTATGTATCTGGGTGCTCCTGTATTGGGTGCATATATATTTAGGATCATTAGCTCTTCTTGTTGCAGTGATCCTTTTACCATTATGTAATGTCCTTCTTTGTCTCTTTTGATCTTTGTTGCTTTAAAGTCTATTTTATCAGAGATGAGAATTGCAACTCCTGCCTTTTTTTGCTCTCCATTTGCTTGGTAGATCTTCCTCCATCCCTTTATTTTGAGCCTTTGTGTATCCTTGCATGTAAGATGGGTTTCCTGGATACAGCACACTGATGGGTTTTGGCTTTTTATCCAATTTGCCAGTCTGTGTCTTTTGATTGGGGCATTTAGTCCATTGACATTTAGGGATAGTATTGTTATGTGTGAATTTGATGCTGTCATTTTGATGCTACCTGGCTGTTTTGTTGGTTAGTTGATGCAGATTCTTGATTGTGTTGATGCTTTTTTACCATTTGGTGTGTTTTTGGAGTGGCCGGTACTGGTTGTTCCTTTATATGTGTAGAGCCTCTTTCAGGAGTTCTTGTAGAGCAGGTTTGGTGGTGATGAAATCTCTGAGTGCTTGCTTGTTCACAAAGGATTTTATTTTTCCTTCACTTATGAAGCTTAGTTTGGCTGGATAGGAGATTCTGGGTTGAAAGTTCTTTTCTTTAAGGATGTTGAATATTGGCCCCCAGTCTCTTCTGGCTTGTAGGGTTTCTGCTGAGAAATCTGCTGTGAGTCTAATGGGCTTCCCTTTGTGGGTAACCCGACCTTTCTCTCTGGCTACCCTTAGCATTTTCTCTTTCATTTCAACCCTGGTGAATCTGACGATTATGTGCCTTGGGGTTGCTCTTCTTGAGGAATATCTTTGTGGTGTTCTCTGTATTTCCTGGATTTGAATATTGGTCTGCCTTGCTAGGTTAGGGAAGTTTTCCTGGATAATATCCTGAAGAGTATTTTCCAGCTTGGATTCATTCTCTTCATCACATTCAGGTACACCTATCAGACGTAGATTAGGTCTTTTCACATAGTCCCACATTTCTTGAAGATTTTGTTCATTCCTTTTTGCGCTTTTTTCTCTGTTCTTGCCTTCTCTTTTTATTTCATTGAGTTGATCTTCGACCTCTGATATCCTTTCTTCTGCTTGGTCAATTTGGCTGTTGAAGCTTGTGCATGCTTCACGAAGTTCTCATGTTGCGTTTTTCAGCTCCATCAATTCACTTATACTCCTCTCTATGCTGTCCATTCTCGTCAGCAGTTCGTCCAATCTTTTTTCAAGGTTCCTATTTTCTTTGCGATGGGTTAGAACATGTTCTTTTAGCTCATTGTAGTTTCTTACTACCCACCTTCTGAAGTCTGATTCTGGCATTTCATCACCCTCCTTCTCCATCCGGTCTGGTTCCCTTGCTGGTGAGGAGTTGTGATCACTTTTAGGAGGAGAGGTGTTCTGGTTTCAGGAGTTTTCATCCTTTTTACGCTGGATTCTACCCATTTTTGTGGGTTTATCCACCTGTTGTCTGTCTCTGTCCCAGGGAGTTGGAGCTTTATGAGTTTCCGTTGCACTACTGCCTTTTTTGATTTTTCTTTCAGGTCAGACCCGCCCAGCTAGCAGCACCCCTAGCCTCTGCCTGCCCGCAGGGGCTTTGCTGAGCTGCTGTGGGCTCCGCCCAGCTGCCCTGAGCTCTTCCCTGCAGTCCTTTTTATATGGGAGTAGTTAGAACTGTCTGGGCAATGGTGGCCCCGCCTCTGTTATGGCGGACTCTCTCTGTTGTGGCAGGTTGCCTCGGCATCAGCGGGTTGCCTCGGCAACGGCAGCCTGCCTCCATAGCGGTGGAGAGTCTCAGTAATGGCGGAAGCCCCTCCCCCACGGAGCCGGACTGACCCGGTTCAGCTGTGCTTGGTTTGAAGGGCTCAACCCAGAGGGTTTCCAATTACTGTTTTTGTTTTGGTTGTTGTTGGGGGTGGAGGGGTGGGACCAAAGGAGCCTGATCACCTGGCTCCCTGACTCCGAGTCTTCTCTTTTAAGTTGAACGACCCCGCGTTCCGGTCGCTTGTTGAAAAGGCGCTGGGATCTCCCCTGCTGCGACTCACGGAGTCGGCTTGAACTGCGGCGCCGGCTCCTGGTGGATTTTTTGCCTAGGAATCTCCTGGCCTGGCTCGCTATTTCAGATGAATGGGCAACTCTGCCATCTCAGGGCTCTGCTCGCCAGCTAAGAGGGCTCCCAGACCAGTGGCTTTTGTACGGAGAACCGCAGCAACAGGGAGTGGTCACAGCAGCTGCGTGGGCGGAATCAGCCCCGCGGGGGCCAAAACAGCCGCACCGGCTGGGACTGCGACGCTGGCGACCCCTCTGCCTGGGTATCTCCTGGTCTGTGGGCAATAAGAGTTCGTCTGGAAATGCGGCGTCCACTCACCCTCTGCACTTTCACTGGGAGCTGAAGTCCTGAGCTGTTCTTAGGCGGCCATCTTCCCAGCATTCCCCCAAAAGTTTATTTCTTTTTGATAAATCCTGTTAAGGGATGCTTTTTCCCTAAGTTCTCTTCTGGTTACCATGAGCCCAAGAGAAAAATTGGCAGGCAAAATGTAGGCAAGAACATGCCTCAGCTATGCAAAAGTAAACCAGAATGGAAAAAATCCTTAGCTTTGATCTAGAGTATATAAACTACAAAAAACCTACCATTTGATATATTCAATTTTAGAGTTCCAAAGATATTTCCTGGGGAATTCTATGAAAAGAAAATAAAGAAATTAGAAAATTGACTAAATTAAAATAAACAAATTCTTCAGCTGATGTAGCATATGTATTTCATTTAACGCCCTTTCTATTTTTTTAAATAAATTTTTTGTAACATTGTGCCAAATAACATTTTTACACTTCAGTCATCTGTGTGACTAATTCAAAATTGTATATTCTTACAACTGGAACGTGTTGTATTGGTTTGTTTCAGTTTCACACCACTAAGATACAGGATGTCACACTTTTAGACAAATCAAAATAGCAACAGAAACCTGATGAATGTGAAACTCTGTGGAGCAGTTTCATATTCTGGAACAATGGAATGTGCTTGATTTTGTCTTATTCCATATCAAACATTAAGCACTTGCAGAGCATTTTGGGACTGGGGCCATTTAATTTGTTCTTTATGTGTATTTTGTAAAAATCCTATGAACTGACGCAACAGGTCCCAGTGGAGGTATAAAAAATATTTTCAAAGGGCCTTACCATGCATTGAAAAGTCCTAGTAAATCGTGATTTTGTGCTGTGTGACCACATGATGCTATCAGACATGGAGCCCCACAAACAGGAATGGCAGAGCCTCTCTTAGGTGACTGAAGGCCATTAAGCCATCATTTTAAAAAAGAAAGTAACATATCAAAGGATGGCACTTCCAAAATTGTCTGAGCCTGGTTTTCTCTAGGCCACTAAATTAGTTCAGATCTAATTTTATATTCTTGAGAAGAAGGTAGGAAGAAAAAAAGAAAATTCTGGGTATTTTAATAATATATTTCTAACTAAATATGATCAACTTGGAAGCTGTGCTGGGGTGGGGAGGCTACCAATCTTTTTTTTTTTTTTTTTTTTTTTTGACAGGCTCCAAGTTAATATGTCTGTAACTTCAATGGTAATATGTCCAGACTAGAGTCACTCAATATTGGCACCACTGACATTCGGTCCTGATAATTTTATTTTTTATTTTTTAATTTTTTTGTGACCTAGTTTTGCTCTTGTTGCCTAGGCTGGAGTACAATGGCACAATCTCAGCTCACTGCAACCTCTGCCTTCCGGGTTCAAGCAGTTCTCCTGCCTCAGCCTCCCAAGTAGCTGGGATTACAGGCATGTGTCACCACACTCAGCTTATTTTTGTAATTTTTTTTAAGTAGAGATGGGGTTTCACCATGTTGGTCAGGCTGGTCTTGAACTCCTGACCTCAGGTGATCCACCTGCCTCAGCCTCCCAAAGTGCTGGGATTACAGGCATGAGCCATCATGCCTGATAATTTTTTATTGTAGGGAGCTGTCCTTTGCATTGCAGGACGTTTAGCAGTATCTCTGGCTTCTACATACTGGATGCCGGTAGTACTCGCCCAGACACACAGCTGTGACAACCCAAAATGTCTCCAGTCCTTGCCAGATGTCTTCTGAGGGGAAAAACATTCTGGACTACGTCTTTGCTTGCTTTCTGTGTAGAAAGACAGTTTGCTGATGAATCTATTCACTAATCAAGGATTATTTTTTATTTTATCCTTTTTTTGTTTTTGAAGGGGGTGATATTTTGGTAGAGGGAAGTCATAAACTCTTAACTTCATGAAATCAGAATGATTTGATGCTATCAAGACACTATTATATAGGATCAAGGAAAAGAATATATTGGGTATGTTTGACGGGCTCAAATAAGATAGAAATTATTGCTTTGGAAATTACCTTGCCTCAGCAAGTAAAATATTACCACAGCTTGAATTGTCATAAGCAAGGATTAGTAACTGTCTTCTTGTAGAAATACTAAAGAATTATAGAATTATTGCTACTTTTTGGTGAACTTACACATGGGGAGGGTGACATGAGAGAAGAAAGACAGAAAGTTGATTCAATAGCTGAACTGTTGAATATCTTCAGCTGGCATTTAACTTGCTGCATATGGCGGGCCAGGCACAGTACCAAGCACTTAACATATGTTACTTCATCATAAAGAATGCACTACTATTATTGCCATTATACAGATGAGGAGACTGATGTTTAGTGAGGTTAAATAATACTGCCAGTTTCCCATCCAGAAAGAATTAGATTTTGATTAGAGTCAGGGAGACTTAGCCCCTAGTTTATAGCAACATGATAAACTGATTATGCTGGTTTATCTTTGAATTATTAATTATTCATGAAAAACGTTTATCTGTCATTTTAAAGTATGTACTGTATTCAGTAAATAGAAGTTTATTTTGTTACTAATGAATCCAAACATCTTTAGGCTAATTAGTTAATATGATATATGTATATGAGAGTATGTGGAAAGGAAAAAATATCAAGCACTCCAAAGAAAAATACAAATAATTTCTTTCATGACCATATTTTTACATCATAATTTCCCTTGTTACTGTAGAAAATTGAGCATATTGAAAATTTAAACCTTTGGAAAACAAAGATTACAGAATATCCTTTGGCATTTTGTGTGTCTGATCCATACAAAGCAAGTGTATCTCACTTTATGAATTAGGTACAATATAGGAATTTCCAGCTTATCTAATTTAGAGGCCTTATAATGTGTAATAATTCAGAACTTAAGTTTTAGTGTCAGAAACCTTTAAATTCAAATTACATTTTCACCACATACTCTCCAGGCTTGTACACAGGGCTTATTTTCTTTAAGCCTCAACTTTCCTATCTGTAAAATAGGAATAAGAATAGAACTCATCTCATAGGTTTCTTGTATCATACAATCATATTTAATATACATAAAACAATGGCTACTTCCTCCTTTGCAGGAAATTCTCATTAAATGGTAGTTTTATCTGCATTCATATGTCTGTATACTTAGGCTGAATGATTTTCAATGAGAAAATTGCTAGTAAAGTTCAATCATCGTTCTGGAGAAGGATGATTCTGCTAACTGTGTCTACCTTACAAGAATACCCTTGAAAATTATTTCTCTTATGGCCATAACTCAGTCACTGTCTCTGCTTTAACAAAAGCTGTGGCCATCGTCTGATAGCTGGGAGGCAGTTGAAGAGGAGATGATGAATCTGTGGAACTCCTAGGGGCAGTACTAGTGGCCTTCTAGGTAACTACAGTACTAGAGACCTTTTTGATAACTGCTGTACTTTCAAGTAGAGAAGTGATTAGAGGAGGGTGAGTGACCCTCCAGCAGGGATTGTAGACTGAAGTTACCTGCTTTATATCTTCAATCGTAGATGCTTCTTACCTTCCAATTAAGACCCTAGTTAAGCAGGGTCTCTAGGGAACCTTATTTCATGCCCTTTCCCTCCCCCAATCCCTCTAGAACTGTTTCCTACCATCCAGTATTCCCTTTCTCTTCCATGAATAACACAATCCTGATTTTATTTGGGAAGCCACCCCTTCCATTCTCAGCCATGTGGTTTTGGTAGCCTTGATCTGTTTCCTAACCCAAGGGTGAGCCCTCATCAGCTTAAGCCAATTAAAATGCCCAAATCCCTGTTCAAAGTGCTTGATTTGGGATTGAGTGCTAAAGACAATCATGAGCAAGAGATGAAAGAAGGTTTTGCTGGAATGTCTTCTTCTTTCCTAGATGGCAGAGTAAGAATGTATGAGCTGTGGAACAATTTCAGCCAGGTTGCTACCAAAAGGCAAAATCACAGGGATCAGGGTAGTGTAAGGCACTGGATATGCTTTGGTCAAGGAATAGGCCGAGGCGGATAACCAGGCCGGCATGACTCAGTGAGTTTGGTGGATAGGTATACACCTCCCCTTGTTATATAATCTGTTTGAGTATATTCCTACTTGGTTCTGAGCCTCTATTGCATGTAAAAGGTATAATTGCCCTGCTAACACTGTACAGGGATTCTTGGGGCTTGGCTTGGCTCAACATGGCTTGACATGGTGGGTGTGAAGGTGCCCAGAGAAAAAGAGAGAGCCGAAGCTCTCTGTCTTGCAGACAGACGGAAGGGAGTCAGGACACAGCCCAGCTTGCTGGTGCCCATAGAGAGAGAGTTAAGCTGCTGACCCTAAATGCAAGAGACAGCTGGCCACACAGCTGTGGAGCCATGGGCTCAAGCAGTGAGACAGGGCAAGGGGTGTGAGATAGCTGGTGTGACTAAGCTGTTGATAAGAGCTGCTGCTGAATAAAACCACCTGAGTGTTTTTTCTACTCATCCACCCACTACCCTCGAACTTCAGCATGGTCTGGACCAGGACCCCAGGTCCTGACAGGTAGCCACTGGGGAAGACATTTAGACTTCTGAATGATACCTAGCCTGCAACTATTTGGCATTTGGACTTTATGGTCAAGGAAGCCAGTACATTTTTTTCTTTCTTTCTTTTTTTTTTTTTTTTACCAGCTTTAGTTGGATTTTTATTTACAGCTTAATATTTCCTGATCCACCCATATTTTATTCTGATAGCATCTTAATCTTTTATTATAGAACTTATACTATGTTTAATATTATGGTTATTGACATGTCTGTATCTTACATGGGGTTTGGAGATCCAGAATTGGTTAGGAAGGCTTATTTAGGTGACTTTCTTCTTTCTCTTTCCCTGGGACATGGTGGTATTTTTGTATGCAGTCAGTCCTCAGTATAGATAATTGTTGAGTAAATGAATGAATGAAAATACACCTTTAAATATGTTTCAAGATTAAGATGATATTTGGCAATTTGTTTTTCAAATTCCTCAACAACTAATAAGTTAGATGAGAATTATTTAATTAATGTAGTCTCATTTTTTAAAAAAAAAATAAAGAAGAGAGAAGGCATTTTGAACCACTGTTCTGATCCTGGGTCACAGAAAATTGTGTGGACTCAGAGTGGAAACTGGAAACTGACCCATCTGTTACTTGTAGTCATTTTTTAATTTGCCTAAGACAATAGTATGTGATGAGGTTACAGGTGCCAATGGGTAACAGCTTCCTCTTTGGATACACACATAACCTGTGTCCCAAGATTTGTTTAATTCACTGAGATAGGTGGAAATAACAGCACCTACCTCCATGGAACAGCAAGTGGATGTCTCCAAAATCACAGGGAATAGTGAGCCCTGGATGATCCTGCCCTCGTTATTTTTTTTATTTCTGTTTATTTTTTCATGAGAATGATTTGGTAGCTGTATAAAAATCCAGAGGAAACATGCTGATAGAACAGTAAACCATTTTCAGAGTCAGTTTGATCAGTATTGGGCTGGAGTTGGCATGCTGTCATGTCATCTCTGAAGCAGTACAATTATTGGTTTGAGCTAAACAATACAAGCCTCACATGGTAACAGTAGGTGATTTCTTATGTAGTAGACCCGTGTGTGGTGGGGTGTGTACAGTGTAAGTAGCTACTTCACATATAGGTTGCCTCTGGATAAAAGAGAAGAACAATAGCTAAGTAAGGCAGCTGTAGCTGGTGCTATGTGGAGGTAAAGTAGAGAAGTAAAGAGAAACTTGTAAAGGGAAAAACCCTAATCACAGCCACTCTGCGGCTAATGTGGCTGCACTGGAGCTCATGTGTTGCTGTTTTGTAAAGACCATGCTAAAGTATCTCAGTGCATAATAACTCAAATTCCTTTTGATCACAGAGCATCTGGGGCTTCCTTATTTTTTATTATGACTATTATATAATATTTATTTAATACCTTCAAACTGGTAGGTTCAACTCCCAATATAAAAAGACACAAAATTTGTTCTGGAGAGTGGACCTAATTTACAAAGAAAATCTTAAAATAGACTACAGTCATGGTCACGAGGCCTTTGGTGATGCCTCGGATGATGTCATGGATGTAGTGGTGTAGTGGAAAGTTCTACCCTCAAGCTGCTTGGCTGTGAGGTTGGCTGTGTCACTGAGTTGTTCTGTCACCCTGGACAAGTTACTTTGTTAATATCTCAATTTCCTCATCTGAAAAATGGGAATAAAAATAGCACCCCTTTCATAACTCAGAACAGATTAAGAGATCTGCTTACATCATATTTAGCACAGTGCTTTACTGTCATCATGTAGCAGTTGCACAGGGCATGTTAGCTATGATGTTTTCCACATTGAATTTGTAAAATAACATAAATCAGAATAAATTGGCACTCATATTTATGTGGAGAAGGCCCTTCGCAAAGAAATTGAATTACAGACCTCATCTATCGATCAGCTGACCTAACACTCCTCTGGCTTCTCCCAAAATAGAAATCAAGAAACACATATAATTAAATTTAGAACTGGTAGGTTGGTTAGTATATTTCTACCCTGAAATAATAATGGAAGTTGCTGAGATGCCTGCATATTCACTTCAGTTCTTTAAAGATGCAACTACAGTAGAATCTCCTGTGTGATATTATATGACCTAGGGTATCCTTTTAGGGGGCTGTTTTATTTTCTCCTAACGTTTCTCACTATGTTGCTTTCCATGTAAACTAGTGAAATTTCTTTTTAATTAAAAAAATCCGAGGTCAATTAGAGATATCCTTGTGACTCCTTTGTGTATTATAAAATAGATCCTCTGGGGAAATGAATCATGCTAATATCTGGATAGCTGGCTCATGCTAGCAAAAATACAATAAAAATGCTCTTTCAAGTAGTCTTCCACACCCTTCTTGCTCTCTTCCCCACCTAGTCTCCGCATTGCTGACAGAACATGTAATCACTTGTTCAGTATCAGCTTTTTGTACAGGGTAAAAGCTCCAGGAGGACAGGGACTGTGTCTCCTTCTTCCACATTTTATCCTCAGGAAATAGTGTGGTGCCTGATTCATAACACTATACTCATTAAACATTCAGTAAATGAATAAATGAATATCCAACTGTTAGCTGGAAAAATAAAACGCTTTTAATGCCAATATCAGTTGACTTGGAAGTAGTGGGCCAGCTATTGCTAAAGAACCATACAAGGATGACTCCCCGAAGAATTTATTTGTGAACCTAGCGGAGTGTTTACTGGTCTACCAGGAGATAAGAGAATAAGCATAAAAAGTGAGTCGTTAAAGTTAGAAATTTTAATAGCAATTTGCTATTTAAATATGTATTGACTGATGAATTAAAATTGAGGAATGCTATTTTTTAATATCAATTACATTTCATTTTTATTAGAATTTGCACAGAGCCAGAACTGGAATGGACTACAAACACACAAAATTTCTCACTTCAGATATTCCATTGAAATAATAGTTCATGTAGGCCGGGCACGGTGGCTCACGCTTGTAATCGCAGCAGTTTGGGAGGCTAAGGTGGGCAGATCACCTGAGGTCAGGAGATCAAGACCAGCCTGACCAACATGGTGAAACCCTGTCTCTACTAAAAATACAAAAAATTAGCTGGACGTGGTGGCACATGCCTGTAATCTCATCTACTTGGTAGGCTGAGGCAGGAGAATCACTTGAACCCGGAAAGGGGAGTTGCCTGTGAACTGAAATCACACAATTATACTCCAGCCTGGGCAACAAAAGTGAAACTCCACCAAAAAAAAGAATGGTTTGTATAAATGAAAGTGAACCAGTTGTGTTAACCCAATTTGGTAATAACCTTACATTGCCCTTTGTTCATGTTGTAATGGAAGCTGTTTTTTCTCATATGTATAATACATACCCAATGATTATAAAATATTAAAAGTATGAATAATCCCCTTCCAAAAAGGAAAGAAATATCTTCTGTTTAATTTTACCCTGAGATACCTTAGATTGATAATTGAATTATAATTGAGCCATTATAGCATCCCACTCATATATGTATTTTTATTGTTAATTTTTAATCTATTCTAAATATAATATCTACATTGAAATCAAACCACATAAAATATTAAGAAAATGAAAATTTCGTGTAATCTCATGCCCTAGTGCCATTCTACATAAAACTTGGTGCACAGACCTATTGTTATCTGTTTCCATTACTGGTTTACTAGGAGATAAGTAAAGAGAGAATGCACATAAACTGTGAGTCATTAAAGTTAGAAAATTTAATAGCAACTTGCTGTTTTAGTTGTATTTTTTTGTCACCAAGGAATTAGAAATAATAAGAATAATTTAAAAAAAAACTTGGCTCTTCAGATAAATGGAGAAGCACTGAACTGGTAAGAATTTGGTCTACATTCATTCAGATCATTTTGAATCCATGTGTTACTATAGCTAGATCTTTATCTATAGCTGTATCCTTATCTATATGTGTGTATATAGATATACTTAGATTTATCTATATACACAGATACATATATTTGTTGACAAGGTATGTTTAATATATATACAAACATATGCAAATATATTTATTGATTTTACACAAGTGGCAAATAGTTTTCTTTTCAATCTTCAAAACAGCTGTAGGAGTTTGATGTAATGGTCGTCTATTTTCCGAACAGGTGTCTGTTTATAAACTCAGTAGCACATTTTCAGCAGAGGACAGATGCACAGTACATTTTCAAATTGAAATACGCATTTAGAACTTACAAGAAGACGAAAAAAAAAAAAAAAAAAAAAACCTTTGAAATAATTATAATTAGAACTGAGAATCCTGAGAGTGGGCTCAAAGAATCACCAAAACCTTATCTTGTAGTCGAAGATACTAAAATAAATAATGGGTAAGTTTTGGTGTTTTGTTTTGTTTTGCTTTTGAGACATAGTCTCCCTCTATTTCCCAGGTTGGAGAGCAGTGATGTGATCTTGGCTCACTGCAACCTCCTCCTCCCGTGTCCCAGGGATTCTTGTGTCTTAGCCTCTCTAGGAGCATACACCACTATGCCCAATTAATTTTTGTATTTGTTAGTAGAGACAGGGTTTTGCCATCTTGACCAGGCTGGTCTTGAACTCTTGACCTCAGATGATCCACCCTCCTTGGCCTTCCAAAGTGCTGGGATTACAGGTGTGAGCCACTGTGCCAAGACAAGAATAGGTAGATTGTACAAGTTGGCATTGTGTCAACTTGCCAATTTGTGTGTTGACGTTAGATTCATGACTGGATTTCAAGTCTCCAGGGTCCCAGACCAGCACTTCTTTTTCTCTATTCTGCTAGGGAATGGACTGTGGAATATCTGTTAATTGTAGATATTACCATCTGATCCCTCCTCCTGGTAACAATAGGTATTGGTTTCAAAGATGGAAGTCAGAGATGGAGTCAAGGATAGGTTATCTTTAGGGACTATCACAGGTGAGTATGCACGCTATTCTACTTTGACCAGGCATACTCAGTAAAAATTCCCAGAAAATTCTTAGGAAACCTAAGTTAACTCTGAAGAGCCAAACAAGATAATGCAGGTATAGAAACACATTTTTTCAATAATTTATTTAACACTTCCTTTTGCTTCATGTAGAACACAGCCCTAAATTCTGCATTCAGGCAAAGAGCTGACTGAGTCACTGATTTTGCTTAATATAGCCTTGTTCTACAGAAGACAAAAGTTTTGCCATAAAAAGCTGGCTGCATGCTTCTCTTACTTCACACTGAAGTTTTACATTCATGACAAGTTATCTGTTTTTCTCTATTTTCCCTCTCCTCTGAAAGAAAACCTAATATCTACTTTATATATATTAAGTGACAATTATGGTAGAGAAATTTGACATATCATCCTGCTGATTTATTTTAAATCTGCAAGAAGAACTCAAATAATCGGTCAAGAGACATTGCTCTAAGAGATAATGAGAACCAAGCCAATTTTTCTTAATTCTGGTTTTTTTTTTTTTTTTTTTTTTTTTTTTTTTTTTTTTTTTTAATCAGCCATACCTGTATCATCCGGTAGCCATGTGAAATGTTTCACATTAGGTCTAACTGCAAAACGGTCAACCATCTGATATAGATCATTAATCTCACACTTTAAAAGAAGAAGAATTTCTGTGGGAAGCTTTCACATCTGGTATTCTACTTGCTGATTTTTTTCATCCAAATCCTGGTAATTGATTGCCAAATCTCTATCATCACATACAAGGCCCAGCACAAAGAAAATAGCTGTGTTTTTTTAAGTCACTTTGTATTTAAAAGGACATATAACACTAATTTTTTAAAAGCAATATATAGCTATTTGCATAAGAAAGTCAGGATATATAAACTAAATGACAAAAAGAAGTTATCTATGAAAGAGGATTATAAGCGTTGCTTGCCTTTTTGTTTGTATTTAAATTTTTTCTGCAGTAACTATTATTGCTTGGATAATTTAAAGTTAAGTTTTTAAGAACTAGAGTATATATACTTTCCATTATTTAAATTAATAAACATTTAATACAAATATTATTATTTAAGAGTAAAATGACTGTGCATAGTAATTATTAAGCATGTGAGAGTTATAACAGGGAAGGAATAAAATATATTCGAACTCTGTATCCAACAAATCTGGGTTAAAAACTAGGCTGTATAATATTGGTAGGGTTACTAGATAAAATATAGAACACCAGGTTAAATTTAAATTCCAGATCCCAATAGGTATATTTTTAACATAAAAAATATTGGGAACATATTTACATTAAAAATTACTTGTTGCATATTAGAAATTCAAATTTAACTGAGACTCCTCTATTTTTATTTGCAAAATTTGGCAACCACAAAAATTGGGTCTTAGTTTTGTCCTGAGTCGCATGGAGAGAGTTTTGCTAAAATCATTGGTTTGTCTGAAGGTTATAGGAGAAAACCATCATCGATAGATTTTCTGTGAAATTACCAAAGCCTGCACTTTACCTCCTCTGCATGGGCTACATGCACAGTCTCATACATAATTTTGTATTTATAATTTTCTTAAAGCCTGTCTTTGTCCTTAATTATATGAACTCTAGTATTCTCAAAACTTCCATCTGCTTTTGAAAAACATATGAGTGTTTACCTATTAGCTTGCACATAGATGGCACTCAGTAAGTCCCCTTTTCTAACAATAAGGATGCTATGAAGTTAATTCCTCTCTTGTAAATAAGATAAGTGATAGCCAAATGGCTGTACTCATATCAGACTTCTGCATCCCTAAGTTCCAAAGTGCCACCCTCTAAAATGTGGCACAAGTCTCTCCTCTGTCCCCAGATTTCCAGCACCTTCTCCATACTTTGTGAATGGGGAAGCATTCAGCATTGATATTTCCAGAAATTGATATTTTGGGGCTCCTATTTGATGAGAGCTTTGGAAAGCTTGTCAATAATAAGTAGTGATCCTGACTGCTTGCTACACAGAGGGTAACTCTCCTGAATTTGCAATAAAGGCTTCTCAGGGCCTTAGGCAGCAGACTCCATTCCATGAATTCAGCCGCTATACAAACTGCCAGACTGCATCTCTCTTGGAATCAAGCACACATATGTAGATGACCAGGCATTTCAAACTCATTAATCACTAGGAGCTTGCATTAAACATTATAAAGGCAAATAATCTATTCTCTTAAATTCTGCAACACTTTCATTTTTCCCTTTTCTTCCCAGATACCTTGATTCTTACTATCAGCTACTAATCACTCAGTGTCCATTTCATGAGGAACTATGGGAAAAATTCCTCATGCATCACAGGAACAGGAACAACTGTGCTGACTCTCAAAGCAGTGGGATTTTGGCCAGCAACATGGCTAGTCTCATGACTAATTGTGCTTTCAAACTATATTTGCCTGCATTATTAGGATAGTCTGTTTCAAAATTACCACCAACATGTAGAAACCTATCAGGACCCTAAGACCAGCATGGTGGGAACCAATATTACTGTTTTAATATGTATGTTTTTCCAGCCTATCTTTCTTCTTGCTTTAGTTTCCAAAGATTGGTCTGTTTTTCTTCCATTGGTATGTATATATTTCTGGAAACTACCTCAAGTTCTCTTTACAAAGAAGTATTACATAAATACATACATACATAAATATTTAGCAGCACTGAGGGGGCCTTCTGGTTAAATCTTTGGTCCAGACTTATCTGAATCAAGAGCACTGGAAGTCTGACTTTCCCAACTTAATTCCCTAGCATCATGTGGAGGTGCAAATGGTAGGTGACATATTATTAGCTAAAATTTTAATATAAAAAGTATGATTTGCCATTATATAGGAGGTAAACAAAGAAGTAAAATTAGAGTTGATATACTTTGGCAGTTATATTAACAAATAAGATGAAATTTGAGTGTTAGTTGAAAGGGTAAAGTTTGATTTATGAAGTACTGGAGTAGGTTGAGAAATGTTTTCTTTTCAGTTATTACCACCCCCGGGTGGAGGCAAGTCTAGAAGTGCAGTGTGCAAGGACAGAGCTGATGGCTCTTTATGAGTGCCCACAGAAATATAATTATATGAATTCCAAGAAACTAGTAGCCTTCCTTTGTTGGCAGCCAGGTAAGTCAACAGAGACTCAGGAGGGAGTCTACTCTTGGTTTGGGAAATAACTTAGACCAAAAAATGAATCACAGTAGAAAAGAGACCAGAGAGAGAGTTGTTTGCCTTCCCTCATGAAGAAGGATGAGTTTTCAGTACACTGCTGGAAAAAAACAGAATTTTTTGCATTCATACACGCATTTCCCTTCCCTTTCTCAGGTCAATAACTCTGGATATCTCTTATAGAAGAACACTGCTATAGCACATTTGCTGTAAATTTTATTTAATGATGATCCCTCAGTACTTATAAAGGGCAAATTTCCTGCTATTTTGACTATAAAATACATTTTTAATTGTTAAATTTTAGATTAAAAATTTTAAAGTAACCCCAAAAAGTACATTTTGGAAAATGTTTTCTAATACCATTATAGAATGACATGAATATTAATGCTGCCTTATATTATGTTGGCAATACCTGAATCTGCAATTGAGACTGGATCTTTTATAATCTTGGGCTATTAATTGAATATGAGACTTGCAGAAAAAGAAGAAAATTTGCATCTTGGAACCTGAGCATGGAACCACTCTGCGAATTGTATTCTTTCCCTCCATGAAAAGGATCATTTTTCAAATGGACTAGTTTTTTGAAACTACACTGGGAGGAAGGAAAATTCAAATGAAAACATTTGTAAAAATAAACCAATAGACTATTGATCTGCAAAGGATATTTGCTCAAAAAGGTGACAAAAATCAACACGAGTTTTGGTTGCCAAGACCTTTTTCCAGCTTTTCACAACAGGTGCTTTCAGAGCTTTGGCAGCGTTTAACACACACACACCCAGCCTGGCAGCCCTGTGTTCAGGCGCTTGTGTAAGCACTGTACTCATACAAGGGTGTCCCAGGTTGCTCATTTATGGAATCATATCGAAAGTTTTACCTTCCTTCCTCTTCCACTATTATCACTGTAAGTACGGTGAACATTGTCATACACGGAAATTTACATACAACTGTATTTTTTGTTAATAGAGACCAAAAGGGATAAAATAAAAAAGCACAGGAACTTTGTTGTATTTTCCTAGTAGTCATAGTAAAAAAGGAAGGTGGAGCCGGGCATGGTGGCTCATTTGTAATCCTAGCACTTTGGGAGGCCAAGGTGGGAGGATCATGAGGTCAGGAGATCGATATCATCCTGGCTACCATGATGAAAACTGGTATCTACTAAAAATGCAAAAAATTAGCTGAGCATGGGGGCATGCACCTGTAGTCCCAGCTATTTGGGAGGCTGAGGCAGGAGAATCACTTTAACCCAGGAGGCAGAGGTTGCAGTGAGACGAGATCATGCCACTGCACTCCAGCCTGGGCAACAGAGCGAGACTCTGTCTCAACAACAACAACAAAAAGGAAGGTGGAAATGTCCACTACACAGCTTATTAACCTTGGAGATATTATTACTAGGTTGAGGCTGAAGATTAAGGGTCGAAGTTTATGTTGGTTGACACGTAACTGCCTGCAGTCTGAATGGGGAGGTAATTTTGCAAATTAACCGCTGTGATGCCACAGTCTACACTGAGACATTCACTGACACTGGGTTCATGTGTCCTTAGACCCTTCTGTCCAATTCCAGGCCAGAATTGAAGTTTGAGAATCTCTATTTTGCAGAAAGCAAGAATGAGTGCCAATATGAAAGGAGAATCTCCCCTCCATACTCAGTAACTTTCTTCCTTATACAGATTGATAAAGCAGGCTTCCTCTGTAATTATTTACTTGTTAGTGTAATTCAGCTGCTAGCACAGATTTTATTTAAGCTCCGTTGACATAAAATAGACTACCCTCTCTGGCAAAAGTTCTGTCAGCAGACAGATATATAAATATATTTCATTGTGATTAGAGCTTCATGGTAACTCTAGGATGTAAAAGGTGGTTAATTGTTATATTACATTAGATATGAGAAAATTGAGGCTCTATTAGTTTAAATGACTTATCTCAGTCAGTTAGAGTAAAAGCAGCAAAGTTGAGACTCAAGCCCTGCTAGGTGTTCCACCTTCAAATACTATCCTCTTTTACCTCTATTATGTAATATCCTCTTCATTAATAGATAAGACAGTAAAAATAGTTATTTTACTAGTTGCTGTTGTCGCCACAAGTTGACATTTCTCTGCTGAAAATTTTTCACACTGAATATACACCCTCTGAGAAGTTACTCTGGCATTTGATTAACCTGCACTGGCTTTAACTTTTCTACTTTTTCCTCAACTTTTACCTTAAGGTCAGAAACTAAGAGTGATATTAAGGACATAAATGTAATCACGTATTTGAATATGTTTCAAAGGCTACTGAAGAAGTCTCCTGGTTTTAAGATAATTATCAGAGTTCCACTGGAGTTGTCTCAATGTAGGCAATGCCATAGCCAGTCTTTGTAGATTGGAGTTATCAGCAGTCTTCAAATTTGGAGGTCACAGCATCCCGGGAGGGGCTCCTATTCTAGCCCTGGCTGATTCCAAAGATAGTAGAATGTTTAATGCAAGAAACAGCTTTAGGAAAATGAGACAAATTATATTAAAATTTGCATTTAGTTCACATTTATTTACATGAACTCTTTGGCATAAGGCATTTAATGCCCCTTTTAAAACTATGGATGTGAATAAGTGAGGTAAAGCATATATAGGGAAAAAGGATTCCAACTTATTGCAGATGATTATGTTTTAGGTCAATTTTTATTTCTTTAAACCATTCACTTATCCATATGAGTCAAGGCTTTGACTAACACAAACACAAAATATAATACTGGAATTTGAAAGTAGATTTTATTCATTTGCATAAAACGTAAAGCCTGCCACCAAGAATTTTGTCTTTCTTATAAAGAAGCCAGTATTGTCCTAAGCCATTATAAGGTTTGAACACTTGATTTCTTGTTTCTAGGTTGTATGACTAAGATGAAAGACGATTACTAAATAGTATGAACTCAAGTGACATCCTTCTATCCTGTCATTTCTCAATATCTTTAAATAAAACAATGCCATTTGGACACAGTCTAATGGAGCTGGAATGTGCTTCAGGGCAAAGAACTTAGTAAACAAGGATAGTTGTAAAATTATGCCTTTTTTAAAAAAATTAAGCCAGACTAATGGTGTACTTTTCTGTTTAAGATATGCCAAAAATGAAATTAGAAGATTTGTTGTCTAAATTTTTACTCCTTCAGAAAGTATTTATTTTTCTCATACTTTCTGTTTGAAATGTAGGTACTATGGTGTCACTGAATTCAAAACTCTTTTTCTTTTTGTAATTTGCAATTAATACTGATCCCAAAAGACTGGTTGTTAAGGATGAAGATGGCTCTTTCCACTGAATTTTCCGTAAAAGAATTATGGTGGGGATTGATTGGTGGATTAACATAAAAATTAAAATACAAAATCCCCTTGTTCTTACATGGCAAAATAAAGTAAAATCTTTTATTCTTAACTGCCTTTTCCTGAAACAGCGTATAATTCCACCATTTGTTCTCTTTAAAGAAAGATTTGAGCTAGAGAGAGTCAGCTTAAACTCATCTCATCTGCTTGAACTGCTCTCCAAGTAGGTAATTGCAGAAAGAAAAGACAATTCTTTGATCTCAGTGAGGTGCTAATTTGTAAGATTTTTGAGCTGTTTGGGCCTTAGGAAGCCAGGATCAGTACGTAAACAATGGCATTTATCTGGCAGCCTATTACTGACACATTACTATCTCAGTACTTATTCATTTACACTGCTGTTTGAAGACAGGACTGTGTGTCAATAAAGGAATTAGACCAGACACCTCAGTCCATCAAGGTTTATCTCAGTTTGCTGACAGGAACAGTAGGTGACATTAAGCAACAGAAAACACTTCAAAGTTTCCTATCCTTGGTTTTGCAATGAAGACAAACAACATTTACTGCTTTAGCAGCAACAAACAATGAGCGTAAGACTGCAGAGGGAAGATGAAAGAGCACACCAAATTATCAAACACAAAGCCTGCCCCTACCCCATTTCTGGTCATCCCCTGAATTTCATTAGAGTGATTTTTAAAAAAGAGCTTCCAATGATAAGTTGTGTTCATTTGGACTCTTAGAAGACAACTCTATTAAGGATGGTGGGAGGTGAATGAGTCAGAAAATTTTACTTGACTACTCAGTAGCTACTCTTTTTTTTTTTTTTTTTTTTTTTAAGCCAATTTTTATTTTAAGTTCCAGGGTAAATGAGAAAGATGTCTGGGTTTGTTACATAGGGAAACGTGTGGCATGGTGATTTTCTGCACAGATCAACCCATCATCCAAGTATTAAACCCAGCACCCATTAGCTGTTCTTATGCTCTCCCTCCCACCCCCCAACAGGCCCCAGTGTGTGTTGTTCCCCCAATGTGTCCATGTGTTTTCATCGTTCAGATCCTACTTTCAAGTGAGAACATGTGGTGTTTGGTTTTCTGTTCCTCAGCAGCAACTCTTAATTAAAGATTTCAATATCTTTTCAATAAACAGTCAAGGTGTGTCCACTATACACTAGACCTAGCGTTTGAAGATGATGCTATGACTTTTACAGATTCCTGGAGCTATGAAAGGTAACATGAAGTTATATAGCACCATTTTAGGTGAATGCAAGGTTGTATTTGAGGGACTGTGGAAATAAGATAGATGAATATGTCTCAAATGGATTGCCAGATGCTCAAATGGATTGGAAAATGTTTTTCAATTAAACAACATGTTAATTGAAAAGTGCTTGAAAAAAATACTTTCCGGCATCATCAAATAAAAATTCCTCTCAGATTTCTTCCTCTATACATCTCAATTTGGAATGATTTACCAGTGATTGGGTATGTTTTATGTACAATTTTGTTACATTTTTGAAATATAGATTAATTAGCTTATTCAGTAAATATTCATTGAATGCATACTATAGCACTCCTTGATCTAGCCTGATACAGTGCAGAGAACAAGACAGTCTGCATCCTTGTTGTTATATGGGATGAAAAACAATGAACTGAAAATTTTGTGATGCCGAAAATTATATAAAGTGAAAAAGCAAAGTGTTGGGATAAAGAGTGAATGGAAGGAGATGGAAATAACGTGAATGAAATTAGTATTGTAGATTAGTGGTCATGAGCAGAAACTGTAGTGATAGAAAGTAATCATGAAGCAAAAGGAACATTTAGGCAGTGAGAAGAACAGATAGGACAATATATTAACAGCTGGAAAAGGGGATGCTGAATGAGGGAAAGAGTGAGGTGGCAGATGAAGGCTGGAGAGGAAAAGTGGGGGGAGACCACATTGAGGAAGGGAGTCGGTATTAGGAGATAAACGCATAGACGTAAAGGAGATCAATTGGTAGGTGATTTTAAGTACTGGTAAGAATTTTAGAACATACTCTAGAAGGTATTCTAGTTGTACTCAACTCATATACAGCATTTGACCTTGTTAATTTCTCTTTCCTCCTGGAAACCCTTTGCTGCCTGTCTTTCAGGTGGCACACTCTCCTGGTTATCTCCATCTTCACCGGCTGTCCCTTCTCGGTCTCTTTTGCTGCTCCTCCTCATCTTCCAGTTTACAATGGAGTATCTCAGGGCTCTGTCTCCAGACTTCTTCCCTTTTCCATTTACATTCATTTCCTCCATGATCTCTCACTCAGTCTCATGGCTTCAAATAACATCTGTAACAGACTGACTACCAAAATTATATTTCTAGCCTCTACCTCTCCTTTCAAATCCACATTTAAACATCCAACTGCCTGTGCAATCTGCGTCTCAAATGCGCCCCATCCAAAACCAAGTTCCTTGATATTCTCCCCCACATCTCTTCTTCCCTTAAACTTCTTCATCTTAAGTAATGGCTGTTTCAGGCTTTCAGTTTATCAAACCAAAAACCCTGGAACCATCCTTGCTCCCCCTCTGTCTCATCTCACCGATGCTTAGCGCGTTTTTAGCTCACCCAATTCTAACATCTCACCTAAAGTAGAGCAGTAGAGTTCTAAGTGGTCTCCCCACCCACCTTGTTCCCCTTCAGACAGTCCTCACCACAGTAGCCTGTTCCTTTAAACCCTAGGCCAGGGCTTTCTCTTCCCTGATCAACATTATACTCAGATTCTACATTATACTCAGAGGCTGAGAAGAAACTTTCTGGAGGCATGGCATTTATTGTGGGAAAAGACTTTTGAAATTATCTAATTCCTGAACAGGGGTGGGCAATCTATAGTCCATGAAGCAAATCTAGTTTAATGCTGCGTTTTGTATGGTTCATGAGCTAAGAATAGTTTTTACAAATGAAAGTTTGTAAATATTTGATAAGGAATACTAACTCTTTGAATTCCAGTTAAGAAAAATACTTCTCAGAAGAGGGAATTTCATTTCTCTGATTAGTAAACATGAATTTTAAAAATAGTAATTATTATATTTTGAATTTTGTATTTAAAAAATAGTAGAGATTTCTTTTCTATAATCATCTTTCATTTTGCTTCGTCCCACAAAGCCTAGAAGGACTAAAATATTTGCCATTTTGTCCTCAGAAAAAGTTTGCCGACCCTGCTTTAGACTTTTATTTATTTTTTTAAACAAGGTCTCTGTCACCCAGGCTGGAGTGCAGTGATATGATCACAGCTCACTGTAACCTTGACCTCCCAGGATCAAGCAATCCTTTCACCCCAGCCTCCCAAGTAACTGGAACTGCAGGTGCACACCACCATGCCTGACTAATTAAAAAAGAAAATTTGTAGAGACAGTTTCTCCCTACTTTGCCCAGGCTGTTCTTGAACTCCTGGCCTCAAGAGATCCTCCTGCCTCAGCCTCCCAAAGTGCTGGGATTACAAGTGTGAGCCACTGCACCCATCCTAGACTAATTCTTTAATATTGCTGAAAGATAAACTGAGGCCTGGAAATTTTAGCCTCCTTTTCAGGGTTACCTGGAAGGAGAGCTAATGACTCAAAGCCAGACCTAAACTTCTGGTTGCATTTCTATTCCAATATGCTATTCTATATCTTTGTTGTCTATACAATAGACTAGCAAATATTTATCTCATAAAATATGAAGGAAACTTAATCATATTGTTGAAATATTTTTTCAATAAAATACTAAATAAATGCAATAACATTGCAATGGCAGAATATACTCAATTTAAATATTGTACTTTAGTGTTAATTCAAAGAAAGCCATTTGACTTATTTCATTGAAATTCAGTTGAGAGAAAGCTATCTGTCTGACTTAAGTTTTTAAAAATCGTGTAAAGAATTATGAAAATTACTCACGTAATTAATGTCAATGAATGGTGTGTAATCCTAAATGTTTAGATAGGTTTCTTTTCTTCCTTGGCCCTCAAACCAGAGAATTAAGAATAGGTACCAGGGTAAGGTGGAAAATTATTTTGGGCTTGGGAATTAGTAGTTGGTGCCATTTTTTCTGTTGTTCTACATTCTCCAAATGTTTTCATTCCTTACACACTCAAAACTTACAAATTTCCCATAACCACATTTCTCATACACTTACCATTTTTTTATATATTGTAAAATACACACAGCATAAAATGTGCCCATCTTAATCATTTTTAAGTATATAGTTCAGTAATGGTAAGTATATTTGCATTGTTGTAAAACCAGTCACCAGAAACTTTAATTGTGCAAAACTGAAACTCTAACACATTAAACAATAACTCCTCACTTTTTCCTCCCACTAGTCTCTGGCAACTCCCATTCTATTTTCTATTTCTATGAATTTGATGTCTCTAGATACCTAATATAAGTGGAATCAAACAATATTTATCATTTTGTGACTGACTTATTTCATGAATGTAATGTCCCCAAGGTTTAATCCATATTGTAGTATACGTCCAAATTTCTTTCTTTTTTAAGGCTGAATAATATTTTGTTGTCTGTATTAAACATACATCACATATTGTTTATCCATTCATCTCTTGACAGACATTTGGGTTGCTTCTGCCTCTTGGCGATTATGAATAATGAGGCCATAAACAGAGGTGCACAACCATTTTTTTTTTTTTTTACCTGAATTACATGTCCTCAACTCCGACTGCTTTTCTCCTCAGAGCATTTAAACTGTTGATATTTTTAATTAATGAGAAGGATCTTTGAAGAAATCAAGAGAAGGCACCTCTCCATAAGGAGTGTTAAGCAAGTCTAGGAAACCCTCCCTGTAAATGTCTTTTTTTGCTACCTTGACTAAGATTGGGGTACCCATCCCTGGACTGTTCTAAGAACATAATATTATTGAAGAAAGAAGGGAAAGAGAAGTGGGCCTACCATCAGGAAACATCACATAGGCTAATTGGGTAGACTTAACTAGCACGTGGTAGAAACATGTATCGGCTAATTGGTAGATTGGGTAGATTTATACCTGAGTCCCCAGGAAACTATTGCAGGAGAACCCTTTTAATAAATTGTCTCTGTTTAGTAGTTGGCTTCAGGCAGGGCACAGTATTGAACACCTGGTCAGGGAATCAAAAATTAGACTGACATGCTTAGAAACTAATAAAACTACATTTTTCTAAGTACAGCAATTATAAGCAAAACTTAGTAAATCTAAATTTATGAACTAGCTGTAGGTGAAGCCTCTTTGTGATTAAAAAGATGTGAACTTGAGTCTTGGCCCTGCTGCTAGCTAATGACATGACTTCTGACAAACCACGGAGCCACACTGAGCCTCCATTTCCTCACCACTTACACAGAAATAATAATGTCTGCCTCGTGGGCTTATTTTGAGTATTACAATACAGATCACACTCAGAAAATGGTAGTTCTTTTTTCTACTTTGGTATCTATAATTGTTAATAATAGAGGCTTAAGGCCAGGCTAAGGATGCTCTTCTTTTTTTCAAATGGGACCACACAAATTATCAATGCAAAAGAAAAATTTTAGTATTAGTAAAAATTGAAGTCTTTCTAACCTAACATACACATACATGGAATCACAGATGCAACAAAATGTATCCATTATAAATGTCCTTTCTTATGAAACTTTAGATGCTAAACATAGGTACTCTTGAAAAAATATGCATATTCCAGGTTTATGAGTAATTGAGTATTTTATAAAGCTGGTATTTAGACATGAATACCATTTGGAGAACTGGTACTTTTCATTCTGTCTGTGCTTGGATTAATTTTACACATCAGAGTCTAAGAATCCCCTAAATAAATACCATATGCTTCTGAATGTTGACTTTCTGATTCTACACCCAGTCCTTTTAATGAATTTCAATGCACAATTCAGAGTCAGCATCCTATTTCCTTAAAGGCACATAGTCAAAGGGTGGACAGAGTTTCCTTAAAGTGTTGAGGGTCCTAGTTAGGCACACAGTTTATTAGTTGCTAACTTCCCCTATTCAGGAATGGATATTACTCAGGTTTGTTGTTATTGTTATTGTTGTTTTGTTTGTTTGTTTGAGACAAAGTCTTGCTCTGTCCCCCAGGATGGAGTGCAGTGGTGCAATCTCAGCTCACTGCAGGCTTCACTTTCTGAGTTCAAGTGATTCTCCTGCCCTAGCCTCCTGAGTAGCTGAGATTATAGTTATGTGCTTCCATGTGCAGCTAATTTTTGTATTTTTAATAGAGATGGGGTTTTGTCATGTTGACCAGGCTGGTCTCAAACTCATGACTTCAGCTGATTCAGCCTCCTTGGCCTCCCAAAGTGCTGGGAATGCAGGCATGAACTACAGTGCCTGGCCTCAGAGTATTTGTAAGAGAATGGTAAACACCACTGTAGGAAAATGCAGGGAAACGACCCTTGAAAATGTAAATTTTCCTGGACCTGCTGTCCATGTCTTTGCTCCTATGTCTCCTTACCACCAATGTTTTAACCCTTTGGAGAATGAATACAGATGACCAGTCCGATAGTTGTCAAGAAAGGGAAGTATTTTTATGGGGAATCTGGGTTCTCATATGCTTCAATTCTAATTAATCATCCCATCTACATCCAAGGAGGGAAGACTGTCTTGATTATCAGTAAACGGAAGTATTTTATGGGTATTTGGGTATTATCTAAGAAACTGAAAGGGACAGAATGGGATTTCATAAACAAATATGTTTATCCAACATACATGTGTTGAACACTGGCATATGTTCCATCACCACGGTGAGACACAGTGATGAGTAGCCTGAAGTCCCAACCCAAAGTTTCTTAGTATTATGAGAGAGAAGATATATATAATAATAGCTAATACTTATTGGGCATTTACTAAGAACGTATACATATATTAATTTGTAATCTGCACAACAGCCTTTAAAGTTGGTACTATTAGTCTTCCCTCTCCCCATCATATTGAGGCAGCCAGGATTAGTCCTTGCTCAGGGTCATGTAAATAGCCAGGAATTAAATCTCAGGAAATTTGACCTGTGAAAACATGGTGATTCTCTTGCACACACACACAAAAAAAAAGCACTGTGGAAAGGTGACAGATATTAGAACATGGGAAGATATATTGAAATTGGGGCTTAAAAAAGGTATTTGGAACACTGACATTCATATGGGGCTTTGAATATTAGATAAGACTTGGATGTGAGGAGGAAAGTGACTAACTGGAAAGGTTGGTAAAAGCTCAAGGCCTGTAAAGATACAGAAATTGATGTGTTCTGTTGGAGCATAGCATCCATGAGAGATTGTTAGTCATGAAAAGGCAAGTTGCTCCAACCCATAGAAGACTGTGAAATGCAAGATTTAATGATTATTACTTTCTTTGGTAGGTAAAGAGCATCCAGCAAAAAAATCCTCAACAGAAAATTGACATATTTTTAAGCTGCTCTTTAGGAAGATTAAGCTGTATGTTTGCAGATGGAATTAGCGGACAGATAGACCGAAGGCAGGGAAAAGTTAGGATGCTATTGCTAAGTTCTGGCAAAGAATAATAAAGGCTTAGGCTAGAACATTGTTAATGCGGACTGAGAAAGATGGATATTGGAAAATATAGAAAAGATAGAGTATCAACAGAACTGAGCAAAGCAGCAGATTTCAACAGAACAATTTCTGAAATGAACCCTGAAAGACGTACTTGGTTTTTATTAGCTAGCTAGAAAGGAGGTGGGCAAACATTCTTAGTGGGGAAATAAGCAAATATTGATTTCTGTCTTCAAGTATTTTGAGAATTTCCAGCCTTCAGAATCCTATCCTGGCACTGACTAGCATTTCTGCCATATCAGTCTTGACCTCCATTAAAAAGATTATGAGATATACAGTGGGTACTCATTATAGACTTGATGATTTTCAAATGGAGAGAAGAGCTGTGGATTATTGGAAGTTGTACATTTGTGTCTCCTACATAATGAAATGATTCTTAATGCTGAATCAATGTTGTTGTTTTTTTAAATTTCGCTTTGTTGTTTTTCCTTTTATTAAAATCAGAAAAGTCTTTCAGAATGATTACTGATTCAGATACTTTATGGGATTAAACAATTTTAAGTTTTTTCCTCACAGATTAACACTGTTCTACTGTTAGAATTTAAAAGAAATCATGTAACTATGGCTAACATTTATCCTACACAGATTGCTTTTATGAAAACATCTTTGTATGTATAAAACTGCTCAAAATTGGGAAAATACTTATGCAGTAGCCACCTGGTTAGAGTCCAGAATATACAGCATATAAAAGCTATTTTATGTACTTTACATTCTTAAAATAACATCTATTACTTGTGGTTAGTGATCTTTCATTGCCTTTAATTTGTGGACACTTTCTAAGCACCACTTGTGGGTCTTCAGGGAGCAAACCCTTTCACAGAAACTTTTATTTGCCACCATGAAGACTGTGAGGATAGAGAGACAATTAAATATTTATTCTGTGTTTAACAACATCCTTTGAGAGTTGAAGCAAGGCTTTCAAAATGTAAATCTGTAGAAGAAAATAATCCTCAAATCCAACAACCCCTATGATTCTCTGGAGAATGGGACAAAAGAGGCTGTTCCAAGTATATCAAGTCTAGGAATCCGCAGCATATTTCACAAAAGAATGGCTTGAAACAATGAAACTCCAGAAATGTAAAGTAAAGCTCTAGGGGAAAAAACAAATGAAGACTATTGTGGTTATTGTGACATATTCTTATGAGATACAGACTTATTCTCACCCAGTCTTTCTGTGTCTCAGTAGGATAAAGTCATGGGCCTGACAAAGCCATCTCTTCCATTTTCTAGGTGCAGAACATAGACATTCTACCCTTCTGAATTCCAGTCTTTCCACATGTAAATTAAAGAAAATGATACCTGATTGACTTACATGTATCATGGTGTGCTGTGTGAGTCAGAACCAAAATAAGATAAGATGTGTTTCATAAACTGTAACATATTATACATAGGTAAGATATTATTATATTGAAATGTAGATGACCATACCCTATTTTTTATATTTTGTAGAGAGGTTGTGGTAGGGCGTGGTGGCTCACATCTATAATCTCAGCACTTTGGGAGGCTGAGGCGGGTGGATCACAAGGTCAGGAGATTGAGACTATCCTGGCTAACTTGGTAAAACCCTATCTCTACTAAAAATTAGCCAGGCATGGCGGCACATTCCTGTAGTCTCAGCTACTCGGAGACTGAGGCAGGAGAATCATTTGAACCTGGGAAGCGGAGGTTGCAGTGAGCTGAGATCATGCCACTGCACTCCAGCCTGGGTGATAGAGCAAGACTCCGTTTCAAAGAAAAAAAATGTAGAGAGGTTATAAAGACAGATATGGTTAACAAACACCAAGAACTAAAGGCTTGGAAAGAAAATATATAATCTCTCATTACCATTTATTTAATTGTATTAACATAATAATAATGAAGAAAACCCATCTGTTTTGGCTTTCACTCTGTGGGAAAAAGCTGAAGGGCTAGATTGCTTTTCTTTTGACTCAAATAGAAGACTTAAATCTGGAAAAACTGTACTTTATCAAGTTGAGGATATATGGCTAGGCTATATCTATAACCAGAGGTGCTTACTTACATATTCTTTGAGCATATTCCTACCTTGAAAGTGTAAAGGTATCTTTTTTTTTTCTTTAAATGCAAGGCCAGGGCTCAGACTTTTATCCCTGAACTTGTTAGAGACATGCTGTTTCAAACTGTCGTGCTTTGTTGATTCTGAAGAATATTCAAACATTTAATAATGGAGGCAAATTTGTTTCTATGACCTACCCTTTAAAGTTCTCTATCCTGCTCGCTCCCAATAGAAACAGGTTCAATGCCAAGTAAGAGACCTGGAACAAAGCAACCTAAAATCAGAGCAGGGAGTAATTACATTTTTCATATTTTTATTTGTTCATTTTTCAACTGAAGGCAAATAGCCGGATTATGTGCTGTCAAGTTTAGAAGCTCAATTAATTTTCAGATCAAGGCGAAGTACAGCATTTCAGTCAAAAATAGTCATTGTTTCTCACTTATGTGCTGAGTTGAATCACCTTAAAAGACATTGGCATAACATGGGTGTTTGAAGACTCTTGAGATTCCTAAGGAAAAGAAAATGGGCTCAGAAACAAAGAAAGTGTGTTGATTCTAACAACCAACCATTCTGTTGATGCAGTTTTAACAGTGATTATAAGAAGGCACCCAGGGACTTAGTTGTACATATATTAGAATTATAAAAGAGTGTCACTAAAACATTTTGGTTGAAGAAATCGCTTCTTACTGTCTCTATCAGTTTAAAAGACTGTCTTCTTTAATAAAATATCAAATAACCAAACAAAACATTGGACATTTGATTATAATATCCTGAAGCTTGCTCGGGGATAATAAATTAATAGTGTGATAGTATTTTAAATCCTGCCCTCCTCTTAATCAAGGCAGCAGCTAGACTTTTGAAATTCACACAAGAATTTAGATAATAACATAATCAGATTTCTAACTTTTGAATTCAGAAGTCTAGCCATGACTGTAAGACAAAAGATTAGTAAGAAGAAAACCAGAGGAGTAGGTGGACGCTCGTGTTCTGTCCGCTTGATCTCTGTATAGAGAACAACTTGAGTTGGGAAAGAAGAGAGTCAGAGGAAAACAGAACCTTCCAAGGAGCTACAGTACTTTGCCCCTGTCTCAGAGTTAAATACCAATGGGAGGGAATAGCAGAAAGGTTTGGGGGAACCTCAAAGCAGAAGAAAACTGTGTCCTTTCCTAAATGAACCTGGAAATGACTGCTGCATCTAGGACAAAGGGCTTGAACTGTGCCACAGAGTTCCCTGCATCTAGGCTTGGAGAGGAATTAGTAGAATGGTTCCTTTGCATTCAAGAGCAGCTAGGAGTTGATGAGAGCTGTTAGAGGCAGCCTTAGCAAAGTACCTGCAGGCTCAGTGTGGAAGAGAAGTAGCAGAAAATCCTGCTATCAGTGAAAATCCTGCTGTCAAGGAAAGTAGCATTAAATTTAACAAGATAGCTGGTAGATGTGAATAGGCCTTTCTATTGGAAGTAGGATACAATGCTCTCTGCTCTCCTCAAAATACTCTGGTGCTGTGGAAATATAGCTCTAGATACTACAGTTCTAGGTACTAGATACTTGTTCTGGTGGGTGGGGTTAGAAATTGCCTGAGATCAAGTTTCTATCATCTGGCATTATGAGAGCTTGCAATGTTCACAAAGAGAAAAATAAAGAGACTTTGCATATCTGGTCCTTATTCTAAATTTATGTACAACAAATTATATTTCTCATAATAAATTTGGGAATATGTAAACTCTGGGCTTTTCAAGAAACACTCTTCCCGCTTCCTTCCCAATTCTTCATTCCTTGGGTTTGGCTTCTCTGTAGCTCACTACCAAATCACTTTCTTTTTATCATTACCCAGAAGTCTAACTCAAGCAATGGATTAGACTCCTCTCTTCATGGTAGCTTTTATGATAACTTTATGTGGTCACATCTACTTGAGTAAAAACTCTTAATATATTTTAATAGCTTATGTGTTTTTCAAGGCACCATATTACCTTCAGCAAGTGGAAGAATCAGATATATTGATGGAGATTGTCATCATATAAGTATTTTAAATAGTATATACTTACTACCTTCTGAGTAATGCCCTTTCTCTACCTTGCTTGGCTGAGTTTGTGCCTAAACATGCATCGTCTCACCCAACATACCAGCATGTCTTTAAAGGATATGTTGAGAAATTTCTTGTCTAGTTGTCTTTCTTCCTCCACCCATGACCCAAGGGCATATTACTGCCACACTCCCATTCAACACACCTCTGCTTCAGTTTGCTTCCTTCAGAAATTGGGTTTCCTTAAATAACTTCTTTGTGACAAAACATCCATTTTTTAAATTAATGCAATATTCATTTTTTAACTGCTCATGCCAGCAGTCTAGCTTGGAGGAATCCTCAGAACCAAGAAAAAATAGTCTTAGTCCTATAAGTTGAGTGAAGTACAGTGTTTCTTTGAGCTACCAAATTGTACTAGTTAACCTAAAGTGACCTCTGGTTTTTAAGTGGTCAATTTAAACCACACTCTATAAAAGGGACCATACTATATAGGTTGAGTAAACTTTGAGAGTGGTGTCTATAATTAGAATGCTATACTGAAATGACTTTCTGGCATGTTGTCATCTGTGCATACTGAATACATTTCCACAAAATTGTTTCAGTTAATCCTTCTTTGGGGTCCATCGTGGGGGGCCTGCAATTCACTGCCCTTCTACTTATTCCACTGCCAGTGAGCCTCTGTGAGCACCAGCACATCACTAAGATCTTCTGAGCTACATGAGTGGTCCGCCCACGGTTTTTTTGTTTTTTTTTTTTTTCCTGTGCTTGTGTTGGTGGGGGAAGGGAGAAGGTGAGAGATGGGAGATTCAAAGTTTTAAAAAAAGAAATCTGAGTGTTGTTTCAGGCCTTAATGCTAAGCTCCAGATATACCTCTTTCTCAGGGTGGTATATTCTGCAACCAAGAATGCTGGGACATTTAAAAATTCAGATCAGAAAAAAAAAACTGTCCTCATTTTAAAAAGTTTCTCAGCCACTATTATTTCACTTTGCCCCCATCCTTGGTCACACTGGCCACTGCTTTAGCATAGGGATTGAAAAGATTTGTCAGTAAAGGGCAATCAGGTCTCAGCCATAAGTATGCAACTCTGCATTAGAGATAATACATCAGCCAATAGGCATAGCAGTATTCCAATAAAACTTTATTCGTGGGTATTGAAATTTGAATTTTATATGATTTACATGTGTGATAAAATATTTTTTATTTTTTTTTCAACTTCTTAATAATGGAGAAACCATTCTGAACTCACAGGGTATAGGAAAACAGCAAGAGGGATGGGTTTGGCTTTCGGGCCAGTTTGCCGACCCCTGCTTTAGCACTACCTCGGCATGGAGAATCATAGTCCCTTTCTTGGCTCAGCATAAAAACAACTGTTTGTTGTACAACTTAAACTTGACTGTTCCCTCCGGCCACAGCCAAACATCATGTATGAGGAGGAGTTTTCATTCATCCTTCAAATTCTTCCATTTCTTAAGCCAACAGCTTCTATGATACAGCAGGAAAAGTTCTCAGCTACTTACAGCCTATGCTGGTGCTTCTGGGTGTCCCAGACAACAGATCTGATTATTACCACACGGCTCCAATGTCATTCATGCAGGCCAATTTGCTTTGGCCATCTAAAAAAAGCTGCCTCCGTCTGTCTCGGGGAGTAAATTCTGTAGTGGAAATGGGCAGGCATTTGCTCTCAGAACACAAGCCCAGAGGGCACTTTTGGCATTGGGACACTTGCAGAGAACGCCAAACCACAGCTGTGAAGGGAGTGTGAAGGGAGGAGTCTGCAGCAACCCAGGAAATAGCCCAGCTGGGAAGGGATGTCAGGAAGTAAGACAGCTTAGGGACAGACCAGGCCTCAGAGGAGTGTGTGCAGCTGGCACTGGTACCCTCATTTAACTTGCTAGCATGATGTGAGACTCCAGGCCTTTGTGACTGCCACTGAACTCACTTTCCCTTCCTTGGCAATCCATTCAACCCTCTATTCCCCAACACTGCTCAGTTCTAGCTAGAGAAATGGAGGGCTCCAGGTTCTAGATGATAATCCCTCTTCTTGGTCCTGGAGAAAGGAGCATTTATTCTCTGAAACCAAAAAAGACTCTTTTCATACATTTGACTCCGATTGTCAATATCCATTTCCTTCAAAATTTCATCCCAGAAATCTTTCCCGGTTAATTCTCTGCTCTTATTCTCACTCCCTTTTCTCCACACCTAAGAAGGTTACATATTCCTATATATGCATTCAGCTTTTGCAGCACTGTGGTTTATAGAACCATTGTGGGTTTCATAGCCATCTCTTCTAGATTTTTAGAGACCATGGGACAAGAACAGTGGTTTATATTCATTGTATCACAGATTATCCCTTATATATTGTTCTGCACATAGTGGATCCTTCATTAGTCCGTTTCATTGGTGAAATGTGTAGCGGAGCTTTTCTGAAGATGCCTATACTGGGAAGGCTGCCATTGCTCACACATTTGCCTTTACTCTGGTAATCGCTGATGTCTGTATTCTCTTTATACACATTCTACTGGCACACTTTTTGTCACCAGATGTGAGGATGATCTGGCTGGAACAATTACTACCCCACTAATCTCGTGTCAATTTAGTGGAGCTGGTTATTAGAGTTTTCTCTAATAACCTTTTTTTCTTTAGCCATTGTCTCTAACAATTAAATATGATACATATGTATATTCTATTTATATAAATCACCTATTTCCTTTAAGATTGTAAAATGTAATTATCCATAATTATATCACAAAAATGATCATTGCTAACACTGTAACATTTTTTATTTGGATTCAGCCTTTATTTTTAATTATCTTCTCAAAATATTTAGTAATGTACTGTTTTTTGAGGCGATCAATAGATTCAGAGTTATATATCAAATAAGCCATTCCAGAAATTCTATTGATGGGTAGAAAAATAATTACAGGTGTGACATAGATTAATTTGTTTTCTTATGAGTGTATTTGTTTTATTTGCAGCAAGGAATACTGATTCTTCATCTGTACTGATAATACAAACTTTTGTCACTATATATTAACTTAAGTCAGTTGATATGCAGACATAGCAAAAGCCATTGAGGGTGATAATGTGAATTGTTCAAGCTTGGGACACACTGTCTGAATTTGTCACTGATTTATACACTGTGCAAAGCACAATACTAGGCACTGCAGGAGAGTCACAGGTGAGTAAGACATAGGTTCACCTATGAAAGCATTCGTGATATTTGTCACTGTGATGCTGTAAAGCAGCTGCACATCATGCTTTCTGAGGCGAATATTTTCACCTCTACTTTGAAATCGTGAAATAAAGCTAGATGCTACAATAATCATCAATGTGCTGTAGAGCAGCTTGAAAGGTCTTTGAAGTTAGTCTTGTCTCCTAATTAACACAGCTCAAACGTGGCACTTGGGTGGCTTTGTCATGACATTTTGAAAGTGTAATTTTGGCAGGGAATGTCAGTGATCTCAGTTCCATGGTTTGACAAATTCTGCAGCATTTGTGAAATTATGTCTGACTGAGGTAAGGGGAGATAGACTCTAGTCTGTCTAGACTGGGTTGGGCTGAACAGACAAACACTACAATTGGCAGTCACATGGTTAGCGACTCCCAGCACCACTGAGGCACTTAGTCTTTTTGAGGGAGTAGGGTAAAGACAAGGAACTCATTAGTTGGCTTTAAAATCTATTACTTGTAAAATGGTGCAGCCACAATGGAAAGTATAATGGCAGTTCCTCAAAAAAAAATAAAATAGAATTATCGTATGATCCAGCAATTCCACTTGTAGGCATGTATCCAAAAGAAATAAAAGCAGCTTGGACAGCTATTTTTACATCATGTTCATGGCACCATTACTCACAATAGTCAAAAGACGGAAGCAGTCCAAGTGTCCGTTGAGTGATAAATGGACAAGCTGCAGTATATACATACATATTATGGAATATTATTCAGCCTTAAGTAGGAAGGAAATTGTGACACATGTTACACATGGATAAACTTAAAGACACTATGCTGAGTGAAATAAGCCAGTCACAAAAGGAAAAATACTACTTGTGAAGAGGTACCAAGAGCAGTCAAATTCACAGAGACAGAGAGTAGAATAGTGGTTGCCAGTGGCTAGGGGAGAGAAGAATGGGGAGTTATTGTTTAAGGGGCACGGAGTTTGTATTTGGGAAGTTAAAAAGTTCTGGAGATAGATGATGGTGATGGTCATAAAACAATGTGAAGGTACTTATGCCACTGAACTGTGCACTTAAAAATGGTCAAAACAGGCAGGTGCAGTGGCACATGCCTATAATCCCAGCACTTTGGGAGGCTGATTCAGGTGGATTACCTGAGGTCAGGAGTTTGAGACCAGCCTGGCCAACATGGTGAAATCCTGCCTCTACTAAAAATACAGAAATTAGCTGCGCATGCTTGTGCACACCTCTAGTCCAGCTATTCGGGAGGCTGAGGCAGGAAAATCACTTGAACCTGAGAGGCAGAGGAGCCGAGATCATGCTACTGTACTTTAGCCTGGACGACAGAGTGAGACTCCATCTCATGAAAGAAAAAAGGTTAAAATGATAAATGTTGTTTTATATATATTTTTATCACAATTTAAGAAAAAAGGATCTATTTTTCCTGACTTCTTCTTCTTAGAGTAGCTCTCTTCTGTGTTCCACGTGTGAACACAGTCTCTGCCAGTGATCCATATTGTACACTGGGCCAGATGCAATGTCTCTATACAATGAAGGGGTCATGCTCCATATTGAGTTTTGTTTTCTATTTTATAGTAGCCCCATGACAAGCCCTTTGCTTCCAGGTAGCCTTACTCCTGCTAGAATCTACTTCTTTGAAATGGAAGGTTTCACCACAGTACAAGTGGAACGTTTGGTCTTTGCTCCCTGAAATGTAGTGAGCCACAGTTTAACAGGCAAACAATAGTCGAGGCCAATGAAATTATCCTCGGACAAAGGGTTTGCTGCGCAGTGTACTCTCACCTCTACCATCAATGTTTCTGATGGGCCTCAGCTTCCTTCTCTGTGAAATGAGCCAAATAGTGACTGAGGTTCAATGTGGAAAATAATTTGTCCAAATTGGGCTCTAATGATACAGGAAAAGCAATTCCTTGGAAAAATGATGCTACTCCCTTCACTTTTTGTAGACTAGTCCCTATAATCTGTCTTGTGTCTTACCTTGCACTAAAGGAGAGCAATCCTTTCCTGTTAACATAAAAATAAAGACAAATCAGCAGGCTACTTAACGTGATGGTGAAGCATGGCCTCTGAAGTCAGTCTGCCTGTATCCCAGTCTTACCACTAGCTGAGTGATTATGGGCCTAGTTATATGACCTCAGTTCCTTATATGTGAAACAGGATGATAGAAATGGTCTAGTTCACAAGGTTGCTGTATGGATGGAATGAGTTATTATTTGTAAAGTACTCAAAGCAGAGCTTGGTACCTCGTATGGACTATATAAATACTCACTGTTATTATTAGGTCCAGCATGCAGGGCTGCTTGAAGGGTACAATGGCATCCTCATTCCTCACCTAGGATGAAGTGATGGAGCATACACTTGTAAGAGCTGGACAAGTTGTATTTCAGTTCAGTTGCAATCATTTATGCACTGTGTGACCTCAAACAAGTCACTTGAATACTTGAGCCTTAGTTTCATTACTATTAGAATTAGCAGTAAAAGAAACTGCCTTTTTCAGTCTCTTAATGTGTAACTGTATGCATGCAAGTTGTAAAGGCTGTAACGTTTGTGTTAGAATTATTATTGCTTTCATCTCTGTTTCTTTTACCTCCAGCCTGAAAGAAAGTAGAAAGGAAAACGTTATTTTAAAAACCTAATAGCTATCTTAAATGATAGAAATGGTATATGCTAAATATAGAAAATATAAAAAATAAGAAAACGTATCTTAAAAAGTCATTATTTTACCCCTTAAAAAAAGCCACTGTTAACATTTATGCTCTTTCTTAGTTACAATAATGTGCCTTAATGCTTAAGGTTTCTGTATAGTTTTCTTCTCTTTTCTGGGGCAAGATCCAAGTTTAGTAGGCCTATGTATGAAAAAAATTAAATGCTCTTGATTTTTAAAGCTTCATTTTGTATAAGAAAATGAAAGATTTTATGTTCAGACTTATTGCTACAGTAAGAAAATTATAATAATTTGGCTATGTTTACAATGTGATTTGAGAAGTACTTTCAAATATGCCTAATTCCCTATTATACAAAAAAGGGGGTTTTAATTTAATGTATTTTATTTCACTAATGCTATTTACACCTGAGTAAAATGATAATGAATTATAAAGTTCTACAGTAAGGCTAGGCACAGTGGCTAACACCCATAATCCTAGTGCTTTGGGAGGCCAAGGCAGGAGGACTGCTTGAGGCCAGGAGTTTGAGACCAGCCTGGGTAACACAGCAAAGCTCCATCTCTACATTTTTTTTTGAAACAGAGTTTTGCTCTTGTTGCTAAGGCTGGAATGAATGGCGCGATCTTGGCTCACCAACTCTGCCTCCCGGGTTCAAGCAATTCTCCTGCCTCAGCCTCCCGAGTAGCTGGGATTACAGGCATGTGCCACTATGCCCAGCTAATTTTGTATTTTTACCAGAGACAGGGTTTCTCCATGTTGGTTAGGCAGGACCTCAGGTGATCCACCCTCCTCTGCCTCCTGAAGCATTGGGATTACAGGCGTGAGCCACTGCGCCAGGCTAGATTTTTTTTTTTTTTTTTTTTTTTTTTTTAACTAGTAGAGCATGGTGGTGCACGTGTAGTCCTATCTGCTTGGGAAACTGAAGTACATAGACTGCTTGCACCCAAGAATAGAGGCAGTAGTAAGCTGTGAGTATGCCATTGCACTCCAGCCTGGGTAACAGAGAGAGACTTTGTCTCCATTCAAATGAAAACAAAAATAAAGTCCTACGGTGTTTGCATGTATAACCTTAACAACCATGAACAAAATAGAGGCTTTCTTAAAGTGAGGGTGTTTCTCTACTTGGAAGCAACCAATCCAAATAAACTCAGTTCTGGAGAAATGAGTTATCGGTTTGTGTTAGAAATGAATTTACCAAGGCTGGGTCATGACAGTAGTATGGTTCAATTTCTCCATTGCCGTTTTAAATTGCCATTGGAGTGAGAAGGCCTTGGGATTAGCTGGCAGACATGGAAGAATCTAGGTGACTTCCTGTCTTTCCTTAGTCACATATTACTTCTTAGAAAAACTGGCACTCATACTTTTCCTTATTTATTGTGGCTCAACCTCCATCCATCCTTTCATCCATCCCTTCCCTAATCCCCTCTCCCTATTCTTTGGAAATCACAGAAGTTTTATATTAAGCATTATGATTATCCACAATAAACAAAAGTATTAAGTGTTTTCATGAAATAATAATTAGTCATTGGTATTATTTTTATCAAAATTAAAAAAAATGTTTCTGATAACTGAAAATTATGATTTGATTCCTAGTAAGAGGTAAGGTCTTTGATCCTCCCTGCAATCTGGCTTTCCTGGTGGTGATAAGTGAAACAATCCTCTTTTTCTGTCTGCTATATTTAGAAGAACAGCAATTCTTTCATGGAATTGTAGCAGAAGAGAAAGTAGAGATCATTTGCTGTGGGGAACCTATTGAAAATCATAGATGGACCTCATGGTAAATATTTTACCCAAACATGCACCTTTTTTGACCAGTAACAGACTGATGAATGTGAAATGGAGATTTTTTTAAAAACTGTGAATGTGAAATGTTTAACCGGGGCAATCGTTGACTGACATGTATCTCTGTAAGTGAGAAACAAAGAAACCCACTTTGCTTGTCCCAGGCCATCTCCTGGAAGCCCTTGCTCCGTTCAGTTAGTGCCCTTAGGTCAAACAAACACAAAATTAAGAAAACAACATTCAAAGAAATGGTGGGTGGCAGAGCAGTTGCAAGGATTGGAAAGGGCTCAGTATTTGCTTTATTTCCTCTGAGCTCATTACTTGCTCTGACTAGGTTAACCAGGAAGGGAAGATAAACACCATTTAGTTAATAAGTCCCCTAAGAATCCAGCAGAATGTCTTTTCTGATTTACCATTGTATAATTGGAAGAACCATAGTATCCTCTTTGCTTGTACGTTTTTCCCAACCAACTTTGAAGTCCACGAAAAATTTACAGTGTGAATAAATGGCATAAGCTTGCTTTTCACATGTTTCTCAGGTTAAGAATGTGAAACGTGTGTGAGACACATTATGGGAAAAGGGAACATTATTTGGGCCTCATCTCTTAATGCAGTCAAACAGAAATCAAATAGAAATATTTCCTGACTCGATATTTGCAGCCTAAAACAGATTTTCTTCTTTCCAGTTTGGGGAGTTAAAAACCAGGAAGGAACGTGTCTATATTTTTTTAGTACTTACTGACCCAAATTGACCCTCATGATTCATTCACCAGCTTTGGTCCCTACCAAACAAATAAAATCCCTTTAAGAGCTGGTTAAATACAGTGCTGGGGTAAACCAATTCTACTCACATGGCTGAGCAGTGGTGTATCCTTGGCTTTCTATACCTTAGGACCAAATGTAAATGTTCAGTTCAATTAACCTTAAAATATATATGTGAAGGAAGGCGTAAGAGAAGAAGGACAAAGGAAAAAGAAAAGGGAACTAGAGGAAAAGGGATATTCATGGGATTTTTACTTAAATTTAATAAAATAATTTTTAAAATAACTATGCCATGAAAATAAGTAGTAATCGACAAGTAGTGAGCCTAAAATAAGTTTTATGTTATCTTTCAGAAAGGAAATGACTCTAATAATGTTGATAAGGGATTATAATGTGCATATTGATGGCTTTTACTGAATCATCTGAACTCTCTGGTCCCCACTTTGGCTGACCACATACATTAGGGATGGTTAGGATTAGAGTCTATGCAGTGGAATTTCTTTCTACCTGAAACTATTCTATCTATATTAAATCTGTTTCTTTATGAAAAAGTTGAAAATAATAGAAAATATTAACTCTAGCTTAAGTATTCTGTCTTCGAAATCAGTGAGGGCCCAGTCACTTTTAAATTGGCAATCTCTATAACAAGACAACATCACTAGTAATTATAATGCATTCTAAAGGAATCCTTGTATATCAGTAAAGCATATTGTGAACATCTGTTTGCCCAATTAGATAAGCTGGTATTAAAACTCTGAACCTATGAAAAAGTATTGAACTTTGGCATATTAAAAAAATATAGATACATTAAAATATGTATAGATATAGATATTTATTTTTTTCCATTTCAGTGTACTTCTCAACTGTACAAAATTAATAACAATGCACCATTGTTGCAGATATTATACTGAAGGAACAAGAGTTCCGCAATGAGTAGAGATAGCTACAGATAATAATAAACTTTTTTTTTTTTGCTTATTTTAGAGCATAAAGTATTTTTTTAAATGGTTGTTAATAGGAAATATCATGGTGCCTCTGTTTTTGCCGCATGGTACACTGTTTTCAACTCAGATCCTGAACAAATAGTAACAAGAACAACAACAACAACAACAAAAAATTAATTTAACAACACAAGAACCCTTGTGTTAGAGAACAAAGCTACAGGACCCAGCAAACCAAATGAAAGTCATTCTTGGAGAACCAAACAGTAAATAGCAGGCATTCCTTGAAAATATTGTGGCCAAAGCTTTGGTAGTCAAGAAGAACTTGGAGCTATCGCAAATAGACTGTTATAATATGTAAATATAAGGGCCATAATAAAATGAATTGAATAGCATCACAGGAAGGGTGGAGGAAGAGAAGTACAGGATACACAGGGGAGAAGCAAGAAGAGCTCCAGAGAGGACAAAGGAAGAGGAAGGGAAAGCGAGATCTGAACAAACACCTTCCATGTAGTCACATGTGAGCAGTTTTTCAACTTTCTTAGAAGGACAGAATAAGAAATCCTACCTAAATGCAATACATACTATATTTTACTATATATATATATATATATATATATATATATATATATATATATATTAGACTATTATATACTAAGTTATGTAAAAAACAGACTTTATTGATACTCATATCCATATGAGTATCTGTGCCTTCAAGATGTTAAAGAGCCACATATCATATTATATATAAAATGTATATTTTCAACTGTGATTATAGTATTTTTTTTTTTTTTTACCATGGAGTTCTTGTGAACAGAAGAATGAATAATGAATTACAAAATCATCTTGAGGAGCAGGTGCTGGACATGCCTGAGCCTTATGTGCTTGCTCTGCAGGGTATGCTGTTGAAAATCATCCCCAAGCAAAATTCAGTGACCATGTCACAAAGCTTCATGTTATCCTTAAGTAGTAGAATATCTCAATTCTCAATTCCAAAATGCTAAATACTACTCATCATTTTCACATGCCAGTATAAGGTCACTTCTCAAAAATCACTGTATTGTTTTTAAAAAATTGTAGTTTAAAGACTTCAGATTTTATTGCCTCTAGATGGCAATTTGGCAATAGTTTCCAAACTTTAAAATTTTTCATCTTATTGAAACTAGGAACTTATCCTCCTGGGTATGCTCAAGAATTAACTTTAAGTATACTTGTGATACTGTTGAAAATAATGTAGAAAAGTTGGAGGAAAAAACTCTAAATGTCTCCCCTGATCCAATAAGTTATGCTGTATTTGCCCAATGTAATTTGTACATTTCCATAAAAAGAATTTTAATAAAAATTACTTAACCAAGAACATAGTCATGATATGGTTATCTTTGAGTGGAAGGTTTATGTGAGATAATTTATTGCCTATGTCATTTTAAACTATTTATGACAAACCATATTATTGTGTAATTAAAATATAAAAGACTAAAAATTAAAATATAAAAACTCTAGTTTTTAGGAAGGGCAGACCAGTAGAATGGCATTTGCCAATGCATATTTGCTTAACATGGCTTATTCTATTCCGCATGTAACATGTTAGACTAGTAATTCTCATAAAGATAAATGAGTATCAATTACTGAATAGCTTCCTGGTCATGTACTAGATGCTCTGGAAAAATAACCAAAGAGGCTCATTTCATACCTTCCAAAAGCTCATGCCAATTTGCTGTAACTCAGAATTAGAAGTTGTTAGAAATACAGGCTCCTAGATAGACTGAATCAGAGCCTCTGCAAGTAGAGCGTGGTTCACAAATGAGCATTGAACAACTAATAAAATCAGTTTAGGGAAATAATTTATGCAAAACAAACATAGATCTAATCACACTGGAATTTCTGTATTGACTAAAGTACTATGTGAAGTAAAATGTAAACTATTTGAAAAAATGCAGCTTCAACATTACACATTGCATTAACAGGACGAAGGACAAAAATAATATGATAATCTCAATAGATGCAGAAAAAGCATTTGACAACATCCAACATCACTTCATGATAAAAAACCTTCAACGTATTAGGTATGGAAAGAATGCATCTCAACACAAAGGACCACATATGACAAACCCACTGGTAACATTACCCTCAACAATACAAAATTGGTAGAATTTTTTTCACCCTCTAATATCAGGGATGAGACAAGGCTGACCACTCTTGCCAATTCTAAATAATGTAGTACCTAAGTCCTAGCTAGAACAATTAAGTGAGAGCAAGAAATAAAAGACACCCAAATTGGAAAGGAAGTTAGATTGTTTCTGTTTGCAAATGGCATGATCTTATATCTTGAAAATCCTAAGGACTCCATTAAAAAAACTCTTAAAACTAATAAATGAATTCAGTAAAGTTTTTGAATACAAAATAAACATGCAAAATCAGTAGCATAACAGTCAGTAGTGTAACAATCTGAAAAAGAAATGTTAAGAAATTCATTTGTAATGGGTACGAAAATTACTTAGAAATAAATGAATCAAGGAAGTGAAAGGCTTCACACTGAAAAGTATACCATTGATGAAAGAAATTGAAGAAGACTCGAATGAATTGAGAGATATCTTGTGTTCCTGGATTAGAATTAATATTGGTAAAATGTCCATACTACCCAAAGCGATCTAGATATTCAATGCAGTTCCTATAAAAATCCCAATGACACTTTTTTTCACAGAAATAGAAAAAAGAATCCAAAAATTTGTGTGGAACTCCCCAAGACCAAATAACCAAAGCAATCTTAAGCAAAAAGAACAATGATGGAGGTATCACACTAACTGACTTTAAAATATACCACAAAGTTATATCAAACAGCATGGTGCTGGCATAAAAATAGACACATACAGTAATAGAACAAAATAGTAAGCCAAAAAATAAACCTATACATTTACAGTCAATTAGTTTTCAACATAGGTGCCAAGAACACACAATGGAGCAAGGACAGTCTCTTCAATACATTGTGCTGAGGAAATGGAATATTCACATGCAGAATGAAATAGGACCCTTATCTCACACCATAAACAAAGGTCATCTCAAAATGGATTAAAGACTTAAAAAAATGGAAATCTACTAGAAGAAAACCTAGAGGAAAACTCCATGACATTGGTCTAGACAATGATTTTTTAGATATGACCCCAAAAGCACTGGCAACAAAAGCAAAAATAGACAAATGATGTTACATCAACTAAAACACTTCTGCCAAGCCAAGGAAACAATTAGCACAATAAAGCAATAATGTATGAAATAGAAAAAAATATTTGCAAACCATATATCTGATAAGGGGTTAATATCCAAAATATATAAGGAACTCAAACAACTCAATAGCAAGAAAACAAATAACCTAATATAAAAAAGGGCAAAGGACCTGAATGGATATTTCTCAAAAGAAGACATACAAATGGACAAGAGATACATAAAAAGGTGCTCAGTATGATTAATCATCAGGGAAATGCAAATTAAAACCAAAACGAGATACTGCCTCACACCTGTTAGAATGCGTGTTTTTTTTTTTTTTTTTTTTTTTAGACAAAGTCTCACCCTGTCACCCAGGCTGGAGTGCAATGGCGTGATCTTGGCTCACTGCAACTTCTGCTGCCTGATTTCAAGCGATTCTCCTGCCTTAGCCTCCTGGTTAGCTGGGATTACAACATGCACCACCACGCCGGGCTAATTTTTTGTATCTTTAGTAGAGATGCAATTTCACCATGTTGGCCAGGCTGTTCTGGAATTCCTGACCTCATTATCCGCAGCCCTCAGCCTCCCAAAGTGCTGGGATTACAGGCATGAGCCACCGCACCCAGCCTACAATGCTATTTTCAAAAAGATGGAAGATAGAAGTGTTGGTGAGAATGGGAAAAAAGGGGAATCCTAGCACATTGTTCATGGGAATGTAGATTTGTACAGCCATCGTGAAACAATATGGAGATTTCAAAAAAAAATTAAAAATAAACTACCACAAGGTCCATAAATGCCACTACTACCAAATTTTTTAGACTGTGAATGATACACAGAATAGTTATACTATATAAATATTAAAGTGTTTAATCCTTATAACAATGCTAGGGGGATACGTTTGTATTATCCTATAGGAAACTGAGGCAGAAATGTTAATTAAATTTCTAAGGAAAGTTTATAAGTAAATGGAAGAGATAGAATTTGAGTCTGTGCAATTTGGGTACAGAGTCCATGCTTTTAAGTGCTATATTATTGGCTTTTCATAGTATTACACCTTTATTTTTTTCAGTTGCCAGTGAAGTTTCTGGACTCATCAGTAGGCTAGGATATGGTATGTTAGCTAATGACTTTAAAAATCTCAGTGGCTAGCGACTTCAAAAGTTTATTTTATACTCTTGCTACTGGTACAGTAGCTGCAGCTGTGCTCCTGTGAATTTTCTGTGTGAAGACCTCGGCTGGCAGAGCAGTTTTTATCTGGGGCATCACTGTTTTCATGGCAGAGGGCAGAGACATACCAAATGTTGGTGCTTACAATTCTGGGAAATAATTTATGCACCTTGCTCCTATGTTTGGCAAAAAGATGTCACATGACGAAGCCTTCCATTAATGGGACTGGGCAGTAAAATCCTCCCCAAAGAAAGGGTATCAAAAGTATTTGAATAATTGACAGCAGTCTCAATGACTTATTATAATTGTAATGATATATTTATTATTATATTATTATTATTATATATATTATTATTTGTTTTTCTTGTTCAACTTTCAGCCCCATGTCTTCATTATTCAACGCTTTATATTCAATGCCTCATAGAGTATTTGGCATTCAGTTGGCACACTGCAATTATATCGAATAGATAAATGAATGCACATGCTTATTGACAGCCAGGGATGGGCATGGTGAAAGGATAAACTTAAGCATCAGATAAATAACGGGCCCCAGTCTTAATTCTGTCCTTTGTTACTGTGGAATCTAGCAAATTAGCCTTGATAAGCTTTTTTTCATTTTTGAAATCGGAAAAATAAGCCTGGCTTGGTGGCTCACACCTGTAATCCCAGCACTTTGGGTGGCCAAAGCCAGCAGATCACTTGAGGCCAGGAATATGAGACCCACCTGGCCAACATGGCAAAACTCCGTCTCTACTAAAAAATACAAAAATTAGCCAGATGTGGTGGCACACACCTGCAGTCCCCGCTACTCAGGAGGCTGAGGCACAAGAATCACTTGAACCTAGGAGGTGAAGGTTGCAGTAAACTGAGATTATGCCACTGCAGTCCAGCCTGGGCTATAGAGCAGAACTCTGTCTGAAAAAGAAAAAATAAAAAAGAAACAATTACTGTGCTTGACTCATGAGGCTGTTACAATGATTAAATGAGATAATATTTACTAATAGTGGCCATAGTAACTATCACATGTTTACCACATATTATTTAATCTAATGCTTCATAAAATACAAGGCATACTATTATTTTATGGTTTATTCTTTTCTACAAAGAAGATAGTTGCCAATAAAATAATTATATAACACATTTAAGGTGGACTCAATTTCAAAGATGCTGAATGCCAAAAAAGGTACATGTTTAGAATTGACGACATTTATCTATTAGAAAGTCAGAAACTCATGCAAATACTTATGTTTTAATAAAGTTAGGGATTTATGAATGGGTAAATTATACTAAAAAATAGAGATTTATCTCTATCTCTAGTGTGTCAAGACACTCTGAGTTGCTTATGTAATAACCATTTTTTCCACCCGATACTTCATCTTTCTAGAACAAATCGTGTGTTTTGTTATTTACAGTGTACCCAGGGAAGGCAATAAATTCTGCTTTCTAGTCTGCAGGAAGTTAAGTATACATTTAATTCAATCAAGGTCTCAATCCCTTTACTGGTGATTGGATTGAAACAGTTATATGACCTAATTCTAGTCAGAGGGACCTGAGAGAAATCTCCCTTCTACCTTTTGGATAACTTTTTCTTCCTATTTAAAGATCTTCATATGAGGAAATACTTCCCTTTGCTGGATAGTGATAGGTGTACTTCTGGTGCCTGCAACCTCCTGTTATGTTGCAACAAAGGAGGGAAAATGTTGGGACTTACAGATGGAAATCTCCCAGTCAATAAGCAAAAATTAGTCATTTGTTCCCGAAAGAAAATGTAGGAAATGTGACTTGACAGTTTTGAGGCTAATTTTCATCAGGGAAAAACGGAATGATCATTTGGATTTATGCTAATATATATACTTTTTCCCCTTTACTTTTAGTTTTTATATATAGGAATATGGTTATCTGGGAGAATTTTTGAATATCTGCTTAACTAAATGCTCAAGATCCTTTAATCCTGGGTCCCTGGAACCAGTTTAGAAATCTGAATGACATTGACAAATGTTAATGACAAAAAAATTACAGGCCTAAAATTTTAGGATTGTTATCACTTAGGGAATTTTTTAGCTACCACGAATAAAGATGTAAATACCTATAACTTAAAATTTTTTCATAGTATAGCCATTAAAACAATAATAACTAAAATTTTAATAGATCCTTACTACATCAGGCACTTGATATAGTTTGATTTTCTTACATTCTTTAAATTAAATATTTATTTTGCATTAGTTTCAAACTTACAGAAAAATTGCAAGAAGACTACAAAAAATTCTCACATCCCCTTCACTCAGAGACCTTATTCCAGTTCAGCAATATCCTAGCAAAAATTTTAATCCAGAAATTATGCATTGTACCCAGTGTGCTGTCTCTCTAGTCTCTTTCAATCTGGAACACTTCCTCATGCTCCCCTTATTTTTCATGACCTTGATATTCTTGAAGATTATAGGCAGATGATTCAGTACAACATCCTTCCAGTTAAGTTTGTGTAATGTTTCTTCATGATTAGACTAAAGTGCTGAGATGTTTTCATTGGATTTTTCTGAGTGGCACACGATATTACTGGTGGTGGTAACTGGAATCACTCAATTAAGACAGTGTCTCAGGTTTCTCCACTGTCACTGATGCACGTTTTGAGGGAGGAAACTTAGAGATCATATGAAATACAATTTCTTATTCTATGTTCATCCATTAGTTATAGTATCATTGATGTTTCTTTTCTGAATACTTATTCTAATGGTTACCAAAAGGTGATTTTTCACTGCCATCATTCCTTTAATAATTATTATAAGTTGGCTTTCTATAATACAAAAGAGCTTTCTCATTTATTTATTCATGGATATCCATGTGGATTCATGAGTTCCTGTTTTTTCAATGTGTTATAATCTTCTACACTCACGATATATTTCAATGCTCAAAAATTAACTCAGACTTGACCAGTTGAAGCCCTTTCAAGCTAACTTCCCTATTCTTTAGACAAGTTCCCACCATTCCTTGAGTATTTCTTTACTTTATTGTGTAACAAAAATTTCCAGATCTCCCTGTTCTTTTTCCAGCCTGTCCCTAAAATTAGCCATTTCTCTAAAAAGCTGGAATTTCTTTTAGTAAATGGTGTTTAGAAACCAAGTGTATTAGTATTTGAAAACCAGGATCTGGACACTAAGTATGTTCATAGCTATTGCGTTATCACTGCTCTCAGGCTCTTTCAGGGCCCAGAGCTGGGAAACATATGTATCTGTGTATATGCGTACACATGCTTACATACATTTGTATCTTTGTTCATCTCTATATCCTATCTACAAAATGCTGAGTTTCTGCTGATACTTTTAATTCTAATTCAACACCACGGAGTTCATTCTAGTTTCCTCTTCCCTTCTCTGACACTGAGAAAGCCGGCTCTCATCTCAAACCCCTGAGTGTGGCCAATTTTCTGACACTACCTGGTTGCCACCCCATTTGTACACTGGCCCCAACCATCGATGAAGTCTGACAACCCTGGGCCACCTATTTCACTTGGGCTTTCCTAGTAGCTTTTTGATAAAGGAAATAAAAATGGCAATAGATATTTATTTTGACAAGTAAAGAGAAAGAAAAAAAAGCAGTAGAAGAGGAGTTAGAGAAACCTTTATATTATTACATCAAAGCCTTACTATAGTCTTATGAGGAATACACAGTGATTATCTGCATTTCACTGAATTTGAGGACTCACTTGGGGTCACACAGATAGCAATCGATGGGATTAAACCCAGAGAATTGACCCCTGGCTGCAGATTCAAAATGATAGTCTATATCGTTTTATCTGCCTACTCTTACCATTATCTACACTCTGCATTTAATGCATCCCTTCTTTAGTTTATGTGCCTATCCTGGTGGAAGTTGGTTAGCACCAAACTCAAAGAGAGTTTACTTCAAGTGCTAGAACTAATGTAAACAGGGAGTCACATTATTACAGCTACATGTGGTGTTATAATTACATCAGAATGCAGCTCAGTCACTGGCGCATCGTATGCGCCACACTGTCGCCATATTTGCAGATGTTCAGTCTTCCTTTTATTAAGCATGACAATGCCCAGCAGGATCCATTTTGTCTGATTATCCTCAAATGGAGAAGAATATTAAAAGGCAGGATAATTAAAAATATATGCCCAAACAAAGGATGTGTCTACAATTCCTTTTCTAGTGCTTTGAAATAGTTCAAATTTCTCAGCTGGCTCTCGTGCACAGAGCACTAAAAGGATGTCTTAAATTTAGACATATGTCTTCATTCTGTTTAATGTGCCAGAACAAAAACATAGCTAGAGACCACCATGAATTGATGTCTAAGTGCTGGAATGCTAAAGAACACTCAAATTTCCACAGGACTAAATGTCATCATAGAGTTTGTGATTGCACTTTCCCCTATGAGAACATAGCCTTCTATTTTTAAGATTTGTCTCGTACAATTCAATGCTGATAGTTCTCCTTGAGTCTACATAATAGTTTTCCTTTATTTGGTATAACTTCAGATAATTCAAATCATACTCCCATTTAGCAGTGCTGCATTTATTGAGAACAAAGGGGGAAAAACCCCATCACTTTCATACAAGGTGATAGACCCAAGAAAACATTTTTTAAAGTTTGAAAAATGCTAGGTAAATGTATTTGGATATTTCCAGGTCTCTGTGTATTTAAAAAGCCCTTAAAGAAAGTTAACACATAAGTATATATCAGACAGATACAATGTTTCCAAATGATGGCATGCCAATTATTTGTAGTAGTGGTTAGGATTTTGATGAAAATGGTGTGGCAGCAATAATATCAGAAAGTGGATTCCATCTCTGAGTCTTACTAATTTTGCATGTCACCAATCATCCGGTCCCTGAATGTTAGACCATGAGATTTGTAAACTTTAGAAAGGTTTTCTTTTGGAAGCAAAATATAACTGAAATGTCTTCAGAGTGGAAAATGTTTTAAATCATGTGATATTAAGATATTTTGAAGCAATGAAATGAATGTTTCTACTCTAAAACAGAAAAAAAAATCAGTGAAATATGGTACTTATTTTAACATGATTGAAAGAATGCCATGTAAGAGAAAATTAAATTTAGGGGTGGCCAAAGCATGTAGAACATAGACCTATGGATGAAATTCATGGAGATATAAAGAAAATAACATTTCAATGTAAGGAAGGTCTTTCTTATGGTGAAAGCTGTGTAAAGATGAATTGATCTGTCTCATAAGGTAGAGAATCTGCATCATGAAAGACATTCAAAACGATATTACCATTTATCAATGACATCATAGATCACCACTTCTCAAATTTGAATGAGAGCATATATCACCTTAGGTTTTGTTAAAATGCAGATTCTGGTTGTGTAGGTTTGGGTGGGACCTAGATTCTGCCAGGTGATGCATATGCTGTCAAACCATAGACCACTCTCTGAATAACAACATCATGGAGAAAATTAAATGAGGGAATGATTTATTATATTGTGGAATTATAACATTAACTTGATTTGAGAAGAATAGGAGGGAAATAAAAAGAAAATGAAGAGAAATAGAAAAATCATCTTACTATTGCAATGAAGAGTTTTAGAGAATTACTGGGAAACAAGTCAAAAGAAATACACCATTATGATCAAAAGATGTTTAAAGCAAGTTGGAAACCATCTGGAAGAGAGAAATTATTTGGTGAGAGCAAGAGAAACTGAAAGCACTTAGAGTCATACTTGTGTGACTAAGCTGGTGTGGTTAGTTGCACCTATACTCCCAGAGGATTGCTTGAGCCCAAGAGTTTGAGACTAGCCTGGGAAACAGTGAGACACAGTCTCTAAAAATAAATAAATATAAATACAATAATATTAAAAAAAAGAGCTTCAAAAAGTTAATGCACCCCCTAATTTGTCATAAAGGCAACTAAGATGGTGTTCAGCCAAGCAAGCAGGTGCTAAAATAAGGGAGAAATGTTCAAGAGCAAGATTTTTCAGACCACTCTCAGAGACAGAATGGGAATACATAGTGTGAAGTTCTGAAAAACCGTGGAATGAGGTTAAAAAGATCCTGGTAACAAGTACTCTCATCATCCCTGGCTACTTGGTAGCATTCACCAATGGTCTGAGAGGAGCAAGTAGCTAAGACTCTACCTGGAAAATATTTACCCTGAGACCAAAAGTAACCTTTCAAACTATGATTTTCCTCTTGAAATCTCTTCTTTTCTTCTGTAGCAATGTTACAGAACTGAAAAGACTTCGGAACACATATGTCTTTGATTAGATGAAGAGTCGTCCTACAGCTCCGAATTATCTAGTCTGCCAAAAGTCCAATTTGACCATTTAGATGTGTTAATAACCTAACAGGTTCTTTCCAAACACTAATGCTCTTTCCAGATCTAAACTCTTATTCAAATTGGGGGTGCTTGAATGCATGCATGGTCCCTACTGTATTTATTATTCCAATTTTAAATTTTAATATGGGCTTTCAGAAAAATGTGTATTAACCTCAAAAGAATGGCTGAGTAACTCACTATGTTTGGGGTTTCATACATCCCTAGTGTCTAACTGAGATTGAACTCAGCCGTCTGGTCTGACTAGGGTGGAGCCTCAGGTTCTTGACCTCAGCCTCAGCCTCCTGAATTCCTTCTAAAGCAAGATCTAAAATTTAATTGTTTAAATTAAAATCACGGAGCTTTATTAGAAGAAAGTGATAAAATGTAAAAAGAAAAACAATAAAACTGTGTAGCTTCCTCAAACTCTCATTTCTACAGAGAAGCAACATTTTGGGAAATTTGGTGCAAGTCTTCTCTTGATGATTAGATTAAGATTGACAGCAACGTTGGCTATTGGACTTCTTTGATTTAAAACAGTCACATTACAGAGATGTCAGCTAATACTGGATTATATTTCAAAGTTGTATTCAGCTGGTTTAGATAGGTGTGTTTTAAATTTTGAGAAAATTCAGAGAAGAGTAGTCAAGATTAGTAAGGTCGGAAAATAAGACTGATGATAAAAATTGGGGAAGACCAATTTTGAATTTTTAAAATTATATTCCATAATAATATTGATGATTGTACAAAATTTGTAAGATCTCAAAAAGTATAAATGTAAAATAATATCTCCATTTATAAGCCATCTAAGTGAAAAAAAGTTTTTAAATAAGGATCCTATGTATATGTCTAATGTGAAACAACATGAGAATAAGAATTGATTATTCAGTAAGGATCATACAGATTACTTAGAAAAAAATCTTACTGGGATAAAGTTCTTTGTTAGCTTTTGTTTTTTGATGCTGATAACTAAATATTAAAAAGATCATTAAAATGAGTTTTACCAGCCTAAACAATACAGAAAGATCTGAACATTTGTTTTAAGTGTATGTTTTGGAATCCCCATTACTGGCGATCTGGTCCTATTTTGATTACCTACATCTGTCTTACTGTATCTATAGAAAGGTCATATACCTGAGTTAGTTTGGATTCCTTTCACCAAATCTTGCTAGCTATTTCAACCCAATTTGGAAGGTTGATAAGCTTACAATTCCTTTTTTGAGGTGTGATCCAAAAGTTCCTTGGCTTAGTGCTTATAGTAAAGTTTCAAGGAAATTTACAGAAGTTTTTCCTCTGAATGCTCTCCAACTGTTTTCACTTTAACACATGACCATAACATGTAACACAGTATTTTAGCCCTCAGCAGATCTGTCTGATGCAATGTAAAGAGGGCAGGAATGGAATGTGTTAATAATTAGACTAGCAAATAGGACTTTCTGGAGTCCTTTAATAAAAATACTCAATTTCAAATGTTTTACTTTATACATAAGCTGAAAGGAGGGGATATGTAGCCCTTAAAATGTTTAATCCATTGTCCGTTAAGACAGATTTTGTGAGTTGTCCACATAACCTCTGGTGACAGAACATAGAGCAATTTTAAACCTTTTTATCAGCTATAGCACGTGTTTAAAATAAGGGAGTGGTATAGATTTACACATAAAAGCTAAACCTGAGATGTGTCTAGATACTGTATACATATATGGTAAAATATGCTGGTTACTTTGTTTAGACATTTATTTTAGAGCCAACAAGTAGAAAGACACATACAAAATGGTAGTTGGTCCAGCTAAAACAATGGCTGATTATGGAGATCTATTGGTTGGAAATGCATTTTATTGTTTGTCCAAAGTTAAAATGTATGTGGATAATCATGTAAATAGCTTTCTTGAACAACATTTTTCAAACTGTGACTCCTGGGTAGAGTTTTATAATAGATATGAGGGATAAAGAATTGACTCAGGGGGAATGCTGGGAAGATGGCCACCTAAGAACAGCTCAGGACTTCAGCTCCCAGTGAAAGTGCAGAGGGTGAGTGGACGCCGCATTTCCAGACAAACTCTTATTGCCCACAGACAAGGAGATACCCAGGCAGAGGGGTCGCCAGCGTCGCAGTCCCAGCCGGTGCGGCTGTTTTGGCCCCCGCGGGGCTGATTCCGCCCGCGCGGCTGCTGTGACCACTCCCTATTGCTGCGGTTCTCCGTACAAAAGCCACTGGTCTGGGAGCCCTCTTAGCTGGCGATCAGAGCCCTGAGATGGCAGAGTTGCCCATTCATCTGAAATAGCGAGCCAGGCCAGGAGATTCCTAGGCAAAAAATCCGCCAGGAGCCGGCGTCACAGTTCAAGCCGACTCCGTGAGTCGCAGCACGGGAGATCCCGGCGCCTTTTCAACAAGCAACTGGAATGCGGGGTCCTTCAACCTAAAAGAAAAGACTCGGAGTCAGGGAGCCAGGTGATCAGGCTCGGTTGGTCCCACCCCTCCACCCCCAACAACAACGAAAACAAAAACAGTAATTGGAAACCCTCTGGGTTGAGCCCTTCAAACCAAGCACAGCTGAACCGGACAGTCTGGCTCAGTGGGGGAGGGGCTTCCGCCATTACTGAGACTCTCCACTGCTAAGGAGGCAGGCTGCCGTTGCCGAGGCAACCCGCTGATGCCGAGGCAACCTGCCACAACAGAGAGAGTCCACCATAACAGAGGCGGGGCCACCGTTGCTGAGACAGTTCTAACTACGCCCATATAAACAGGACTGCAGGGAAGAGCTCAGGGCAGCTGGGTGGAGCCCACAGCAGCTCAGCAAAGCCCCTGCAGGCAGGCAGTGGCTAGGTGTGCTGCTAGCTGGGCGGGTCAGACCTGAAAGAAAAACCAAAAAAGGGAGTAGTGCAACGGAAACTCATAAAGCTCCAACTCCCTGGGACAGAGCACCTGGGAACAAAAAGTGCTTTATGAGTTCAGCTGCAGCAGACCTAAACATAGCTGCCCAGCAGCTCTGAACACACAACGGAGCTCACGACTCAGGACTTAAGCCCCGATAAAAGATAGACTGTCTCCTCAAGTAGCTCCCTGACCCCCATAGATCCAAAGACTCCCTCATAAAGGAGAGAACGGACTGAGAGTTGGCGAGCATCCTTCTGGGACAAAGATAGCAGAAGAGGAAACTGGCAGCAACCCTTACTGTTCTGCAGCTGCTGTAGGTGACCCCCAGGCAAGCAGGGCCTGGAGAGGACCTCAGCAGTCCTACAGCAGAGGGGCCAGACTGTTAGAAGGAAAGCTTTAAAAAAAAAAAAAAAAGAAGTAACTTCAGCATCCACGAACTAGAAGCTCACTCAGAGACCCAATCTGAAAGACAGTAATTACAAAGACAACAGGTGGATAAAACCACAAAAATGGGAAGAAACCAGCGCAAAAAGGATGAAAACTCCCGAAACCAGAACACCTCTCCTCCTAAAAGGGATCACAACTCCTCACCAGCAAGGGAACCAGACTGGATGGAGAAGGAGGGTGATGAAATGACAGAATCAGACTTCAGAAGGTGGATAGTAAGAAACTACAGTGAGCTAAAAGAACACGTTCTAACCCAACGCAAAGAGAATAGGAACCTTGAAAAAAGATTGGACGAAATGCTGACGAGAATGGACAGCATAGAGAGGAATATAAGTGAATTGATGGAGCTGAAAAACGCAACATGAGAACTTCGTGAAGCATGCACAAGCTTCAACAGCCGAATTGACCAAGCAGAAGAAAAGATATCAGAGGTCAAAGATCAACTCAATGAAATAAAAAGAGAAGGCAAGAACAGAGAAAAAAGCGCAAAAAGGAATGAACAAAATCTTCAAGAAATGTGGGACTATGTGAAAAGACCTAATCAACGTCTGATAGGTGTACCTGAATGTGATGAAGAGAATGAATCCAAGCTGGAAAATACTCTTCAGGATATTATCCAGGAAAACTTCCCCAGCCTAGCAAGGCAGACCAATATTCAAATCCAGGAAATACAGAGAACACCACAAAGATATTCCTCAAGAAGAGCAACCCCAAGGCACATAATCGTCAGATTCACCAGGATTGAAATGAAAGAGAAAATGCTAAGGGCAGCCAGAGAGAGAAAGGTCGGGTTACTCACAAAGGGAAGCCCATTAGACTCCCAGCAAATCTCTCAGCAGAAACCCTACAAGCCAGAAGAGATTGGGGGCCAATATTCAACATCCTTAAAGAAAAGAACTTTCAACCCAGAATCTCCTATCCAGCCAAACTAAACTTCATAAGCGAAGGAAAAATAAAATCCTTTGTGAACAAGCAAGCACTCAGAGATTTAATCACCACCAAACTTGCTCTACAAGAACTCCTGAAAGAGGCTCTACACATATAAAGGAACAACCAATACCAGCCACTCCAAAAACACACCAAATGGTAAAAGAGCATCAACACAATCAAGAAGCTGCATCAACTAACCAACAAAACAGCCAGGTAGCATCAAAATGACAGCATCAAATTCACACATAACAATACTATCCCTAAATGTCAATGGACTAAATGCCCCAATCAAAAGACACAGACTGGCAAATTGGATAAAAAGCCAAAACCCATCAGTGTGCTGTATCCAGGAAACTATATACGCACCCAATACAGGAGCACCCAGATACGTAAGGCAAGTTCTTAATGACTTACAAAGAGACTTACACTCCCACACAATAATAGTGGGAGACTTTAACACCCCATTGTCAATATTAGACAGATCAACCAGACAGAAAATCAACAAGGATATCTAGGACCTGAATTCAGACCTGGAACAAGCAAACCTAATAGACATTTACAGAACTTTCCACCCCAAATCCACAGAATATACATTCTTCTCAGCACCACATCACACCTACTCTAAAATTGACCACAGAATTGGCAATAAATCACTCCTCAGCAAATGCAAAAGAACAGAAATCATAACAAACAGTCTCTCAGACCACAGTGCAATCGAGTTAGAACTCAGAATGCAGAAACTAACTCAGCACCGCACAGCTTCATGGAAACTGAACAACTTGCTCTTGAATGTTGACTGGATAAACAATGAAATAAAGGCAGAAATAAAGATGTTCTTCGAAACCAATGAGAACGAAGACACAACATACCAGAATCTCTGGGACACATTTAAAGCAGTCTCTAGAGGAAAATATATAGCAACGAGTGCTCACATGAGAATAAAGGAGAGAACTAAAATTGACACCCTATCATCAAAATTGAAAGAGCTAGAGGAGCAAGATCAAAAAAACTCAAAACGTAGCAGAAGACAGGAAATAACTAAGATCAGAGCAGAACTGAAGGAAATAGAGACACAAAAAACTCTTCAAAAAATCAATAAATCCAGGAGCTGGTTTTTTGAAAAGATCAACAAAATAGACACACCACTAGCCAGATTAATAAAAAAGAAAAGAGAGAATAACCAAATTGATGCAATAAAAAAACAATAAAGGGGATATCACCACAGATTCCACAGAAATCCAAACCATCATCAGAGATAATTACAAACAACTCTATGCACATAAACTAGTAAACCTGGAAGAAATGGATAAATTCCTGGACACCTGCATCCTCCCATGCCTAAACCTGGAAGAAGCCAAAACCCTGAATAGACCAATAACATGGTCTGAAGTCGAGACAGCAATAAAGAGCCTACCACCCAAAAAAAGCCAGGGCCAGATGGGTTCACAGCCGAATTCTACCAGACATACAAAGAGGAGCTGATACGATTCCTTCTGAAACTATTCCAGACAATCCAAAAAGAGGGAATTCTTCCCAAATCATTTTATGAGACAAACATCATCCTGATACCAAAACGCGGCAGAGACTCAACAAGAAAAGAAAATTTCAGGCCAATATCCATGATGAACATAGATGCAAAAATCTTCAATAAAATACTGGCAAACCGATTGCAACAGCATATCAAAAAGCTCATCTACCATGATCAAGTAGGATTCATCCCGGGGATGCAAGGCTGGTTCAACATACGCAAGTCCATAAACGTAATTCACCACATAAACAGAACCAAAGACAAAAACCACATGATTATCTCAATTGATGCAGAGAAAGCTTTTGACAAAATTCAACAACCCTTTATGCTAAAAACCCTCAATAAACTAGGTATTGACGGAACGTATCTCAAAACAATAAAAGCTATTTACGACAAACCAACAGCCAATATCATACTGAATGGGCAAAAACTGGAAGCATTCCCTTTGAAATCTGGCACTAGACAAGGATGCCCTCTCTCTCACCACTCCTATTCAATATTGTACTGGAAGTTCTAGCCAGAGCAATCAGGCAAGAAAAAGAAATAAAGGGTATCCAAATTGGAAAGGAGGAAATCAAATTGTCTCTATTTGCAGATGACATGATTGTATATCTGGAAGACCCCATCATCTCAGCCCAAAATCTCCTGAAACTCATAAACAACTTCAGCAAAGTCTCCGGATACAAAATCAATGTGGAAAAATCACAAGCATTCCTATACACCAGTAATAGACTTCAAGAGAGCCAAATCAAGAACGAACTGCCATTCACAATTGCTACAAAGAGAATAAAGTACCTAGGAATACAACTAACAAGGAACGTAAAGGACCTCTTCAAGGAGAACTACAAGCCATTGCTCAATGAAATAAAAGAAGATACAAACAGATGGAGAAACATTCCATGTTCATGGTTAGGAAGAATCAACATCGTGAAAATGGCCATACTGCCCAAAGTAATTTACAGATTCAACGCTATCCCCATCAAGCTACCAATGACCTTCTTCACAGAACTGGAAAAAAACACCTTAAACTTCATATGGAACCAAAAGAGAGCCCGCATAGCCAAGTCAATTCTAAGCAAAAAGAACAAAGCAGGAGGCATCACACTACCGGACTTCAAACTATACTACAAGGCTACAGTAATCAAAACAGCATGGTACTGGTACCAAAACAGAGATATACACCAATGGAACAGAACAGAGGCCTCAGAGGAAATACAACATACCCACAACCATCTGATATTCGACAAACCTGCCAAAAACAAGCAATGGGGAAAGGACTCCCTGTTTAATAAATGGTGTTGGGAAAACTGGCTAGCCATGTGCAGAAAGCAGAAACAGGACCCCTTCCTGACACCTTACACCAAAATTAACTCCAGATGGATTAAAGACTTAAACATCAGACCTAACACCATAAAAACCCTAGAAGAAAATCTAGGCAAAACCATTCAGGACATAGGTGTAGGCAAGGACTTCATGACCAAAACGCCAAAAGCAATGGCAACAAAAGCCAAAATAGACAAATGGGACCTAATCAAACTCCACAGCTTCTGCACGGCAAAAGAAACAGTCAGTAGAGTGAATCGGCAACCAACAGAATGGGAAAAAATTTTTGCAGTCTATCCATCTGACAAGGGGCTGATATCCAGAATTTACAAAGAACTAAAGCAGATCTACAAGAAAAAAACAAGCCCATTCAAAAATGGGCGAAGGATATGAACAGATACTTTACAAAAGAAGACATACAGGAGGCCAACAAACATATGAAAAAATGCTCATCATCACTGGTCATCAGAGAAAGGCAAATCAAAACCACATTGAGATACCATCTCACACCAGTTAGAATGGCGATCATTAAAAAATCTGGAAACAACAGATGCTGGAGAGGATGTGGAGAAATAGGAACACTTTTACACTGTTGGTGGGAATGTAAATTAATTCAACAATTGTGGAAGACAGTGTGGCTATTCCTCAAGGACCTAAAAATAGAAATCCCATTTGACCCATCAATCCCATTACTGGGTATATATCCAAAGGATTATAAATCGTTCTACTACAAGGACATGTGCACACGAATGTTCATTGCAGCACTGTTTACAATAGCAAAGACCTGGAACCAACCCAAATGCCCAATGATGATAGACTGGATATTGAAAATGTGGTACATATACACCATGGAATATTACACAGCCATCAAAAACGATGAGTTCATGTCCTTTGTAGGGACATGGATGAACCTGGAAACCATCATTCTCAGCAAACTGACACAAGAGCAGAAAATCAAACACCGTATATTCTCACTCATAGGCGGGTGTTGAACAATGAGAACATATGGACACAGGGAGGGGAGCAGTACACACTGGGTTCCGTTTGGGGGAAATGGGGGAGGGGCGGGGGGTGGGTAGGTGGGAAGAGATAGCATGGGGAGAAATGACAGATACAGGTGAGGGGACGGAAGGCAGCAAAGCACACTGCCATGTGTGTACCTATGCAACAATCTTGCATGTTCTTCTCATGTACCCCAAAACCTGAAATGCAATAAAAAAATAAAAATTAAAATTAAAAAAAAAAAAAAAAAAAAAGAATTGACTCAGGTCCTGGGACTTCAGGTGTTTGCAGTCTAATCAAGAATGGAGATATGATTGATGTGAGCTAAGAACGAAGTCTTTTGGGGGAATCATATAATACTTTAAGAGGGGGCCGGGCGCGGTGGCTCAAGCCTGTAATCCCAGCACTTTGGGAGGCCGAGGCGGGTGGATCACGAGGTCAAGAGATCGAGACCATCCAGGTCAAAATGGTGAAACCCCGTCTCTACTAAAAACACAAAAAATTAGCTGGGCATGGTGGCACGTGCCTGTAATCCCAGCTACTCAGGAGGCTGAGGCAGGAGAATTGTCTGAGCCCAGGAGGCGGAGGTTGCGGTGAGCCGAGATCGCGCCATTGCACTCCAGCCTGGGTAACAAGAGTGAAACTCCGTCTCAAAAAAAAAAAAAAAAAAAAAAAAAAAAAAAGAGGGACATTGACCAGAAGAGAAATATATATTATTTGGGGCATTCTAACTTGATAGTGAACAGTTTGAGAAGAAACCAATTCTATTTAATGCAGAAAAAAAAATGAGGACTTAGAATGACTGAATATATGTAAGATGCCTTCTCACTGGGCCACACTATCTGGGAAATTATGATGCTCAATTTTTTTCGGAATAATAGAGTTAAGTGGGTATGTTTCTATCATGTGCTTTTCACTCCTCAAACCACAGCTGATTGAGTAATAAATCAGCAACTTCAATCTCATCAGGTTAGAAATAAAATATGCTCCTCAGATTTAAATGCTACTAACTCATTTCCAATTGCTAAGGTCAAGTTTTCTCTTTTGTGTATCTTGAGTTGGCTTAGCTGATAAGCAGATCTAGGAGCTGGTATGCCTCAGATAAACCTTATCTATGTTCCTGTATAGGACCTTAGCTTTAGTATTCCCTATCTTCCTAGGTCCAGTATATGGAACAGGGGTTCTGCTTGCTTCTATTTATTCAGGCTTCCATTAATTCAGGCTTTACCTTTCACTTAGTTGTCTTTAAACTTTAGTGTACATTAGTAAAACATGGAGGGCTTGTTAAAGCTGGAGGGCTGGTTATCGGGCCCTACCTTCAGAGTTTCTGATTCAGCAGGTCTGGGGTATGGTTGGGAAATTTGCATTTCCCAGTTAAGTCTGATGCTGCTGATCTAGGGAATCATGCTTTTAGAAGAACTGCTGTGATTTGCCTAGACTATCTTCATTAATGAATTCTTACAGGACCCCTGTAAAATAGGAATAATTATCTCCTCCATTTCACGGAGGAGAAAATAGATGTTAAAGGAAATTTATTCCAAAATATGTAGGTTAGATGGGGCAGAGCAAAAGGTAATCAGATTCCAGAGCCAATGTTCCTAACAGAGCATCCAGCTTACCTGGAGCTTACCTGGTAGCTTTGCTCGTGTTCTAGGTGCCCCTCTAGAATGAGGCGGTGCCTGGAAACGACTGGTGGCCAACACCCTTGGCTCTTGCCTTGCTCTTGTTAACCTGTTTTTTCAACTTGTGTCATAAATCCTCATTTTACATTCTGGTACCTGAGCCATGTTTAATTCTACTGTAATCTTGGAACACATGCTTAGGACTTCTTCACTACCATCACCAAAGCCACTAAGTAGCCTGGTTACTTTCCTTTGTCACCCATGTTTTCCTGGCCCTATAGTTTTCCCTATTGGCTGGTTATTTGTTGAGGCCTCAAGCTATCATGAGTCAAAGCCATGCATGGCATAATGATCTGTGTCACCTGTTGTGTTAATAGTTTTCTTTGAAAAAATGACAAACTCCTTCATACCCTTTTACTCATCACAGGTGCATCTGACGCTCAGGAAGCAGGGAAAAATAAAGAGTGAGTTTAAAAATATGAGTGTTTCTGTAGCGTTACCCAGGGGGAAGAGAGTTGGCTGACTAATGGCGCTATTTCAGTCTGTAAAATCTAACACAGAAGAACCCAACAGATTATGATGCTTAGGTTGATACCATTGTCACTAAAGATTATTTATTAACCACTATTAAGTTTCTAGATATATCAAATGATCTGAATTTAGATCTTAAATTCTTTTGCCCAGCTACCAACATATTTGTTGCCCTAAATTCTGAATAAATGAATGAATATCTACTTTGGGGAAGATTTAAATCTCTAACATAATTAATGTGGCCTAGTTAGTCATTTCTTCAAAGCAAATTAATACATTGACACCCTAATTTATAATCTTATGATTTTGTTGGCATAAATCAGTTTTCCAGGGCCTGATTGATTTAAGTTATTACAAATCTACTATGTTGAGATTCAGACTTTGTTGCTGGTGATAACCCCTTCCAACCATTTAGAGCTCCATTAAAAAAACGTCTAACTCTATAGAGTAGTGAGCCTCAACTCTGGTTATACATAAGAATTTCATGGGAAATTTTTTAAAAAATATGGATGCCTGGGCCTTTTTCCAAGAAATTCTAGTCCTGTGTATCTGGAGTGGGGCCTGGACATTGATAAAGCTCCCTAGGCAATTCTAATGTGCAACTAGGATTGAGATCACTTCTGCTTTCTCTGAAAATGGTAGTTATGCTTAGTATTGGGGCTGGTCAAATTTTTGAAGATAGAAAATAGGCAATTTTATATTTGCCTTTTGTTTTTAAAACAGATGGCTTGATTAATGCTTGTTTTCCATGATAAAGAAACTCAATAGTTTCATGTAGAATTTTTTTTTCCAGTTTTTAAAATTCTTACCCTAGGACCCTGAAAAACAGACAAGAAATTGTGACTCTCTTTCTCCACCTGGTGGCAGATAGTGTTATAATTTACAGAAAGTAGATCAATAGAAAGAAATTATTTTGAATCTCAAAACCCCAACAAAGTAGCAGTGTTAGCCACAGGACTGACTACTGATTTCAAGTGCCTTCTCTGGCTGAGGATAACATGTTTCTGCAAATCAAGCAGAGTATTGAGCCATCAATTACAGATCTTGTTCCAAGACCCTAATTTTCTGTAACTTTTGAATTGAAAGCTATCAACGCAGTACAACAGGAAAAGGTATTTTCTTCCCCACAGTACCGTCCCTTCTCCATGAAGGATTGCTGATTCGGCTAATGTCACATGGCAGTGATCTTTGGGGATTAGGGATACAAAATGGCTAAGAATAACTGCCCTGGCTGGATGCAGTGGCTCACACCTGTAAGCCCAGGACTTTGGGAGGCCAAGGTGGGCAGTTCAGCTGAGGTCAGGAGTTCAAGCCCAGCCTGGCCAACATATGAAACCCTATCTCTACTAAAAATACAAAAATTAGCTGAGCATGGTGGTGGGCACCTTTAATTCCAGCTACTTGAGAGGCTGAGGCAGGAGAATTGCTTGAACCTGAGAGGCAAAGGTTGCAGTGACCCAAGATCATGCCACTGCCCTCCAGCCTGGGCAATAAGAGCAAAACTTTGTCTCAAAAAAAAAAAATAAATAAAATAAAATAAATAAAAATAACTTTCCTTTTCAGTTACTAAAAAGAACAATTAATCATATTATAAAATATGCATTACCTTTGGTTAATTTCAAAATTACCTGTCTCCAATTATCAGTTACCCATTATCAGTAACCAATGTAAACTGTAATGATGGCTTTATAGAGTTTATTGCTTAAACTGTGATTATACGAGAGGGAAGACAATATCAGAAAGGCAGAAATGGCTGTCTTTAAATGCTTAAGTATTCAATTCACTGCTGTATGACTTTAATAGAAGAATTTAAGCTTTTGGACTCTCAGTTTCCCTTTATGTAAAATGGGGAGAATACTCATGTGAATTACATGGTCCAATTCCTATTCCATGGTAAATAGTAAATTAATTACTATGAATTCAAGTTATGGTCGTTGCCCATAGTTGAAACGTGAGTACAAGTAACATGGGCTTCTAAACTTTTTATATTTTACTTCAATGTATTATATATTGATTATCTAAAAGCATGGGCCTTGAAGTAAATTTCTATGGGCAAACCTTGGTTACTCTGCTAATTAACCATGTGATCTTGGTTATTCAAATTCCTTATACCTTGATTTTTTTTCATCTATAAAATGGAGATGCTAATTATGCATACCTCTTCGTGTAATTATGAGCATTAAATGTGTTAGTATATGTAAAATTGCTTAGAATAAGACAACACAGAGAACATTCTTAGTAAATATTAGTTATTATAGTTGCCTTTGCTATTGCTATTCTAAGCATTGTGTTGTATTCTTTACCAAGTAGTGTTAGGTTTCAAGACATTAACATTGAAATTGTTACATAGCTTAGTAATGTAGTGAAAAGGAAACATATTGAAAATATTGTCATATTTGAATATTTAAACAAAAATAAGCCTAATTATTCCAATATAACTTTTGACAGATAGTTTATAACTTTAGATAGTTTTTCAGTAGTTCACTGTCCCCTGTCTTTAGGTACATATATGGATCTTAAACTAAAATCAGTTTTGGAATCTGTATCTGACAGCTTTTTTTTTTCCTGTCTCCTCCTGCTTCCTTCTTGCTTCCAATTACCTGCTGATAAATGGTTTTAAGCATAGTGGCAGGATAAGACTGATAGCATTATGGATGAAACAGAGGGATATGTAGGCCATGAGAAACCATAATCATATCTCACTAGTCTCTTTCTCCTTCGCAAGGTTGACATTTAACCCACACTGGCTACGAATTGAGGAAATCACTTAATGTTTAATTTCTTATTTGATATCTAAATTTTTATCAAGATCAATGGCAGTTGTTATTTGTTGTTAATATACTCATATTTTTTGCCTTGTGAGATCTATTTCAAATATATTGACCTTTAAATTTGTATATTTACCTAATTGAAACAAAGCATGCACATAATTATATGTCTACAGATTCCAATTTTAAAATGTGGACAGAGTGAGTAAGGACAGTAATTTTATGTGAAATTGTTAGTACATTTTATAATAATCTCCACATGTTCTAGAACACAGAAAAAACATAACCAAAGAAACAGTAACTGGAGAGGAGAGGAAATGCATTTGTTTAATGCATTCCATTATCTTTGATTAAAATATCACTTCCTTATGATGTGGGTAATTATTTATTTAAAAAAATAAAGTTAAAACATCACTTCCAGTTTCCAGAATGAGCTCATTTTTTTTTTTTTTCTAGTGAGAGTTTTTATGAATCATTCCAGTGGTTTGCCAAGTTCAGGAGCTGGTCTAGGGCTGAAGGCTGTTGTTCAGATTCTTTTGTCCCATAAAGTGCCCCCTTGATGTCGTACTCTTCCCCTTTTCCTATGGATGTGGCTTCCTTTGAGCTAGACTGTAGTGATTGTTGTCTCTCTTCTGGTTCTAGCCACCCAGTGAGTCTACCCAGCTCTGGGGTGGTGTTGAGGCTGTCTGCACAGAGTCCTTGGATGTGAACCATGTATGGGTCTCTCAGCCATGGATACCGGTGCCCATTCTGGTAGAGATGGTGAGAGATGCAATGGACTTCATGAGGGTTCTTAGCCTTGGTGGTTTGATGTTCTGTTTTTATGTTGGTTCGCCTGCTGCCAGAAGGTGGCACTTTCCAGAGTATCCGCTACGGTATTATGGCGAGGAACCGGCAGTGGGTATGGCCCTAGAACTCCCAGATCATATGCCCTTTGTCTTCCCCTACCAGTATGGGTAGGGAAGGACTATCAGGTGGAGGCAGGGCTAGGTGTATCTGAGCTCAGGCCCTCTTTGGGCAGGTCTTGCTGCATCTTTTGTAGGGGACAGGGGTGAGGTTCCCAGGTTACTGGAGTTGTGTACCTAGGAGGATCTGGCTGCCTCTACTGAGTCATGTATGTTGTTAGGGAAGTGGTGGAAAGCAGGAAGTCACAGGCTTCACCCAGCTCCCACACAATCTGAAGGGCAGGTCTTACTCCCACCTGAGTTGCCCTGTCAACAGCCACCAGACTGTTTCCAGCTGGAGAGTGATTCAGGCTTGAAAACTTGATTCAGGCTTGATCCAGGCTATCTGCCTCCCAGCTGTGAAAGAAAAGGCCTTGGTTCTTCTCCTGCCTGTGGAGTTTGCACACCTGATTTATGCCCTCCCCTGAGTTCTGGCCAGAAGGGTTCTCACCTGGTTCTAACTGTTACAAAGTTCAGCTAGAGATTTGCTTCTGCCTGTGTAGTTTTACTCCCTGCTCCTCTCCGGGACTGGATTCCTGTGGTCCTGTGGTACCAGGCAGGAATGGCCTGCTAGGGGGCCCAGCAAGCTCCCAGGGCCTTTCTGATGCTTCCTCTACCCCTGTATTTCACTTGACTCTCCAGATTGACTCAGCTCCAGGTAAAGTCAGAAACTTCTCTCTCAAACAAACTTTCAGTTTCTCCATTAGGGGTGTGTGTTTGGGGGAGGAGCGTCTCCCTTTCCAACTTCACAGTTGGGGCACTCACAGTTTTGGGGGGTCTCCTGGGTCCTGTAGCAGCAGTATGCCTCCTTCAAAGGGTCTGTGGGTTCTCTCCAAATTGCAAATTTCTAGATGGCTATTATAAACAGTGCTGCAATCAATATGTTGGTAGCATATCTTTGAAAACACATGTGCGATAGCTTGAGGATAAAGTCCTTGAAGTAAAAATTCTTTATCAAAAGGCATGTTTATTTGAATTTTAAAAGATATTGTCAAGTAAGTAATATGATACTTTCTGAAATAAGAAAATTTATTGCTGAACATTTATACTTGTTACAAATACTTTTTTATATCTAACCAAAATCAGCCTTATTCTAAAATTTAACCACTCTTTCTGTTTCTGCCCTCTGGAAGAACCACCTCAAGAAAAATAAGTATTTGCCCTTGTAATATAACATACATTCAGATACCTTTAAAAGTCTCATCTAAATATTTTTCTCTTCTTGTAGAACATTCTGTTTTTTTTTTTGTAAGATTAAATTCCAATTAGAAGATTCCATTTAATTCAGATGCTATAACATTGTTTTAATGAATTCTGTTGGAGGTGACAGTTTATGTGAGATAAATTTATATGGTATAGATAGATATAAATTCATTGGATAATGTTAAACATGTTACTTCATGTATATTGGCTGTGAAATTTATTTCTTCTCTGGTTATGTCCCTAAGGAGGTAGAGTCAGAGGGAAAAACACATCTTTAAAGAAAGAACCCTTTCTGTCCTTTCAGATATTTGCTCTAAAACAGCCTTTTCTCACTTTTATTCAAAAAATTCTGTTAAATTTCTGCATTAACTGAATTTGTGATTCCTGGTGTATGCTATTTATAAAATTGAATATAGGTTTTATGATACATTCTCAGTTTTTAAAGTATTCATCTTTGGAACAGTTTCAGAACCTTTACCTTACTGTTTATAATCCTCTGACTTTAGTTTATCTGTGTGTTTCTTTAAATATACTGCTTCCTTCAAGTGCAAAGCCTTATGAAAAACTCCCAGAGATGCCACTTGCAATTGATGAGGATCAAGGCATAGCTTTTACAAATTCTTACTTCATCTACCAGGGTGTAACAAGACACTATTCCATTTGTTGAAGTTGTTTTTTGTTGAATTGGAATGGATTAAAGATACATTTCCTTGTCCTACTTAGTAAGAGAGGAAACAAATTATTTTAGACATTTTAATGAGCACATGCTACATTTTAGTAAGGCTTTTTTTTGTGTGGGTCACAAGTGTGATTCCTCTAGATTCCCCAGTCTGTGTAGAGAAGTCACTACAAAGCATTTTTATGTGGACTAGAAGTTTTTCTATACATTTATAAGTATATACATTATAATATAAAATACACACATGTATCTTTTATATTACATTATCTTATACATTATGTCATGTCATAATGACATAACATATAAGACAATTTCTTTTGTATAAAATAAGATTCAATTTGGCACAGTGTTCTGCAACCTTTTCCACTTGGGTCTAGTAATTTTTTCTGGGAATTAACATTATTCTTACTTTTCCATAGTTTCTGCAATGTATTTGTTCTCTTGTTTAGAATATCAGAACATTTTCTTCTGATTTTCTCCACCATTTCTCAAAGATTTGTTCAAGATGACCAAAGATGACTTCATAATCATTAAAAAGTTATTAACTGAACATAGATATGGAAGGCTTTATGTTTTATGCAGGCTACTCTGGGGAGCATCTTAAGGCCATGCTTCTAATCAAGCATATGTGTACTATGGTTGCTACAAAGCTGCAGTATAAATATGGAACATACACCCACAGAAAGACTTGTGCAGATTATTCATAGAAGCTTTATTTACAATATCTCAATATTATGACCCAATATCTGTTGACAGGTAAATGGATGCACAAAATATGATATATCCATGTAATGAAATAATCCTAAGAAATAAAAAGTCTATTTAGTACTTGAAATATACTAACCTGGATCTTGACCCTAGTCTTAGATGGACTAACCTGGATCTCAACCTGAAACATTTTGAAATGACCTGTAGCCTCTTGTTCTCTTTACTCAACTGCTCTTCTACTTCACTTGACATCTGAAAGATGTTTGCTAATCCCTTTAAAATTTTCTTTTTTATCTTTTGTATACTAATATACACCATCTTCTGCAGTAGTGGTGTTTTTGACTCCAACTATTATAAGTTTTATCTGAATTTTTAAATTTTGCTTTTCAAAAATCTAGGACTGCATAGAATCATGGTAGTCTTTTCATTGAGAAGGTTATACATTCTTGATATATAATATCTAAAAAAAATTAGAAATAGCTGTGACAAATTACCATGTTTCTGATTATTCAGATGGGCCAGTAGACAACTGCAGACTCCAAAGCATCAGTACTGTTGGATGTTTCAAGATTTGCCTTTCATTTAATCTGTAACTCTTTAGGGAAAAGTACCAGAGATAAAATATGGGCATTTATGTAGCAGGGCTCACTCTCCTCATGCCACAGGACATTACAATTATGGCAGCACAAGGAGTATTCCTCTATCTTTTTTCTTTTGATTGTAAATAACGAGTACTCCTAGAATTAGAAATAGAGAAAAAGCAAGAAGTCAGTGATTTTAAAGATGTGATGACTGAAATAAAACTACAGGAAATTTAAGTCAGTGATATAAATATTGAGGTACTTTTTGTGTCTTTTACGTGACCTTGTAAACCCCCTGACAGAAATTCATACTTTACCACCAAGGTCTGCTAACTTCAGAGAAGAGTGAAATAAACAGACCCTGAGGTATTTTAAAGAGTTAGCTAGACCTTGCCTACTGTAAGCATAACTTTTGACATCTAGAGCTTTCCTATTGTTTTAGTTTTACTTCATACATATAGTATTTCTATTGTTTTAAGATACTTAAAGAGTCTAGTTAAATCTTTACATTTTCTTTTCAAATCTTCTAGTAAAACTCTAACTCCAGGAAGATGTTCCATATTTTAAAAACAGCTTTGTTGGCATACAGTTTATAAACAATTAACTGCATTTATTAATAGTGTATAATTTGATAAGTTTTACATATGTAGACATCCATGAAGTCATCATTGCACTCAAGATAATGAACATACCCATCCCCCTCAAAAGTTTCCTTGTACCCCTTTGAAATTTTTGCCTTTTACCCTTCTCTGTAACCCTCTTTCCAAGCAACCACTAATCTGCTGTCAGTATAGATTAGTTTGTATTTATAGTTTTATATAAATGGCATGAGACAATATGTGCTCTTTTCTGTCTTTTTTCAACTCAGCATAATTCATCCATGTTATAGCAATAGAGTGCATTCCTTTTTATTGCTTAATATTGTTTCATTATATAAATATATCACATTTGGTGTATCCATTCATCTGTTGGTACATATTTGGGTTGTAATTTGGGATGAAATGTTAAGTGAAACTTATTTAAACACTCATATGCATGTCTTTCTATGCACTTATGTTTCATATTTGTACTGTGGCTTTGCAGCATCCATAATACACATACCCTTGATTATAAGCATGGCCTTAAGGTAATCCCTAGAGCATATGTCATGGAACATAAGCCTTTCATATTGCTTATGTTCAGTTAATAATTTTTAATAAATAACTGAGTGAATGATGATTTTGGAAAAAATATAAAAAGGTATATTATGTCATGGAAAGGAACCTCTATCAAGTTGAAAAATCTTGACTCTAACTTCTATCTTACCATATAGTATTAAGCAAGTTACTTAATTTCATACATCTTAACTTCCTACCTATAGAAGGAGACAATACAGGTATGTGACCCTTTTACTACAGTAAATCCCCAAATCTCCAAAAATCAAAAGGTTTTTGATACTCATTTGATAGCAAAACTTGATCAGACCTGTACTCATTTACTAGAAAAGTCTGACCTGAACTGATGATAAGCTAGTTATAATGTTACTGAATATCAAGGGTTTGGCCTAGATCCTACATTAGTTGCTGAACAGAAAGCTAATCACTGAGACAATGAGTATTGCTGGGGAAGAAGGCTTTAATAGGGTGCTGCAGCCAAGAAGGAAGCTCAGTCTCAAATCCATCTGCCAGATGGACTAAAATCACTGGTTTGTATCAGGCGTCCCCAAACTACGACCGGCGGGCCACATGCAGCCCTCTGAGGCCATTTATCCAGCCCCCTGCCGCACTTCAGGAAGGGGCACCTCTTTCTTTGGTGGTCAGTGAAAGGAGCACAGTATGTGGCGGCCCTCCAACGGTCTGAGGGACAGTGAACTGGCCCCCAGTGTAAAAAGTTTGGGGACGCCTGCAGGAAAGAATTGTAACTATTTGTTGGAGAACAGGAACTAGGGAGGGGTAAGAAGAGGAGTTGGTTAAGAGGAAGTAGGTGATTGGTTAGGCAAATTATGACGGGTAAGGGATCTGCCCTATCATTGTCCAAATGCAGTGGTCTGGTGAGTTTTGGCTTTTTGATACTATCTGGGAGGACTGATGGTTAATTTTCTGAGTGAGGTACTCAGAGAAGGCAATTGTAGTTTTCTTCAGTTTTAACACTGAGAGAATAAATTTCTATGTTTGTTCAAAGAAACCATAAACACAAAGTCAATGGGATTCATAGAGGTTTCAGTACTCACTTTCTATTTGTCAGTTTCTCAATCATAGAAAATCTGGCTGTCAATCTTTTTGGCTGCTTCATGCTGAGGAGGGGTGTTGTTAGCAGCTCCATACCACTAGTAACCACATGGCCACTCAAGAATAAAAAGTTAATTTAATTCTAGGTTTCTTCTGAAGCATAATCTTTCTCTTTCCAGCCTCCTTCTTCCATTAAAGACAAATTTACAGCAGGACCAATCTTCCTGCAAAATAAGCTTCAGTCTCATATACTTGTCCTGATTATCCACACAAAGTGCAGCAAGAATCATTGTCTACATAGACTCTCTTAAGTTGGCTTTTCTGGAACCTCTCACAAGGCCATTTCAGTTAAAGCCCTGGGAAAATATGTTCCTCCAATTGTGTCTCATTATGAAAAAACAAACATTCTTATTGAACTCATACAGTTAAACACATTACCATGAATTAAGAATATTTACAAATAGCTTAGAAATTATGCATAAATTAAGCAGAGAAAGAGAAATATGTCTCAAATTTTATTTACAAGAGTATACACAAGTGTCAAGGCTATAAATAGCTCAGAAGGAAAACAATTCTCTAGACTCTGAAGAATCAGCAGTGGTTCAAAAACAACAAAGCCATGAAGATGGCTTTAGTCTTCCAGCTTTAGTCTTTCAGCTGCTGCTCTGCTTCATGTTGGGTTAGCAATACTTATGAACACATTAGTCTTTTAATTGGAGTTCTGGAAGTTTTCTCTCTAATCCAATGGCATAATCTATAAAGTTATCAGAAACCTGTGTTCAAAAGTCCTTTTCATGAACTCCTTCGAAGAAGTAAGCCCTGTACTGTAGCTGATTGTAAGTTACCCTGAGAAGAATCAAAGCAAAACAATTGTGGATGAGGAAAGTCTTAAAACAGTCATAACCACACAATTGACAAGGAAATTTGATTATTTCTGTTTCATACAACAGTTTAACATAGTAATCATAATTATGTACAATATATATTGAGACATATCAGAATTTTTGGAATCTTATACAAATTTAGAACACTTATTAACAACACATCTATAGAACTATAACCCCCCAAAAGTTAAATACCTCTTCACATTTGATAATGCTGCCTGCATAGTTCTAACATACCAAATTAGATTAATATGTCTCTCTTGGACTTCAGGAGACCCAATATACAAAAAAGATTACCTTGAGGTTTAAAAACTGAATCTAGAACCTGAAATTTTGCTGTTGGAAAGTCTCTCAAACATCAAAGATTTAAGACACTTGATATCACAGACATCAAAGATTCAAGACACTTGGTATCAAAAAATAAGTTCACAAGTTACTGTAAAATATTTATTTAGCCAAAATCATAACACAAAAATGTTTACCCTTTGATAGAGAGTAGACTCAACTTCTCTAACAATAAAACCTAATAAAAAAGCGCACAATGCCATCTAAATCTGTCTCTCTTCCTCCTTTTTTTCTTCTATGGTTTTACGCAAAAGGTAAACAAAAATCTTATTGTCTCTTACATGAAAATTTAGCTCAAAAGAGAAACAAATTTTACCTTTGTATGTTGTATTATTAATGTTAAAACTAATTTTAATAAAACCTTACAAACAAGTCTATCTAATTTTAATCAGTTTGATCACAAGGTAAATTTCCAAAAACTTTTTGTAACCTTTTACAATTTTCTATTAAAGAGCAGATTAATACTCCAAGAAAACTGTGTTATTTAGACAGAGAAGTCAATTGCTGGACTTGCATTAGTGTGGTTTTGATGTTAATGTTTGGTTTATAGAAACACTCTAAGCTGATCTTATCTCTCAAAATCAGCTCTTGCAGTCTCATGTTCCCACCTCTTCTGTGATAGTCCTTGTGCTTGGAAGGATTGAATAGTTTTTATTTTATTTCATGTCTGCTTTTTTGTCTTAAAAAAGCAGTTCATTTTGATTGTCACCTTCTCCCAGGTCTAAAATGAAACTTCAGCTGGTATCAATACTTAAGATTTAGCAGGGATAAGTGCCTTTTTTCAGGAGTCAAAGCCCTACAACTGAACAGTACAAGGATTAGTTAATAGGATATTTATACTACAGAAAATCCTGTCATTCTCTCTAACATGTCAGAAATCAAAACACTGTGATTAGGTACTCAAGAGTTACTGCTTGCAGCACTTCAAACCACTGTATTAAAGTAGTTAGGTTACTCATTATAGATGTCTAATTGCTAGTACTCTAGTGACAGAACTGTGACTAAAAGCATAAAAAATGTGATAGGTCCTATGTCAAACTTACCAAAGCAAGACAAATAACTTGTTTCTCCATCATTAAAAACATGGTAAGTGCAAATATTGGTTTTGGAAATGCAATATGAAGATAATCTCCTTTCACTTAAATATAACAAAACAGGGATAAAGTAAGAACAAGCACATAATTAATTTTTTTCAGCTATTTAAAAGAGCATTACACAATTCCAAGATTAGTTTCTAGATATAGTACTGGCAACTGATTAGGTAACTCTCATCACTGAAATCTTCAGACTAGTGCAACACTTGTACTACTTTTGTTTGCAAGTATGTACATGAAGGCTCATCAGTGATAAATTACTTGGGATCAAAGATCACTTGACAGCCTCACTTTTTTTTATTACTACTTAATTCAAGTGAATATCACTTAATTTTAATAATAGCCAACACACCTAAATTAGTTTCAGAGAAATTCCAATCAATATAGTTTCCTTAAGGACAAGGCCAGTCTTTCCTGAACATTAAAACTTTGTACCCACATAACAGTTTTTCCTCTTAAAGAAATATATCTGAAACCAACTCAAATTATTGATGACTGATTTACCTTGGAAATAAACATCATCTAAACATTTTAATTCTCACCTATCTTTTCAAATAACAAAATAATGTATTGTTTCTGCTTAAAACTTGTAAAAAATCATTCATTTTTTTAAAAAGTCAGTAACTTTAAAGCTCTTGCAACTCTCTAGATCATCGGAGGTAAGCAATAGCAAACAAGTTTTCAATGGCTGATGTTGTCTATCAGTTTTTACATGCTTGACAAATGTAGCTTAGGAATTTTGGATAAACAAAACAAACGATTAATTGCTGGTATTGTGTAAGAAACAAAATGACTTCATGGACCAAATAAAAGCCTTGCATTAGAAATGACAAAAAAAAAAAACCAACAATCATTTTATATGTACATATATAAAAGTAAAACTCAAAAAAGAACAAACAGCAAATAATTGAAAATTAAAAGCAAAAACAAAGAGCAAGAAACCAACTCGAAATTTTTCTTTTACTCAGTTTACCTTGGAGGCCACAATGTTACCAAGAACCTGAAAAAAAGCACATAATATATATCTTGTTTCTGGTATACAAATTAATGTCTTTAAGCCCACCAGTAACACTATACTTTTTGTTCTATTAAGAAATTCACTTTAGGCACATGATCAGTAAGTACTTTAGTGCTAGTAGCATCTATGCAGAAGACCAAATATAGTGTGAAATAAAGCAGTGGAAGGATGTATGTGATATTTGGCTCCACACTAATATTGTTTCAATTAAATATTTTATAACAAAACAGACAAAGTACGAACAAACAATTTGTTTTCAGTTATTTAAAAGAGCATCATCACATAATTCCAAGATTCGTTTCTAGATACAATCTGGCTTCATGCTTAACTTTATTAAAAAAGAATCACCATAACTGCCATTGTATTTCATTGCAAAACTTATTAATTTATCTTCATCAAGACTAAGAGCTTTAATTATGAGCAGTGTTAACTAGCCAAATTTCTCTAATTTTCTATCAGGTTTTAAAGAATATTTTGCTATGTAAACTTTTTCATATTTACTTTCTCTGTGCCTAAAGTATAGTCATATAGAGAAATAAGAAAAAAACTATATATGACTTAACACAGATCATCTATGACATGCTTGGACTGTCTGTTTTATCCTAACTTTTCTTTTCTTTTTTTATACAAATTTTTTTCTTTTCTTTATAACCTTCCTTACCAAAAATATATCTTCATGTCCTTAACTTCCTTTATATCTCTCTTCTCCAGTACTGATTCCTTTCTATCTTGTTTCATAAATAACTTTTTTAAGTTCATAATTCTAATTAACCTTTAGATAACCTCTGAATTAGGCAAAATTATTCATTTTCTCACTAAGAACACATCTTCTTTGGCACATGTTATATGTAGAATTATATATTAACTATAATTCTTGTCCTTGGTAACTTTAAATTTTAGTGAAAACCTAGGAAGCAAGAAATTCTGAGTTGCCTTTCAAATATTAACATTTGGTAGATTAGAACCGTTTCAAAATTTTTAGAAATATGTTTCCCCATATAATAACTTTTTCTTAATTGGAATTGACTCAGACATCCAACTAGCATTAAAAATAATTTTAATATTTTAAGTTACACAAAAAGTTCACCTACAGCATTTACCCAATTACATTTTCTTTATTTTTAGCAATTTATCTAGATTTGTGCATCATTTCCTTATTAACCATTTTATAACCTGTGCATATCTGGAATTCACCTAAGTAAGAATCTTAGAGTTAACTACATGAGTATGTTCATCAATAACTCAGAAGATTCAGCTATTTTTGTTAAACCAACATTAAGTAGGTCTTACCAAAAAAATTCACACAAAGATCATTTTGTTTTGGCTGGGTTTATAGTTTTATAGCCTTTATGCCAAACCTGAGGCCTGAAATATCTAGCAGAGACAAACATAAAACCCTCCAAAAATGTATGCCAACAATGCTGAAGACATTTCTATTTTTATATTACCAATAATTTTAAAGCCAGTTTGTTTATTAACATTTTACTTAAGTCACATGAACTTGAAAATTGCTTGGACTTATTTACTTAATTTATTAATGATCTTTTATAAGCCAATTTGGTAGATGCAACATATAACATAATACATGTACATAAACATAACCACATCTAGACACATATACACACACACAAAGGTTCAATAGCTTTTATCTTGGAACTCTAGTCATGAGATAGAAATATATACTTACCAGTCTACAACCATTGTTTGCCTCAATAGGTAATCCAGAGAAATCTGCAAACAAAAATTTTGGTTAAAGCAGTTTCCATGGCAGTTTGATTTGCAAAGGCCAAACCTTCCCAGCATCACAGAACCTGACATGGAACCAACTAACCAGGCCCAACGCTACTTAGAATAGCAGCATTAAAGCCTGTATATGTGGAACTCCATCTCACTTTTCCATTCAACAGCAAACTCCAGATTCCAAACAATACTGGGGCCAAACAGGATCGCAAAAGAAAATCAGTTTACTGAATTCCAATTTTCCATGACTGTGTTAACACACACACCAACAATCACCAAAACACAATCCAAGTGCTTCAGCAATAAACAAGAACCAAGTGTGTCTAAATTGAAACTATCAGTGTGCTTCCTTTCTCAATCAGTTGGGCTTTATCAACCTGCAAATGGAAATTCCAATTCAAATTGAGAGGAGCTGACCCACTGTGTGGTACCCACAAAAGACACTCACTTCCCCACCCCCCACACACAACACAATTAGAAGCAAGCCCCCAAGACTGTCCATACTGAAACAGTCAGGGTGTTTTGCCATCTCTCAGTTGGCCTTGTTCATCTGCCAATGGAAGGAGCAGATCCTGCTGTTTGGGCCCACAAAGGAAATTCACCTATCCTGATGCAGATGTCAAATTTCAAAGACTGTTCTTCCTAGACAGTCAGTCAGAAATGCAGTTGGGGCAGCAGCAACAGGACCAGAGAGAGAAACTGAGACTCATGTCCAGCCAAAAAAAGAAAAGGTCTAACAACTGCTTAGAAGGGCTATTGAAACTCCTGACCCACAGCCACCAAGCCACTGGCAATATGTTGCTGATCAGGAAACTGGAATTTATTACTGAAACACTAAGGATTTAGTCAGGTTTGCTGCCACTGCACAGAAAGCCATTAACTGAAATAATGAGTATTGCCAGGGGAGAAGCTTTAATCAGATACTTCTTCCAAGGAGATGAAAGATTAGTCTCAAATCCATATCTCTGATGGACTAAAATTAGGGTTTTATATAGCAGGAAAGAAATGGTACCATGTGTGGGAAGATAGGAATTAGGAAAGTATAAGGAAGAGGAGTTGGTTGACAGAAGGTAGTTAGTCAGTTAATTAATCATGATAAGTAGGAGGTCTGACAACTCATCGTCCAAATGCACTAAATGGTGAGTTTCAGCTTTTTAAAATTTAATTTAATTTTATTTTATTGCATTTTAGGTTTTGGGGTACATGTGAAGAACATGCAAGATTGTTGCATAGGTACAAGAGGCAGTGTGATTTGCTGCCTTCCTCCCCACCACATATATCTGGCATTTCTCCTCATGCTCTCTCTCCCCAACTCCCCACCCCCCACTGTCCCTCCCCTATTTCCCTCCAACAGACCCCAGTGTATAGTGCTTCCCTCCCTGTGTCCATGTGTTCTCATTGTTCAACCCCCGCCTATGAGTGAGAAAATGTGGTGTTTGATTTTCTGCTCTTGTGTCAGTTTGCTAGAATGATGGTTTCCAGGTTCATCCATGTCCCTACAAAGGACACAAACTCATCGGTTTTGATGGCTGCATAATATTCCATGGTGTATATGTGCCACATTTTCCCTGTCCAGTCTATCATCGATGGGCATTTGGGTTGGTTCCAGGTCTTTGCTATTGTAAACAGTGCTGCAATGAACATTCATGTTTACGTGTCCTTATAGTAGAACAACTTATAATCCTTTGGATATATACCCAGTAATGGGATTGCTGAATCAAATGGGATTTCTATTTCTAGGCCCTTGAGGAGTTGGTTTTTTCATAAACATGGTGAGCTTTGTCTGAATTGTATGTTTCTTTTTTTCTTCATAAATTTCACGATACAGACAAAGCAATCCTTGCAAATCATTCAATGTTTGGGTCCATTGCTTTGAAATGTATAAGAAGTTTATTCTGTTAAGAAACTGTCTGATCATCCTGTAGTGGTGAACTTTCTTTCTGGCTCCTCCTCTTCTTTCTCTGCTTCTCTTCTTTCTTCTTCCACCACTCTTTCTTCTTCCAGTTCAATTAGCTCTTCATTTGTAAGTTCTCTGGATTCTTTGTCTAGCAACTCTTCAACAGCTTCCATTTCACACTCCAAAGAAAGGTCTTTAGCGAGTTTTACTATTTTTTCCCAAATCATTTCAAGTTCATGTTCACTGTCAAATCTGTCAAAATCATTAACATAGTGCTTAACACAATTTTTCCAGATGCCATTCATGCACTTTGTCATCACAGCCTCCCAGATGGTAGCGATATTCTTGATACACATCAAAATGTTGTAGTGTTTCCAAAAATCTTGCAATGTTAGTTCTGAGTCAGCATCTATAGCGGGTATTGCTTGAGCAAAGGTGGTTCAGAGATAGTTGGCCTTTAATGTAGCAATCGAATCTTGGTCCATAGGCTGGATGAGTGGAGTCGTGTTTGGCAGAAGAAAAACAAATTTTACATCTGGGTGGAGATCGCCTAGATGTGGTGGGTGTCCAGGCACATTATCGAGTAGCAATAAAATCTTGAAAGGAATATCTTTCTCCAAACAATATTCTCGAACTTGAGGAATAAAACAGTTCATAAACCAGTCTTCAAACAATCCTTGTGTCATCCATGCTTTATGTTGAGAACAAAAGTAGATGGGCAGTCTATGGTTGTTAACATTCTTGAATGCACGCAGGTTGTCTGAGTGATAAATTAAGAATGGCTTCAGCTTAAACCCTGCGACGTTCCCGCCAAGCAGCAGAGTTAGCCTATCCTTAAATGCTTTAAATCCTGGCATGCTTTTGGCCTCTTTGTGAATATAAGTGCTTGCTGGCATTCATTTCCAAAATAATCCAGTTTCATCAACATTGAAAATCTGTTCTGCTAGATATCCCTCATCTGTAATTAATTTATCCAGACTATCAACAAACTTACGTGCTCCTTCCTCATCTGCACTTGCTGCTTCTCCAGTCACTTGAACACTATGCATTTGGAATCTTTTCTTGAATCTCTGGAACCAGCCAGTGCTTGCTACAAATTCTTGACTGCAATCTTCTCCAGCACGCTACTTCAGAGTCTGAAATAGACTTCTCGCCTTCATCTGCACAGTAAAAAGACTTAATGGTGTCCATTTTTGAATTTGATCTTCCATCCAAATATATAGCAATTTCTCCATTTTGTGGATGGGCCCGCTTCGTTGTTATCTTTCAAAATTGTCGACACAGTCGAGTGTGATAACTTCATATCACGTGTGATCACATTCACTATCTTTCCTCCTTCCTACTGCTTAATTACCTTCATTTTTGTGTCAAGATCGATGGCCTTTCTTTCCTTCTTGGCAGGCTGAGGTGTAGGCAAAGACAATTTCCTCTTGGTAGACATCTTGGGAGGGGTTTGATGAAAAATATCCAAAACACAAAACACAAATTGCTGTACCGAGTCTGGGATAACAGTTGAAATGGTGCACGCGGAGACAATAGTGCTGCCAGAAGCTGGTCCGCACTGTCATACGCCCAGCTGGGCAATGTTTGCGCTGCCAGACGCGGAGCAGTCATGGCTAGCGATTGTGGTCGTAAAGTCGAATGTTTGTAAGTTGCATAGGTCATAAGTGGATCAATACCTGTATTTCTTTTTCTTGCCTGATTACTCTGGCTAGAACTTCCAGTACAATATTGAATAGGAGTGGTGAGGGAGGGCATCCTTGTCTAGTGCCAGATTTCAAAGGGAATGCTTCCAGTTTTTGCCCATTCAGTATGATATTGGCTGTTGGTTTGTTGTAAATCGCTTTTATTATTTTGAGATATGTTCCGTCAATACCTAGTTTATTGAGGGTTTTTTAGCATAAAGGGCTGTTGAATTTTGTCAAAGGACTTCTCTGCATCAATTGAGATAATCATTTGGTTTTTGTCTTTGGTTCTGTTTATGTGGTGAATTACGTTTATGGACTTGCGTATGTTGAACCAGCCTTGCATCCCTGGGATGAAGCCTACTTGATCATGGTGGATAAGCTTTTTGATGTGCTGTTGCAATCAGCTTGCCAGTATTTTATTGAAGATTTTTGCATCTATGTTCATGATGGATATTGGCCTGAAGATTTATTTTCTTGTTGAGTCTCTGCTGGGTTTTGGTATCAGGATGATGTTGGTCTTGTAAAATGATTTGGGAAGGATTCCCTCTTTTTGGATTATTTGGAATAGTTTCAGAAGGAATGGCACCAGCTCCTCTTTGTATGTCTGGTAGAATTTGGCTGTGAACCCGTCTGGACCTGGGTTTTTTTTTGGGTGGTAGGCTCTTAATTGCTGCCTCAACTTCAGACCTTGTTATGGGTCTGTTCAGGGTTTCGGCTTCTTCCTGGTTTAGGGTTGGGAGGAGGCAAGTGTCCAGGATTTATCCATTTCTTCCAGTTTTACTAGTTTATGTGCATAGAGTTGTTTGTAATAATCTCTTATGATGGTTTGAATTTCTGTGGAATCTGTGGAGTTTCAGCTTCTTGATACTATCTGGGAGTCCTGATGGTTGATTTCCTGAGAAAGGAAATCAGATAAGACAATCGTAATTTTCTTCAGTTTTAAGACTAGGAGGATCAATTTCTATGTTTATTCAAAGAAACCATAAAAATCAGCTCTATGGGGCAATTAGGTCAGTTTCAATAGTTTATCACACTTAGTACAATCATTCTGATATGTTGCTGTAAAAATATTAATCTGATTATGGGTTGCTGCTCTATGTTCCATTGGTATTGCCTAATATGTATTTTATACATTGTATTATACTTCTAAAATCCTCCAATTTTTCATGTTAAAATATGTATGTTCCCTTGGTAAAAATCATGGGCTCTATGTATTTCTCTACCTACCTATATTAGAATTAGATTTGGTTAGGATTTTTTAGGGAACAGGTAGTGTTTGGTTACATGAGTAAGTTTTTTTTTGTGGTGATTTGTGAGATTTTGGTGCAACCATCACCTAAGCAGCATACACTGCACCCAGTTTTCAGTTTTTAGTCCTCACCTCCTTCCCACCCTTTCCCCTCGAGTCCCCAAGGTCCATTTTGTCATTCTTATGCCTTTGCATCCTCAGCTCCCACTTATGAGTGAGAATATATGTTTGGTTTTTCATTTCTGAGTTACTTCACTTAGGATAATAGTCTCCAGTCTCATCCAGGTCACTGTGAATGTTATTAATTTACTTCTTTTGATGGCTGAGTAGTATTCCACTCTGTGTGTGTGTGTGTGTGTGTGTGTGTGTGTGTGTGTGTGTGTGTTTTACAGGTTTTTTATCCACTTGTTGATTAATGAGCATTTGGTCTGGTTCCACATTTTTGCAATTTCAAATTGTGGTCCTATAAACATATGTGTGCATGTATCTTTTTTGTATAATAATTTCATTTTCTCTGGGATTGCTGAATCAAATGGTAGTTCTACTTTTATTTTTTTAAGGACTCTCCACATTGTTTTTCATTGGGGCTGTACTAGTTTACATTCCTACCAGCAGTGTTGAAGGGTTTCCTGTTCACTGCATGCATGCTAACATCTATTATTTTTTGATTTTTTGATTATGCGCATTCTTACAGGAGTAAGGGGGTATCTCATTGTTGTTTCGATTTTCATTTTCTTGATAATTAGTGATGTTGAGCATTTTTTCATATTTTTGTTGGTCATCTGTATATCTTATTTTGAGAATTGTCTATTAATGTCCTTTGCCCATTTTTTGATGGAGTTGTTTTTTCTAGATAAATTGTTTGAGTTTGTCATTGATTCTGGATATTATTCCTTTTCAGGTATACAGATTGAAGATTTTTTTCTACTCTATGAGTTGTCTGTTTACTTCATTGACTATTCCTTTTGCCATGCAAAGCTCTTTAGTTTAATTAAGTTCCAGCTATTTATCTTTGTTTTTATTGCATTTGCTTTTGGGTTCTTGGTCACTAAAAGGATTTTTCCAATGTTATCTTCTAGAATTTTTTTTTTTATAGTTTCAGTTCTTGATTCATCTTGAGTTGATTTTTATATAAGGTGAGAGATGACGATCCATTCCCCTACATGTGGCTTGCCAATTACCCCAGCACCATTTGTTGAATAGAGTGTTCTTTTCCCACTTCATGTTTTGTTTGCTATGTCAGAGATCATTTGGCTGTAAGTACTTGGGTTTGTTTCTAAGTTTTCTATTCTGTTCCTTTGGTCTGTGTGCCTACACCACTACCATGCTGATTTGGTTATGGTTGATAAAAAACATACAAAAAATGGTTCAGATAAAAAACTTATTTTACTCTTATATAAAATCTGGAAATAAGCAGTTCCAAGGTTTATTACGACCACATAATATCAGGGCCCAAGGTTGCTTCTATGTTGTAACTTTGTCTTATGTGATATTTGATCCCAAGAGCATGTCATAGGTAAAATGGCTACTGAAGTGCCAGCCATTTTTCCTGCCAGCATAAAGGTAAAAAAGAACTAGAAAGGCTAGGTCACATCTTTTAAGGACACTTTCCAGAAACTGCAAATACTGTGTTAGTCTGAATTTAGTCACATGAACATATCTGGCTCAAAAGGATATAGGAAATATCTTTGTTTCAGACTGCTGTAAGTAAGTCTAGCTAAAAACTTAAGGTCTTATGACTATAGAAGAAGAGAACAGATACTGAGAAAAATTGTGGTAATTGCCCAACTGCCCTTCTATCTTATTGGGTAGTTGTGGGGATAAGGAGAAGTAATAAAGATGAAAACAACTTAAAAGGGTCAAAAGCTCTACATAACTCTATGTTTAATAACAAGAAGGACTGACTTAGGGTATTTTTTTTAAAGCAAACATTCTTCCAGGGTTTTGATGTATCATTTTGGTGGTTTCTCAACATATCATTGGAAAATGTTGTAAATGATGGATAAATGCCAATTTCTACTATTCCTCAAAGACTTTCTTAATTATTTTTTTGTCTACTAGGAAATCTAGTGGGTTCTTTAAAAAGACACTTGAACATCTGGCAAGTTTCCAGGAAGCCATAATACAAACTTAAAACAGCTTTTGCTTCAAACATAGTTTTGTTCACTTTTGTCCCCCATATTTTTTTCTGTATCTTTTTTTAGAACTGTGAACCTGGTAAGAGCTCTGTGGCTAGTAAATCTTATTCACACCTACTTGTGTGCATGCTAATATTATTTTCTAAAAATCCTTTATATTTTTGCAGGATGATACTTTAATACTTGCTATTATTATTTAAACCAATTAAAGACACAAGACTGTCTAACCTAGAGAAAAATAAAAGAGGAAGAATTAAATTCAGCTTTATATAGGTAATTTTGGAGAGTTACAATTCTACAAGATGTGTATGCTTGTGATAATAAATAGGTAGGCAGTCTAGGCATAATTTACACCGCTTCCTATGCAGTGGAGGGCTGGAATTCTGCATCTCTGCCTGTGACCAGTTTAGTTAAGCAAATTCAATTTAGAGGACAAAGATTAAGATACCTAAATTTTTTGTGATCAAGCTACATTTTTTTCAGCTAGCCTTACCTCCAATAACAATATCATATTTTGTTCCCCGTTAACTCTTGTATCTGTTTCCCAACTGGCTTAGAACTTGAAGAGGGAAAGAGATAATTCAGTTCCCCAAATCCCAGCAATACTCAATGAACAATTATCTGATAAATGGAAGGATGGTTGGTTGAGTGACTAAGTGAGCCAAAGTGCTTCTCAATGATATGGAAGTTAATCTGTAGAGATGAGGTGAGTGTTTGTACCAACCCAAAGAAAAATGTTTCAGACATACGTTGGACAATAAAGGCATTTCTGTTCTAGTGAAGTAAAAGCTAGAATCAGGTTTTGACTCTAGTTGGGATGGTTTTATTCAGGGTTTTGATGAATCTCCTTTAGGAGGGAGTGGACTGCTGACTGGAACTTTAGGATAAATACTATAATTCAATGAGAAAAGAGGACTTTTGAGGACCCTGACATCTCTAGGTATAGCCTCAGCCATGTACTTAGCCCTCCTGGCTCCACAGTAAATCTGAATCTTGTTTTATAGTAATGCTGGTAAATGTTTATTTCAGTTTTAAAAATTTAGGATATCAATTCAATCTTGGGCTTATTCCATAAAATAAACATGCTGTTAGCAGAGTCTAAACTAGGATGGATTATCGATTGGTACTTAGGAAGTATAACAGGCCATCGGATTTTGTCCAACGGCTATCAGTGATCATCTGTTTTGGTTTTCAGTCTCTTTTTTTCTACTTGGTGCTCTATCACTTTGAGTAGACTGAGTATTTTCCTAAGAGATTTGGGGAATTCAGTCTCGATGGCTCCACAATATCCACACAGATGCTCTAGTTAAAAAAGAAGAAAACTTTTGGTGCCTTTATTTTACTCTATGTATTATTAGTTTCCATTCAATGAAAGGGAAATCTAACATTTCAATTTTATTTTTCCCTTTGGTTTGCATCATGAACAAACACATTCAGAACTTTTACCAAGGCTGGTCCTTGAGAATTCTGTGCTACAGCTGTTTTTTATTCTTGCTCCTAGGTGGCCCTGCCAAAATACAGTTTTGCTCTTTAAATGCATAGATACTTGGTTGAAAGTATAAGTAAATTGAGGGACTTCTAGTTTGCCTGAATAAATTTAAAATGTTAGAAATTTATAACTCCATAAGACCAAAGAAAGATAACTCAAAAATATGCTCATTGTATCTTAGAGGTAAATTTTCTTACTTTTAAAGACTATAGTGATAATTAAATTGAATGTTATAGTCCTATAGACAAAGAAACTGGGGTACAGAGTTATTAAGTCACATTCCTAATGTAATACTCTATTCCACAATGGTACCAGGATTAAAACCCAGCTCCCAGAGTCCAATGCAAGACTCTTTTACCTAATGCCATGTGACTCCTTTCTTTAAAAGTAAAACAGTGGATTTGCTTTATGAATGTCAACTGACTGATGCAAATAAGAAAGCCTATTACAGGAAATGTCAATCCACTTTGTGTTGTTGGAGATACAGAGATGCTTCTTAGATGGTAACTCTTTGTGAGGTCCAGAAAATCTCTCTTAGTCTCTGTCCTTCCCCCACCCCACCTGTTTTAAATTATATTACCCCTCCTATCCATGGGCTTCTACCTTCTTCTCCAATCAACCCTCCTTTCTTCACAGAAGAGGTGGTCATAAAGATGTTAGTGAAAATGAATCTAGTCAAAGTTGCTGAATGTTTGTGAGTCTAACTTTCATCAGCAACAATAATAAAGTGTGTCTTGCAGAAGGGTTCCAAGGACCTAACTCATCTTCTCTGATCTCAAAACTGATACAAGCTCGAATTGCTTGTGGAAACCTGTGTCTTTTCTTCGAAAGATAATAAGTAACAGACCCTCTGAGTGTCTGTTGAAAAAAAGAGAAAAGAGGCTGTCTGCCTTTGTATTCCCCAGGGAGTAGAAGCTATTGTGAGGAAGCAGACAGGCCTTGTGCTGCAGCCTGGCTCACAATGGCACATGATAGTGACAAGAGACATAACATTGGAGCCATGGCTCCTGCATGGCTGCAACTATTGATACAAGTTGTGTTGACTTGTAGTTATTACAACTTCAGTCGGGACACTGCATTCCAAATAGTAATCAGTACCATACAAACTTTTCCAGTATGCACTTCTCACCCTAGTTAAACAAAATGTAAAGGCAATTAAAATATACATTTGAAAGCAAGTTCTCCTTTCTATAGAATAAATTGCTTTTTTTAAAGTTAGTTTAGCATGTGACCAGAGTCAATGGAAGGAAAAGCAACATTTATTTTATAACTGATGGGAGGCAAGAATTTTAATATCCACAGATACATTTAATGAGGACTGTCTTTCATGTCTTCAGAGGAATATAGTATACATATGCAGTGCCTTTCAGTCTAACATGTTTAAAATCTATGTGTATATATTTACACATAAATAAAACGAAATGCTAATGAAATTAGAATTTTAAAACTAGAGGGAAATGTAAATGTACCCTGATTCAGCTCTTCTGTCTTATAGTTCAATTTTCCATATTACAGTTCACACTCTTAGAAGTTGAGATCTTTAGGAGATTAAGAATCTGTTCATAAGTTGAAGAATAATAACAAGTAGTAAAATTCTTTAAAATTTTATATTCTGATATATTGGTCTAGATCCCAAAATACCAAAAATTTATGAAAAAATTTAATATAACTAAATAACTTATTAGTACCTATTAAAAGTACTTGCATTATACAGTGAATTGTAAACATTTATTGTAATACAATATGAAGGTGAAATGTATTTTGTGGTATTCAAAATTTCATATTTTAAATATTTTTTTTGTTTGATAAATGTTAACCAATCAGATCACCTCATTCACTGAATGCTTTGGTTAATAGAGAACTCTGGAATTTAATCCCAAAGTGGGCAATCCTGTAATATTCTGAACAATTCAGCCATTTTCCCCCTCATCTATTGAAAAAGAAATATAATTTTTTATTATCAAACAAGTTGGCTAGATTTTTGAATGAATAAAATTCTTTTGATAATTTCTAATCTCTCCCTTTTACTGATAAATACATAAATGGTATTGTTTTTTACTTGAAGGAAAGTTTTCATTTAAAGTTTTTAGCAAATTCTACTCTTAAAAGATTGTAAATCACCAGAAGAGAGTTAAAAACAAACCAGAGGAAGACTGTAAAGGAGTCTCTTGCAGCATTCCAGCAGAAGGGTGCAGAGTCACAAGTAGCCTGTAAAAATCAAGTTTTCATGAAAGGAAGAGACTTACCAGGTTGATGACAACTGGTAAGAGGAAGTAGACTTAAATCCTCAGTTCTCAAACTTTAACATGATAACTGGGATACTTGCTTTAACTCAGATTCTTAGACATCGCCTCAAAGATTCTTTAGCTCTTAGTTAAGGCACAGAAATCCGCAGTTTTAACAAGAAGCTTTAATGTGCAGATACAGGTGATCTGGGGCCACCCTTGAGAAATTCTAATTAAAATTATAGCACAAGGAATGTAGGTTATGTAAGAGAAAACAACAAAGGATTGCCCAGTTAACACCACAATAAATTCCTGTGTGAAAACATAGACATTCTTTTCTAGAACAATATTTTGCAACAGTCACAAGCTACTTCTCAGGCTTGGTGCGGTGGCTGACACCTGTAATCTCAGCACTTTGGAAGGCTGAGGTGGGTGGATCACCTGAGGTTGAAGCAGAAGGGTCACAAACAAACCTGTCAAACACTGACCAGGGAAGGAAGTGGTAATTTAAGTGATTATTTTATTCAGCCAGGAGCTGCGGCAGGCATGGAAGCCTCAACAACAGCTCTCCAACAAAGAAAATCCTGGCCCTTTTAAAGGATTACAGTCTAAGAGGTGCACATGTGAGAGGGTCGAGGGTGTGGGCGACGTGACTTAGGTGGCGGGTAGGAGAGGTCTAATCATGATTAAGCAAGAACAGTATCTTCTGGGGAAAATTCCTCCGTATCATATCCATGATCTTTAGAGAGGATTATAGTTAGCAGTAGGGGTTTAATCCTTTAGACCTGACCTGCAGTGCCAACTGGTCCCTCCTCTGGCTGACTTTTAACTTCTCTTGAGATGCAATGTAGAAGTCTAAAGGGGAAATGACTTTAAAAGCTCAGGAGGAGGGTGTCTCCTTCCTCAAGGTGTCAGGATTTTAGACCAGACTGACCAACAAGGTGAAACTCCATCTCTACTAAAAATAAAAAAATTAGCCAGGCATGGTGTTGGGTGCCTATAATCCCAGCTACTTGGGAGGCTGAGGCAGGAGAATTGCTTGAACCTGAAAGGCAGAGGTTGTAGTGAGCCAAGATCGTGCCACTTCAGTCCAGCCTGGGCAACAGAGTCAAACTCTGTCTCAAAAAAAAAAAAAAAAAAAAAAAAAAAAAGTTTCTCCCCAGATAATCCCGGAAAATCTCTATGCTGTAATCAAGATTTACCAATTCATAGATTATGCTAACATGCAAAAAGGTGTTGCAGTACAAAACTCTAACTCTGTTTAAGTGATTTTCTATATTTACTTCATCATGGTATATAATTTTATTTAAGCAAAATTCCTATTTGTATCCCACTGAGTCTATTCTCAGAAAAACAGCTTACGGAAACAATAGAGTAAACAGAAAAGTTTGACCTTTTGGGCTGATGTGCAAGCACCTCTGTTATCAAATGCCCAAAATGCCTACTATGAAATTGCTTTACCTGTGAAAGAAGATGTTCAGACCTTTGGGGCTTTATACAAGGACATGCTGCTGTTGTTCTCGCTGAGTATTGTTTGAAAGATTCTTCTCTATAACTAGGAAGCTTTATTTATATTTTCTTATTTTTCCCCTCCATGATTGGAAGTCCTTTTAGCTATAGCAATCTGTATTGTGTTTTCCAATGTAACTATTTCTTGCCTATTTATGTATTGAGTCATATCATTTAGTTACCATTTTTGGACAGTGACAAAATGATAGTGGATAGGGTTTTCTCTTCTTTTTGTAGAAAACAAAACTCTTCAAAGAAAGCAAAGAATTTTCTGAATGATTCTTTGAGTCAAAAAAAAAAATCTGAAATCTGTGTTTTATTATGCTATATGGTCTGACTCCAATCCTAGAATGATCATGCTATCTCTGTCTCCATAGATGCTTACAAACATCTGAGTTCTGCCAAAGAAAGCCACAAAAATAGTCATAAGTTGTCTTATGAATTCATGATCACCAACCTCAAAGAACCCTTCCCCATTACCAGTTAATTCTACTGTACAGTGGTTCCCTATTATTCATGGAGATACATTCCAAGATTCCCAGTGGATGCCTGAAACCACAGATAGTACTGAATCCTACATATGCTATATCTTTCCTATACATGCATGACATATGATAAAGTTTAATTTATAAAGTAGGCACAGTAAAATGTTATGAACAATGATAAAAATAGAACAATTATAAAATATATTGTAACACAAATTATGTGAATATTGCATCTCCCTCTTTTTATCTCTCTTCTCAAAATGTCTTAATACTACCTCTTTTTAGACAGCAGTTAACCATGGGTAACTAAAACCATGGAAAAGTGAAGTCCTAGATAAGAGAGTACTACTCAGACGTGTTTGAACTAGAGCGACTTCATCTTGAAGACGTACTCGGTAAAATAAGGCTGAGACCTATTGGGATTGGGCTCTGTTCCCAGGAAGCTGAGGCGTTCTTTGTCACAGGATGAGATGGGAGGTTGGCACAATATACAGGTCATAAAGACCTTGCTGATAAAATAGGTTGCAGTGAAGAAGCCAGCTAAAACCCACCAAAACCAAGACGACCATGAAAATGAAGTCTGGTGAGCCTCACTGCCACACTCCCACCAGCACCATGACAGTTTACGAATGCCATGCAAATGTCAGGAAGTTACTCTATATGGTCTAAAAAGGGGAGGCGTGAAGAATCCACCCCTTGTTTATCATGTAATCAGGAACCAGCCATGAAAACGGGCAACCAGCAGCTCTCAGCACTGCTCTGCTTATGGAGTAGCCATTCTTTTATTCCTTTACTTTTGTGCGTTTGTGTGCGTGCACGTGTCATGATCTCCATTCACTGCAACCTCTGCCTCTTGGGCTCAAGCTACTCTTGTGCCTCAGCCTCTCAAGTAAGTGGGATTACAGGTGCGTATCACCATGCCCAGCGATTTTTTTTTTCTGTATATTTAATAGCGATGGGGCTTTCCCATGTTGGGCAGGGTGGTCTCAAAGACCTGACCTCAGGTGATCTGCCCACTTTCATTTCCCAAAGTGCTGGGATTACAGGTGTGAGCCACTACACCCTGCCTACTTCTTTACTTTCTTAGTAAACTTGCTTTCACTTTATGGGTCACCTTGAATTTTTCCTTATGTGAGATCCAAGAGCCAACCTTCTGTTGGGGTCTGGATTGAGACCCCTTTTCAGTGACACTGTTGAAAAAACATGCACTTCGAATGAAGAGACCTTCCAAACAGGCTTTGTGTGAGCAACATGGCTTTTTATTTACCTGGGTGAAGGTGGGCTAAGGCCGATAAGGGCATTAGCAAAGGGCAGTGGGATAGGAGTTGGTTTTACAGGTTTGGGTAGTTTTTTTGGGGGGTGGGGGTGTTGCAGAGTAAGTTCAGTTACAGTGGTAGGGGTTAGGGGCAAGGAGTATGCATGACCACAAGTTTAGTTACAATGCTAGGGTTAGGTGAGAGGTATTTACATTATCATAAGAAGAGTTAAGATGGCAGAGTTGGGTAAGGGGCTTGTTCAGGAAGCTCCGATGGGCAATTAGGGACAATGGCGAATGCAGGTGCAGAGGTGGGAGAGATTAGCTGAGGTAAGCAGGACTTCAGACTTTCAGGCTCCAGACTTGCATACAGAGACCTGAGACTCTACTGTATGTCTCTCACACTCATCAATGACAACTATATTCTCATGTTTTATCTAACTCTCTTTTCCCTTCACCCCAAGCTGAAACTCAACCTTATGATTTACTTCATGAGAAACTAGAGAGTATGAGTTGGAAATACCATGAAGGATAAAAATTTTCATAGATCTGCCTCCTACTGTCATTTTTCCTTTCTATTATAATTCAAGAGCCTTTCCTCTTCCTTTGTAAGGTGAATCCTTCCACAGGTACTTCCCAACACAGCTCCTAATGAATCTTATAGATTCATATCTTTCTCTCACTAAATATTTATTATGTATTGTGAATCAGGCAATAGTCTAAATTCTAAAGATATAGAGCCTATATTGAACCAATATAAAGCCAATATTCTAAATTATAAACATACAGAGCCTATATTGGCTCTATATTGAACATAGGCTTTATATTGGACAAGGTTCTATATAGGCTCTCTATTCTTTAGAATATAGGCTCTCTTCTAAGGATATATTTAGTCATCCTCTAAAGGCAGACTAAAGATGCCTGCCTTTTAAAAAGTTATGATCTAGTAAAATATTACTCTTTACATTATATATAATGCCTTTTTTATTTGTACATGCCGTCTCTCTTGTTATCTGGATCCTTCCCAACAGTTTTTCGCATTAAGAAAAGAAAAACTGACTGGGTGTGGTGGCTTATGCCTATAATCTCAGTACTTTGAGAGGCCAAGGCAGGCAGATGGTTTGAGCTCACAAGTTCGAGACCAGCCTGGGCAACATGGTGAAACCTGTCTTTACAAAAAAAAAAAAAAAAAAAAAAAAAAAAAAATTATCCAGGTGTGTGGTAGTGGGAGCCTGTAATCCCACATACTCTGAAGGCTGAGCATAAGAACTGCTTAAGCCTAGGAGGCAGAGTTTGCAGTGAGTCCAGATTGCATCACTCTACTCTAGCCTGATGATAAAGCCAGACTGTCTAAAAAAAAAAAAAAAAAAAAAAAAAAAAATCAAATACTGTAAAAAATCTCTCTCTCCAGCTGTGGCCCTATATTATTGCTTCATGCCACTGTCATATTTCTTAAGAGTTTATTTTTTCGGCTGGGCGTGGTGGCTCACGCCTGTAATCCCAGCACTTTAGGAGCCAAGGTGGGTGGATAACCTGAGGTCAGGAGTTCAAAATTAGCCTAACCAACACGATGAAACTCTGTCCCTACTAAAAATACAAAAATTAGCTTGGCATGATGCCAGGTGCCTCTAATCCCAGCTACCCTGGAGTCTAAGGTGGGAGAATCACTTGAACCCGGGAGGCACAGGTTGCAATGAGCTGAGGTTACACCATTGCATTCCAGCCTGGGCGACTGAGTAAACTCAGTCTCAAAAAAAAAAAAAAAAGGTAATTGCCTAGTTGCCTATCTCTGCTATTTTGTTTACTCATCCTCTATTATTCCTTATTACAATATTACTTCTGCCTGTATTATTTTACTTAAATAGCTCTTATTTCAGACAATAATGAGCTCCAGTGTTACTGGATTTCAGTATGCAATTTTTAGTCTTCATCCTCCTTACTTCTCAGTACATTTGATTCTGACAAGTACTTCCTAAACACTCATTTCCCATTGGTTTCTGTGATACTATTCTCACTTAGTTTCTTTTCCAGGTACTTCCTTTCCCTCTTCCTGGCTTATTCATTTCTACCAGTCATCATATTAAAGTTCTTCATGGTTTAATATAGACTTTCTTCTATCTCCTTTCACTCTATGACTTTTCTGGAGAACGTCATTAAGGTCGTTGATTTCAAGTAGCACTTACATGCTAGTGATTCACATATTTATATCTCTAACTTTCTCTGAGTTCCAAAGATAGATAGGTGAATAAAAAGATAGATTTTTGGCTAGTTGATATCCCATCTTGAATGCCTCAAAAGCATCTCAAAATGAACACATTTAGATCCAAATCCATGACTCTTGAGAATTTCTTAATCTTGTTTTCTTTCCAGTGTTCTGTCTTCTGAAAATAAGAATCCCAGTCACCTATTTACACTTCCCTCTCCCTCACTTCCCACATATAATGCACTGTCATGTCCCGTTATTTGGCCTCTTAAATAAATTTCTACAATCTATCTACTTTGCTCCATTTTCACCACCGTCCTGTTCAAGGTCCTATTTCTCACCTAAAATTTATAATAACCTCCTAAATAAACTAGCAGTATATTTGCTTGTCTCTCTCCAGTCCCTACTCACCCTGCAGCAAGAGTTTTCCTTTGAAAGAAAAAGCTGATCATATCATGTTCTTACTAAAATCCGCAACTGCTTCCATTGTTTTTAAGATAAAAGTAGAACTAAACTCCCTCTTGATCTACAAGTTGGCCTCACCATCATTTGCTCATTCCATTTCCCTTCAATCTTTCCCCTCCAAATGTACTGACTTCTTTTGTCTCTTAATGAATTCTTGCTTTTCCTTGTCATTGGGACTTTGTCTACGCCATTTTCATCACCTAGAGTTCCTTCTTTCTTCGCCTGATGAACTCCTCTTAATTTCCCATATATTAGTTCAAATTTGACTTCCTTAAGGGAGCCTTTCTTCTGCACCAAATTAGCTCAAATCTCTTCTTATTGTACCATGTATTTCTCTTTGGTAGTTTTTTTGTATGTATGTAACTTTTTGGTATGTAGGTAGAAATGTACAACTTGTAGTTGTATGTTTATTTACATGATTACTTATGTTTTTTTCTTACTAAATCATAAGTTCTATGAGATCAAGGATTATGAATGTTTTCTTCACTAATTGTCATCAGCAGCTAGTACATACTTGACACTTTGTAGAGCATATAAAATAACTTTTACTACTATGACTTATGCAAGATGTTTTGGCAGCAAAGGAAAGTACTAATTATGCCAGTGTTCTGGAAATTCAAAGTTAAGTGGCTTGAACTTATGCAATACATTTTTAATGATATTTTTATGATATCTCTTAGGAGATGAATCAGGACAATCCATATACAGTCCCCATCCTCCAATTTGAAATTTTAAAATTTTTATTCTTTGCATTTTATAGTCTAGTATTAGAAATAAAACAATTTTTTGTGGTTATTGGTGGCAAATAATTTTTCAAACTGAACCTAAGGGGAAGTCCATGACATTCTCCACGTAAACCTAGAGTTACAAGAGAGTCTTTAGGCTTTGAAGGCCAGGTGTGGTGGCTCACGCCTGTAATCCTAGCACTTTGGGAGGCAGAGGTGGGTGGATCACCCGAGGACAGGAGTTCAAGAGAGTCTTTAGGCTTTGAATGGTCCTGATAAACAATAATTGCTCTAAACAACTTTTTCCTTAGATCATCATCATTTAATTTTTATTCCTCCATAGTGTGAAAATTATAATTCTTTCTCTACTAAAGGGCTATCTTCATTAGTTTTGTTGTACTCCAGTATGATATGTGAAATATTTATACATATATGAAATATATGTAAATATATTTATGGTTAAGTTTTACATTTAGATATAAATATAACATTAAAATATATATTAATATAATATCAGATATACCTATATAAATATAAATTATATATAACTATATGTGTGAATTTATAGTGTATATATGATATGACATATTTATAAGCATATAAATATTAATATTTTATAATTATGTGAATGAGAAACAGATGTTGGTAAATGTGTGAGGTTAACCAGGAATCAGGGAATCTTGATCGGTAATTTCTAGCTGGAATTTTACTATTCTGTTTAGAGTTAGGTATAGGGAGAGCATGTATAAAACATTTCTCTTCATTTTTCTTATGATTGTGTAGACTTAAACATATGTACAAAGTATTTATGGAGCAAGACGGTATACATACCACATTCCTGTCAGAGTAACTAGGTGCTTACAGGAGTTTAAATTTAAGAGAAATCACAACTACTTGCTAACAATTTAATAAAAGCAATGAAATATTTTAGTATTGAAGATTTCTCATTATTTTTAAAACATATAATGTTTTTGATAGAGAATAAGTATACACTTTTTGTAGAAATTTAGAAAATTTCAGGCAAAAATAAACACGTGCAATTCTACTAGATAAAAGTAATCAATATTAACATTTTAATATATTTCTTTACCCAAAAGGGTAATATGGAATATGTTGTTTTATAAATTGAAACTATAGTATAGAGTATTTTCCATGCCAGTAAATATTCTTCTGTAACACTCTCTTATGGCTGTTTACGTATCTCTTTTGTGGATGAACTGTGATTTCTTTAAATAGTCATATAATGATGGGCACGTTTTGCTATTATAAAAAATAACTGTGATGAGCTAGACGATTAAAAATTTAGGGAGACATGTCATGGGATATAGGTAGGAATATTCAAGATGTTATATAGACTGAGGTGAGAAACACTGATGACTCTATCTTGGGGAACTTTGCAAAGGTACATGAACTTCCCAGTAGCAGAGCAAAGCCATGCAAATTACTCAGATTGGATTTAATGTAGGGTAAATACTTGGTGCTAACCAAAGTCTAAAGTTAAGGAAGGCAACATAGGAATAAATTAATTAACAATGGTAGCCATAGATTCAGACTCTATGGATACAATTCCTAGCTTTCCCACTTACTATCTGGTGATATGGAGCAAGTTATTTCATTCCTCTGAGCCTCAGTTTCCTCAGATACAAAAGGAGAGTATTATGCCTAACTAATAAAGTTGTCGTAAAAATTGAGATGTTCCATATAAATGCTAATCATGGTGCTGAGGATACACTAAATACACACCAAATGTTATCTATTGTTATTGAGACACTTTGAAAACATATAAAACAAAAATTCTGGAATGCAGATCCTAAAATGGTACTAAACATGAGTCTCTACGAACTTTGAAGAAGAAGATGACTTTTGTATATCCTAACACTTAAGATTATGGATTTGCTTTCTGCATCAGTTATAAATTCTTTCCTCCAAGGGCTGTGAAAGTCATCCCTGCTCTTGTTTCTTGTCTGCACACTCAGAGACTGTGAATTTCTAGGCAGCACCCACTCCACCCTCCACAAGCATTTATTGAAAACAAACACATAGTACTTGGCTAGCAATCTTCTAGTTCTTTCAAGAACAAACAAATTAAGAGATATTTGGTCAAATGACAATGCTCTTAACCAGAAATCTGCCTTAAGAAATAGCTAAACTTTAATAAAAATGTACATTTACTTTTTTAGAGTGTAATAAATAATGAATGTAAATGCGGAGGGTCTTAACATAAAAGGGTCTTAGTTCTTTATGTTAAAGGCATCCTCAATCTAGTTAAAGTACCACACACACGCACACACACACAATCACACAAACATACAACCCCTATGTCTAGTTGTTGCACAAAGAATTGCTTTGTGAATTTTGTGTTTGGGGGAAGTCCAAGGCAGGAGTCGTGGTACATGTCAGAATACTCCTACTTCCTACCTAATAGAAAATCCTGCTAAGGAATATTGACAGTTTAAAGTAGAAGCAGAATGTTTTTGTACAAAAAGCACTTGACTATTGCTTCTTCTATAACTGGGACATTTCCTAGCTTCTCTGAACTGCATTTTCTTTCTTATCTGTAGAACATAAATAACATAAGTGAGCCTTGAGTGTTTTCGAAGCTTAAATGAGTAATATGTATGGAATCTTTAGAGTATGTCCTTAATTTACTACAGTTTTACTCATTTCCATATAATCATATTATCAGAGCTAATCCTGGGGTAGGATTTGTAGTAGATATTTGCCTATCTTGCCTCTTTTGAGGAATTTGGCTTATGCTGAGCCAGTAAGATAAATGTGTATTTGGAACACAAATACTCCATATGTCTGAAGCCCTTGAACTGGGAGATCAGAGAGCATGTAGAGAGGAGTCGGATCATGTTTAAGTAAAATAAACTGGCCTATCGAAGAAAAAGAAACAGGCAGTTGTCCAGATAGAAGCAGAGATGAGAAAAACAGAAGAACTTGAAAGGCCAAGAAGGTGAAGAGGTTCCTCAACCTCTATATCATGTTCTAGCTACTAGTGTGAACTTTTTGAACTTCCTCTTCTTACGTGGTATCACTGATGTTTTTATTCACTTATTACTGTACCCACCAATACCCAATGAAGTGAAATAATGAACAGATAGATATAGTCCTTATAGGGCCTACAGAAACATCTGTTTTATTTCAACATTTTATTCCTACTGTGTGTGTTTGGCTTCTTGCAGCAGAACTGATTAAATTCCTAAAGTTATAAAGCAGATGATACCATATTCTTATAGAGAATCACACTGAAGTTCCTATTATTTAACGTCCAAATGTGGGCTACTCAGTGTTCCCCTTCAATGACACAGGAAGTCTTTCTGGATCTCTTTACTTTCATTCCTTCTGTTTGTGGTAATTTCATACATTTTATTTCTTTATTTTTTTCAACAGGTTTTCGGGAAACAGGTGTTATTTGGTTACATGGATAAGTTCTTTAGCAGTGACTTTTGAGATTTTGGTGCACCCATAACCCAAACAGTGTACACTGTACCAAATGTGTAGTCTTTTGTCCCTCACCTGCCTCCCAACCTCCCCTAAGTCCTCAAAGTTCAAGGTATCATTTTTATGCCTTTGTGTTCTCATAGCTTAGCTCCCACTTAGAAGAGAGAACATATGATGGCTGGTTTTCCATTTCTGGGTTACTTCCCTTACAATAATGGTCTGCAGCTCCATCCAGGTTGTTGTGAATACCATTATTTTGTTCCTTTTAGTGGCTGAGTAGTATTATACTATATACATATATATGTGTGTATGTATGTGTGTATGTATATATATGTATATGTATGTGTGTATATATATATATAACATTTTCTTTATCTACTTATTGATGGGCATTTGGACTTGTTCCATATTTTGCAATTGCAAATTATGCTGCTATAAACATATGTGTACAAGAATATTTTTCATATAATTTCTTTTCCTCTGGGTAGATACACAGTAGTGGAATTGCTGGATCAATCGGCACATCTACTTTTAGTTCTTTAAGGAATCTTCATACTGTTTCCCATGGTGGTTGTACTAGTTTACATTCCCATCAGCAGTGTAAAAGTGTTCCCTTTTCACCACATTCATGCTATCATCTTTTTATTTTTTTATTTTTTAAATTATGGCCATTCTTACTGGAATAAGGTGGTAATGCATTGTGGTTTTGATTTGCATTTCCCTGACCATTGTAATTTTGAGCATATTTTCATATGTTTGTTGGCCATTTGTATTAATATCTTCTTTTGAGAACTGTTTATTCATGTCCTTTGCCCATTTTTTGATGGGATTATTTGTTTTCTTGCTGATTTGTTTGAGTTCCTTATAGATTCTGAATATTAGTCCTTTGTTGGATGCATAATTTGTGGAAATTTTCTCCCACTCTGTGGGTTGTCTGTTTACTCTGCTAATTCTTTCTCTTCCTGTGCAGACATTTCTTAGTTTAACTTAGTCCTATCTATTTGTATTTGTACTTGTTGCATTTGCTTTTGGGTTCTTGGTCATAAAGTCTTCACCTAAACCAATGTTTAGGAGGGGTTTTCCAATATTATCTTCTAGAATTTTTATCTTTTCAGGCCTTAGATTTAAGTCTTTGATCCGTATTGAGTTGAATTTTTTGTAGGGTGAGAGACGAGGACCCAGTTTTACTCTTCTACATGTGGCTTGCCAGTTATCCCAGCACTATTTGTTGAATCGGGTATCCTTTCCCCACTCTATGTTTTTGTTTGCTTTGTCAAAGATCAGTTGGCTATAAGTGTTTGGCTTTATTTCTAGATTCTCTTGTGTTCCATGGTCTATGTGCCTATTATTATTCCAGTACCATGCTGTTTTGGTGACTCTAGCCTTATAGTACTCAGTCAGATCACAGTGAAATAAAATTGGATCCAAAAGGAGCCCTCAAAACCATGCAACTACATGAAAATTAAATAATCTTCTCCTGGGTAATTGAAGGTTCAAAAACGAAATCAAGATGAAAATTAAGAAACTCTTTGAACAGAATAATAATAGTGGCATAACCTATTGAAACCTCTGGGGTACAGCAAGAGTGTTGCTAAGAGAAAAGTTAATAGCCTTAATGCCTACATCAAATAGTCTGAGCGACCACAAATAGACATCTAAGGTAACACCTCTAGGACCTATAGAAACAAGAACAAACAAAACTCACAGCCAGCAGAAGAAAAGAAATAACAAAGATCAGAGCAGAACTAAATGAAATTGAAACACACACACATACACACACACACACACACACACACACACACACACAAAACATAAGTGTGGTTCTTTGAAAAGGTAAACAAAATTGATAGACCATTAGTGAGATTAACCAAGACAAAAAGAGAGAAGATACAAATGAGCTCAATTAGATATGAAACAAGAAATATTACAACTGATACCACAGAAATACAAAAGATCATTCAAGGCTACTATGAACACCTTTACACATACAAACTAGAAAACCTAGAGGAGATGGATAAATTCCCAGAAACATACAACTTTCCTAGATTAAACGAGGAAGAAATAGAATCTGAACTGACCAATAACAAGCAGTGATACTAAAATGGTAATAAAGAATTGCCAACAAAAAATGTCCTGAGCCAGATGGATTCACAGATGAATTCTGTCAGACATTCAATGAAGAATCGATACCAATGCTATTGAAATTATTCCAAAAGATAGAGAATCCTCCATAAATCATTCTATGAAACCAGTATCTCCCTAATACCAAAACCAGTAAAGGATGTAACAGAAAAAAGGAAGACTACAGACCAATATCCCTGATGAACATAGACACAAAAATCCTCAGCAAAATACTGACCAATTGAATCCAACAGCATATCAAAAAGATAATCCATCATGATCAAGTGGGTTTCCTACCAAGGATACAGGGATGGTTTAACATATGCAAGTCAATAAATGTGATAAACCACAGAAAGAGAATTAAAAACAAAAATCACATAATCATCGCAATAGATGCAGAAAAAATTATTTGACAAAATTCAGCATCCTTTTATGATTAAAACCCTCAGTAAAATTGACATAGAAAAGACATACCTTAAGATAATAAAAGCCACCTTCAACAAAGCTACTGCCAACATTATATTGAGTGGGGAAAAGTTGAAGCCATTTTACCCTGAGAACTAGAACAAGACAAGGATAACTACTTTCACCATTTCTGTTCAACATAGTAGTGGAAATCATAGACAGAGCAATCAGACAAGAAAAAGAAATAAAGCACATCAAAATAGGTAAACAGGAAGTCAAACTGTCACTGTTTGCCAATGATATGATCATATACTTAGAAAACCCTAAAGACTCATCCATCAGTCCCCTAGATCTGATAAATAAAAATTCAGTAAAGTTTCAGGATACAAAATCAATGTACACAAATCAGTAGCACTGCTATATATCAACAGTGGCCGTGCTGAGAGTCCAATCAGCTCAATCCCTTTTACAATAGCTGCACCAAAAAATAAATAAAAAACAAATTAAAATGCTGGCCAACCACAGTGGCTCATACCTGTAATCCCAGCAGTTTGGGAGGCTGAGGCAGACAGATCACTTGAGGTCAGCACTTCAAGACCAGCCTTGCCAACATGATGAAACCCTATCTCTACTAAAAATACAAAAATTAGCCAGATATGGTGGTGTGTGCCCATAATCCCAGCTACTTAGGAGGCTGAGGTAAGAGAATCACTTGAACCTGGGAGACAGAGATTACAGTGAGCTGAGATCGTGCCACTGCACTCCAGCCTGGGCCACAGAGTGAGACTCTGTCCCAAAAAGATATAGATAAATAAATAAATAAATAATAAAAATCTTTAGGAATACACCTAACCAAGGAGGTGAAAGCCTTCTTCAAGGAAAGCTACAAAGCACTGCTGAAAGAAATCATAGATGACAAAAAGAAATGGAAACACATCTCATGCTCATGGATGGGTAGAATTAATACTGTGAAAACAACCAGACTGCCTAAAGCAATCTACAAATTCGATGCAATTTCTATCAAAATGCCACCATGATCCTTCACAGAACTAGAAAAAACAATCCTAAAATGTATATGGAACCAAAAAATAGCCCACATAGCCAAAGCAAGACTAATCCTGAAGAACAAATCTGTAGGCATCAGACTTTAAACTATGCAATCCCATATGCTTTCTCAAGTTTCTTCCCTCTTTATCTGTCATACTCCTTCATGATACACTCACTGGAGTTGAAGTAAAGACAGAATTATTTAGTTAGCCCTATTAGCTGCTACATGGATTCCCTCTGGTTCAAGGTGGGAAAGAAAATGCAAGAAAATAAAAAAGATGTGTTAGGATCTAAAGTTTATCATAAATCATGGTAGCTACTAGCCAAATTTAAATTAATTTAAACCAAATACAATTAAAAATTTGGTTCTTCAGTAACACTAGCTGCATTTCATGTGTTCGATAGACACATGTGGCCAATAGAAAACAAGTAAGATAGTGATGCTGGGAAGATGGCCGCCTAAGAACAGCTCAGGACTTCAGCTCCCAGTGAAAGTGCAGAGGGTGAGTGAACGCCGCATTTACAGACGAACTGTTATTGCCCACAGACCAGGAGATACCCAGGCAGAGGGGTCGCCAGTGTCGCAGTCCCAGCCGGTGTGGCTGTTTTGGCCCCTGTGGGGCTGATTCCGCCCGCGCGGCTGCTGTGACCACTCCCTGTTGCTGCAGTTCTCCGTACAAAAGCCACTGGTCTGGGAGCCCTCTTAGCTGGCGAGCAGAGCCCTGAGACGGCAGAGTGGGCCATTCATCTGAAATAGCGAGTCAGGCCAGGAGATTCCTAGGCAGAAAATCCACCAGGAGCCGGCGCCGCAGTCCGAGCCGACTCCGTGAGTCGCAGCACGGGAGATCCCGGCGCCTTTTCAACAAGCGACCGGAACTCGGGGTCGTTCAACTTAAAAGAAAAGACTCGGAGTCAGGGAGCCAGGTGATCAGGCTCGGTTGGTCCCAGCCTTCCACCCCCAACAACAACCAAAACAAAAACAGTAATTGGAAACCCTCTGGGCTGAGCCCTTCAAACCAAGCACAGCTGAACCTGGACGGCCCGGCTCGGTGGGGGAGGGGCTTCCGCCATTACTGAGACTCTCCACCACTACGGAGGCAGGCTGCCGTGGCCGAGGCAACCTCCCACAACAGAGAGAGTCCGCCATAACAGAGGCGGGGCCACCATTGCCCAGACAGTTCTAACTACTCCCATATAAAAAGGACTACAGGGAAGAGCTCAGGGCAGCTGGGCGGAGCCCACAGCAGCTCAGCAAAGCCCCTGGGGGCAAGCAGTGGCTAGGTGCGCTGCTAGCTGGGCGGGTCAGACCTGAAAGAAAAATCAAAAAAAGGCAGTAGTGCAACGGAAACTCATAAAGCTCCAACTCCCTGGGACAGAGACAGACAACAGGTGGATAAACCCACAAAAATGGGAAGAAACCAGCGTAAAAAGGATGAAAACTCCCGAAACCAGAACACCTCTCCTCCTAAAAGGGATCACAACTCCTCACCAGCAAGGGAACCAGACTGGATGGAGAAGGAGAGTGATGAAATGACAGAATCAGACTTCAGAAGGTGGGTAGTTAGAAACTACAGCGAGCTAAAAGAACATGTTCTAACCGCACGCAAAGAAAATAGGAACCTTGAAAAAAGATTGGACGAACTGCTGACGAGAATGGACAGCATAGAGAGGAGTATAAGTGAATTGATGGAGCTGAAAAACGCAACGCGAGAACTTCGTGAAGCATGCACAAGCTTCAACAGCCGAATTGACCAAGCAGAAGAAAGGATATCAGAGGTCGAAGATCAACTCAATGAAATAAAAAGAGAAGGCAAGAACAGAGAAAAAAGCGCAAAAAGGAATGAACAAAATCTTCAAGAAATGTGGGACTATGTGAAAAGACCTAATCTACGTCTGATAGGTGTACCTGAATGTGATGAAGAGAATGAATCCAAGCTGGAAAATACTCTTCAGGATATTATCCAGGAAAACTTCCCGAACCTAGCAAGGCAGACCAATATTCAAATCCAGGAAATACAGAGAACACCACAAAGATATTCCGCAAGAAGAGCAACCCCAAGGCACATAATCGTCAGATTCACCAAGGTTGAAATGAAAGAGAAAATGCTAAGGGCAGCCAGAGAGAAAGGTCGGGTTACCCACAAAGGGAAGCCCATTAGACTCACAGCAGATCTCTCAGCAGAAACCCTACAAGCCAGAAGAGATTGGGGGCCAATATTCAACATCCTTAAAGAAAAGAACTTTCAACCCAGAATCTCCTATCCAGCCAAACTAAGCTTCATAAGCGAAGGAAAAATAAAATCCTTTGTGAACAAGCAAGCGCTCAGAGATTTCATCACCACCAAACCTGCTCTACAAGAACTCCTGAAAGAGGCTCTACACTTATAAAGGAACAACCAGTACCAGGCACTCCAAAAACACACCAAATGGTAAAAGAGCATCGACACAATCAAGAATCTGCATCAACTAACCAACAAAACAGCCAGGTAGCATCAAAATGACAGTATCAAAATCACACATAACAATACTATCCCTAAATGTCAATGGACTAAATGCCCCAATAAAAAGACACAGACTGGCAAACTGGATAAAAAGCCAAAACCCATCAGTGTGCTGTATCCAGGAAACCCATCTTACATGCAAGGATACACAAAGGCTCAAAATAAAGGGATGGAGGAAGATCTACCAAGCAAATGGAGAGCAAAAAAAGGCAGGAGTTGCAACTCTCATCTCCGATAAAATAGACTTTAAAGCAACAAAGATTAAAAGAGACAAAGAAGGACATTACATAATGGTAAAAGGATCACTGCAACAAGAAGAGCTAACAATCCTAAATATATACGCACCCAATACAGGAGCACCCAGATACATAAGGCAAGTTCTCAATGACCTACAAAGAGACTTAGACTCCCACACAATAATAGTGGGAGACTTTAACACCCCACTGTCAATATTAGACAGATCATCCAGACAGAAAATCAACAAGGATATCCAGGACCTGAACTCAGACCTGGAACAAGCAAACCTAATAGACATTTACAGAACTCTCCACCCCAAATCCACAAAATATACATTCTTCTCAGCACCACATCACACCTACTCTAAAATTGACCACATAATTGGCAGTAAATCACTCCTCAGCAAATGCAAAAGAACAGAAATCATAACAAACAGTCTCTCAGACCACAGTGCAATCAAGTTAGAACTCAGAATGCAGAAACTAACTCAGAATCACACAGCTTCATGGAAACTGAACAACTTGCTCTTGAACGTTGACTGGATAAACAATGAAATGAAGGCAGAAATAAAGATGTTCTTCGAAACCAATGAGAACGAAGACACAACATACCAGAATCTCTGGGACACATTTAAAGCAGTCTCTAGAGGAAAATATATAGCAACGAGTGCTCACATGAGAATAAAGGAGAGAACTAAAATTGACACCCTATCATCAAAATTGAAAGAGCTAGAGGAGCAAGATCAAAAAAACTCAAAACCTAGCAGAAGACAGGAAATATCTAAGATCAGAGCAGAACTGAAGGAAATAGAGACACAAAAAACTCTTCAAAAAATCAATAAATCCAGGAGCTGGTTTTTTGAGAAGATCAACAAAATAGACAGACCACTAGCCAGATTAATAAAAAAGAAAAGAGAGGATAACCAAATTGATGCAATAAAAAACGATAAAGGGGATATCACCACAGATTCCACAGAAATCCAAACCATCATCAGAGATTATTACAAACAACTCTATGCACATAAATTAGTAAACCTGGAAGAAATGGGTAAATTCCTGGACACCTGCACCCTCCCAAGCCTAAACCTGGAAGAAGCCGAAACCCTGAATAGACCAATAACATGGTCTGAAGTCGAGGCAGCAATAAAGAGCCTACCACCCAAAAAAAGCCCAGGTCCAGATGGGTTCACAGCGGAATTCTACCAGACATACAAAGAGGAGCTGATAGCATTCCTTCTGAAACTATTCCAGACAATCCAAAAAGAGGGAATCCTTCCCAAATCATTTTATGAGACAAACATCATCCTGATACCAAAACCCGGCAGAGACTCAACAAGAAAAGAAAATTTCAGGCCAATATCCATGATGAACATAGATGCAAAAATCTTCAATAAAATACTGGCAAACCGATTTCAACAGCATATCAAAAAGCTCATCCACCATGATCAAGTAGGATTCATCCCGGGGATGCAAGGCTGGTTCAACATACGCAAGTCCATAAACGTAATTCACCACATAAACAGAACCAAAGACAAAAACCACATGATTATCTCAATTGACGCAGAGAAGGCTTTTGACAAAATTCAACAACCCTTTATGCTAAAAACCCTCAATAAACTAGGTATTGATGGAACGTATCTCAAAACAATAAAAGCTATTTACGACAAACCAACAGCCAATATCATACTGAATGGGCAAAAACTGGAAGCATTCCCTTTGAAATCTGGCACTAGACAAGGATGCCCTCTCTCACCACTCCTATTCAATATAGTACTGGAAGTTCTAGCCAGAGCAATCAGGCAAGAAAAAGAAATAAAGGGTATTCAAATTGGAAAGGAGGAAATCAAATTGTCTCTATTTGCAGATGACATGATTGTATATCTGGAAGACCCCATCATCTCAGCCCAAAATCTCCTGAAACTCATAAACAACTTCAGCAAAGTCTCAGGATACAAAATCAACGTGCAAAAATCACAAGCATTCCTGTACACCAGTAATAGACTTCAAGAGAGCCAAATCAAGAACGAACTGCCATTCACAATTGCTACAAAGAGAATAAAGTACCTAGGAATACAACTAACAAGGAACGTAAAGGACCTCTTCAAGGAGAACTGCAAGCCATTGCTCAATGAAATAAGAGAGGATACAAACAGATGGAGAAACCTTCCATGTTCATGGTTAGGAAGAATCAACATCGTGAAAATGGCCATACTGCCCAAAGTAATTTACAGATTCAACGCTATTCCCATCAAGCTACCAATGACCTTCTTCACAGAACTGGAAAAAAACACCTTAAACTTCATATGGAACCAAAAGAGAGCCCGCATAGCCAAGTCAACTCTAAGCAAAAAGAACAAAGCAGGAGGCATCACACTACCGGACTTCAAACTATACTACAAGTCTACAGTAATCAAAACAGCATGGTACTGGTACCAAAACAGAGATATAGACCAATGGAACAGAACAGAGGCCTCACAGGAAAAACAACATACCCACAACCATCTTATCTTCGACAAACCTGTCAAAAACAAGCAATGGGGAAAGGACTCCCTGTTTAATAAATGGTGTTGGGAAAACTGGCTAGCCATGTGCAGAAAGCAGAAACAGGACCCCTTCCTGACACCTTACACCAAAATTAACTCCAGATGGATTAAAGACTTAAACATCAGACCTAACACCATAAAAACCTTAGAGGAAAATCTAGGCAAAACCATTCAGGACATAGGTGTAGGCAAGGACTTCATGACCAAAACGCCAAAAGCAATGGCAACAAAAGCCAATATAGACAAATGGGACCTAATCAAACTCCACAGCTTCTGCACGGCAAAAGAAACAGTCAGTAGAGTGAATCAGCAACCAACAGAATGGGAAAAAATTTTTGCAGCCTACCCATCTGACAAGGGGCTGATATCCAGAATTTACAAAGAACTAAAGCAGATCTACAAGAAAAAAACAAACAAGTCCATTCAAAAATGGGCAAAGGACATGAACAGGTACTTTACAAAAGAAGACATACAGGAGGCCAACAAACATATGAAAAAATGCTCATCATCACTGGTCATTAGAGAAATGCAAATCAAAACCACATTGAGATACCATCTCACACCAGTTAGAATGGCGATCATTAAAAAATCGGGAAACAACAGATGCTGGAGAGGATGTGGAGAAATAGGAACACTTCTACACTGTTGGTGGGAATGTAAATTAGTTCAACCATTGTGGAAGACAGTGTGGCGATTCCTCAAGGACCTAAAAATAGAAATCCCATTTGACCCAGCAATCCCATTACTGGGTATATATCCAAAGGATTATAAATCATTCTACTACAAGGACACGTGCACACGAATGTTCATTGCAGCACTGTTTACAATAGCAAAGACCTGGAACCAACCCAACTGCCCAACGATGATAGACTGGATAGGGAAAATGTGGTACATATACACCATGGAATATTACGCAGCCATCAAAAAGGATGAGTTCACGTCCTTTGTAGGGACATGGATGAACCTGGAAACCATCATTCTCAGCAAACTGACACAAGAGCAGAAAATCAAACACCGTATATTCTCACTCATAGGCGGGTGCTGAACAATGAGAACACAAGGACACAGGGAGGGGAGCACTACACACTGGGGTCCGTTGGGGGGAAATGGGGTAGGGGCGGGGGGTGGGGAAGTGGGAAGAGATAGCATGGGGAGAAATGACAGATACAGGTGAGGGGACGGAAGGCAGCAAACCACACTGCCATGTGTGTACCTATGCAACAATCTCGCATGTTCATCACATGTACCCCAAAACCTAAAATGCAATAAAATAAAATAAAATAAAATAAAATAAAATAAAATAAAAGAAAACAAGTAAGATAGCATAGATTGTAGAACATTTCTATTATTGTAAAATATTCTATCAAGAGGTTCTAAGATAGAACATAATAAACATCATTCTTTCCCACCTGTATTTTGATTAATTTAAGAACTATGACATAGTCAGAAAATAGAATATCAAAATACATTATTATTACAGATAAACTTGATATTGGAGGATACAGCTTATGTCTGTGGGCAAATGTGCTTATCTATCCAGATTAACCCACACAGACAGGGTAGAGATGAACTGGGGCAGCTTTCCTTATTGGTAGAGAGAAAGAGAGCACCTACCATGGAAAAAATGTCTGAGACCTTGTTGAAGGTAATCCAATAAGGAAAAAAAATCAACTAGTTTGTTTCACCCAAATAACATCAATCAGACTTGTTCACTCACCTCTGGAGTAGAATGAACAAAATAACAGAACCATAGCATCACAATCACTAGTCTCCTTTCCTGTGGAAGAAAACAGACATGTAGAAATGATGTCCCTTAAAGAGAAGATAAAATAACACCCCCAGACTTTCATTATCTATGATAAATTGTAAGTTCTTTTGGGCTCGAGGAGAGATCTTGTGTTTTGAGATGCAATTTCCATCAAAATGCCACCATTGTGGTAATACCACTTCACAGAACTGGAAAAGCAATCATAAAATTCATGTGGAACCAAAAAAGAGGCTGCATAGCCAAAGCATGACTAAGCACAAAGAACAAATCTGGAGGTATCACATTACCTGACTTCAAACTGCATTATTCCATACGCTTTCTTAAGTTTCTCCTCTTTCTTAAATAGAAGATAAAATAGTACCCCAGACTTTCTTTCTCTACGATAAAATATAAGTTCTTTCTTTTGGGTTCTGATGAGATCTTGCCCTGCAGTGTGTCTTGAGAAAATGATACTTTAAGCTCTTAAAGTGGTAGATGAGGTAGCCAGAACTCCTGGATAATTGTTATCTGCTTCTAAACTACTCCATCCTGGGCTTTAATCTTGTTTGAAAAAAAAAAAAAAAAAAAGATTGGTTGGTCATGAAAATATTCTGTATGTGACCATGAGAAAAGCCATTAACATGGCACCAAGCCAGGTGTGGTTGCTCATGCCTGTAATATCAGCACTTTGGGAGGGCAAGGCAGATGAATTATGGGGTCAGGAGTTCAAGACCAGCCTGGCCAAGATGGTAAAACCTCATCTCTACTAAAAATACAAAAATTAGCCAGGTGTGGTGACACATGCCTATAATCCCAGCTACTCTGGAGGCTGAGGCAGAAGAGTTGCTTAAACCCAGGAGGTGGAGGTTGCAGTGAGCCAAGATTGTGCTACTGCAGTCCAGCGTGGGTGACAAAGCCAGACTCCATCCCCACCCCACACCAAAACAAACAAACAAACAAACAAAAAACACGGCACCCAACATCTTTCATTAATTCCAAGGGCCCTCTGTGTTCTGTCTCTCTCTATAAGACCTCCCTCCCTCCCTTCCTCCCTCCCTCCCTCCCTCCCTTCCCTCCTTTCTTCTTTCCTTCCTTCCTTGCCTCTCTCTTTTTCCTCCCCTCCCCTCCCCTGCCCTCCTTTCCCCTTCCCTCCCCTCCCCTCCCTTTTTTTCTTCCCTTCTTCTTCCCTCTCTTCTCCCTCCCTCCTTCCTTCTCTCCCTTCCTTCCTCCTTCATGGAACCTATGTTTTTGTATATGCAGATAACCTTTACTTCAAATTAAAATATGTTTCTGGGAATGGCTTATCTTGTGTTGGGCTACTTCTTATAGTTGACATGTTTAGGTTTTATCTTCAGTACTCTGACCAATCGGAGAGTAATTTTTGTTCTTTCTTTCTTGGTTTTATATAGTGGCTCATAGCAAAGATGGCCACAATTTTCTTCCACAGACATGTTCCTTCCTCTTATTTTAGACAACCAGCTTCTTCTAGAACCTGTGGTAAGAATAACTTAAGTTGTAAAATTAATTCAGGGACCTTCTGTAGCTCATTGCTCACCCTTATTCATGGCAAGCTAAGGATTCTGGTTTTATTTATTTATTTGTTTTTTGGTGGGGTTGAGGGTGAAGGGAGATATCTGTTTTTGACTGATCACAGTTCCATGTAGGCCAGTGGCTTCTTGTTTACCCCAGGACTAGTAGGATAGAGAATTTCTAATCATTGTTCCAGATTGGGCAGAGATTTCTTTCTTTGTTATGCCATTTACTAGCTATGTAATCTTGGGTAAGTTAATTTACCCTTTTCTACTCCAGTTTCTTTCTGGAGTATATAATAATTGTATATACCTCATAGGTTTTCATGAGGATTAAATAATTAGATGTACATACAGTACTTAGAGTGGTGTCTGCAATATAATAAATGTTATGTAATTGTTACTACTATTATTCTTATGTAGACAATAAACCTCAGCTCCTATCATATTGAGAATATATATGCTCTTGGATGTCTTGGATTCCTCTTTATGGCTATATGTTCTACTTACCTTTTTATAAACTGAAATTATCTTTTTAATTTTTTGCTCTTGAGTGTATATATCTACTTTAAAATTCAAACCATACTTACCAAGTATTTATATATGTTTGGAGAGTGTAAGTGCATGTTAAAGGTAGGTCAAGTAGATATGAAGAATTCCTATGTCAACTAAGTCTACTATCTTGACCAAAAGTCATAGCCTTTGATACTTGTTCTTATTACAGATGTTCTTTTTGTTGTTATTACTTATTACAGATGTTCTTTTGTTATTATTACTGGAGTTGTCTCATCTCTAACGCTGAAAAGCATGTTGTATGAGTTAGGATTCTTTACCTCATAAGTCTCTCTCTCTCTCTCTCTCTCTCTGTCTCTCTCTCTCTCTCTCTCTCTCTCTCTCTCTCTCTCACACACACACACACACACACACACACACACACACACCGCAAACCAACATGTCTTAATCAAACAGGGAATTTATTAGCCGTGTAACAAAGTCAAAAGGGAGATTATTAACTCAGCTAGATTCGAACTCAAAAATATACCACAGTTCAGATTTTTCTAATCTCTAAAGTCTGTCTGCTTCTGTGAATTGATTTTTTGTCAACACACACTACTTGCATATGGCGAAAAATTGGTGGTAGTATTCTCAGCCTACATTTATGCATGTTTAAGCACAGTAGCATCTAAGAAAAATTCTCATTATATTTCATTGATCTTATTGGGTTTGTTTCCCATTACTCAGTAAATCAATATGAGGTAAGTGAAAGTAATTTGAACAACAATAAGGAAAATTAATGAATCTATAAACTGATTATTTGAAAAGATAAATAAAATTTGGGTGTGCGCGCAGGCTGCGGCGCTGCGACTCGTGCCGGTGGGCGTCTGCGCTGGGTTTGAGGGCTCCGCGCGGCGTTTCCCGTTCCCTCCTCTGCACGGCTGCAGCTCGGGCCTTGGGCCTGACCCAGCCTCCATGGCTTCGGAAGAGCTACAGAAAGACCTAGAAGAGGTAAAGGTGTTGCTAGAAAAGGCTACTAGGAAAAGAATACGAGATGCCCTTACAGCTGAAAAATCCAAGATTGAGACAGAAATCAAGAACAAGATGCAACAGAAATCACAGAAGAAAGCAGAGCTTCTTGACAGTGAAAAGCCAGCTGCTGTGGTTGCTCCCATTACAACAGGCTATACAGTGAAAATCAGTAATTACGGATGGGATCAGTCAGATAAGTTTGAGAAAATCTACATTACCTTAACTGGAGTTCATCAAGTTCCCACTGAGAATGTGCAGGTGCATTTCACAGAGAGGTCATTTGATCTTTTGGTAAAGAGTCTAAATGGGAAGAGTTACTCCATGATTGTGAACAATCTCTTGAAACCCATCTCAGTGGAAGGCAGTTCCAAAAAAGTCAAGACTGACACAGTTCTGATCTTATGTAGAAAGAAAGTGGAAAACACAAGGTGGGATTACTTGACTCAGGTTGAAAAAGAGTGCAAAGAAAAAGAGAAGCCCTCCTATGACACTGAAACAGATCCTAGTGAGGGATTGATGAATGTTCTAAAGAAAATTTATGAGGATGTAGATGATGATATGAAGCAAACCACTAATAAAGCCTGGGTGGAATCGAGAGAGAAGCAAGCCAAAGGAGATGCAGAATTTTGAGACTTTAAAGGCCTTTTTGGGAACTGTGATGTGATGTGGGAATACTGATGTTCCCAATAAGGGAGTATTGGCGAGCTGCATATATAAATTTGACAGATAGCTATTTACATGGCCTTCTAAGTAAAGGCAGTAAATTCTCCATTTCCTACTGGAGGATTTATTTAAATAAAATATGCTTATTAAACACAACTGCAAATGGTCATCTTTTTCAAGCAAGGGTTATATTGCATTCATTGTCTTGTGAAACATAAAAAGCAAGTCTTGCCCAATTAAAAGACTACACTATGTGTATTTTTGTTCACCTAAGAATCAGAAAACAAAAGTATTTGCTTGCCTATAAGTTAATGACATCAGCTTCCACCAATGTAAAAACTGAATAAAACCTGAATTTTTGCATAAAATGCAAATCTGTGCCTGTGCTTGAAGGTTGTACAACATCTGACCCCTTATTACCAGCTTAAGCAATGTGTATGCCATGTATTACCGTGCACTAATTCCATCACAAATGTTTCTAGATTTAAATGTATTTGTTAACAAATGTACAATAGAAACCAAACCTAAACATGACAATAGACAAACATCTTTGTATGGTACCAGTTAGTTTTGCCATGGATCAGATGGTTTATAAAAGTAATAACCATAAAGCAAAAAACAATTTGAAAGCCCATCTATTCCTATGCTCAATAAAGTTAAGTTTTTCTTCATTAGAACAGTTGTATGATTTGTTTGTCTAGGAGTATGTCAGAAAAGTGAGGCTTTTAGTAGGAATTATTACTATTACCTCTGAATTCAGGAGCAGTGCCATTGATCTCCATTATTTTATTTTACTGGAGGTATTAGCTAATCCATGCAGTTAGATCAGAGAAAGCAATTGAAGCCAGGCATGGAGGTTGGCACCTATAATCCTAGCTACTTGGGCGGCTGAGGCTGGGGGATCACTTGAGCCCAGGAGGAAGGCTGCAATGAGCTTTGATCATGCCACTGTACTCCAGCTTGGATAAGAGATCGAGAACCTACTTCATTAAAAAAAAAAAAAAAAAAGGCCATTAGACACACAGGAAAAATCCAAAAGGGTAAAGCTACAATTAACATGGGAATTTGGAAAAAAAGGTAGGACTTAAAATTACAATACAGAAAGTTTATGTATAGTATACCTGTAAGTAAATACTGAAACACATGCCTCTGTAATTGGTGTTGGCACATGAATAAACAGACCAGTGGAACAGAAGAGCAGACACAATGCATAGACGCTAGAGTATGGTAAAAGTGGCATTTTTAAAAGTGGAGTAAAGATGGGTTTTTAATAATAACTAAAAATAGGCATATAGATATATCCCAAGCAGACTGAAGATCTAATTGTAAAAATGAAAGTGTACAAGTACTAGAAGATATGGATGGAATTCCATTATAACCTAAGGATGGGGGAATACTAACCTAGAAGGAATAAAACTATTGATCAATTTTAGCTACATTAAAATGTTTATATGACAAGAAAAACCCCACTATTAACCCAAACCAAACGATATACTGACAAGAGTCCAACAATTAAAGAACAAATATTTCGTAGAAAAATGTAAATGACATTTAATATGTAAAGATGCTCGCCTTGTTAGAAGAGAATAAACCAGTTTTTTACCTTTCAAAATAAAAAGATAAATAAAATTTATAAAGCTCTAGCTAGGCAGGTCAAAAAGAGAGAGAGAGAGAGAGGAGAGAGAGAGAGAGAGAGAGAAGATAAATAACATCGGAAATAAGAGGGGACATATCTTTGGATCCCATAAACATTAAAAAATAGAAAGGAAATACTATGGGCCGGGTGTGGTAGCTCATGCCTGTAATCCCAGCACTTTGGGAGGTTGAGGCTGGCAGATCACAAGGTCAAGAGTTCAAGACCATCCTGGCCAAAATGGTGAAACCCCATCTCTACTAAAAATACAAAAATTAGCTGTGTGCAGTGGCACACATCTGTAGTCCCAGCTATTCAGGAGACGGAGGCAGGAGAATCTCTTGAAACCAGGAGGTGGAGGTTGTAGTGAACTGAGATCACACCACTGTACTCCAGCCTGGTGACAGTAAGACTCCTTCTCAAAAAAAAAAAAAAAAAAAAAAAAAGGAAGTATTATAAACAACTTTATGCCCATTAGTTTGATAACTTTAATGAAAGTTATCATCAGAATTGTTTGTACTAATACTACTAGGCAGCTTCTTAAATTATTGGTGGATTAATTTGTGAAGTTAAGATACAAAGGTTCTCCCTTATGCTTACAGGGCAACTTATAAATCCAGTATTAGAGCATTTGACAAATGTGTAATCCCCTTCTCCTTTCATGGATTATCTCTTAGCAATATATATTTCTGTGAAAGGAAATTTATGTCATGTTCATTGACATCTTTTCTGAAGTCGCTTTTTTCTTCAGAAACTTATCAGTAGGCTGGTGCTCTTCCTATTGATAATGTGCTTATAACAATTGTTTGTAATAAAGGTTTGTAATAGGTGATGGGGGATACCACATTGTATATTATTGATTATATTATATTCATTATCATTTTTCTAAACTTTTGAAATATTTATTTTCCAAACTTACAACAAGGAATGTATATGAGTTAAATTTTTCTTCTATCCATGACTGCTACTATCTTGCTTAAGCCACTATTTGTATTTGCTTTTCTCCCAGGTTCTCCCAAATTCTCTAGACCACCTACCAACAACCCTTGAAAAACTTACTATTATTATGCCTTGCAAAGCAAGCTAACTCCTTTTAGTTCATATGGCTCTTACGTAGTTTTTTCCTAAAAGGGATTCTGCCTTACTTCAAGTACAGCTGGCTCAAAATGCAGTCTACTTTCAAGAAAAACATTTCCTTTACTTTATACAGTATCCTTGTTATTTCTTATAACTAAAATTAACCAAATGTGAATATACTAAATATTTAATTATCCTATAAAATAGGTTATATTATTACCTCATCTTACTAATAAGAAAACCAAGTAATTTTCCAATAATTTTCTGATAAATGTAAGTTATTTTCCCAAGATCATGCAGCTAGTTAGAGGTAGTGTTTATTTAAGGTAGACTTTGTGTTTTTGTCTACTATTTTCTAGATCTACCAATGAGACCATGGACTAACGAGAAGTGCACTGCATTTTGTTTACTTTTATCTCTATTATCTTACACATGATTTGGGACATTACAGCTGTTCTGTAAAGGCTTGTGTTTCAACATGAAAAACTACTAGCATTATGGACATACATGTGATTGATTGAAAACAAACAAACATAAAGAAAATTCCACTAATTAATAGTGATATGATTTAGCCAAATGATCAGTAGTTGGGCACATGTTACATAGACATGTAAAATCTAGTTATAGTTTTTTATTTTCCAAGTAATTTTACAGAATAACTTTTGGAAAGGGCATTCAAATTTAAATGGTTCACTCAGTTTTAGTTTATATTGCAGAAAACAAATCAGATGAAATTAGCAATTGGCTCTTTTTAGTGAGTAATTAGAAAGCAGTTTTATTTTAAGTTGAAAAATATGAAGAGTCTCTAGTTAAAAATTTTAAAAAATTAAACTCTGCTCATTTGGTAGACAGCTAAGTTTTCTATGCCTTTTTAAATTATGCAGTTTTGCAATGTTACCTCTTCAAGGATGTCTTCTAACTAAGTTTCCAACTGCCCTTATAAAATAATAGTATCTATGTTTCATTATTTTGAAAACCTCAGACTTCTTTTTCTTTTTCTTTTTTCTTTTTTTCTTTGAGACAGAGTCTCACTGTTACCCAGACTGGAGTGCAATGGTGCTGTCTCAGCTCACTGCAACCTCCACCTCCTGGGTTCAAGCAATTCTCCCTCCTCAGCCTCCCGAGTAGCTGAGATTACAGGTGCATGCCACTAGGCCTGGCAAAATTTTGTATTTTTGTAGAGATGGGCTTTACCATGTTGGCCAGGCCGGTCTTGAACTCCTGACCTCAGGTGATCTACCCCCCTCATTCTCCCAAAGTGCTAGGATTACAGGCGTCAACTGCCACGTCTGGCAAAAACTTTGGACTTATTTTTCTAGAAAAAAATTATTACATTATGATCTTTAAAGATGAACTCCATATTAAACAAAATATAACTTTTAAAAGACTTATTCATAAAATAAACATATTTTTCCAAGGTAGATGTTTTGAAGGTCATGATTTATTTGGATAAGAAGTTTGGAAGATTTTCAAAAATGTTTTTTTCTTCTCATGTTTTTATCTTTAGTGCTTTTTTTTAAAAAAAATTGATCACTATATATATATATATTCAACCAATATTTATTGAACATTTTCAGTGCATCTGGCACTGACTGTGTGAAAGAATGAGAATGCAGTGTTAAGGAGGACGAAGTTCATCCTTAGGGGAGCTCACATTCAGTGGAGTAAAGTAGACAGTAATAATAAATTGTGTGTGTGTGTGCATGTGTGTGTGAGTGTGCATGTGTGTGTGTGTGTTTGTGTAAAAGAGCCAAGAGGAAAACAAACAGGGTTTTGAGTTAGAGATTTACTGTCTACTTTAGATGGAATGTTCTAAGCAATTGTCTCGTACAAGGTAAAACTCAAGTGGAGATATGAATTCAACTCAGTCTTACAAGTGTTGAGAGAACATTCTAGACAGAGGGAGTAACAAGTGCCAAAGCCTTGAGGTGGGAAAGACCTTATGTTGAAGGAATGCATAAGACCTCAGTGTACTTAAGAAGTAATGAAGGAGAAAAGTCAGATTTTAAAGAAATTTTGAAGAAATTGCTGGAAGTATGATCATGTAGGGATATGTGGGCCATGGCAAATTGTTTTGATTTATTTTAAGAGTTTTGATAAACCACTGGGAGTTTTTGGTAGAGAAATGATGTGACATACTATATGTTCTTAAAATCAATCAACAAATCAATCAATCTATAGAAATGTCAGTTTGTTACTGGTACAGAGAATGGATTTATTTGAAGACAAGAATGGCTGTTGGGAACTCAGCAGGTTATGTCAGCATCCAGACCTCAGATAATGATGACATGTACTAATGTGGAACAGAGGGGTTAGAAAATATGTATAGCTTCAAGTAAACTTTTGCAAGAACTGGCAGTGTTTGCTGATGGATTAAATAAAGGAGTGAAGAAAAAGGCTGAAAATGGGTAAAGGATTTTGTCTTAGGCAACTGGGTAGATGACATGTATTACATGAGGAAGCCTGGAGAAGCCGTATGGTTTTTAGATATTTAAGTAACACCTACAGATTTGCTTTCCACAAAGAACAAGGGAAGAAGCCTGAGGTATTTAAAAAATACCAATATCTGTTGTGTCCTGACTTTTTAATAATCACCATTTTGACTGGCATGAGATGGTATCTCATTATGGTTTTGATTTGCATCACTCTAATGATTAAGATGTTGAACTTTCTCTCATATGACTGTTGGCCATATGTGTCTTCTTTTGAGAAATATCTGTTCATGTTCTTTATCCACTTTTTAATGGGATTGTTTGTTGTTTTCTTGTAAATTTGTTGAAGTTTCTTGTAGATTCTGGATATTAGACCATTGTCAGATGGATAGGTTGCAAAAATTTTCTCCCATTCTGTAGGATGTCTGTTAATTCTGATAGTTTCTTTTGCTGTGCAGAAGTTCTTTAGTTTAATTAGATCCCATTTGTTCATTTTTGTTTTTGTTGCAGTTGCTTTTGATGTTTTTGTCATGAAATCTTTGCACATCCAAATGTCCTGAATAGTATTGCCTCGATTATCTTCTAGGGTTTTACAGTTTTGGTTTTTACATTTAAGTCTTTACTCTACCTTGAATTGATTTTTGTATAAAGTTTAAGGAAGGCGTCTAGTTTCAGTTTTCTGCATATGGCTAGCCAGTTCTCCCAGCACTATTTATTAATTAGGGAATCCTTTCCCCATTACTTGTTTTGTCTGGTTTGTCAGATTTGTCAATGGTTGTGTGATCATATTTCTGAGTTGTCTATTCTGTTCGATTGGTCTGTGTGTCTGTTTTTGTACCAGTACCATACTCTTTTGGTTACTGTAGCCTTGTAGTATAAAGTTGGGTAGCATGATGACTCCAGATTTGTTCTTTTTGCTTAGGATTGTGTTGGCTATAGGGGCTTTTTTTTTGGTTCTATATGAATTTTAAAATTGTTTTTAGAATGTAAATGGTAGTTTAATGGGAATAGCATTGAATCTATAAAATTACTTTAGGCAGTATGGCCATTTTTACAATACTGATTTTATCCATGAACAGGGACTGTTTTTCCATTTTTGTGTGTGTCTTTTCTGATTTTCTTGAGCAGTGCTTTGTGGTTCTCCTTGAAGAGGTCCTTCACTTCCCTTGTAGCTGTCTTCCTTGGTAATTAATTCTCTTTGTAGCGATTGTGAATCATAGTTCATTCCCGATTTGGCTCTCTGCTTGTCTATTATTGGTGTATAGGAATGCTTGTGATTTTTGCACATTGATTTTGTATACTGAGACTTTGCTGAAGTTGCTTATCTGCTTAAGAAGCTTTTGGGCTGAGACGATGGGGTTTTCTAGATATAGGATAATGTCACCTGCAAACAAAGATAGTCTGACTTCCTCCCTTTCTATTTGAATGTCGTTTCTTTAAAGTAAGAATCTCATAGATAATGTTCTTTAGTTCCTTATTCTGAAAATCAACACAGTGTTTTGAAATACATATAAATGTATTATACTGTACGTATTGTTCTGCAACTTGCTTTTTTAATGAAAAATCGTGTGTTATAAGTTAACCACTGTGAGATATAGGAATCCAGTTCTTTTCCATAACTATCATATAGAATTACCACATTTTTCTTACCCTATTTCTCTATTGATGATATTTAGGTTATTTCCATTATTTTGCTATTAAAAACAATACTGTAATAAGAGAAGCAGGATTTCTGATATAAAGGAAATATATATAATTTTTAATTATACTAGATTTTGGTAGATCATCCTCTACATTGTTCTGTGTAATTGCATTTCCGCTAGCATAAGTTAAACTTTGTGTTATCAGACTTAATAATTTTAACTAGTTTCATGGCTGTGTGAAATAATATATCATTGTGCATGTGTATGTGTGAGTATTTTTAGCATATTTTGGGAATTAATCTTTGTATCTTATATATTTTATAAATATTGCCTCCTGATTAATAGCTTACATCTTATCTTTAAATGTGTTTTTTTTTTTTCGGTTTAAGTGAAGAAAAATTTGGTCATCTCTTTCTTAATGGCTTGTAATTTTTACATTTTGTTTCAGAAATTCTTTTTTTATCTGAAGGTAACAAACTTATTTTCTATGTTTCTCCTAACTTCCATAGTAATATTCTTTTCATACAATAGCTATTGCTTCCTTTTCTCTAATATTTTTTATTCCCTCTCTCCATTCTGTGTATGATAGTTTTCCTTTCAAAGGCATTTGAAATATTTTTTATAACACTTATAAATGAGTTCTCAAGCCTGAGTGTGCAAACAAATTATTTTTCAATATCACAAGTTAATTTTCATTTCAAGACCTTTCTATAGAAGTGTCAGTAAGGGATTTGTTTACACATTTCAGACTTATGGGATGTTAAGACATTGTGGCACATCTGGCCAATGCGTCATCTATCCATGTGGGAATCCTCAGAGACCTACCGTTCCTACTCAGTACTTAGCTATTCAACCATACAGATCTTTCTTGAAATCACTCATGTTCTTGTCCTCAAGGCTTCTTCAAGGCTCTTGGCGTCTATGGTCTATGCCGGAGCCAGGCTTCAGGCATGGACATCATTCTACAACTTTAACACCATAATTGGGTAGTAGAAACTCTCGATGCCTGTGCAGGACTCCATCTGCCTGGACCCATTACACAAATGTTCTTTACTGTCAATGATGATTTGCTGCCTTCCCTAATCCACACTCTGAGAACCCCGTTCTAGAATCACAACACAAAGCCCCTCTCTCAAAGACCCTACAATTTCTCCTTTTCATTGCTGTCTTACCATCTCCTCTATTTTCCTTTCCAACAAGGGGATTCTTTTTCTAGTCAGGATGGGAATGGGCATGAGACACCATTTTATTTCTTTTGCTTTTTCTACACATTTTATTCTAAATTCTTACAATTTCTCCCAAGGAATTTAGTTTGGGGGGGCATAAAAGACAGAGACTTTTAGGCTCTTTCTGCTTTGTGTCCTGACACATCCCTTCACTGAAATAATGAATACAGAGTCGAGTATGTGCCTGTATGAGGCAACAAATGGGGGAAATGACTGGGAAAAAAAGTTATTTAAAAAACAGCTATCTTCTTTAAAATATTGTCCTGCCATGCTCACATGTTATAATTTTAATCTTAATAGCTTTGACTTTTGTACTTTTGAATTACTGTTATAATTTTGTGTATTTATGTTTGCCTCTGATGATTCAATTTAGCAGGAGCAATACTAAAAGTTCTCATTTCTTTTCAATCAGTCTAAGATTTTGCAGTCTGCTGGCTGCCAGACCTGTACCTATTAAAATCCACATTTATTAATGCTCATGGTCTGCTTTGAGCCATTCTAATCACACTGTCCTTCCTGTCTTAGTTTTCTTTTAAATCAGACTTTAAAACATGTCTCCATTTCCTACCATCAATCATTAGGTAAGGCGTGACTTGTTAAAACCTTTGTCTAAAGCATTATGTTAGTAAAATGATTAGACTTCAGGTCCATGTCTCTTATCATTAGCCAGAGTTTTTGTATCTGATCCCCACAGAGATTCTAGTGAAGAATTGTTTTCCATGAGCTGTCATGGAGAAGGGGGTCATTATGACAAAAGACTTTTGCCTAATTTATATAGTGAGGCATGCTCACTAATTGTGGCGACAGAGCTCTGACCAGTTACCAATTGATTTCTATCAGTGTTGTGTGAGGTGTTAAATTTTAAGCAGAATTTTTTGGTCTCTATTAGTCTGGCTTTAAAAAAAAAAATAATGAATTTCTCTCATTCATGCTTTCCCTAGTCTGCATTTTTATGACTGTGATGTGCTTTGATTTACTTCATTCAAAGTATGATGCTCTGGCTTCAATTACTCCATTTAACTTTAAATAGACATTGCTTCAAGTCTTACTGATAAAAAGAACATCTGGTGTCAATAAATTGCAGCAGGAGGTGCCATGTGGGAAGGAACCCAAGAACTAAACACATCTCTGGGCACATCCATCAGGACCATGAGCACACACGCTGTGGTGTTCTGTGATATCAGAGTGGAGCTCAAGCAGTTTGGGTCAGCTTGGCATCATTATGATTTTCATTGCAACAACATTTGACTCACTGACCTAAAGCTCCAGACACAAAATGTTCTGTTCAGTTGATAACATCTTTGAGGATGACTTTTGCTAAACAGGAAAGGCACAGAGAGCAAGGGACACTTTTTTTTTTTAAATGCCATGTACAGAGTATTTAATGAAGAATGTTGTAAAAAAGTCATAGTAAATAATTCTGTTCCTCATGTCCCCTTCTTGCCCACATGCACCAAACCCAAAATGCTGAAGTCTCTACAAGGAAATATATTTACTCCTTGCTATTTGTGGGTTGATTCCAGCCACAAATTTTAACAATTACCTTAGACTACCAAATGCATATAGTAGACTGTGCAATGGTTTACAACATGAGAAACCTTTGCCTGATTTAAAGTCTAGAAAAGTAAACTCTTTTTTAATTATAAAAGTACATGTAGCATAGAAATAATTTACCAAAGATGTAATTGATATTTAAGTTTTACTCTGTACACAAGACTTCTGAATCAAAGTTGTGTACTATAAATCTAATCCTGGTTAAAAAAAAAGTGCTCTTTACCATACATTGTATTTAAATAATGATAATTAAAATTATTTATAGATCACAGAGCTGGAAAACAGACTTCTGTTTCTCACAGTATCAAAGTGTTTTGATCTCATTTATCTCAGGGATGAGAACCAGGAACCCAACTTGACCAGATTCTCCTTGTCTTCACTGCTTGTTTCTACTGGGCTTCCTGGATGCCCTCCCTGTGCTAGGGAAGCAGCTGGCCACGGAGATCACATCCTCCCACACTCCTGCAGAAAGATAGTTGCCGTTCCCCTGGGGGTACATATATTGATCTCACAGAAGGACCCTGATTGGCCTTGTTTTGTGCTGTTCTCATCCATGAATCAATCACAGCTTCCAGGAAGGAAAGGCACATGATGGGCCAAGGACTGTTTCTGCAGTGAGGAGAGCAAGTTCTGGTCCCAGGAGGAGGGAGATGAGAAAGCTTACTGAGCAAAACAAACAAACAAAACCCCAAACCAATCAAGCAAATACAAACAGTAAGTTCCACCTTTCGTTACACTCAGTAAACCAATTCTGGATAAAGATTTGGGAAATGAGTCTGAGAAAGGCATGCATTTAAGACTAGGGACATTTTCTTTGTTCTGTCTACCCAGAGCTAAAACACCCTCATAAGACAGGCAATCATGTCCCACCACAAGGAAAGAGGCAATAGTTATCTCTCTTGCATTTTGTGGGAGAATGAAATAGCAAGAGAGAATGAGAACATTCTCTAAAAGGCAAATATCGGAAGAGGGTTTTCTTCTAGGGTTTTTGTGGTGTTAGGTCTTAGTTTAAATCTTTAATCCATCTGGAGTTAATTTTTGTATAAGGTGTAAGGAAGGGATCCGGTTTCAGTTTTCTGCTTATGGCTAGCCAGTTTTCCCAACACCATTTGTTAAATAGGGTATCCTTTCCCCATTGCTTGTTTTTGTCAGGTTTGTGAAAGATCACTACAGTTTATACTAGTAAGATCTGGAATCAAACCCCTGTTGCCATTTTTTAATCTTCTTATCTTGGACTAGTTATTTCACTTCCTCGAATCTCAGGTTCTTCATTTGCAAACTGAAGTGATTATAATATTTATTATATTCACTCACAAAAATGTTGTCATACTTAAAATGTACCCAACACATAAAAATGATAACTACCTGGCTGATAGATACCCTACATACTCTGACTTGATCATTACACATTCTATGCATATAACAAAATTTCACATCTACCACATAAATATGTACAAATGTGATGCATGAAAATGTGATGCATGAAAATTTAAAAATTTGTCATAACCAAATGACATCTGTGATAGTTTGTATATTTTGAGATCTGCTACAAAATTTGGCCTTAGTATCAAGGCCACAACAATGAATGACGGACCCCTGAGCATATGGACTTTATGGATAAGCAATTATAGTATATTAGGATAAATGTGGGAAGGGTATCTAGCAACTGCAGTATATTAGAATACATGTGGGAAAGGTATATACAACAGTCTTTGAGGAGCAGAGAAGACTCCTGGGAGGTGGGAATACCACCTGTGTGAATTGAAAGATAACTAGATAAATGAATGGGCAACGTTTTTCAGATGGAGAATATGCAAATTTTAAGAAAGGAGAGAGAACATGGAATTTTTAGGGAGTAAAAAAGAGTTCAATTTATTTGGAGCATTAGGTTTGGGGATAAATGAAGGCCAGATGATATTAAACTATAGACAGGAGTTTGGACTTTAACCTGATGGCAGTAGGGAGTAAAAATAAAATTTATTTCAAAAGTTTTGACTATAAAATGACAAAAGTCATTTTATAAATGTTATTATTGGGTTTTCATTAATTATTTAAGTGATAGTATTCAGACATTCAGACAGCAACTCGATCTAGGTTAATCTGCACACATTTAGAGAGAGTTTGGGGGCAATGTCTTAATGTTAGTAACAATTCACATCTTTAGATGGTTCTCTTCTTATTTCAGTGTTGATCACATATTTCTGATAACCTGCATTTAAAGAAATGTGGAAAAGTAACAAAAAAGCATAAAATAAGAAATGTATAAGAAATACAGGCATTTCTGGAATTTCAGCTGAGCTGTTTGGTGATTCTCTCAACATTTCCCGTAAAAGATTAACTCTATTGCTATTAATGAGTTCATAAGGCATCATAACTAATATGAGTGGCAAAGCAACCAATCCTCTGTCAAAACATAGATATAACTTTTCAGGAAATAATTTGTTTGACCAATTGCTTCTAAATATCAGAAGTTAACTAAAGGAAGCATGATTAGAAGAAAATCCTTGACCATATTTTTATTTCATTGTTTGCCCTTAGCTTGCATGAACTTACGGTGTTATCTTAGGGAACATGCTTGCCTTGTTGCTGTAATTCTCCTCATTCCTTGATGATACTCTTTAGATGAAAGGAACTGTCCCTGTTAACTTGAAGAAAAGATCTGTCCCTATTAACATTGTTTCTTGGAAACATATGGAAACACTTCAACAGATTGCCCAATTTCTCCTACTCCCTTGCTTTTGCAATAGTCAACTATTTAACTTACATTCCAGCCATGATGTAGTAATAAAAATGTAGGGCAAGGACATAATTGTATAAAATATAGTTCCTCATTAATTTCTTTTTTTGGGATAGAGACTTTCAAATATCAAAAACTCCTGTTCCATTATAGCTTCAAACAGCTCATTTAAACCTCTACAAAAGTGAAATAGAGATACTTTCTTCCAAAATATGTGGCTATCTAAACTCCTAACTATGGAAAAAATGTTGTTAATTAGATTTACGAACAAGGCACCATAACAAAATGAAAAAAAAGGTGGAATGTTTGTATGTTAGTAAAATGACCCAGGAAAGGATAGAAGAGGGAGAGTGAGAGAAAGGGAAAAGGAGAGAAGAGAGGAGGAGAGATGGCATAATGTGATGTATTTGAGAAAGCAGATGAGGTATAGAGCACAAGGGGAAGAACCAGCTTTAGATAGGAGTGTGAGCTAGTATTCTATCCAGGGACAACAGGCAAGAAGGCGAAGTATATAAGTACTGATGCTGGAAAATGGGTAGTTTTAGACATGGAAACTTGTGGAAGTTGTCTTTCTAAATGCTTCTGTTTTATTAGGAAAATAAGTCATGGATAGAGGGCAAGAATGGAAGATAAAGTATTACTGATTTGAGAAGGTTTGAAATAGTTATGTAGAAACTAGAAATGTGAATAGAGTAGGGACATAAAGTGTGGTTACCAGGCATCTTGACTTGAGAGGTAATTTGAGATTTGTACTCATTAATGTTTCAGTGTTCAGCAAGTTTGTATTTTTCTCTAGCCATATTCAGTTGCATGAGCACTGGGAAGAACAGCTCAGTAATGTAGCCATAAATGGAATTCTGTCCAATACATAAAAATCTTCCAAAGATAGTGAAGGAAGTTGAGACAAATGCATAGATGAGATGATCATGATTAATCATAAAACTTAATGGACAGGTGACAGCATCGCAGATTTTAGGCACTAATAACACAAAAGGATCAAAGAGGTTACAGTACCAGATGGAGTACCTGGACAGGTAGAAAGTTGGAGTTGGACAGTAAGACACTTGAAAATAAGATTCTAAAGAATTTTCAGTAATTGGTAAAGACAAGGGCAGGGATACAACCATGAAGGATCACTGGAAGTGAGGCAGTCAAGGAACTGAGAGAAAAGGCTTTCAGTTGAATCACCTAAGTTCACAGTCAGCCCTTCATACCTATGATTCTCGCACTTGTATATTCAGCCAATCAGAGATAGGAAATATTCAGAAAAGAATGCATCAGTACTGAATATGTAGAGAATTTTTTCTTGTAATTATTTTCTAGACAGTATGGTATAACAACTAAATAGCCTTTATCTTGCAGTAATCTAAAGATGATTTAAATTTTATGGAAGGATGTTCATAAGCTGTCTGCAAATACTGTCATTTTTATATAAGGGACTTGAGTATCTGCAGATTTTGGTATTCCGGGGAGATCCTGGAACCAATTCTTCTTGGATATTGAGGAACAGCTCTATATGAAAGTCATTGTCCTAGTCTGTTTGTGTTGCTACAACAGAATATCTGAGCCAGAGTAATTTACAAAGAAAATAGGTTTATTTGGCTCACAGTTGTCTGTACAACAAGGCGAGTGCCAGCATCTGCTTCTAGAGAGGGTTTCAAGCTGCTTCTACTTATGGTGGAAATTTTAGGGGAACAGATATCACATGGCAAAAGAGGAAGGAAGAGATAGAGGAAGGAAATGATCCACTCTTTTTACCAGTCAGATCTTCTGGAAATGAACAGAGCAAGAACTCGCTATTGTGAAAACAGCACCAAAACATACATGAGGGATCATGTCCCACAATCCAAATACCTCCCACTGGGCTCCATCTCCAACACTGGGCATCGAATTTCAACGTGAGATTTGGAAGGGTTAAATATCCATAGCCATTACCAAAAATTAAATGGAAGTAATACCTGGGAGAGATGCAGTAAGCCAGGAACTAAGATCTTCAGTGAATGAGGAGTGTGTTCCAGATGTCAGTAAAAACATTTTAGGTGTGAATAGAAAATAAGCTCAATTTGCCACCTTTGTATATCTGTGGCTGCTGTAAGACAAGCCAGTTGTGAGTTTTTAATTGTTTAGTTTGTCAGAGAAATTATGAGGTGCTACAATATAAGTAGAGAAAACAAAGATATATACAATATTACATTTTTGAATGATTATTTGTCAAGGCTTTCTTTCTGAGAAACTGAAAATAATTGTCTCATATATACTAAAAATTGTGTTACGAGATTCTCATCTTTATTTCTAAAAAAAAATTCAAAGGCATTCAAAATATACTTTATTTTTAGAGCAGTTTTAGATTTACAGCAATATTGAGTAGAAGGCACAGAGATTTTTTTTTGAGACAGAGTCTTGCTCTGTCACCAGGCTGGAGTGCAGTGGTGCAATATTGGCTCACTGCAACCTCCAACTCCCCGGTTCCAGCGATTCTCCTGCCTCAGCCTCCTGAGTAGCTGGGATTACAGGCACACACCACCACACCCAGCTAATTTTTGTATTTTTAGTAGAGACAGAGTTTCACCATGTTGGCCAGGATGGTTTTGATCTCCTGACCTCGTGATCTGACCACCTTGGCCTCCTGAAGTGCTGGGATTACAGGCATGAGCCACTGCACCAGACTGAGACTTTTTCATGTACTCCCTTCCTCCACGCATACATAGTTTCTCCCATTAACATCTCTAACCAGATTTTATATTTGTTAAAATTTGTTAAAATTGATAAACTTATGTTAGCTTATCATTATCTTCCTAAGTCCATAGTTTACACTGGGGTTCACTCGTGGGTTCATTCTATAAGTTTGGATACATATATCAAGTGCACATCATTTGAGTATTTTATAGAATAATTTTATTACCCTAAAAGTCCTTATTCCCTGTCTATTCATCCATCTCTCCCCAATTCACTGGCAGCCCCTGATCTTTTTTACTGTAGCCATAGTTTTGCTTTTTCCAGAATATCATATATTTAGACTCATACAGTAATTGTAGCCTTTCAGATTGGTTTATTTAACTGAATAATATGTGTTTAAGTTTCTCCTTCGTGTCTTTTCATAGCTTGGTAGCTCATTTCTCTTTTGCTCTGTACTTTTCCAAATGATTAGTGTATAGTTTTTTCGCTTTTCAAAGCTCCTGATTGTTGTCTTTGTACTTAGGTAGAATATGGCAAAATTGAATTTGCAGACTGAATATTTTCATAAACATTTTAAAAAACGGTATTTTTTTCACATTTATGCTTTCTTCAATTCAAAATGGATAACATACAGAAATTAGGGATTTACATTAAATTCTGTTATCTGTCAAAGATAATTCTATGCCCTTAATTTTGAATAGTTAAATGGTTTTCCCATTGCAGTTTATAAATTGATACGTACATGGAAGCTGGACTTTATACTGTGTCATGTCTTAAATGGGCCATATTAATAAATGAGAGCTAAAAGAAACATATGTTCTCTTTGAATGGTAATCACTTGATTGTTAAATATTCAATAGCATTTTTAAAAGTCATCAGGAAATCATGATGAATTATTAACTTTATAAATGTATTTATTGTTCATTAAAATTTTTTTGAAATGTAAGCCCAGCATGTTGAATACTGAGGTAAAACATATATGAAGCCAATCTTTTCAAAAACCATTTAGTGACTCAAGATGAAAATTTTTCATCATGGTCATCTGAGAGAGGCTGCAGAGTGAGGTGTTTAAAAGCTTACTTTGGAATCCAGTGGTTTGGCTACAAGTCCTTGCTCTGCTAATTGCTAAATTTACCTTAGGCATGTGATTCAAATTTTCCAATCTTAAATTTCCTCACTGTAAAATAGTGGTAATAAAAAATATTTTTTAGGGGTTTTAATTATAATTAAATAATCCATAAAAAGCATTTAACAGAATTCCAGGCATAGAGGAATGATATTTTGCCCTGCTGTCTTCCAACTTCAAGATTTCTCTCAAATCATATCCCCTACTTAGAACATTTTTCTTCTTCTCTATATACCAAACCATTCCTTACTTAGAAGGACCCCCTAGCAAGTATAATTAATTGAAAATAGAGAGATTCTTCTCATGTTCATAAAAATTATTTGTGTCCATTTAATCCTAAGGATTTTAAAAATAAATTGTAAGATAGTAGGTTACCTCTATGGACTACATATTTGTGTCCCCTCTCCCCCAGATCCACCTGTAGAAGCCTTAATCCTCAATCTGATGGTATTAGGATGTGGGGCCTTTGGGAAGAACTTAGATTTAGATGAGTTCATGAGGATGGGGTTTCCACAATGGGATTAATACCCCAGTGAATAAAAGAAGAGACTTGAGATCTCTTTCTTAGTGCATATGCCAAGGAAGGCCATGTAAGGGCATAACCAGGAAGAAGCCCCTCACCAAGAAACTGACCATGATGGTACCTAATCTCAGACTTCTAGACTTCAGAGCTGTGAGAAATAAACATTTGTTTAACTCACCTAGTCTATGGTATTTCATTATGGTAGCCCAAACCAAGATAGTTACTCAGTGGTATTTTATACACACAGTGATTTTGTTAGTAGGACAATATTTTGATGGGCACAGCAATCTTAGAAATTGATAGAGCTCTACGTCCCCTTACTTAACTGTGTTTGAATTCCTAGGCAGGTATTCACACTGAAGACAAGTCATATGTGCTTCCAACTTTGATTGCCAGGATATTTACACTGAAGATTTATTGTCAAATTGACCTGAAAGTAGTGAACAATATGTTCACGATCATTAATAGGAACTTGAAACTTGATTTTAAAGCTTCAGTAATAAACATACTCAAGAACTATTTTACAGGTGGAAGCTGCCTTTTACTAGAATATTATTCAATTTTTGTCTCTTAGGAAAAGCAGAGTTACTGACATCAATAGCCAAATTTGAATTGTTAGTAACTACTTAATGACATTTGTTGCTATTTGAAAACATCCGTATCCCATATGAGACAGAATAGTTGCTAGAAAGAACAGTAATCCAGCAGTGAGACTCAGGTGCCTACTTCATAGATAATGAGCCGTAGACCTGCCACTTCTTCCTGGATCGGGTTGGTCATCTGCTAAATGAAGAGATGTAGTCTCAGAAATCCTGTCCCAGCATTTTGTGATTCCCTGCTGTTAATTGTAGACTTTAAAGCTCATATGCCATTTGTTTTTCTTTTATTGCCTGCTGTTAAGATGATTGAAATATAAGAACATGTCATGTGTTTGTAGTCTGAATTATTGAGTTTGTGCAAAGATATCGATGGAATTTTTAGTCAAATAATATTCAGTATTCCCTTCCCTGAGCCTTCTTTATTTCCCACCTCTTTCCATGATTTTTCAGCCTGTCCTAGTTTTATGAGATTGTTTAAAAAAATTCACTGTGAAAGATTAGGAGGAAATGATGAGGTCTTTGGTTGCTGAGTAACTGCTCTTTAACCATGATTCAATGTTTAATAAGATTGTTTTATCTGGTTCCAGGGTCTTCCCAGAATTTCACTGTTGCTGATTTTGTGTTCTTTTACAGAAAAAAACAGTACACTTACAAGTTTTTTTAATATGATGTTTCTCAAAGTTTTACTTATTTTAAAATGTTGTTTTTCATCAAATATTTCAGGCTGATCAATTCTTATTGTTTTCTCTCTTGGTAAGAAGGATTTTCTAAAAAAAATTCAAATATATATGTATTCTCCCAAAGCAGTTATTCTCTCAAAAACTATATATATATATATATATATATATATATATGTAATCTTTATAGTCTGTTTAAGTAAGTTTCAAAGTCAGAAGCATATCTTTTCAGCTCCTCCATTCCTGAAATTAGTATTTAGATTATTTCTTTTTATGGCATTTTAAACTTTTTTTCTTCTTACAATTTTTGTTATTTGTATAGATTTAGGGAGGTACAGTGCAATTTTTTTTATGTTGATATATTGCACAGTGGTGAAGTCTGGGCTTTTAGCGTACCCCTCACCTGAATTGTGAACATTGTACCAATAGGAATTTTTCAACCATCACCTATTTCCCACCCGCCTCCCTTATGGAGTCTCCAATGTTTATTATTTCCCTATGTCTCTGTTTACCCATTGTTTAGTTCCCAATTAGTGAAGAACATTTGATTTTTTTGTTTCTGAGTTATTTCACTTAGGATAATGGCCTTGAGCTCTGTCTATATCACTGCAAAAAAACATGATTTCACCTTTTCATGGCTGTGTAGTGTTCCATGGTATATAGGTACACCACTTTTCCTTCACCCCGTCATCCATTGATGGACACTTAGGTAGATTCTGTAATTTTACCGTTGTGAATAGTTCTGCAATAAACGTGAGTGCATATATCTTTTTAACATTTTTTTCCTTTCAGTAGATACCTAGTAGTAGGATTGTTGGATTGAATTTTTTTTTAATCTCTTTAAGAAATCGCCATACTGTTATTCATAGAGGCTGTACTAATTTGCATTCCCACCAGCAGCATATACTCTCTTTTCCCTGCATTGTCTCCAACATTTGTTGTAATTTGACTTTTCAATAAAAGCCATTCTGACTGGTGTGAGATAGTATCTCTTTGTGGTTTTGATTTGCATTTCTCTGATGATTAGTGATGTTGACTATTTTTTCTTATGATTGTTGGCTGCCTCTTCTTTCGAGAAATGTCTGTTTATGACTTTTGCCCACTTTTTAATGGAGTTATTTGTTTTTTTCTCATTGAGTTATTTGAATTCCTTGTAGATTCTGCATATTAGTCCTTTGTCAGATGCAATTTGCAAATATTTTCTCCCATTCTGTCAGTTGTCTGTTACTCTGTTAATTATTTCTTTTGCTGTGCAGAAACTTTTTCATTTAATTAAGTTCCATTATTTAGATTATTTCTTAAGTTGTTGAAATTTACTATTGAATAGTATTTTATTTTATTATTATTATTATTATTATTTTCCTTTGCAAGATATCCCACTGGTTCATTATGGATAGTATTTTCAAAGAAAAATTCATGGATGCTACATTTCCTAAGTTTTTCAAGGCTTAAGAATACTTGCCTGTTGCCTTTATCATTAATGACACTCTAGCTGAATATAGTCTTTGAGTCACAATTTTTTTACCTCAGGAATTTTGTGGCAATAGCTTAATTTTATTCTGCCTTTAAGTTTGCTTTCAGGAAGGCTGAGGCCAGTGTGAATTTTTCTTCGCTGTAGGAAAGCATCTTTTTGTTGCCTCAGTGCCTGAAAAATGTGTTTATAACCTTGGTTTAAATAACCAGGAAATATCTTGACGCTAATTGATTTGTATGGAATATTCTGATATATGATATTGTCTAACCATCTGAAGATTTAACATTTAGGAAAAATTTTCTGAATTATATTAATGAATATCTTTTTTGTTCTGTTTATTTGATTTTTATATTTCAGTAGTTCTAATCATCTCTGCCCTCTTGCTTGCTTGGTAAGACTGTCCCACTCCTAACAGATCAATGAGCAAGCCCAAGGCATTGAAACTAAACTTCACTTTTTACATTCACTACTGTCTGTCAGGATCCCATTCAGAAGAATAATTTGCTCCCCTGGCATTCTCAACTCCATTATGTGGATAAGAGAACAACGCAGTTTCCCATTAACATTCCTCTCATGCCGGGCGCGGTGGCTCACACCTGTAATCCCAGCACTTTGGGAGGCCGAGGCGGGTGGATCACGAGGTCGAGAGATCGAGACCATCCTGGTCAACATGGTGAAACCCCGTCTCTACTAAAAATACAAAAAAAAATTAGCTGGGTATGGTGGCGTGTGCCTGTAATCCCAGCTACTCAGGAGGCTGAGGCAGGAGAATTGCCTGAACCCAGGAGGCGGAGGTTGCGGTGAGCCGAGATCGCGCCATTGCACTCCAGCCTGGGTAACAAGAGCAAAACTCTGTCTCAAAAAAAAAATAAATAAATAAAAAATTCCTCTCCACCAATCATGGTCTTGAGTTTGCTATGACAAATCTCATTATGCCTTTTATTCCTGTCTATGATGCCACAAGCATTCATAAACTTACAGGTCATTTCATAGCTTTCTCATTTTGTTCCCAGAAGGTTCTATGTGAACCCATTTCTTGCCCCATGTTTCACCTGTTCCCATCTCCAGAAATTATTCCATTGTGCTTATTTCAGATTCATAGTCCATCATCAGAAAAATCTTGTAAGTACTTATGCTCTTCCCTGAATATTAGCTTCATGCTGATGTTCTCACATAACCTAGTTTTCTCTAGATGTTCTTTCTTCCTCTAAAGCATTCTCAAGTGATAGTCTTGTTTTGTCTGGTTTTATCCCTTCAAGACCCTTGAACCATAAATTAATTGAAATCTCTCTTTGGGGAATATGCGTTATGAGTGGGCCCAATGCAGTTCTTAACTCGTGGGTGGCACTCTCTTCTCCCTTGGCACAAACAGGCACCTTAAAGATTTCTATCTTTGGTGTTAATTAGCTTGGTCTGTATTTTCTGTTTATGAATTTGAATGCTTTATTCCCTCTAGACCAATATCAGGCATCTTTTTCTGAGTTCACACAAGCTGTGGAAAATCACTCTGAAGTCATGCCCCCTGAGGGGTCCTGTATGTAAATGGGTGATAACTCCACCTTCTAAAAATCTCACCCCTATCAAAAATAAAACCCCATCTCTTAAATATCCCTAATCCAGTCTAAATATCCCTATCCAGTCTTGGGATAGTCTATCAATATCCCATTAAGGTGGTTTTTGTTTGTTTCTTTATTTTTCCTATTCTACTGTCATTAAAGTCCATGTCCTCTTCAGAAATCACATGAAATAGCCATAATTACCTTTGGTCAAGGTACAAGCTGAAATATACAGAGGCAAGACAGGTAATGTAGGTAAGGGATCCAGTCTAGGTAAGAGAATACATGGTTTGTCCAGCAGATGGGCTCATTCAATTCTAGCTCATGCTTGCTTTGAATGTGAACTCCTTTGATGCCTAAACTTTCATTTTTTAATAGAAGCAGAAGTTTCACATGTTTATATGAAATCCCCTAACTTTTAAGTATTAGCTCAAATGATTTGAAATCCTGTGTGGAATATACAAACTATGTTTATAGAAGCCTTTTCACTTGGCTTTCGGTGTAAGATACTTGGCCTCCCTCCTAAGTCTTCTTTTTAAACTATAAACACTTGTAATGAGTATCATGCACAGCCAAGGCTCAAATACTGTTTTCATTCGTACCTCTTGCTCAGGTGCACATTGAAGCACCTGCTTGTTTCTCTTTGGTTGTCTTACAAACACTGATATATGATATGTCTAAGTCTGAATCTAAGATCTCTCCCCGCAAATTGTCATTCTATCAAGTGGAACCTTAGTGCACTCAGTTGCTTATAAGCAGAAGGAGACAAACCCTGGAGTCCAGTCAACATAAAAAGGATGGACAAAGGTATCTGCATGAAATGAGAATGCCCAAAAGAAACATCCTCCATGTGTAGCCTAGAAATCAAACATCTAAGTAAGTAGAAAACAAAAAATTCTAAAAGTAAAAACCAGTTCACAAAGGAAGAACGTCAGAAAACTTACATGTTTTGGCCTTGACCCTGGGTGAAGGAGAGGAAAAAATGGTCTCTAGGAAGTACCACTGCAAATTGTCCCTTGGGTGAGTTTGAGGCTGCAATACATGCTGCTGATGTGGGTCAAAAAACACCTATCATTCCATTGTTTTCAAGTGACCCTAAGATGTATTGTTTTTAGCAGAAACAGGTGCAAATTTTCTCTAAAGAAATACATTTTCATTTTGACCAACACAAAATTTGTGCATATAAAGTTACAAGGAATATAAACTCACACCTGAAATAATCAAATTCCTAAGGTTAACATGAGTAAATATATTTGATGAGTAAAAGGCAATAAAAATGGGAATAAAAACTATGATTACATAGGATGTATAGCAAAGTGTAACATAGTTTTGTAAATGTGCCAAGTGAAATTTCTAGAAAAAAGAACTGTTGTAATTGGAGTTAGAGTTCAGTTCAAATATAAGTAAAGAGAAAAATAGTAAGCATAAAGATTCATTTGAGAAACAATTTTCTTATCAAACACAGAGAAAGTAAAATATGTATATATATATATATATATATATATATATATATATATATATATATATATATATAGAAGCTCTCTTAAAAGATGTAGGGGGTAGAATGAGAAAACCTAATCCAGTTTAATCAGAAGTTTAGAAGGAACACAGAGACAACAAAGATTGCAAGAAATTGAAGAGATAAACAAAGTTAGTATAAAGATGTAAAATAATACAAAATAGATACGAAAGTTAAACAGCATTACCGAAGATGTAGGAGATTAGTACAAACTGATAAAAGTTTCAATTCACCAGAAAGTTGTAATAAAAATAAAAATAAATTGAGCATACACAAAATATGATAACTACAAGAAGAAATTTAGAAGCTCATTTTCATTCTGGGAAATTTTTAAGTACCTCCATCAGTAATTCACAGATCAATCAGATTAAGAAAATCAGTAATTCTGGAAATTCGTTTAATAAAATTAACAAGATTAATTTATTGATACCAAAAGAACACTCTTTCCAGTAATTAGGTGATACACATTCTTTACTAGCATATACAGAACACTTAAAAATGACATTTAAAATAAATTTTTGCTTGTCAAATAGGAAAAACAAGTTACAAAGTGTGAAAAGATATTTTCCATCTATATAAGTGACAAGCGATTAATGTGGGTTTAAAGAGTTTTTTCATATTAATAGGAAAAAGACAATCCATTAGAAAGAAAATGGGCAAAGACCATATATGTGCCAGTGAGAAGAGATAAAAACAAATGGATAATAAACATATAAAAAGATGCTCAATTTTTTTTTCTTCCTTTTTCTTTTTGTAATAGGCAGGGTCTTTCTTTTTGTCACCCAGGCTGGAGTACAGTGGCAGAATCAGAGCTTACTGAAGCCTTAAACCCCCAGGTTCATGCAGTCCTCCTGTCTCAGCCTCCCAAAGTGCTGGAATTACAGGTGTTAGCCCCTGTGCCTGGCTAAGATGCTCAATCTTACTGTTAATTAGAAAAATACAAATCAAAAGAAGGAGGTATTGCCACATACCTGTCACATGCAAACATCAGTCCATCTGGTAATGTGTTGAAGAGGATTTAAAGAAGAAAAAAATACTGTTATATACCACTGGTAGGGATGTAAATCGGTACATCCACTTTGAGGAACAATTTGACAATCATCAATAGAATTTAAAGTATATACACTCTCTGAGTCAGACCCTTTACTTCCAAGAGTCTACCCTGGAGAAATTATTACACTTGAAGACATATACAAAGGTGATAATTGCAAGAATGTCAAAGCATAAAAAAGGAAAGAAACCCAATTGTCACTCAGGGAAATAGATGAATTATGGTTGATCATGTAATGAAACGCCATTCAAGAGTTAAAATGAATAAACTTGACTTACATGCATAAACAGATAATCTTAAAATATATAATAGTAAAAAATAGGTTGCAAAAGAGGTGTACAGTATGGTTAGATTCATGCAAATATCAAGACAAAATAATTTGTCATGTTTTATTTGTGAATATACATATGTTGTAAAAGTACAGTCATGCATGGAAATGATAAACACCCACCTCTGGGGAGGGAGTGAGGGGAAAAGGTTCCTGTTAGGACTTAAGAGGAATATGTATCATCTTTTTATTATTCTTTCAGAAAGGAAAGATCTAGAGTAAATATGACAAAATGTTAACATCTGTTTTAATAATAATACATATATATTATTTTCTATATTTTTAAGTGTGTTTCATAATGTATAAAATTTTTAAATTTTATAGTGGACAAAGAAAATGTTTTTAAAAACTTTACCAGTTATATGTTTCTGGAAATAAAATAAGGACAGAGTTATCAGAACAGGAAATTACATTAAAAATAGGGACCCAAACCAAATGGAATTGATAATAATTTATGAGAGAGCAGCTTCACTAAATTTTTGAGTGAAAAGCAAAATAGCCAGATGCTCCCTGGAAACTAGAAGTAGTAAAAGAAAGATGGCATAGTATAAAGTGTCAGATGGCCAAGAAGAGAAGTTTTAAAACGGAATACAATTGAATATTTACCAACATGACACTAAATAGTAGAAAGGGTAGACAAATTACCTAGGTTATATAAAATGGGATGATTAAGCATTTTAAAATAATTTTAGAATCATTCCATTTGTAAGAGAATAACATTTATCTTTAAGAATTCTTGGCCGGGCGCGGTGGCTCAAGCCTGTAATCCCAGCACTTTGGGAGGCTGAGGCAGGTGGATCACGAGGTCGAGAGATCGAGACCATCCTGGTCAACATGGTGAAACCCCATCTCTACTAAAAATACAAAAAATTAGCTGGGCATGGTGGCACATGCCTGTAATCCCAGCTACTCAGGAGGCTGAGGCAGGAGAATTGCCTGAACCCAGGAGGCGGAGGTTGCGGTGAGCCGAGATTGTGCCATTGCACTCCAGCCTGGGTAACAAGAGCGAAACTCCGTCTCAAAAAAAAAAAAAAAAAAAAAAAAAAAAAAAAAAAAAAAAGAATTCTTTAACATCACTGACATATCTGAAGATTGATTTTTATGCAAACAGATTTTGTAGCTAATAGACCTGTTGAGTGTTTATGAATCAGTGTTAAAGAACATTTAGTTTCAATGTTTTTATATTGAGGATGGCATCCAAAATTGTCATCTAATTATGCACGAGTGTATTGAATTATTAACTAAAAATACGTTTTCTCTTTAGCCTTAATAGTACGACTAAATTAATGTCATATGTAAAAGATTGTGGGTACCCTAGTGCTAAATTCAATGCTTATTTCTTGGCAACATTTAAAAAAGGGAGTATTTAAAAAATTATACAAGTCTAAAATGTGTTTGTGAAATAACAAGTACATTAAACTTCTTGTTTAAAAATAGTACTATAATAAAAGATGACTTTAAAGACAGATTAAATATATTATAATTAATAACTGGGAGCTAAATATTAAAATGATTTACTTGCTAGTTATATACATGTCACCTATACTTATGACATTGTGAAGTATAGACTACAGTTTTGGCATTGCTCTTTGTGTTTAGATAGGATGTGTGAGTATGTTGGGGCTTTTTAGTTGCAGTTATGATACCTGTGATTGCCATTGCAACCTTAGAATTAGGCATGACACTATAATCAGCAGTTCTCAGGAAGCAGAAGCTTTGAAGAAAAGTTAAACCTTGTATTGCACAGAATACTTAAATGCCTGACTTACCAACTCTCCTTTAAAATCTCAGGATCCTAGAATTTCTTCAAATTAATCCCAGTCACATAAAATAAAAAAATTCTTTTAACAGATAGTACAAGTAACAAACATACTTTTGAAGAACCTTAAGATACTTTAACAAGTTTTCTACAGTAATGATAATTCCAGATCCTTTGCTGGCAAGATTCTTTATGACTTCCTTGGAAACTACTGTTTTATTTCCCAGTTTTAATCCCTCCTAATTCTCAACTTTTTGGTCCCATTCTGACTTTTTTTGCCTTTCATTTGCTGACATCAATGCCCACCACTTATTGTGTGTGTGTGTGTGTGTGTGTGTGTGTGTGTGTGTGTGTGTGTGACTTATTTATTTATTTATTTATTTTAACATTATTACTATAATACTCTAAGTTCTGGCGTACATGTGCAGAACATGCAGGTTTGTTACATACCTAGTAACCATTAGTTATTTTTCCTGATCCTCTCCCTCCGCACACCCTCCATCCTTCAATAGGCCTCAGTGTGTGTTGTTCCCTCCCGTATATCCATGTGTTCTTATTATTTAGCTCCCACTTATAAGTGAGAACATGTGGATTTGGTTTTCTGTTCCTGGGCTAGTTTGGCAAGGATAATGGCCTACAGCTCCACCCATGTAGCTGGGATTACAGGCATGTGCCATCATGCCCGGATAATTCTGTATTTCTAGTAGAAACGGGATTTCTCCATGTTGGTCAGGTTGGTCTCGAACTCCTAACTTCAAGTGATCTGCCTGTGTCGGCCTCCCAAAGTGCTGGGATCACAGGCACATAGTTTTTTATTCAAGGCCACTCAGCTAACAGGTAGTAGAGCTGGAATTCTCACCCAGGTGGCTGGATCCAGAATCAGTCCTCTTAAGTGCTAATATAGTGCCTACTCTTCTCAAGACAATTAAATTAGCAAAAATTATAACATACTGGTCAGATTTCGGAAGAAGCCAACATAAAATATAAAATGCTTCAAACCTGAAGTTTATAATTTGATCCTGAAGTAACATTATTCAAGAAAAAAATGTGTCAACAACCAAGAATTGTCCCAATTTTCATTACAAAAAGGATACCTTCCTGAGAACAAAAATTGGCAACATTTAGTCAGCACTTCCAGAGGAGAAACTCAATGTTAACCATAATAATAACAACAATCATCCATATCAAACATTTGCCACTTGGCCAGGCACTATTCTAATTTCTTTCCACAATTCTTCTTAATAATTTGCGAGGCATGTAATATGTCCATCTACAAGATGAAGAAACAGGTTCGTAAGCCTCTCCAGGCAGGTAGTCTGATCCCAGAATACACCCTCTTCATGACTGCAAGGCACCATTTTCATAATAGCTGTGCATTCAGTCTGTAGGATACAAACTTACAGTCACTAAATACGTGTTTCTTATAAGTAGCATATGAGCTGGGTAGAATATACTTAAAAGATTATATAGCAAAATATTAGTTAAAATTTGCTTTTCTCAGAGAGGCCTCCACAGGTCCCACCAACTAAGTGAATTTCTCTGTTTATATTCTTTCATAGAACCCAATTTTATAATTATTATTTTAGTGTTTATTTCCTCTTCTAGGTGATAAGATGCATGAGGTTGATCATTTGCTTTCATTTTTCAGTGCATTCTTGGTGCCTAGTATAGTTCCCGGTATGTGAATGGTTAGTGAAGTAACGAATCCCTGGATTCTATGTTCACTTTGTACATTTCCAATTACAAAGTGAAGGTTTATCAGATTCTCTGGTGAAGGGAAAAATGTTGACACAAACATATTAAGCACTGGAAAAGGATAACCCTGTTACAAATCAAATAGCACAGGGAGAAGGTGTGTTTTAAATGATCATATCTTGGTTGCTTGTGACATTTCTCTTTATTATTGCATTTGCTTTTTCATTTATGTAACAGAATCTTGTGAGTTTGGTTAGTTTGATCTAACCCTGAATGACCAATCAAATAACTAAATAAAATTAAACACTAGACTCACCATTTTGTCCACTCACTCACTCACCCACCCGTGTGATACCATCCCTGGCACATGGTTTAAATAACCAGCCAGCAAATTCTACTGCTGGAAACTCAACAGAGAGTCTAAGCATGAATTGAGGTATCAGCAAAACACAGGCACTAACTAAGCATCATTTCTTTTGAAATAATTTGATATTTTGAACATAAACTACCAGAAGTATTCATCATGAGGAGTATCAAAACTTCGTTGAATTTCACTAGAAATGATTTGTGTTTTAATATTTTTTAAAAATGTTGATTTATGTAGGGATGTAGGGGTGAGACACCATTATCAATTGAGTGTTTAGTGTTTCTAAAGCTACCCAGCCCGAATTCCCTAGGGGCACAGCTTCCTCCCTTCTTATATCCTATGTCAATACCTGCTTTCTCTCACATTATTAATACTGTAATTTCTTATCTTTTGCTTGTGTCTCTGAGAAAGAAATACCCCAGTTCCTTGGCAAGGTGAAGCTCCCCATCAGAATATTATTCTCAGTGCAGTAGCTGATGTTGTCTTAAGGACTTTTTGATGTTTCATCTTCATTTGCTCCTATCCTAAACAAAAATTTTCTCAATCCCACTTCCTCTTCAACCTACTGTTTGTCTTTACAAACATCCTGTTATTTATACTTTGTGCTTCCTCTGCCTTAGTAGTACTTATTCATTTGCAGCCGGACTTTCAATCAATCCCGGCGTTTTGTATGTTGTCTATGACCTCAGCCTTGCTTAAAACACCCATCTTATAGGCAGTTATTTCTTCCCTTAATTCAGCGATCAGCTTACTCATCTTCGTAATTCCTTGTGATTGGGAATAACATTGTCTTACATGTATAGTAGGTGCTCAATATATTTATTATTTAATGAATAAAATTAAATTGTTTTATTGATTTTTAAATGTTTTGGATTTTTGTCTTGATTATTATAAGGCATTTCAAAGTACCTTAAAATTAGAATGGGTATAAAAATCAAACCTACTTGAACTAAATAAAAAGACTGTGAAAAAAATATATGCAAAACTGGATTTTTTTCAGACTAAAAAGATATTCTATGTTTTCCAATTTTTGAAATCATGCCTATATATTTTATCCATTATAAATTCATTGTATTTTTAATTCCATAAAATGTATGTTTAACTTTTCAGAATTATGGGAGCTATACAATTCAGAAATTATTCAGAGAAAGAAATTTTGGAGAGGTTTTAATTTCCCTCTTTTTTTCTATATTAAGAAGTTTAGGAAATAATTTTAAAAATAAATACCCTTTTACCTTTAATTTTATATTTATCTGCACATTCTCTCTCTTTCTTTTTCCCTCTCTCACTCTCTTTCTTTGAGGTATAATTTACTCACAGTCAAAAACACCCTTTTTAGGTATACTTTATGAATATTAACAAATGTATGAAGTCATATTACCACCACCACAATCAAAATAGAGAATATTTCTATCATTCCAAAAAGTTCTCTAACGCCTCACTTGTAGTTAATATCTCCCCTCTACCCTGCAGCCCTTGACAACCCTGATATGAAAAAATAAATGCTTTTTTTTTTCTAAAGCACATTTGGGAAGATTTTATTTAAGAGATAAGCATACCTAGTAAGTCAAGAATTGAGTAGATATAGCTTTAACATCCTTAAAATGTACCTGCTAGCATTATGCTATAAGAAAGACGCTTCAGAAAGCAGAATTTAAACAAATACAAAATACTGTTACTTCTGTAATTATGTGATATAACATTCAGTTCATGGTTGAGAAAGTGCCTATTTTATGGCATCAAGCTCTGTGACTCAGAGTAGAATGGGTTGAAACCTACTTTTCATGCCTAGGTGTTTTTCTCTTCTTCTTTTGGGCAGGGCTGGGGACAATGAATTGACATCTAATTCAGTTATTTTATTTCTCTCTCTCTGTCTCTCTTTCTTTCTTTCTTTCTTTCTTTCTTTTTCTTTCTTTTTTTCTTTCTTCTTTCCCTCCCTTCCTTCCTTACTTCTTTTCTTCCTTCCTTCCTTCCTTTCTTCTTTCTTCCTCCTTCCCTCCCTCCCTCCCTTCTTCCTTCCTTTCTTTCCTTCTCTCTCTCTCTTTCTTTCTCTCTTTCTTTCTTGTCTTTCTCTTCCAGCAAAAAAGTTTTCACTTGGCCTAAAGTGATACTGTAATAAGATTCAGAAGTTAATGTGTCTGATAACTGAAAATCATAGAACATGTCAAAGTATACCAAAGATTGGAAGAAGGAGCCATTTTTAAATTGAACTTAAATATTCAACTACAGATATGTTTTGTCCTTCTAATGACTGGCATATTTGGGGGAATGGTGTTAAACGGAAGTTTTGGACAGTGGAATTAATTGCCAACGAAGACATACTTTGGGATGGCATGTCTCTTTCATTTGCTTATCTTTGGATACTGTCTGCTGTATACCCTGTGAAAGGGAGTGATAACCATGTTTATAGCACAAGGTCCGTTTTCCTCTGAGCAAGGCTAATGGGATTGGGGCATATCTAATTCAATGTTTGATTAGTCACAAATCAAATTCTATTTTATCACATTGAAGCTAAGAGAAGTAGAGACTACAGTCAGGCAATGGTGAGATCCAGAAAACCAAAGTTCACATACTTAATTGAATCGTGTTAGATGCCTTTGAATATTTTCCTTTTTTGATTTATGTGAACAGATTTTTCTTCTTCTCCTTCTGTGATACCACTCAATCACCATGGTTTGCTCCACATCCCACTTCTTATATGTCTGTTTTGTCTTTAGTTTTCTTATTTTCTTTCTCTATAGTCTTACCTTCACTTAGGCAAACTTTCTATTTCAGTACTTATGTAGATAAGTCTGTATCTTTGCTTTTAACTCTCAGTAACTGTAGATCTCCAATTTTCCAGCTTCTTCATGAATATCTGTGTGTAGATTTCCCACAAGTATTTTTAACTCACCGTGCTTCTAAAAACATCTTCTGTCATACATGTTAATTGCTTGGTATACAAAGGCTTAATTGAATTGAACTGTGATCATTCACAGTGGAAAGACAAATGGAATGTAAGTTTTTGAATTGGGTCTTAAGGGCTAATTACTGAAAGAGAGGAAAGAGGAAAGGAATCTTCTAAATGTAGAGAACACAATGAAGGTCAAAACCAGGTATAAATATTGTATATTCTTAGAAGAGTGAGACTAGCCCATCCAAGGTAGAAAGAAATTGGTGGGAAGTAAAGTTAGATAGTTAGAATGGGGCAAATTGTGGCAGATTTTGAAAGCAGAGAAGTTTAAACTTTATGTTTTTTAAAAAATGGTTTTCATTAATGACTTTGGAGTAGAAGGTATAATGGGTATTTGTTGGTTCCTTAACTGGCCTTCATTCTTTGCTCCACTCTTCCTTATAGTTTTTTTTTTTTTTTTTTTTTTTTTTTTTTGAGATGGAGTTTCGCTCTTGTTACCCAGGCTGGAGTGCAATGGCGCGATCTCGGCTCACCGCAACCTCCGCCTCCTGGGTTCAAGCAATTCTCCTGCCTCAGCCTCCTGAGTAGCTGGGATTACAGGCACACGCCAAATAGTTTTTAGAATTTCATTCTCCTCAATGAAGTCCATATGTTTAAATGAAAAGTAACTTCACCTTTAACTTCAGGGGTGACATGTGGCCTAAATCTCTCCAACCAGAATGAACCTTAGAAATCCTAGTCAGAATCATGTTCTTGTGTGTAGAACTGTCCCCAATTTATGCCATAGCCATGATATAAGTATTCTAGAAGACAGCTGGGAAACAAAGCTGAGAGAAGGCTAGAATGATCTTTATCTCCTAGCTAGAGAACATTCCTAAAAACTCTGAGGTGTTATGAAAAATATTTCAAAAATATTTTTTGATAAATATTAATGTAGAAATTTTTGGTATAATACTATTCATTCACCTATAAATCACTTTATTTAGGGGAACACAAAATATGTATTATGGCTTATTTTGGGGGAACACAAATATACTAGGTATGATTCCACATGTTCAGGAAATGAAATATATTGACCTAAGAAATGGAATTTCTTTCAACGCTTCTGTAAACCTCAGTGTTAATGGAACTAAAAGGAGAAATGTATTAATTCCATTTCTATTTCCAGGTCTTCAGCTTTATTTACTGTTGTGTTAAACTTTTGTCCTAAGAGTTCACAAAGTTTCTTGAGGTCAGTGGTTTCTTGAGACCAGCACTTATTAATTACTGTATACATTTTAGTATGGCCTATTCTTTCTAGGTAATTTTCCCTACTGAATCTATATGGTAGCAATAGTACCTAATCACGAGCTATTGAGCATCTCTTCTCAACTCTGTTCAGTGACACTGCATTAGTAGTTTGAAATGGGCCATAGTGAGAGTACATCATTTAACACACAGAGCAGGCAAATGCTATAAATCAGGGCTTGATTTATTGTTTTGCTTATTGTATTTATATTTAAGAAAGTGATGCAGAAAACATTAATGCAGATTAAACTTGAAAGTGAGTCATATCTGGAGCCATTACACTGTGCAGCACAAAAAATTGAGAAAATAGTTCTCTAATATTTAAAAACTATTACCTGATTCAGCAAGTACATCACTCACATAATAGATGAAGGGGTAAAGTTCTGACATTGGTCTTGCTGTATCACTTTTATCTTTTTAAAAATTTTCATTTTTATTTTTTGAGACAGTCTTACTCTGTTGCCCAGGGTAGAGTACAGTGGTGTGATCACAGCTTAGTGCAACCTGTGCCTCCTGGGTCGAAGTCATCCTCCCACCTCAGCCTCCCAAGTAGCTGGGATTATAGACACCCACCACTACACGCAGCTAATTTTCTTTGTATTTTTTTGTAGGGATGGAGTCTCGCTTTGTTGCCTGGCTCATCTCAAGTTACCCGCCTCAAGCAATCTGCCTCCCTTTGCCTCCCAAAGTGCTGGAATTACAGGCGTCAACCACCGTGTTGGGCCACTTTTATCTTAATGGGAGAAAAAAAAAAAGAAAGAAAGAAAAATGCAGCCAACATTTACATCAGAACCACATGTATTTGTCAGTTGCAGCATGGGTTGGCTATGATTATAAGAGCTAGGAAAAATCAACAAAAGCATACATGTACTTGTATAATCAAAAGTTATTACAAGCTAATGTACACACACACACACACACACACACACACACGCACACAGGTTTTTGTTTTGTTTTGTTTTGTTTTTTCGAGCCCCAGTTAAACATTTACCAGCACTCCACTAGCTGCAACTTTCTATTTCACTTTCTATTTGATTAATTGAAAGTATAATTAGAAAGATAACTTTTCAACAAAATTTGAGATGCCTTCAGAATAAGAAAGCAAGCATACATGGGATCGTTCTCTTTTAGAAATCATTATAAAGCTTCAACTTTTCTCCTTGACATATAGGAACAGTAAGAACTTGACATGTAAAGCATTGCACAAAATCAGTTACCACGTAGCTGAAAGAAATTGCCTTTGGTGGTGAACAATCGTGTAGCAATAGCTAAATATTTCATGAAGAAATTTTTGTTACTTTTAAAAATTGATAAATATTTGTGAACTTGGAAAGAGTCCAAGAAATACAAACTTTTTTTTTTCTTTTCTGCTTGATTTTCTTTCTTGTTTCCTGATATTTTTATACCATCTACCTCCTCCATGGTAATTCTGTCCCCTGATGGAAATGGGTAGATGATGATTCCCTCCCCACTAGAAATTCAAACTCCTAAAATATTGTAAAAACATTTAGAAAAACAAAAACAAAAATACTAGAGAAACATTTTTTTTAGCAATGCCCTCAGGTCAATGAGCTTTTCATTTACAGTACTGAGCTTTTCATATAACAGTATTACATTTGTCGTTATATAAATGAACATTTATCTTACATCTCATTGTAAGAGTTGTATTTCTCCCACTAGGTTGTTGAAGCTTGTACTTTCTCCCTCTAGGAAATTTCGTACAGTGCTCTGCACATTTTAGTACTTAAAAATACTACAAAAGCATTAACCTTCTTGATCTTAATTCTTTTCCATTTTGAGACATTTCTTTCTTAAAATTATAATTTCAGATAGTAGTCATTGTCTTATTAACTAGTCAGCCTATTTTAAGTCCCTACTATTTATCTAATTCTGTGCCAAGGACTGAGGGAATTTTCCAACTTGAGGATGCTGTAGATGATTTTCCTTTTGTTTCTTCTTTTTTTAATTTTAATTTTAATTGTTTATTTTATTTTACTTATTTTTTGTTTCTTCTAAATGATTGTCATGAGCTTATGTACACATTGACTGATCAGATATAACTAACCCATCAGATATCCCTTTTTCCTTCTCTTGTTATAAACTTAGAATGTATGTTGTGTCTATTCATAAGACCATTTGATACTCAGTTTTGAGTTAGACTCATTCCTAACTCAATATAGCAATACTTCCTTTTGTTCATTTTTACCTATTCCTAGTTTATATCAATTTAAAATATTTTATTTATCTTAGAAGTCACTTTAAATCTTTTTGAAAATAAGATCAATCCAAAGTATAACAATTAAATTAAAATGTTGAGGGACTGCTACCCAAGAAAAGCCTAGGTATCATTTGTATTCATATGGAGCTTGCAGAACAGAAAGCTGCCATTTATAACCCAACATTTAAGACACATTTGCTTATGGCTTCTTGGATGGCTTCCTGGTTCTTTTTTTGTTTTTTTGAAAGCTTCATAGTAGCAGAAAGTCAGGGCCAAAAGATAACTTAGATCAAAAGTTCCGAGCTGGGAGATTTGTTTTATGAATGTCTTTCATATAACACTAGCCTCCCAGGCCATTTAAGGCTACAGCTCAAATAAGCAAAATTTAAATATAAATGCCAATGTGGTTGAGAGGGATCCTTAGCATAATCTGATTTATCACTTGGTTGTAAGGATCATTTCCTTCTGTTCTCCACCCTGGACTAATGACAGACTATTACCATAGAGCCATGACAAATTTTATTCTCTTGAACTGTCTAGCTTTGTCACTTTCTCTTGCTAATAGTCACTTACTGAGTCAGAGACACTGCAGACACTGCAAATAGAATGATTCCTCATGTATCTCTAGGGATGCAGTTTTCTGAGATACATATCTAGCAAGGGCATGAGAAAGAGAAAAAAGCGAAAAAGAAATCATCTCTGGTAATTCAATTGTGGGTTTCCTTGGATCAAAGACTACCTACCATAGCATGCCAAGTTCAAGACTTTACTCACAGGATGCTGGAGGCCCTCTCCTCATGATTTATATTAAGGCCTATATATGGTACACATGTGGCCTCTATAGAAGTATACTTAAAGAATTCCTTTTTATCACTGCAAACTGAGAAATAGCATGCAAGGAGGTCTCATTCTGGTGATGCTGTTTAAGTACTAGAAGGTTGGAGGAAGTGAAGAAAATAAATAGACGAAAGAAGAAAGATGCATATATTGAACACAAAGTAGGACTAAATCTCAAAAGAGCAAATAAAAATTTCTAGCAAATGACATAATTCCATTTGACTCTACAGCCAAATAATTAAAATGTCAGGGAACTTGGTTCCCAGAGATTTAAGGCAGAGTGGGGAATACTCAAATATCCCATTGGTGGGCATTAGGATTATTTCAAATGACTATTTTTAACCTCTGGGTTAAAGAACACACTTCACTGGGAAAAAAATAGGTGAAAAATTGTTAATAGGCATCATTTTCTCAATTCCACTATTCAATAAGTAATGACTACAAATTTTAGTATAAAAACGTAAATGTTCAAAAAATTGAATTTTCTTTGTTATAACTTTACTTCTCTTTCAAGCCTTTGTTGTTCCATTAGTGACAGACTCTAAATCACAATCATTTTTTAAAAATCTTGTTATTATCAGAGTTCCCTCAGGCAATTGAAGCTTCCCCTCCTTCACCCAAACTTTTCCCTAGGTCTGGTGTCTAAGTTCTAGGATGTTAATAGATAGCAAAGGCATTGAGAGCAGGAATGGAAGGGGAAACATAAATCTACCTCTAGCCATTTATATAGACCAGCATCAGCTGAGAAATTCTCATATCACCTCTACTGGTCAATCCAAGTGGATCTCTGCTGTGTCTTCCTTATTCCAAAAGAGTCCGCCATATGCTTCTTGTTCTGCAGCAAGGGCTTTTCGGCCCTGTGTTCTCTCATCCATTTCCACATTCTTCTTGGGTGCATGTGGATATGTGATTTTTCCAAGGTAAACAGAGTTCAGAGGAACCCTATTGGTCTTGTCTTTTTCCAGCCTCTATTCTTAAAGTGATATACAGGACCACCTGACTTCAGAACCCACAAATAAATCCAGTGGCTCTGACATTCTCCTTCCCACTTAGCCTGAAGGTGTAGGAAAGAGCAGGAAAGCCTTGATAGAGAAAATGAAAAACCAACATCTAAATATTGTTTTGCCTTTGTTCTTAACCAATTTGGTTGTGGCAGGGTTTCAGCTGGAAGAACATCAGGAAAAAGTCCTTTATTATTTAAGGTGTATGTTTTATGCCCCATGTCTTTTCTAGACAATATTTTATTTCTCAGAACAAGAAAATTGAAATTCAAAACCCAAGTATTGACAAACACCTCCCATCTCTCTTTCTCTTGAGTGTCATTTTTCTTCCCTTAGGTAGTAAAGATGAAATGTTACAGCTATCCAAGTTGTGGAAAAATGCAATGTTTGTTGAAAAAAAAAAAAAGCGTATCAACAGATCATACAATTATCCATAAATTGTGTTGAAATCTGTCTCCTTTTCCTTTTCCCCTTCCTCTCCTCCCTCCTTTTTTTTTTCTTTCTCTTCTTTTTCCTCCAGCTGTTTTTCTAATAGTTGGTTCATTGTTCTTTGTTACTATTTTTGTTAGAAAAAGAAATGAAAGGTGAAAATTCCAAGTTTTCAACTTCTCACCAACTGATGTACTTTGGTTGAGAACAGACAAGGATCAGATTATTGACTGGAATTTTCTGTGCTTTTAATCATTTTCTTTGTATTGTTTCTGCACGTTTCACCAGGATAATTTATACTGACATTATATGAGCTATTGGAGTTAAGCATTTAGCTTTTGCATTTTGTAATCTGCAGAAACTTTTTATAAACAGTATTGGAAAAAGATTAAGTCTCAAGATCCCTTTCAGCTAAATGAGAAATCAGATAAATGACTTTAAACAGCAGGCTCAGGCTCAGTGCTGTAGATACATTGTTTTGACTGCCTAGAATCCTCTTATTCTTAGAACTGCCACTTCCCCTACACACGTGTTATTTTGTACTTGTTCCAAGAGTTGGCAGCTGACCAAATCGGAGCCAACTCTAGTCATTGCCCTGGTGACAACTAGTTTGCCCAGGAATAAACAACGTATCCAAGCTGGGCTTGTTAGTCTCTCTCTGAAAATTGAGAATCAGAAATAGGATTCCAGGTAAGTCTGAGAAGAAGATGAAAGTCGGGTATTGGTTGTATTTTTGTTCTGCTATATAAGACAGATAGCAAAAACAAAAACAAAAATCCCATTGCTCATGAATAAACAAGTGAAACAGAAAAAGCAGAAACAGAACAGAAATCCTAAGGGTGCTTGAGCTCTTGCTTTCAGTTGTTCCTGAGGCTCAGTTTAAATCTGGACTTCACGTTTATGAAAAACACTAGTACCTTCATTATAAAGACCTCTTTGGGCTTAAGTTTGAGTTTATGTTACTTGCAACCAATCAAGTTCTAACCAATGCTCTCCAGTGCCTTTTATGTCAGGCTAATTCAGATGGACTATATTACCATATTGCAGGAGAAAATGACTTGGGGTATTTCTCACCAGTCATGTGAAGTCATTTCTCTATACATGTGGTTTCATTTAGAAATTGAAGCACAAGAAGAAAACCACGTGTTTGCAACTTCAAAACTCCAAAAGAAAAATTTATTCTTAGAGACTTTTAAATAATAAGAGAGATACTAAAAATGACACAAACCTATGTTAATGAATTTAGAGTTTGACCAGTCAATAATTTAAAATATAAGAAGAATTTTTGCCACCGTAGCTAGGAAAATTCTGCTGAAGACTGGAGAGTGAATATGTGCTATTTAAAATAGGTTTAGTGGAACATACAGTTTAGGCTCTAAAAAAGAAGAAAGCAATTCTTTGTCCATATCTATGGCTTATTCTGTTTAATTAACTCCTTTTTTTCCAGAAATACACACTCCAGCTTGCCAAAAAAAGGAGAAAAAAAAAAAAAAAAAAGGAGGGGGAACCATAAACCTATGCAAACTGCTGGCTGATATAACTTAAACAAAGTAGTTAAAATAGATGAAATCTCAGCTGTGCTGTGTGACTTGGGCTAATTACTTAAACTCTCAGTGACTTAGTTGTCTTATCTATAAAATAATGATAATACCTACATCATAGGACGGTTGTGAGTTGTAAATATATGTAAGTCACATATAATGGTGCTTTGCACTTAATGAGCACACAATAAAAGCTCAGTTTATGTTAGCTATTATTTTCTCAAATACTAGAAAATGAGTTTTTCATATAGAGCTTTAGTTATCCTTGGTGGAAAGTTAATTTGGACAACAATTAGCCTTTATACAAATTGGTCTTTTACAATACTCCATTTATCCCTGTTTCTCTCAAGATACTTACAAACAAAAATATTAATTTTAAAATTAAAGAAAATAAAGCATCCTGAATGTAATTTTTAGAAAGAGATTGCGGCTGCCATAAAATCTAACAATGACTAAGTGATGAAATTCCAGCATATTTGGGAATCTGCCTATATGTAGTAGACTTACCCTGTAATCACACCTTGTAATCCCAGCTACTTGGGAGGCTAAGTCAGGAGAATCGCTTGAACCCAGGAGGTGAAGGTTGTAGTGAGCTGAGATCGCACTATTGCACTCCAGCCAGGGCAACAAGAGTGAAACATGAAACTCTGTCTCAAAAAAAAAAAAAGAAGAAAGAAGAAATATTTCTTGTTAAACATATTCTATAAGATCAAGTTGGGAGTGAAGGTGAATCTTCTTCCAAGCCACAAGGTGGGCACATGAGACAGTAAGAATGTGTGATCCAGAGCTCTTAGGGAAGGCACTCTCTGTAATCCAATCTCAAAATGTGCTTGCTGTACATCACCCAGCAAAGGGAGTCATTTTATATAGAGAAATAATATCCTAATGGAATTATGTGACACTCTGGATCACAGACATACTAAAGAAATATATCCCTGGACTTTTAGTGATATGCCTTCAAAGGCTCTCAAATATTTTCATTTTAAAAATGTATGCTATTTTAATTAAGTTAATCAATGATTACTGCTATTTCTGTGTTACCTTTCAGAAGCTGAAGGGAAGAATCTATACTCTGCTTTCATAAGAATGGCATCCATTTTGATTCTCTTTTCTTTTCAATGGAAAAAAAAGCAAGTACACATTTAAGTATTATTTTTTACGCAGTCCAAAGAGTTATAGTTTGGAATATCAGTTAACTAGAAAAGAATAAAAAAATCAGGAAACAGACTTTAGGCTGGGGCGGTAGCTCATGCCTGTAATCCCAGCACTTTGGGAGGCCGAGGCAGGTGGATCACCTGAGGTCAAGAGTTCGAGACCAGCCTGCCCAACATGATGAAACCTCATCTCTATTAAAAATACAAAAAATTAGCCAGGCGTGGTGAAGGGTGCCTGTAATTCGGGAGGCTGAGGCAGGAGAATTGCTTGAACCAGGAGGCAGAGGTTGCAGTGAGCTGAGATTGGACCATTGTACTCCAGCATGGGCAACAAGAACAAAACTCCATCTCAAAAAAAAAAAAAAAAAAAAAGAATAAGAAAAGAAAACAGACTTTAATGGAAAAAATTCTTAATAAATCAATGTCAGTTTTACGTTTACTATAGTCAAAGAGTGAAAATATCTTTAAAAAGTATGCTGTAGGATGACAATTTCCAAATTCCTTCAGCAGGAGATCATGTAAACATGCATTACCTGCTCTGCACTATGATCATAAAACATTCTCAAAGTTAGATTTTAGATCAAGTGGAAAAGCATTCTGATATTTCATTCAAAAGTGCACTGGAGTTTATCTTTGGGAACAAAAATATTCTTGAAGATGAAATATAGGGAATTACAAATAAGTTTTGAACTGAGCAAGTAAAATGAGAAATAAAAGAGTACTTCTCTAATTTCCACTCTACCCCCAGGCCTACGCCCCTCCCCTTCACAATAAGTAATCCTAATTCCAGCCTTATGTGTTGGATAAGGAAGGGACAGGCAGTTGGGGTTGGTGACTAAAAGGTTTTTAAAGTGTCTTGTAAGATTGTCTCTTGGAATAGTTAGAAACTTTCCTCTGCCAGAGGATTTAGTATCTGCCCCACACTATGAAACATTTTGCCCTCTACCCATTCATCTAAAAATCATTGGCTTTAACACAATCTCTGTTGTTAAGATATTAAGACATAGATTGCTGTAAATACTTCCCCAAAACACAGTGAGATTATGACAGAGAGGAAATTAAGACCTCTTTTCCCCTGAGATACCACTTCCTATATAATGACTTGGTTCACTATTGCTTTCCACACTTTGTTGTTTCTCAAACTTCCTTGTGTGCTCAGATATCCAGAGGACATAGGAAAATATAATTAACTGGGAAGACTAAAGTTTGACTGTAATTATCAATTTGGGCAATCCATTGTGGCAAGAGCCATGCAGGATACACAAGGTCTTATTATACAAAACAGTCTTTTAAACGTACATTAAGTTCCACTGTTTCCACAGACTTTCTTCCGTTCTCCACGTTTTTGACAATCTCATTTCCCAGAACTACTAGAGAGGTTGCTTACAAATGGTCTTATGATAGTCACTGTTGTATTATGTACAGGACTTTCCAATATAAATACAGTATCCTCAGAGGAAAATACATGACTTCCTAGTACATAATTAATTTTTGCACAATACCTCATATCGTTCCGGTTAAATATATTTGTGTGGAAGGACTGGTCAGTTGTCTTACATATGTCAGTTAATGGTGGTTTCTCAATATAATACTTAGAGTTTCTTTTTCATGTTTTTATTAAGCTTTGCAAAATAGCACAAACAAATGTACTATTTACAGTTTCAGACCAAAGTATACTCTCTTGAGTGTCCACATAACTAATAAACCTAACTAGTAATATTAAGAAAAACCAGTATTTAACTAAATAACTTTTATAGCACAATCACTCAATTTAGATAAATAGTTATTTGCTAAATTACTCAGGTAACAACCTGGTTCTGAGTCTCTTCTAGAGAGGAAAAGGTTACAGGGTCAAGATAGACAAAGAAAGTGAAACGTTTATATAGGAATTACTTCAAAAGTAAAAGTAAATTAAATATTCTGAAAAAAGAAAAAGAAAAGCAAAAGGAAGGATAAAAGGGAAGTTACTCATGTGTGTGAAAATATGCATATGTTATTTTCCTATGTGTCCGTGTGCAAACAGATGAGAGAAATACAAGGAAATCTGTTTCTTTTTATGGTTGCCTCTTCTATGTGTAGTGGGATATTCTGGTTACATCTGAGCTAAACATTATGGCACATAGCAGAACACAGTAGTTATTGCACATGATTGTCTGTGAACTGGGTGGGCAGGAATTTTTCATTTCATAAATCATTTCAGCTTGCTGCTCTAATTCCACAGCACTGGGAGACTAAAAAAAGCTCAAGAAGGAAAAAATGTGTTTTTCCTCTTTTTATTCTTAATCTACCCCTTCCCAGTGTGAACAGATCTTTAGTGTTAACGATGAGGTTTTTTTGTTTGTTTTTTTTTTTTTTTAAGACATTTCAAAATATCTTTATTGCTCTGCTTTTGAAGCAAATTATTATGTTTTCCCATTCTATTTTCTTTCTTCCAGGGAAATTTAGTGCCAAAGCAATTGAACATACAGTTTCCTTCCTTCATTTCTACTTATTTATGGCATAGTCTATATCAATGAAATAATGCTATATTATTTTCTTGCTGATTGCTTAATGTTCACAGTTCAAAATTCCAGCCAAGGTCCTGAAGTGGTTTTGCTCTTATTTAAGATTTCCTGCTTAAAACATTCTATTACAGCTTTGCAAGTAAGTACCTCCCTGGCCTCAAGTCACTCTAAAGGTAATTTAGTAATTAAAATAAACACCCTTTGCAAATCTGTTTCCTCCCTTCTCAGAGACTAGGAAAGTAGTTTCCTTCATATTTCAGGTTTCTCTCCATTTTCCTTAGATGATCAGCTTTCAACCAAGAAGTTACTTAGTAAATTGTCTGTAATGTAGCTCCAGGGCAAACACAGAGTGTACTTTGTGGGAAAACAAAACAAACAAAACAACAACAACAACGAAACACAAATAAAAAATGTTTCTCAACAGCTAGTGTCCATGAACATAGTTTTATAATTTGCTTACTACTCCAGTCAGAAATTTAAATTAGTTCTTGAAACTATGTAGTTAACATGATTAATTAAAATCCAGAGCTATGGTGCCCTGTCTGAAGCCAGGAACTCCCTCTGCCCCACAATAGTTTAAAAAAAAAAATTTTTTTTTTCCTTCAGCCCTTCCTGTATGCTAATACTGTCTTCTCACCTAGCATGTTTATAGGTCCCTCACATTTATTATTTATCTCATACTTAGAATTGGCTAACAGAAAGCAGCATACAGATATCAAATGAAAAGAATGCATCCTTTACACTTAAAGCCTTTTAATTTGCCATGCTAGCACTAAAATAGCTAGAATTGCAGATACATTCTGTTAACTTGGAAACAGGATCTTGTGCTACATCAGATTTTGTTGGTTTTTTGTCAATAGGTTTCTGATTTGATTTTCATAAAAATTTTGAGTGTTATTTATTCTTAATTTCTTTTGAAACTGTGCAAACCAAATTACATAGCCACTGTCACTTAAGTTAAAAGGAATTATATGAAAACAAATTTGTTACTATATGGCTGTTTAGTGCAGATCTTCCTATACTTCTTGGTTTTTAAAAACAGACGTGAAAATTAAAGCAATACAAGAGGTAGTCTGTAGTCCAGATAAAAGAGATATAGATTTAAGCAGAGAGCTATATTTCTGAAATACTTCATTTTTCTCATTGTAGTCTGTGTAATAATGGGCTTGCATTATTAAGGATGAAAATGATTGATTTAATTATAATAACTTAAGAGAATACTAAAAAATCAGGTGAACATAGTGTTGTGTTCATTTGTACTGCAATTAATTCTCCAAATATTCATTTGATAAATTATACAATGGAAGTGAATAAATGGCCCTAGGTTAGGTTAGGCCCAATCAAAATTGTTTTCTGAGATTTTTGAACGTAAACAATAAAAAGCATCTTTCAGTCTTTCTCTGGTGATAAGTCTGTGATGTGGAATCTTACAGTTGCTGCAAAGAGTCAGATAGACGTGGAGACCCTCTATGGATTGTCTCTTGTGCCTAGCTGTCTTCCACCCTCCCTACTGATTGTCTTGTGGTTTTATTACATATGCCAACATATCTCCCCCATAGATATTCTAGTTTGATATGGATTTCTGTTGCTTCTAAGAAAAGGGTTCTAATAAAACATCCATTAATGTATATTTTAGTGAACCGTGTAAACAGAAATATATATTATTCATATATATTATTCTTACGGCACATGTTAATTCTAAATTAAGGTCCTGGATACCCCTGGTATATGGTCTCACTAATAAGAAACAAGTAACAAGATCTATGAGTTGTGAGAGGAAAATAAATAATTTTTCACATATAATAAAATTTTGAGAGAGCATATTTTTATATTCTTTTCTCTCCATAGTACTTTTTTTCTTCATAACTAGGTATGTTTCCAATCCCTTTCACACCAAGGCAAGCACAAGCACTCTAGTTACGATGATCTAAAGACTGCTTTTTTTTTTTTTATAAAAGTGCAAAATATTTCAAAATAGTCTATTCTTCTTATAGAAGAGTGGAATAGACCAGAGTTTAAAAGTAAAATTAAGAAAGAAGAAGGAAAAGGTAGAAAACAAGTGATGAGAGAAGGTAGGTAGTAGACATATTTCCTGTATACTATTTTTCTTCTGAATTCCTGCAGTGAGATTCAGTCTTATGTTGCTCATTTGAGGTTTTCTTTGCTATTTTTCCCAGGTCTGGCCAGTTTGTATGTGTACATATTTGCCTAAGTACATCACGGTACATCCAGTGGAGTTAGTGAGAAGGGCAAAATATGCTAAAAAACTGAGCTAGCACTGTACCAATGCAAAAGCCACAGAAATTGCTCTGCAGTTATTTTCAGTCAACAGTGCTCTACAGAGTTTTCCAGTGCCTGTTAACTTTCACATTCTCTTAGGCTTGGGGGGAAGCAGAGATTTGTCTCATGTTCCTAGGTTATGTTAAACCCTGTGGATTTGTTCTTCTCCAATCTCTTACCAAGCTTATGGAACAACGTTGAAAGCAAATTCTATCTTGAATTATTTTGCTTTAATGTTTTCATAATTAGACTGCAAATCTTAGAGATTAATGAGGCTATAATTCCTCCTAATAAGAGTGGTTGAGTATTAGAAACCATAATAGTGGTCACAGTTATTAATTGTAAATAATAGTAGTAGCTACCTTTTAATGAGCACTTATTATGTACCACGCACCATGCAAAGAGTTTTAAATAAGTTTGAACTCGATGAGATAGGGTGTATCTTATTCTCCTCATTTCATACATGAGGAAACGAAGTCAGAGACATTGGTGGTTTTAGTCATGGAGTTGCAGTTACAATGTTAATAGTAAGTGTGGTAGCTAAACTTTATTTACTATTCTTTATATGACAAGAACAATTCAAGTATTATCTATTGTAACTTGAAAAAATACTATGAATTAGATGTGACCATTTTATCTCTTTCTGTATGCCGTAGATTATAAATTGCACTATTGATTACTTTTTTATTTAAGAGAAAGATAAAACACTACCTTGAATTTACTCATCAATTATATAACTCATCAATTACATATCAGAAGTACTCAAATGTGAAATTAAGTGTGTATCTTTAAGCGAAAGGTAGATACTGTTACTGTCACTTCACCAAGAGAGAAACTGAGGCTTAATGAAGACGAAAAAAAATATGCCCAAATTCATAAGGACTAGTAGCAAACTGAGATGTAAATCCGAGTCTGTCTGGTATGGAATCAAGATAGATCTGAATAGGTCTTGAGTAATAAGAGAGAATATCTTTTGTTTACATTATACTTTTTCTTTCTTTTTTTTTTTTTTCTTTTTTTTTTTTGAGACAGAGTTTTGCTCTTGTTACCCAGGCTGGAGTGCAATGGCACGATTTCGGCTCATTGCAGCCCCCGCCTCCTGGGTTCAAGCAATTCTTCTGCCTCAGCCTGCTGAGTAGCTGGGACTGCAGGCATGTGCCACCATGCCCACCTAATTTTTGCATTTTTGGTAGAGACAGGGTTTCACCTTGTTGACCAGGATGGTCTCGATCTCTTGACCTCATGATCCACCTGCCTCGGCCTTACATTAACTTTTCTACTGCAAAGTGTCTACCTATTTTTTTTTTTAAGTCAGATGCTATATCTTCACCATTCTAAATATCTGTGAACTTGTAAATTAAATGTATATCCAAAATAAAAGTGAAAAGTTGACCATAGGCAGTGTTTGTCACCAATTACTTAGAATCTTTGAACACAAATTCTCTCAGTGGCAAGAATATTGCATGGATAATTGACTCAACTCGCCACTTCCCCTTGCCTTGAAATGTCAATAACTAGCTAGCTGTTTTGGTTCTTCGGCTAATTGGGCAATAGTATTTCTAAGACATAATACCTATATTGTGACAGACTTATTTCTTTATAAATATTTAATGCTACCAACCAAGACAGTTTGAAAAGTTAAATAATCATGTTTGGGTGTAGTTTCAGTCATGCCTTACCACTTTGTTATATGACCCAGTTCCCTAACATTTTCTCAGGCAGTTATTTCCTGTGCATTTCCTGAGGTTTCCACAACTAGCCATTTTTTAAGGGAATGGTAGTTAAAATAATAGAGCTTTTAAGGAATCTGAAGTTTAGTGATTAGCACTGTGGCCAATGGGTATATTTCCTGATATCTGTGAGAATATAGGAGGTAGAATTCCTTTCTAATTATTGTAATAACAAACATCCTTAAAATTTTTTTCTCTAGAAGATTGATAAGAGAAAAATTCAGCAGACCATAGTGCCGCAGGAGCAACTGGCTGCCATTGTGCTTAAAGAGAAACAAAACAGGAAACAAACCAAGAAAACCAATCCTGACTCCCTCATACAAACCGAGAGAGGGTCAGGAGAAACATGTTTAGATAGGAGTGATGCAATCAAAGGTTTACTATATCATAACAAAGAGGCCTGCATATGATCAAACTTTTGAACATTCTCTTACAAAAGATACTTGGAACCAGTATTATTTATTTTCCTGTAGATCTTGAATGAAAAAGTATAGATCTGCTGAAGAGGGCTGGTTTATAATGAAGAACAGTTCTAAGCACACAAAAGATAAAACAGCACTCCATTTCAAACCAACAGAGTTTAAGTTTTATGCTTGAAAGGGCAATGAGATTTTATCAAAGTGAACACAGAAACATTTATAAGGTTTTTTATCTTTGGGGATGCTTAGGATGGCAATCTCTCCTTCTTCAGGGATTTCACCCTTCTTTAACTGTAAAAAGAAGCCATCTTTCTTAATAAAAATTACAGGCATACCTCATTTTATGGCACCTCACTTTTATTGTGCTTCACAGATTTCTTTTTTTAATACAAATTGAAGGTTTGTGTGATAACCCTTCATCCAGCAAGTCCATTGGTGCTGTTTATCTAAGAGCATGCACTCACCTTGTATCTCTATGTTACATTTGGATAATTTTTTTTTTTTTTTGAAATGGAGTTTCACTCTTGTTACCCAGGCTGGAGTGCAATGGCGCGATCTCGGCTCACCGCAACTTCCACCTCCTGGGTTCAGGCAATTCTCCTGCCTCGACCTCCTGAGTAGCTGGGATTATAGGCACGCGCCACCATGCCCAGCTAATGTTTTGTATTTTTTTTTTTTTTAGTAGAGACGGGGTTTCACCATGTTGACCAGGATGGTCTCGATCTCTTGACCTTGTGATCCACACGCCTCGGCCTCCCAAAGTGCTGGGGTTACAGGCTTGAGCCACCGCACCCGGCCTTGATAATTCTTTCAATATTTGAACATTTTCACTTTTATTATATCTGTTATGGTGATCTACGATCAGTGATCTTTGATATTACTATTGTAATTATTTTAGGGTACCACAAACTGCATCCATGTAGGATGGTACACTTAATCAGTAAATTCTGTGTGTGTTCTAACTGCTCCACCAATCAGCTATTCCCTCATCTTTCTCCTGTTCCTTGGACTCTCAATTCCCACAGACACAACAATGTTAAAATTAGACTAGTTAGAACCCTATAATGGCCTCTGAGTGATGAAGTGAAAGAAAGAGTTTCATGTTTCTCACTTTAAATAAAAAGCTAGATATAATTAAGCTTAGTGAGTGTATTAGTCCATTCTCTTGTTGCTAGTAAGAATATACCTGAGACTGGGTAATTTATAAAGAAAAGAGATTTAATGGACTCACCATTCCACGTGGTTGGGGAGGCCTCACAATGATGGTGAAAGATGAAGGAAGAGCAAAGAGATATCTTACATGGTGTCAGGAAGAGAGAGCTTGTGTAGGGCAACACCTCTTTATAAAACCATCAGATCTCATGAGACTTATTCACTATCAAGAGAACAGCACTGGAAAGACCTGTCCCCATGATTCAGTTACCTCCCCCTGGGTCCCTCCTGCAACATATGAGAATTATGGGAGCTACAATTCAAGATGAGATTTGGGTGGGGACATAGACAAACTGTGTCATTCTGCCCAAAGCCCATCCAAAATATCATGCCTTCACATTTTCAAAACCCATCATGCCTTCCCAACAGTCTCCCAAGTCTTAATTCATTTCAGCATTAACTCAAAATTGCACAGTCCAAAGTGTCATCTGAGACAAGCTAAGTTTCTTCTGCCTATAAGCCAGTAAAATCAAAAGCAAGCTAGTCACTTCCTAGATACAATGAGGATACAGGCAATGGGTAAATAGTGTCATTCCAACCGAGAGAAATTGGCCAAAATGAGGGGGCTGAAGACCCCATTCAAGTCTGAAATCCAGCAGGGTAGTCAAATCTTAAAACCCCAAAATGATCTCCTTCAACTCCATGTCTCATATCCAGGTCATGCTGATGCAAGAGATGGGTTTCCATGGTCTTGGGCAGCTCTGCTGCTGTGGCTTTGCAGGGTACAGCCTCCCTCCTGGCTGCCTTCACCAGCTGGCATTGAGTGTCTGTGGTTTTTCCAGGCACACAGTGCAAGCTGTCAGTGGATTTACCATTCTGGGGTCTGGTGGATGGTGAGCCTCTTTTCACAGCTGTACTAGGCAGTGCCCTAGTGGGGACTCTGTGTGGAGGCTTCAATCCCCACATTTTCCTTCCACACTGCCCTAGCAGAGGATCTCCATGAGGGCCCTGCCCCTGCAGCAAACTTCTGTTTCGATATCCAGGTGATTTTATACATCCTCTGAAATCTAGGAGGAGGTTCCCAAATCTCAATTCTTGACTTCTGTGAACCCACAGGCTCACCACCACATGGAAGCTGCCAAGACTTGGGGCTTGCACCCTCTGAAGCCACAGCCTGAGCTGTACCTTGACCACTTTTTCCATGGCTAGAGCAGGTGGGATGCAGGGAACAAAGTCCCTAGGCTGCACACAGAAGGGGGGCCCTGGGCCCAGCCCATGAAACCATTTTTTCCTCCTAGGTTTCTGGGCCTGTGATGGGAGGGACTTCCTTGAAGGTCTCTGATGAACTCTGAAGATATTTTCCCCATCATCTTGGCAATTAACATTTGACTCCTCATTACTTATGCAAATTTTTGCAGCCAGCATGAATATCTCCTCGGAAAGTTGTTTTTTTCTTTTTTATTGCATCATCAGGCTGCAAATTTTTGAAATTTTTATTATCTGTTTCCCTTTTAAAACTGAATACTTTTAAAAGCACCCAAGTCAACTCTTGAATGCTTTGCTGCTTAGAAATTTCTTCCACAAATACTCTTAATCATCTCTCTCAGGTTCAAAGTTCCAAAAATCTCTAGGGCAGGTTAAAAATGCTGTCAGTCTCTTTGCTAAAGCATAACAAGAGTTACCTTTGCTCCAGTTACCAACAAGCTTTTTGTCTCCATCTGAGACCACTTCAACCTGAATTTCATTGTCCATGTCATTATTAGAATTTTGGTCAAAGCCATTCAACAAATCTCAAGGAATTTCCAAACTTTCCTACTTTTTCCTGTCTTTTTCTGTTCCAACCTCAGCCTGTTGCCCAGTTCCAAAATTGCTTCCACATTTTTTAGTATCTTTACAGCAGCACACCACTCTACTGGTACTAATTTATTGTATTAGTCCATTTTCATGCTCCTAATAAAGACATACTCAAGATTGGGTAATTAAAAATTAAAAAAAAGAGGTCTAATGGACTCACAGTTCCTTGTGGCTAGGGAGGCATTACAATCATGGTGGAAGATAAAAGTCATGTCTTACATGGAGGCAGGCCAGAGGGCTTGTGTAGGGGAACTCCCCTTTATAAAACCATCAAATCCTGTGAGCTTTATTCACTATTGCTAGCACAGCACGAGAAAGACCTGCCTCCATGATTCAGTTGCTTCCCATTGGTTCCCTCCCACAATGTGTGGCAATATAGTTTAAGATGAAATGTAGGTGGGAACACAGACAAACTATACCAGTGAGGAAAGCATGTTGAAAGCTGAGATAGGTCAAAAACTAGGCTTCTTGTACCAAACTGTTAAACAAATTGTGAATACAAAGGAAAACTTCTCGCAGGAAATTGAAAGTACCACTCCACTGAACACAAGAATAATAAGAAAGTGAAACAGCCTTATTGCTGATATGCAGAAAGTCTCAGTGTTCTGGATAAAAGATCAAATAGCCCACAACATTCTCTCAAACTGAAGCCAAATTCAGATCAAGGCCTCAACTCACTTAAATTATATGAGAGCTGAGAGAGGGTGAGGAAACCACAGAAGAAAAATGTGAAGTGAGTAGAGGTGGGTCCAAGAGGCTTAAGGAGAAAAGCCATCTCTGTAACATAAAAGTGCAAAGTGAATCTGCAAGTGCTGAGGTAGAAGCTGCAGCCAGTTATGCAGAAAATCTATCTAAGATAACTGACAAAGGTGGCTAAATGAAACAACAGATTTTCAATGTAGATGAAACATCTCTATTGGAAGATATTATCTAGGACCTTTATAGCCAGAGAGAATAAATCAATGCCTGACTTCAGAGTGTCAAAGAACAAGATGACTCTCTTGTTAGGGTCTAATGCAGCTGGTGACTTTTAAGTTGAAGCCAATGATAATTTACCATTCTGAAAATTCTAGGGCCTTTAAAAATTTGCTAAATTGACTTGGTTTGTGCTCTAGAAATGGAACAACAAAGCCTGGATGATGGCACATCTGTTTACTGAATATTTTAAGCCCACTGTTGTGACCTACTAATGAAAAAAAAGATGATTTTCAAACTACTACTGCTCATTGACAATGCACTTGGTCACCAAAGAGCTCTGATGGAGATGTACAAGATTAATGTTGTTTTCTTTAGAGCTAACACAATATTCATTCTGCAACCCATAGATCAGGAATAATTTTAATTTTCAAGTCATTTAATAAAACTTTCATAAGGTTACAGCTGCTGTAGATAATGATTTCTCTGATGAATACGGACAAAGTAATTTAAAAACCTGGAAAAGATTCCCCATTCTAGATGGCATTAAGAACATTCATGATTATTGGGCAGAGATCAAAATATAAACACTATAAAAGGAGTTAGGAATAAGTTCCAACCCTCATGGATAACTTTGAGGGATTCAAGACTTCACTGGAGGAAGTAACCATAAATATGGCAGAAAGAGTAAGAGAACTAGAATCGGAAGTGAAACCTGATGATGTGACTGAATTGCTACAACCTCATGTTAAAATGAAAAGATGAGGAGGAGGCAGTTCTTACGGATGAGCAAAGGAAGTAGATTAAGACAAAATCTACTCCCGGTGAAGTTGCTATGAACTTTGTTAAAATGACAACAAAGGATTTAGAATATTACATAAACTTAGTTGATAAAGCAGTGGCATGTCTTGAGAGTATTGATTTTAATTTTGAGGTAAGTTATAATGTTGGTAAAATGCTCTTGGATAGCATTGCATACTACAGAGAAATCTTTGGGGAAGGAAGAGTCTATCAATGCAATATGTTTCATTGTTTTCTTGTTTAAGAAATTGCAACAGCTAACATAACCTTCAGCAACCATCACCCTGATTAATCAATAGCCATCACTTTTGAGACAAGACTCTACACCAGCAAAAAAGTGTCAAGACCTATTAAAGGCTCAGATGGCTGCTAACTTTTTTTTTTTTTTTTTTAGCAATAAAGTGTTTTTAAACTAAGGCATGTACATTTTTAATACATAATACTATTGCATACTTAATAGACTACAGTATAATATAAATGTAACTTTTGGGGATTATAATTATTTTTTTTATTTTAAGTTTTTTGATTACATAGTGTGTGTATATGTGTGTGTGTGTGTGCGTGCGTGTGTGTATGTGTGTGTATCACATTGTGAGGGTGAATACTAGACTTCATTCTTTTGAATTGTACTTTGTGCCCATTAACTATCTCCACTTTCCCCAAACCACCCCGCTATGCTTCTCAGCCTCTGACAACAAGCCTTCCACTCTCTACCTCCACGAGTTTAATTGGTTTTGTTTTTAGCTCCCACAAATAAGTGAAAGCGTGGAAAGTTTGTCTTTCTATGCCTGCTTGGCTTATTTCACTTAACATGATGACCTTCAGTTTCATTCTGATTATTGCAAATGGTAGGCTTTCATTCTTTTTATGAGTGCAAAGTACTCCATTGTGTACATGTACAATGTTTTCTTTATCCATTTGTCTGTTGATGTACACTTACATTACTTCCAAATCTTGGCTATTGTGAGCACTGATGCAATAAACATTGGAGTGCAGACATCTCTTCAGTATACTGATATCCATTATTTTGGGTATATTTAGCTGGGGTAAGATAATATTTCACTGTAGTTTTGATTTGGTTTTCTCTGATGATCAATGATGTTGAGCACCTTTCCATATGCCTATTTTCTATTTGTATGTCTTTTCAGTTTTTTGAGAAATCTCCAAATTTTCCTCCATAGTGGTACTAATTTACATTCCCAACAGCATACAAGGGTTCCCTTTTCTCCACGTCCTTGCCAGCATTTGTTATTGCCCGTATTTTGGAAAAAAGTCAATTTAACTGGGGTGAGATGATATCTTATTGTAGTTTCAATTTGCATTTCTCTGATGATCAGTGATGTTGAGCACCTTTTCATATACCTGTTTGCTATTTGCTGTCTATTCTTTAGAGAAATATCTATTTAGATCTTTTGCCCATTTTTGAATTGGATTATCACATTTTTTCCTATAGAGTTGTTTGAGCTCCTTATGCATTATTATTATTATTATTATTATTATTCCATTGTCAGATGGATATTCTGCAAATATTTTCTTCCATTTACTGAGTTGGCTTTTCACTTAGTTGTTTGTTTACTTTGTTATGCAGAAGCTTTTAAACTTGATGTTACCCCAGTTGTTTATTTTTGCTTTGGTTGCCTGCGCTTTTTGGGTATTACTCAAGAAATCTTTGCCCAGTCCAATGTCTTGGAGTTTCCCCAGTGTTTACTTTCAGTAATTTCAGTTTGAGGTCTTAGATTTAAGTCTTTTATCCAGTTTTTTTTTTTTAATGGCAAAAGGTAGGGATCTAATTTCATTCTTCTGCATATGGATATCCAGTTTTCTCAGCATCATTTATTAAAGAGATCATCCTTTATCCAACGTATGTTCTTAGCGATTTTGTTAAAATTGAATTTACTGCAGATGTATAGATTTGTTTCTGGGTTCTCTATTCTATTCTACTCTTCTATGTGTCTGTTTTTATACCAGTACTGTGCTGTTCTGGTTACTACACTTCTGTAATATAATTTGAGGTCAGGTAATGTGATTCCTCTAGTTTTGTTCTACATAGCTTTGGTTATTCTAGGTCTTTTGTGGTTTTATATAAATTTTCAGTTTTAAAAAATAATTCTGTGAAGAATGTTATAGTATTTTGATAGGGATTGCATTGAATCCATAGATTGCTTTGTGTAGTATGGACATTTAAACAGTATTGATTCTTTCACTCCATGAACATGAAGTATATCTCTTCATGTTGTGTGTGTGTTCTCTTTAATTTCTTGCACCAATGTTTTACAGTTCTTGTTGTAGAGATATTTCAATTCTTTGGTAAATTTCTAGGTATTTTATTTTTAGCTACTATAAATGGGATTACATTCTAGATTCATTTTTCAGGTTGTTTGTTTGGCTTGTAGAAATGCTACTGATTTTTGTATGTTAATTTCGTATCCTGGAACTTTACGGAATTTGTTTGCCAGTTCTGATGTCTTTTTGTGTGTGTGTAGTTTTCAGGTTTTTCCAAACATAAGATTACATAATCTATAAACAAGAATAATTTGTCTTCCTCTGTTCCAATTTGCATGTCCTTTATTTCTTGTCTGATTGCTCTACCTAGGACTTCCAGTACTATATTGAATAACAGTGATAGAAGTGAGCATCCTTGTTGTGTTCCAAATCTTAGAAAAAAAGCTTTAAGCTTTTCCCCATTCATTATGATATTAGCTATGGGTCTGTCACATATGGCTTTTATTATGTTGAAGTATATTCTTTCTATACCAGTTTTTTAACGGTTTTTATCACGAAGAAATGTTGAATTTTATCAAATGCTTTTTCACCATCAGTTGAGATTATCATATAGTTTTCATCCTTCATTCTGTTGACACGGTGTATCACATTGATTGATTCATGTATGTCTAACCATTCTTGAATTGCTGTGATAAATCCCACTTGGTCATGATGAATGATCTTTTAAATGTATTATTGAATTCAGTTTGCTGATATTTTGCTGAGGATTTTTGCATAAACAATCATTGGTAATATTAGCTTATAGTTTTCTTTTTGTATGTGTCTTTTTCTTGTTTTAGTATCAGGGTAATACTGACCTCATAGAATGAATTTGGAAGTGTTCCCTCCTTCTCTATTTTTTGAAATATTTTGAACAGAATTAGTATTGCTTCTTTAAACATTTGGCTTCAGCAATGAAGCCACCTGTCCTGGGCTTTTCTTGGCTGAGAGACTTTTTGTTATGGCTTCAGTCTCATTACTTGTTATTGATCTGTTCAGGTCTTGGGTTTCTTCATGGTTCAGTGTTGAGGGGTTGTATGCATGTAGCAATTTATTCGTTTCTTTTTGGTTTTTCCGTTTATTGGCATATTGTTGCTTGTGCTAGCCGCCAATGTTGCTTTAAATTTCTGCAGTATCAGTTGTAATGTCTCCTTTTCATCTCTAATTTTATTTACTTGGGTATTATCTCTATCTTTTTATTCTGGCTAAAAATTTGCCAATTTGTTTATCTTTACAAAAAACCAACTTTTCATTTTGTTGATCTTTTGTATTCTCTTCTTTGTTTTAATTTCATTAATTTCTGCTATAATTTTTATTATTTCTTTTTTTTTTCTCCTAATTTTGGGTTTGGTTTGTTCTTGCTCTTCTAGTTCTTTAAGATGCATTGTTAGGTTATTCTTTTAAAGTTTTTCTTCTTCTTTGATGTAGCTATAAACTGATAGCTATAAATTTCCCTCTTAGTACTGCTTTTTTCTGTATCCCATAGGTTTTGGTATGTTTTGTTTCCATTATCATTTGTTTCAAGAAATGTTTCAATTTTCTTCTTAATTTTTCCATTGGCCTACTGGTCATTCAGGAGCATATTGTTTAATTTCCATGTGTTTGTATAGTTTCCAAAATTCCTCTTGTTATTGCTTTCTGGTTTGATTCCATTATACTCAGAGAAGATGCTTGATATTATTTCAATATTTCTGCATATTTTAAGATTTGTTTTGTGACCTAACATGTGGTCTATCCTTGAGAATTATGCATGTGCTGAGAAAAAGAATGTGTATTCTACAGCTGTTGAATGAAATGTTCTATAAATATTTATTAGGTACACTTGGTCTACACTGCAGATTAGTCTGATGTTTCTTTACTGATTTTCTGTCTGTATCATTTCTCCAATGCTAAAAGTGGAGTGTCAATTTCTCCAGCTATGATTGTATTCAGGACTCTCTCTCTCTTTAGCTCTAATAACATTTGCTTTACATATCTGAGTGCTCCAGTGTTAGGTGCGTATATGTTACAATTGTCATATCCTCTTGATGAATTGACTTCTTTATCATTATGTAATTACCTCCTTTGTCTCTTCTTCTGGTTTTGTCTTCAAATCCATTTTGTCTGATATAAGTATAATTATACTTGCTCTTTTTTTGGTTTTCATTGGCAAAGCATGTCTTTTCCCATCCCTTTATTTTCAGTCTATCTGTATCTTTATAGGTGAATTGTGTTTCTTACAGGCAGATCACTGAGTCTTGTTTTGTATCCTTTCAGCCATTCTATGTCTTTTGATTGAAGAGTTTTGTTCATTTACATTCAAAATTGTTATTAATGCTGCTTATATAAGCAAACAAATAAGCAAAAAGAAAATTAATAAAAATTCTACACTTTAACTTTGTTTTCCCATTTTTTAACTTTTTGATGTTTCTATTTACATCTTATTATACTGTCTATGTCTTGAAAAGTTGTTGTAGCTATTATTTTTGTTTGGTTCATCTTTTAGTCTTTGTACTTAAGAGAATAGTAGTTTATACACTACAGTTACAGCATTATAATATTCTGTGTTTTTGTGTTTACTCACTATTGCCAGTGAGTTTTGTACCATCAGATGATGTCTTATTGCCCTTTAGTGTCTTTTATTTCTGATTGAAGTACTCCTTTTAGCATTTCTCGTAGAACAGGTCTGGTGATGAAATCCCTCAGTGTTTGTCTGGAAAAGTCTTTATTTCTCCTTTATGTTTGAAGGATATTTTCACTGGATATACTATTCTAGGGTAAAAGTGTTTTTCTTTCAGCACTTTATATCATGTTCCTCTCTCCTGGCCTGTGAGGTATCCCTTGAAAACTCTGCTGCCAGGCATATTAGAGCTCCAGTATATGTTATTTGTTTCTTTTGATGTTTTTAGAATCCTTTCTTTGTCCTTGACTGTTGGGAGTTTATTAAATGCCTTGAGGCATTTTTCTTTGAGTTAAATCTGCTTTGTGTTCTATAAGCTTCTTGTACTTGGCTGTTGATATCTTTCTTTAGACTTGGGGAGTTCTCTGTTATTATCCCTTTGAATATAATTCCTACTCTGTCTCTTTCTCTACTTCCTATTTAAGGCCAATAACCCTTAGATTTACCCTTTTGAGGCTATTTTCTAGATCCTGTAGGTATATTACATTATTTTTAATTCTTTTTGTTTTGTTTCCTCTGGCTGTATATTTTCAAATGGCCTGTCTTCAAGCTCGCAAATTCTTTCTTCTGCTTGATCATTCTGCTGCATTTTCTGTGTGTCAGTTACATTTTTCAACACCAGAATTTCTGCTGGATTGTTTTTATTTTATCATTGTTAAATTTATCTGATAGAATTCTGAATTTCTTCTCTATGTTATCTTGAACATCTTTGAGTTTCCTCAAAACACCTATTTTGAATTCTCTACCTCTGTGTCTCCGGGATTGGTCCCTGGTGCCTTATTTAGATTGTTTGGTGAGGTTACATATTCCCAAATGACCTTGAAGCTTATTGATGTTTGTCAGTATCTGGGGATTGAAAAGATAGGTATTTATTGCAGTCTTTATAGTTTGGGCTTGATTGTGCCTGCCCTTCTTAGGAAGGCTTCCCAAGTATTCAAAAGGACTTGAGTGTTGTGATCTATGCCATATCTGCATTAGGGGACACCCCAAGTCCAGTAATGCTGTGGTTCTTGCAGACTCATAGAGGTACTGCCTTGGTAGTCTTGGATAAGATCTGGAAGAATTCTCTGGATTACCATGCAGAGGCTCTGGTTCTCTTTCCTTACTTCCTTCCAATCAAAGGGAGCCCCTGGGGCTGGGGGTGGTGTTACACAAGCACCCCTCACCACCACTGGAACTGCTTCAGGTTAGAATTAAAGCCAGCACAACATTGGGCCTTACCCAGGTCCCATTGTAATTACTACCTGGCTACCACTTCTGTTCACTCAATACCCTAATGCTCTATAATCAGCAGATGACAAAACTAGTCAGTCTTCTGTTCTTCCCTTCAGGGCATCAAGATTTCCCCAGGTCCCAGGTAGGTCCAGAGAGGCTGTCCAGGATCTAGGGACTGGAGTCAAAAACCTTAGAAGTCTACTTGGTGTTCTATTCTGCTTTGGCAGCGCTGGCCCTCAAATCAACAAACACAGTCCTTCTCACTCCTTCCTGCCCTTTCTTCAAGCAGAAGAGCCTTACCCCTTGGCCACCGCACAGACCCATGACGAGTTCTGCCAGGCTACCACTGATATGCACTTAAGGCCCAGGTCTCTTCAGTTTGCTTGTGGTGAATGCTGCCATTCCTGGGACTCACTCCCCTCTGGCTCAGGGCAGGTCTAGAAATATTGTCCAAGAGCCAAGCCCTGGAATCAGAGACTCCAAGATCCTGCTTGGCATTATATCTGACTGTGGCCAACCTGGTTCCTAAGGTGCAAGAAAAAGTCCCCTTTAGTTTTCCCTCTGCCTTTCTCAAGCAGAAGGAGTGTTATCATATAGGAGTTAAGAAGAAGCTACTTAGGCAGATAGTGAAGGTATGGGAGTCCTCAGGAAGCTTTCCTTTTTAATGACAAGCAGCCCCTAAGTCATTTTCTAACAAAGAACAGTCTGTAAAATCTAGCTGCAGACATAGACAAGCAAGCTGGAAGCTAGCACGGGTGAATGCTGGCAGGAAAAACTTACCTAGGACTAGATATGTTCAAAATGGCAGCTCCATCTTCCCTTCCCTTTGCCAGCCACTTGTAGCAGCAGACAAGATGGTGCCGGCCAAGTGGAAAGCCCATTTCCATAATAATATTACCGTGGTGCAACCAGCCTTCCAGTGTGCTCTATGAACATCACACCTGATCAAACCAATCTGTGGGCCCTACATAAATTAAACACTACCTCCCCAAGCCTGCCTAAAAAGTCAGCTGTGGTCCACCACTCTTCTTTTTTCAGATGTCTCTCTCTTTCTCAGATGTCTCTCAAAGGAGGGAGCCCTGCTCTCCTCTCTCCTTTCTTCTTCCTGTTAATCTTTCTGCTCCCAGATACACTCTGTGAGTGTGTCCATGTCATTAATCTTCTCAGCACAAGATGACGAACCCTGGGTATTTACTCCAGACAACGATGCTACTTCATTACCAGAGCCACCGTAACTGTGAACATGTTGGGTCTCACCTGATACCCACAAGTCTTGGAATATCACCTGAGCCAATGGTGACTACTTTTGTGTCACTGCTGGTTATTCAGGGCCAAGGGGCTCCTTGGTCAGCAGGTGATGCATACCGCCAAGACTGGGTCCTTTCCACCAAGGTGGCGGTTTCCCTTCTGGCCCAGGGTGTATCCAGGAATGTTGTTTGGGAACTAGGTCCTGGAATGGGGGCCACTGGTGCCCTGTCCTACTGTGACTCAGCTACTACACAAGATGAAAGACAGAAGTCCTCTTTACTCTTCCCTCTCCTCTCCTCAAGTGGAATGGAGGGGTCTCTTTTGGAGACCTGTGCAGTGTTTCCTGGGGCTGAGGGAGGGGTGATGCAGGCACTGGCTTAGCTGCCCTGGCCAGTGCCTCAATAAGTCGAGTGCCCCCTGAAGTCCACTGGTTCAGAGCCAAGCTCAGCACTAAGGCTTGTAGTCTTTGTGGACTAGATTGCCTTTCAATTTGGGGCCTGACAGTGCTTCAGCCCACCCATGGTGGTGAGGCGTATGGGAAGCAGAACTCAAATTTCAACTTCTGGGCTGGGAAATTCCACTATGGCTTTGGCTGGTCTGAATGCTCCCTCGGTGGACAGGCATCAGTGGCGTTCAACCCAGTTTTGCTTTCTGTTCTGACAGGGCAGTGCTGAGTTCAGTGCAAAGTCTCACCGTCACCGAGCTATCCCTCTCCCAAAGTGCACAGATTTCTCCACGCCATGGGGCCACTGTGGAAAAAGGTAGGTAACGGACGATGGGGGATGGGTGGCTTCAGCAATTCAAGATGGCCTCCTACTCTATTCATTGTTTCTTTCAGCGATATGAAATTAAAGCCAGATACTGTGAGTACTCACCTGATTTTTGATTCCTATGAAGGACCTTTTTTATAGTTGTCAAATTTGATGTTCCTGCAGGAGGAACTATCTATGGGGTCTTCTATTCCACCATCTTGCTCTGCCCCTTTCCCCCATAACTTTTCTATGCATTGGTAAACTAAGAATTTCGTGTGATTCACTTTAATGAGGTATTTCTTTTATAGTGGTGGTCTGGAACCAAACCGACACTATCTCCAAGATATGCCTGTATATCCAGTGTAGTCAAGCTTACTATCATTATACTGCCCTGATTCTTTTTCTGATGTATTTTCCCCTCTTAGAGTCTTTTGCTGATTACTTTTGCCACTGCTATGCTGGGTCCAGTACTTACATGTGGACCAGGTACTTGCAGCATTGCTGTGACAAGGTTTGGGTATGCAAAAAGATTTCTAAAGTCTAGGCTATAAATAGAAATGATCAAAAAAAATGTTAGCAACATCATTACTCTTACGAACTATAAAATCTTGCCCTTTGAGCCCTTTGGCTAGAATCCGAGAAAAAGGAAATCATGCCTGGTACAGTGAAGACCTCATTTTCTGGCCCCCATTATCCATTTGGTTTTCTTTTGGTGATTACGTATCTCAATCTCTTGGACCAACCACCATTCTTCTCTGAGGACAGGTGGTTTGATTGAGTAAGACTGACATCAGCCAAGAATTTGGAGGTAGAGCACATGATCCTGGCTTATAGCAATGTTTTTATTTTATTTGTATTTTTCTAGTAATTGGCATTGTGCGTGGCATGTATTGGGAGTTCAGTATTGATCTGTTGATTTTAGGTAGAGAGGAAGATGCATGTTCTTGCCCTAATAATATTCTAGTAAAAAAAAAAAAAGGAAAAAATATGTATCTAATGGAAAATAAACCAGCAACATTAGCTTATTAAGAATAGATATAGGAAGTGTAATCACAAGGCACTTTTATTTGTGCAAGCCTGAGTCCTGTTTATCTTACACTTGTTGACTTGGAGGCAAGTCTTTTTTAGTAAGCAACTCTTGCTTTTTCTTTTCATATCAGCAAGTCTAACCTTTTTTTCTGCCTATTTTTCTACCAGTACCCCACTTCCTATCACTGAAACGTCTCTCAATTCTCCTATGCTAAGCAGCATCTGTTTCTACCTTCTATGAGCCTCTGGCATGCCTTCTCAAAGGTCAGCTGCGGGGCATACACTAGGAAAATTACTGCTCCATTTAACTGGACCCTTATAAGGAGTAAACTCAAGCATTTTTGTAGTTATGGCAGCCACAATTAGGAGATAAGTAAGTCATTAATTGTCTTATTTATTATTTGGGGCAGGTCTGAGGGCACAATCGAGAGTCTGTTCAGGTGAAACAAATAAACTATCATGCCACTCTGTCTAAAATGTGAATTACTAACACCTAGTGAAATGGGTGACCTTGCAAATACTAATGCAGTTAGGAAAATGTGTTTCTCCTTCCTGTAGGATTAAGTGAACACTGAGAATTAAATTTTGTCCTTTGGAAATTGAAGCGTGGTGTGTGTGTGCGTGTGTGTGTGTGTGTTCCCAGGTACACTCCAACAGCTATCCACTGACCATAATAAAATTAAACAGATGACTTACAAGAGGAGCAAGCTGGAATAGCCTTTTCCCACTCAGTGTTCTGTGGGATATGAGGTTCCAAGCGACACCTTGGGTGTCCTGCTGGAGGTCTAGGGTACCATGCCAACTATATGACTTAGTCTCAGTGAAGTGTTCTATGAGGATAGTGAGCCTGAAGTAAGACCAGCATTTGTGATCTTGTATTTGCATTCCCTAAGGGTGGTAACTCTCAGAGAAGAGGTTAGAGGAAGGAGGGCTTTCCAGAAAGTTCAAATCTGAATTCAGAAAAGAAGCTCAAGAGCAATGGAGGGTCTTGAAGAGAATATCCTGACTGAAGAATCCCTAATTTCATGAGTATTTTTATATTTGACTTTGGAAATATTTACTTAGAGATTTTTCTTTAGTTTTCTGCCATTGATGCTCTAAATCCTTTCAGATAACCAAATCCATTAGGGAAGTCTAATATACTTCAACAACATTGTGGGATATTGCTATGATGAATGAAGAAATGGAATAGAAAAGGGGAGGATGTCTTTGGGGAGGAGATGCATTATTTCTGAAGAGACTGTGTCTTAGAATTTCATGTAATACCAAAAACAGATTAAGGACATAGCAGAGCTGGGGGAAGTCGGAATCATGTGGTACGGTAACTAGAGGTGTACAATACAATTTGTGAGAGAGATATTTCAACCTCTTTTCACTCCTTTCCAATCTAGAGGCTGTTGATACCCAAGAGGGAGGTAGGAATGGGGCAAGGTGAATTGCACATAGATGGAAAAAACTAATAAAGTAAAAAAACCTAATATTTCTTAATGCTAATAACTTTACATACATCATTATATTTAATCCTGTGCTCTGTGACGTCATGTCTCTGACTTATTATTGTTTCCATCTGGGAGACATGAAAAATGAAACAGGTAAATTGAATGACTTGTCTCAAGTTCCACAATTATAAAAAAAACTGAGCAAGGTTGAAAAACCCAGGTCCATTGGACTCAAATCCATATTCTTTTCATAACATGAGTGATTATGATTTAGATTACTAAGAGATTTATAAATTATATATGTAACTATAATTATATTTTATATTTTTAGTGTGTTATACAGTTACAAATATTGTATTTTTAATTATATTTTATATTTTTAGGAGTATCTTACATTGTTACAAATCTTGCATAAGTAATACTGGGACTTTTTAGTTAGATATTTTGCAGAAATAGATTAATATTTATACAACTTTCAAGTAGATCAAAATTAATTTGATTTTTAAATTATTTACTCCCTCTACTGGTGACTTTTGGAAGTGATCTAAGTGCAATAAGATAAAGTTGAATGTGACCTCCTGTGTCTTTGTGCATGCGTGCGCGTGTGTGATATATATATATATATATATATATATATATATATATATATATGACTTATAAAGATTCTGGAAATGAATTAGGATGTAAAAATTGGTCTTCCAGTGGGCAACTTGATGCCCCAGAAACTTTTACAAAAGGTCTTTTTCTGTGGCTTACTATGTTCACAATATAATAATGTGTTTCTTTGATCTGTGCTAAATATTCTTCAGGAAAATCATAATGGCCTTCTGTGAGTGTAATTCTGTTTCATGCTAATACAAACACATAGATACAAGTTTTATAATTTTCCCTTTCATATTTCAACCTATGAACTGGGAATCTTAGTGTCAGTTGGCAAGATACTCTATACCATTCCAATTTTGTAAACATTTTAAATACAAATTGTAGCGAGATCTTATTAACACTTGTAGACTTTGCTTTCAGCCGTGACAGACTGGCTTATCACAGACTAATCCTCTTGTTGAGAACAACTAGAAATTTGGACAAAATGTTGACAACAACAATGATCAGAGAACTACTAGAACTTCGTGCATTTGAGAGCACAAGGATGTAGAGAGGAGGGCTAAAGCAATACATTCTTTTTTTTTTCCTTTGCCTTGTGCAAACATTAATAATACAAAGTTATGCAGAAAGTTTTAGTTTATCACCCATGTGCTGAATGAAAGAATGGTAGTAATCTGTGTGGCAACTTTGACTTTCACCAGATTTTTCATTTTTCTGTAAAAAAGCTTCAATTCTCTAATCAATTTCAATTGTGATGTCTTTCGGCTATTTAGATTTTGGACACAAGAAGAGATTGGAATTCTTCCCAGTGAATCGTAGTAAATGTTACAACCAAATAACAAAGCAGGAAATACAAATAGATACCATGCATAATTCAGGAAGTAGTTTTGCAAGATTACTAAAAGTTTAGTTTTGAGTCAGATGAACATGACTTGAATCCTGGATTGCCAACCATTAACCAGTTATTTTACTTTTGGCAAGTTAGTTAATTACATAGGTTTTAAGATGTTTAATCTGATATTTATAATAAGTCCAGACTAGTAATTGGTAGACAGTAGTGCTCAATTACTATGATCAGTTATTACTAAAGAGAAATAACAATTTCATTAGTAAAGTAAGTAAAGTTGAATAAAAATAACCATGATGTATAGATTGCACAGGATAAATTAGCAAAGATTTTATTTTTAAATAATGATGCTGACAAAGATGTAATAAATAGGTGTTCCTACATAAGAGATAGATGGTTCTTCTAAAAAGCAACATAAGAAAGAAAAATATCTTATTTGGTTTAACCATTATACTTGTAGTAATTTATAAAAGATTAAAACCTGAGGCAGCCAAATATTTATAAAAGATGATATTCACAAAATGATTTACATTTTATAAATATTCGACACAGCCAAAATGTCTAATAATAGAAGCAGGTTAAATAACGATATTGGTATAACAGTAAAATGAGATAGTACACAGACATTGCAATGATATTTTTGAAGATACTTTTAATGTGATAGTTATAAGAGAATACATACTTTCAGTGTGATGGTTATAAGTACATTAAATAGTACTCAGCCTATGTGGACCAGGTGGGTTGGAACATGCATCCCAAGTCTAAGCCTATCAGAAAATGTTCCCTTGTCCTAATGATTGTTTCAGGGATGTACATCTAATCAAACAGGTCTAATTAGAGTGTACCTTCAAGATTTTTCCAGAAATATTGAAACAAATATTTTCTTTTACAAGAGCTTTGGAAAACAATATTTCTCTTTGAATACAGTGGTAAGAGGGTATAAAGTCTGGAGCTGATACTAATGGTTTGGGTTCCTTACCGTAAGGGAAGCTAACCTAAGGAAAAGCCCAGTAAAGAAAGTGAACCTAAGAGAGATGAAGGTAAATGAAACCAGAGCCCGGACGGACTTTTGGAATGTGCTTAAATCCTCTTCTACTGCTGGATTTTCAGTTCTATAGCCAATGATATCCTGGATTTGTTTCAGCCAGTGTGAATTGGGTTTCCTGACCCTTGAAATATAATAAATTCTAAATGATTTACGTATACTGCAATACTAAATCAGGAAGAAATGTGACTCGAAATGATCATATGCAGTGTGTTCTCAATTGTGGAAAATGCATATTCACAGAAAACACTAAAAAGGTGCAAAAATATTTCTACTTAATGATCAACTATTATTTATTTTTTATCTTTTTACCTATTTTCCAAGTTTCACATTGGGTACCTATTACTTTCATTATCTAACATATAGTATTTATTTTTTCAATCCAAATCTTAGGAGGCAAACAGGGCAAGTCATTTGGAATAATACATTAAGATATGTTTTCAGCAACCAAGGGAATAAAATGTTTCTCTTTCGAAATAGCAAAAACCTTTTATATTCATAAAAATCTTGGGGAATACTTATCTCAGTGAGTGAATCTAGCCTTTCTTCCATGCAAGCAAGGAATAGTGTGAGTACTTTCTGTTCAGTTGCAGAATGAGATTGGTAAACATCTTTGGCATAATAAGGTGCTCTTCAATTTCTACATCTTTGCGGAGGATTATGTGCAGTTAAGACAGATACTTGTTCTCTGCCCCTGGAAAAGATGGGCATTGTGTCTTTCCTGGGGTAACTCACCTTTAAAAAGTTAATTTTAATTGAAATTGTCACCTAGTTTTAGTAATAGGTAAATAGCCACTGTTATAAATTAGTAATTGTGATGTCACTATTGTCAACAGTTTTTAGATTCAGTAATGGTTTCTTTGTACAATAAAATGCAATAGGCTGATTTCTGATTAATGCATGGTTATCAAACTCAAATATTATTCTAAAAGTGAGCAACAGTACCAGTTCTTCAAAATAAAATTATTATAAAGTGTGTTGACCCAATGTCAAAATCCCACTGCCATAAGCACACACAGTTTATGCAAGTGTTTCTCTGGCTTTGGCTGTTACATTGATCTCAGTATTGTTAGGCACCGTATAATTGTTCTCTCATCAAAGCAATGAGTGAAAAAGTACAATGATACATTCTCCAAGTCCTTATTTTTAGAGGATGCCACTTTTCAATTAGTTTTGGGAGTGATATACCAAAGTGATAGTATTTGAAATATTTTTCTTCTGTAGTGGTATAATATATACATTTATCACCAAACGTTTGCCTCATCACAAATATAATGTTTGATATGAGGATTTGGGGAACAAAACTCCTCTTTCCTTGAAGTTATTTGTTCTATGGTTGAAGGGTTCCATCAGACAGAATACTTTGACAAAAACTTGAATGACATACATATGTACACAGTATTAATGAGACAGACATGCTCCTTTGAAATTATGCACTCAGACAGAGCTGGGCTCATCAGCCTGTGTATTCCAGCTGGCCAAGTCTTAGGAGTGCTCACTTTAAGCTCATTTCTGGTTCTGAATCAAGGGTTAATATTTGGAGTAGCTTATCACTATGTGTAATCAATAACAGTACTGTGACACATCAGCTACTACACATTCTGGTATTCTTTTAACCTTTTCTACAGAAAAAAAATCTAAAATACTAAAAAACAGACAACAAAACAACATAAAAATAAAGGTTAGATTTTGAAACAATAGCAATATATGTTTATTAAGTTTTTATTTATCTGTATATGATAGGAATTGTTTTTATGTCTATAGATTTCCCTTAGATTTTAAGATATTTCATTTTAAAGAATTTTGTATTTAAAAATAGCCTTAAAGAAAGATACTCAGTTGATTACAGAAGCATATTACCAAAAGTCACTAAGGAAATCCCAAAGCAGCCTTCTTAAAGTAGTATAGTCCCTGAGCCTACAATGAGTGTGTGAAGAGTGATTTAAGTTTGCTTTCTCAATGTGAGCTAACGAGATGGAAAATGGGAATGAACTGGCAATATACTGCTCAGGCACACATAGAAGGGGGTCCTAGGCCTTCTAAAGTCTAGTTCAAGCTCCCAAACATGAAAACCACCAGGAGTTAATGATAATTGAGATCATATGTTTCTTATCAAAGCGTCCTTAAAAAAAAAAGCAGCTGAAGGGAAAATTCATAAATATGTGTCTTAACCACAGTCTACCAATCCCCTTCCGCATTGGAGCCTTTAGCTAATTTGTTGACTTAATTACCCAAGGCACAGGAAGGTTAAACAGGGTGATAATCTGATTTTCTCTGATTGCTGATCACTGCAGAAAGTGGTCCGTGGGATGCAAAAATAAACCTAGAACCTTAGGCTATATAAAATGGAGAAGTCAGGCAAGTATCCAGATAATTCAGGCAAAGTGACTATTTACAGTAATCAAATTATCTGGATAAGTACTTAACCTACTCTCTGTCTACAGGAACAATGGCTTTAATCATATCATCTGGTCTGATGAAACAAGTTATTCCTTATGTCTCTATTTAGTGTGAACTATTTCTGTTTAATAGCCAAATTCATATGTAAAAATTCTATTATAATATCCTATAAAAATATCATTCCAAATGATGGGGATACTAATAATAGTTTGTCCAAGTAAAGAATGAATGCTTGTCTTTCAATAATTAAAAACATGAGACCACAGAAAGCAAACAGTATGTGGAAAAAATAGATATACTGTGGTGCGATTAATGCAAAACCTGTATGAAAAGTGAGGTAAGAAAAGTTGAAATTGTCATTGTAAATGGAAGTTTATTCCATACCACATCAATTAGAAATTTATATTCTGAAACTCTCTGATTGTCAAGAGGTACCAAAATAAAATCTTTCAGTAAGAGAGTCAGTTAATTCTTTTTTCTCACTTTTAATAGTTGCTCATTTTAGACATTTTAGAAAATATAGACAATTATAAAGAAAACCAGAATCATATTCCAGAGAACACCACTATTAATTGTATCTGTTTTTCTGTACTTTTAAATAATTTTATATGATGGGATTTGAGCTTCTGGATCAAATCAGGCATAACTTTTCAATTATGTATGTCAGTTTTAAAATGGAATTATAGTATATATGCTGTTTTGAAGATACAGTTTCACTGGACAGTATGTCAGTGTCCCCTTGTATCAGTAAATATGTAGACATGGTATCATTTTTAATACACTTATATGACTATGACACACGTAACCCTTTTGGATATTTAGGTTATTTCTGATTTTATTACAAACATCTAAGTGTTGGATATTCTGACACATCCATCTTTACATACTCACCTGAGTTATTTATTTCCTAGCTTTGATTCCTAGAAATGGTATTACTAGGTCAAAGAAAATGCACCTTTTATGGTCTTTAGTATATATAGGTCAACTGAATGCCATACATTTTTTTACAACTTTAAAGTGTCACAAGCTGTGTACAAGACTACCTGATTCCTCACAGCACATCATCACTAAATAGCATCTTAATTTTAAAATATTTTTGGTTTGATATGTAAAAAAGTCAAATATCTTGCTATTTTTTCTTAGCATTTTATGTAAAATGAGTATATTTTCATAATTTTTCATTTGTTTTTTATATTTTTTCTTCTTGAGTCACCCATTCAGATATTTGGCTTTTTTATCTTTTGGGATAGTTTTTTATGTTTAAAAAATAATTTTAACTTCATGCTCTTTTCAATTTCTAAGAGCTCATTTTCATAGTAAGAATATAAAACCTCTGTCTACAACTTTCTTGCAATAATTTACCCACTTTTTCCATTGCCTTACAATATTTTAATTATCTTTTAGTTTAGAAGCCTCTCAAATTTATGTAATTAAACTTATCTTTTTCTCTGTTGTTTCTTCCTTTTAATTATTGCCTATAATAAAGTCTTTCATTTCCAGAATAACCTGTGTATATACCTATGTGTTTTAAAAGTTCCAGTTCATTTTATTATTATTTTAAAATTTAGATATTTAATCCATTTGGAAGAAAAATCCATCACCAATAAAATAAAATTATAATTAGGGCATTTGACTTTATCAGTTGTGATTATCCTATCCTGGTTCTTCAAAAGTTGGTGATCTGATACCTTAAGATTGCTACCCCAAGGCGTGCAGGCTACCTGAAATGACACTGAAACTGCTCTGGGGATGTCAAAATCCTTAACTCAGTGAATGCTATTCAGAACACCTAGGATGAAATAAAATCAAAAATGAGTTCAGAAAGGAAAAACCAAGTTGTGTGCAAAGAAAGAGGAACCAAAATCACATTCTTCGATTAATATGGCATGTTGGAAGACATAAGGAACAAACCATTTTAAGTTCAGAAATAAAGTAATTTAACCCAGACCCTTTATCTAGCATTCAAGTGTGAGTACAGGGTATTTTTGTACTTATAAGCGGGAATTCAGTAATTTTACATTTCAGAAAGATTTTCTTGAGAAGTTAACTTACAATGTTTCTGCAAAATAAAAGCATATAAAGAGGAATTCATTTGACTCAAGAGTCAAAGTTTTCAGCCCAGGAAAGCAGGGATGGTACGGTCCATTATAACCACTGTGCAGCAAGGTGAAGGCAATCAATCAACAGGAGAAGGGAGAAAGGACTTGGGAGAGATCTCTTAGAAAAAAAACGTGTGTAAAGGGACTTACAGCATCAATAACAGGATAGAGAATTGGAGAATAATCAGTAGTACATGTTAAAGGCGAATACTGCAAGAAACTAAATGAAGGAGATTAGAAACTTTAAGAGCAATAAATCGTTCTTTCAAACAAGAAACAAACTCAAATGAAGCATAATTTTGAGCAATTGTTGAGGCATAAAAAGAGAAAAGTTCATTTGACACTCATGCTAGGAACAGTCTCCTTTGATTTGCCCAAGAGTTGAGGCAATAAAACTCTAAATATGACAATATAATTCTGGCATATCACTTGACCCAACATATCATCTTATTTTCATAGTCATAATAATATAAATCCTGTAATTGATCTCCAACTTTTAAAGCCTACTGATAAAAAGAATATCAAGACTTGATGGAATTGTCAGGCAGAATGAAATTATTCACAATTTTGATAGTGTACAACTAAAAATATAGTTGAAAGAGGGAAAAATGGGAAATAGAGAAAAGGTAGAGAAATACAAGGGTGCTAATAGCCCCATTTTACAAAATAGGAATGAAAAGGTACTGTAAAAATTAATAGCATAAGAATCAGAGTTGTAAGTATATGTATTAAAGGTTATAAAGGTAACCAGTATAGTAACTAATGATAAAATAATTTGTAAACTCTGATATGTATAAATAGATGGAGAATGAGATACAGTAGGTTAGCGAAATCCTTATTTTCCATGTTGGAGAACTAATAGATATATCTAAATTAGATAAAACAGAAAATAGAAGTTCAAATACATATAGTTATGAAAGTAAGCATCATAAAAATTAGTTATAGAATGCATGCCATGGGCAAAGGACATGACTGTTGCTTTTCATTAACTTTGCTGTAGTATTTGACTTGTTATCAAGTATCTGCTGTGCTTTGACAAAACTCAAACCTAAATATAAGATAAAAAAAAGTCTAAGAAAATTGTAATCGCAAAAAGTATGTCATCAAACATGGTAAACTTTTCTGGATGAAAGATACAGACTGGCCATGTCAATAAAAAGTGAGTGAAACTTAACAGAGGAGTTTGGTAGAGGAACGGCAGTGTTGTCTGTAGCAGATAGTTTCTTTGCATTTAGCTGAAAGTATGGTTGTCCAGAATTAAGGCTATTTCCCAGTCTTTCTTAACAGCTAGCAATAGTCACGTAACTAAGTTCAGGGTAACCATATGTGAGTGGGAGTGCTTGTGCAGTATTCTGATTGAGACTTTGGAGGGAAGCATGTTCTCTTCACTTCCCCTTTCCTCCTTCTACCTGCCTAGAACATAAACTAGTAATAAATCTAAATCAGGAAAATCAAGATTACACAAACTTCCTTGCTCTAGTTCATCAGCAATGAATAACAGAACTTAAATATAGGTATTTTGATACAAATTATCCACTAAGTGTATAATTCAAAATATTAGATAGCATTCTTTATTCCCACAATAATTTAGCATTCTAAAACATTAATTTGCTGAATATAAATTGGCTTTTGGATGAGTTAGGGCATTTACTAAAAGGCTCTTTTATTACTGAAGAGTGGTTAGTAGACTGAAACATTCAGATAATTTGAAATGATTAATTTTATGAAACAATCTTTAAAAATACTTTTTACAAACCATATTATCCTTCAGGTTTTTTCAGGTCAAAATTTGCATTGTAATTTTGATTATAATTATGTTAGAATTAAAAACACACCCAAGACAATCTTGAAAGACACTGCCAAGACAATCTTGAAAGACAGACACAGTTGGAAGAGTCACACTCCCTGATTATAAAACTTACTACAGAGTTACAGAAATCAAGACTATATGATACTGGCAAAAGGATAAACATACAATTCAATGGAATATAATTGAAAACCCAGAGATAAATCCATACATGGGAACTTAATTTTCAGCACAGGTGCCAAGACCATTAAATGGGAAAAGAATAGTCTTTTCAACAAATGATCCTAGGACAACTGGATATTCTTCTGCAAAAGAGTTGAGTAGGACTCTTACTTCACATCATGTTAAAAAATTAACTCAAAATGAATAAACACCGAAATGTTAGAACTAAAACTACAACACTCTTGGAATAAAACATAGGGGTACATTTTGATACCTAAGATTATGCAATGGTTTTCTAAATGGCATACCAAAAGCACAAGATAAGAAAGAAAAAAAATGGATAAACTTGACAATAACACTAACAAAAAAGAAAAAAGACAACCCAAAGAACAGGAGAAGATATTTGCAAGTTATATATTTGATAATATTCTGCTATCCAGAATACACAAAGAACTGTTACAACTCAATAATGAAAAGACAATAACCTAACTTTAAAAGGGGAAAGGACTTGAGCAGGTATTTTTCTAAAGAAGATATATAAATGACCAATGAATACACAAACGTGTGCTCAACATCATTAGTCATTAGGGAAATGAAGATAAAAACCTGTTCATAACTATTGGGTTGGCTATGATAAAAAAAAAGATAGATATTAAAAAATGTTGAAGATGGGGAGAATTTGAAGGCCTCATAGATTTCTGGTGAGAATGTTAAATGGTGCAAACCCTTTCCTCAGAAAGTTAAATACAGAGTCATCATATGACCCAGCAATTCCACCTCTAGGGATATACGAAAGAGAATTGAAAATATATATCCACACAAAAACTTGTATATAAATATTCATAGCAGCATTATTCAAAATAGCTACAAAGAGAAAACAATCATCTACTAGTGAAGAGTGGATATACAAAATGTGATGTGTTTAAACAATATAATATTATTGCAACTTTAAAAAGAAGGAAGTACTGATACAAGTTACAGCATGAAAGAGCCTTGAAAATCTTAGGCTCACTCCTGTAATACCAGCACTTTGGCAAGCCGAGGTGGCCTCCCAAACTCCTGAGGTCAGGAGTTCGAGACAATCCTGGCCAACATGGCGAAACCTCATCTCTACCAAAAAATACAAAAATTAGCTGGGCGTGGTGATGCACACCTGTAGTCCCAGCTACCTGGGAGGCTGAGGCAGGAGAATCACTGAACCCAGGAGGCGGAGGTTGCAGTGAGCTGAGATCATGCCACTGCACTCCAGCGTGGCAACAGCAAGACTCCATCTCAAAAAAAGAAAAAGAAAAAAAAAAACAAAACAAAACCGTATGCCAAGCAAAAGAAATCAGTCACAAAAGGCCACATATCACTGGAGTCCATTTAGAGAGAATGTTTAGGCAAATTCTGAGACAGAATGTGAAGAAAGTATTACCATGGGTTGTTAAGGATTGAATAGGGAGTGACTGCTAATGGGTGTGGAATTTGACACTGGGGAGATGAAAATCGCATGGAATTAGAGAGTGGTAATGGTTATATAGTTTTGTGAATATATTGAAAACAACTGAATTGTGTGCTTTGAAAAGTATTATGGTATTTGAATTACATTTTATAAAAGCATACAGTAGGCCAGGTGTTGTGGCTTATGCCTATAATCCCAGCACTTTAGGAAAATGAGGCTGGCAGATCACCTGACGTTGGGAGTTCGAGACCAGCCTGACCAACATGGAGAAACTCCATCTCTACTAAAAATACAAAATTAGCTGGGTATAGTGGCATATGCCTGAAATCCCAGCTACTCGGGAGGCTGAGGCAGATGAATCACTTGAACCCGGGAGGCAGAGGTTGTGGTGAGCTGAGATCGCACCATTACACTCCAGGGTAGGCAAAAAGAGCGAAACTCGGTATTAAAAAAAAAAAAAAAAAAAAAAAAAAAGATACAGTAGGCACACACACATCAGGAAAGAAGAGGCGTTTATTGCTTTGGTGGTCATTGCATTCCAAGCATCATGAAGAAATAATTAGAACAGATACAGGTAAATCAAATATTTGCATGAATTTTATTTAATTTGAAATCTTTTTAAGTAATTTTTGTTTCCTGCTGCTATATACATTACTCTTTCTTTCAAAACTGTAGTACTGAGAAAAAATCCTTGTGTGCAATTTGGGAATGAAAGGCTCATATTAGCTTTAACTGCCAGTGGTGTAGACCTGCTGGCACCATTAACAAATGGGGAGTATTCTGACACTCAGGAAAGATGCTCTTATTTCCCTGGTCCACAAAGAGCCAAAGGCAAGCCCTATTATTAGAGCCGGTGAGGCCAGATTCACCATATGATTAATCACCCAAGTACAGATGAAAATCCAGGTTGGATTGCACCTAGTGTGTGGGTCAGAGAGCTTTTCCTGAGCCTGTTACGGGTTTCAGGCTTGTAATTTCCCTTTTCTACAGTTAACTTTCTTCTACAGTGCTGTATTAAAAAAAAAAAAAAAAAAGTTTTAGCAATGCAACCTCTTGGAAGCAAAGTGGTTGCCAAAATATCAGACCAGGGAAATGGCAAAAGGACTAGCTACACAACATCATGCTTCAAATACCTCCAGCAGGATTTAAAAAGACAACTCTAAATTTTAGTTGTATCATTTTCAATTTTTGTCATTACAACTCTTCTCTCTGTACACACACACACACACACACACACACACACACACAGAGAGAGAGAGACAAATACGTATATACATTATGTATGCATATAGAGAGATAGAGCGAGATAGGAGAGAGAAAAGTAATGTGGTATTGCATGGCAAGGTCATAGTTTAAAAATATCTTGCCTTTTCCCAAAGTCTTTAAAAAGATCTGAGATCAACTAAGCAACCAATTACTGTACATCCGAAATGCATGTTTTCACAGCTATTTTTAGGGGCAAGATTTAGTCACGACACATCCTGTTCACTCAAAACAACAGACAGCCGTAGAGGGCAGCTAATGAGTAGGTAGCCAAATGACAATGTCTCCTTACTATTGACTTTGCTTCCAAGGCCCGAGTGGCTGCCTGACCGTCTCCACTCTGGCGTCAAACAGTCCCCCTGCAGTATGCAGACAATTTAAATTATTACAAGGCAATGTTGCAAGTATGAGCCCTGGCACAAAATAAAGTAATTACATTCAATTAGCAGTCCCCAAAGTGATGGTCCAATACTAAGAGCTTTAGATGTTGCCTTTTGTTGACTTACAGAAGCCAGGTAATGAGTGAAACTTCAAAGTGTAAGAGACTAAATTACTGCTTAATTAGTGGAAACTGGATCAGAAAACATGGCAAAAGAGAAAAAAAGGACACATACCCACAATTTTCTTTTGTTGTAGGAATTCAGATAATATGCTCCATTTCCCAAATAACAACAACTGAATACCTCAATACAGGAATGTTCTGAGGAAAAACTCCCTGGAATGACGTTGTTGGAAGTGTTTTCTGGAGAAAATATTTAAATTGATGCCATAGCTGCACCCCTAGTGGCGTGTCTTCTCCTTTTAACAAAAATCAACATTTTTTGTTTGACGTTTAAAAAGTAAAATTAAATAGAATTATATTAGATATTTCCTAAATCCCACTACTGGTCCCATCAGTATCTTTTTGCAAAGTACCCTAATAAGTTTGCTTCTCGGAAGAACAATCCTAAACTCAAATATGGCCAGAAAAATTCTGAAAAATGAAGAAATACAAGAGAAGCTACCTTTGCTAATAATGAAAATATAATGTTTTATGTTTTTTAAATATATATATATTTAATATAATTGACTACACAAAAATGGCATTGTCTTTCTCTTAAAGAGAGTTAGTAACTGGGTTCAGGCAAATGGCTAAATTTGTTATCACTTGTTATACCAAAATACATTTCAGATGGTTTAGAGATTTAAATAAGAAAATTAAATCTAGTGACTGAATAAACGTTTAAAGAAAAAATCTAAGAATTAACCATTCTAAGAATTATACCAAATCCTGACAACAAAAAAGATGATTTTTAATTTATTATAATATTAAAATTATCCATATTAAAATTTAAAATTATCTATAAGAAAAATAATAATAAATGACAAACTAAGAACACGTGTTTACCATAAGTACTACACATAAAGAGCAGCAAAACATTTACAATGAATTCAGTAATGAATGACTAATAGAAAATATTTAAAAATCTCAATAGGAAATAAAATGAGCAAAAGTTAGACACAGCAGGGACCAAAAAAAAAAAAAAAAAAATTAAAGAAGCCTTAAACATGAGATAAATCTCAACCTCCTATAATTAGACAACACCAAAGCTGTATACCATTTTTGATTTGCAAATTTCAAAGTTTAAAAGATTTTATGGCTAAGAGTATAAGGATGCAGACAACTCATGCACAACTAGTGGAATGGGTTCAACCTCTCTATGCAAGGCAATATTGCAATACTGTCAAAATGTACAATGTATATACCATTTGACTTCTAGGATCTTCCTACATATACAAAGAACATGTGCAAAGATATTGATTGAAACTTATTTATAATGATAATAGAAAAACAATATAGATGTCTAATAAAAAAAATTACTAGTAGAGTATATGAAGCTGGTTAAAAAGAACTATATACTCCATATATACTGAATTGTAATTATACGATGTGACGTTAAGGAAAAGCATGATGCTTTCAGTAGTACAGGAGGTTATCATTTGTAGTAAAAGAAGTACTACACATATATGTGTGTTGTTGTCTGTCTCTGGAAAAGTATCTAGTAAAAGTCGTGGGAAAAATAGATGAGTAGGAGAGAAACCTTAGACATTTGTTACATTGTACCAAGCTTATGTATTTTATATCCACATAAACACATTAATTGAAATGCTCAGGGCAACATTTTAATATAATGTTGTTTTCCAAAGCTTTGGGTCTGCTTTAATGAATTGAAGTATAATTTGATACCTCCAAAATTTATGGGTATGAAACTCAGAGTAGTCCCTGAACTCTATGAGCAATGAATGAATTTTCTGATTGGATGAACTGCTTATATCCTGTAGTTAGAAGGTAAATAAAAGAAATTGATGAATTATTTATTTTAATCATAACTTCCATCTTCACCTCTGTCTTGCTTCTCCATCCTTTATTCCATATGCAAGTTGCAAAACAGAGAAAGTTAGAAACGTAAAACTTTGTGTTTATAAACTGAACACTGGTATAAGGCCAGGACACAGTAATTTTTTACATGGATAATAATAGAAAAATAATCTGATGATTGATTCAAAACCTCCTTTTACTCATTTATGAATACTTACATAAGTCTTAACACCAGAGCCTTAAAATAAATTATTCATTTTATTCCCTAAATGAGACACTATTAGGCTTATGTCTTCTTATATGCCCCATAAGGTAATAAAGACAAATGGTTTTCAAGAGTTTAATCTTCTACATTCTATCTTGATTTGTTAAATCAGTCTTCTGGTTACTGATAAAAATGTCTATTGTCAATTAAGTAAAATTTATGTGTCTATTTGATTGATTGAGTAGTTCCTGTTTTATATAGTTACTGATTGTGTGTAACATGTAAAATATATATCTTTAATATGCCACTGTGGGGAAAGATTTCCCCAATGGAAAGACTGTATCTTCCTTTAATTCTCATCCACTTTCTGTTCCAGAACTATCTGGGCAAATTGAGTAGTTAGGTAATGATAAAAATTGGTTAAATTCTAAACCTCTCTCTTTCCCTAACTTTACCATGAGGAGGAAGAAGTACACGACTTAAGATCATTGCTTCTTCTAGTACATCTTGAGCTTTTTATTTACATGAGTACTTTTCCATCTACAGTGTTTGCTTATTACTTTAAAGAACAATAATCCTCACCTTTTGATCAAGCAGTCCCAGATTTCAGAATCTGTCCTAATAAAAGCAACAGAAAAAGAATATAAATTATAAAATTTCTACATTATTAATAGTGACAAAACCTAAAAATAACCCATATGCCCAAGAACAGGAGAAAAATGATGATACATTTATACGATAAAATATGAAACTATTAAAAAGCAGTGAGATATATGTTATTAAATGCAGGTGTAATAACTCCATTTTCCTTAAAACAAACTTTGATCAAAAACCTATTATGTGAAATATGTATGTAAGAGAATTTATGTGTTGTATGACCCGGGAGAAATCTAGAAGAATATTCATCAAGCTCTTATCACTTGAGGTGATGGAATGTATCAGTAAGGTTGCCTTTAGCTGCAGTTACCAGAGATCCCAATTCAAATTGATTTCAAAAGGAAGGAAATAAATTGGAATAGAAATATATTCTAGTAATCCAGCCAGAAAATGATTTCAGACCAAATGTCTCTCTGGCTGTTCTCTGTGATTCCCTTGGCTGTTTCCTTAGCTTTGCTTTTGTTCTGCCTTTTTCATACTGGAAAAATAGCCAATGCAATCCTTTGTTTTGTAGCTATATTTCTAAGGCAACTGTGTAATTTGTCACTTACACTGGAAAGTTTTGGAGAATGAAAGGTAGTGCAATTAATACTCACTTTAGGACAATGGGCATAAACCGGAGCTGTCCAAGGCAAATGAAAATCTATGACTGTCTTTCACATGTCAAAACACCCAAGGGAAAACAGACAAAAAAGAAGGTAAAACCCTTAAGAGGGAGAACTAATTTCTCAGAAGCCCCATTTTCTCCTTAAGAGTCACTGGCCTGAACTGAATAATTTCTCTATTCATGATCCAAACCCTATGGCTGAGGGATTGGTTGCCTAACACTGTGTTTTAGAGCCCCTCATTCATTGGATAGAAAGATGACTAATTTTGAACCAGTAGTTTTTGCAGTGTGGCCAGGGGACCTCTGGGGATCCCTGGGACCCATTTTTCATAAAATAAGTGTTTGTTTTGTTTTTTTTTTTTTAACATAAAATGAGTTTATCGTCAGGCATGGTGGTTCATGCCTATAATCCCAGCTAAATGAGAGGCTGAGCCAGTAGGATCACTTGAAGCTAGGAGTTAAGAAACTAACATGACCAACATAGTGAAAGCCCATCTTTAAAAAATAAAGAAAATTAGTCCAGCACAGTAGCACATATATCTGTAGTCCAACTACCCCAGAGGCTAAGGTGAGAGGAATTCTTGAGTCCAATATGTTCAAGACGAGCCTGGGTAATATGGCAAGACACCATCTAAAAGAAAAGGATGTTTATTTTTACTATTTTAAAAATATTTAACTGCTAGCCTAGTAAATATTTATAGATGGAGTGACCCAGATAAACATCAAAGAGTTAGAATCCTCAGTAATTCCAAGAGGGTGAAGGGGATCCTGGGAACAAAAAGTTTGGAAATTCTACCTTAGACCAGTCATGTGAACTCACCTGGGGCTTGGCATTTTAATCCTACACATTTTAATATAATTTGAGTAAAAATTACTATAATCTAATTCCTATATAGTAATGTTAATATTTACTAATGTTTAAAGTAAATTGTCTGTGAGTTTAAGAAACCTAGAAAATTTTTCTAGATTCTTCTATGAAGATAAACAGTTTATTTCTAGAATTTTATAATAGTGCTAGTTAAATATTGTTTATTAAATTAGTTAAAATATTTTTATTACATTATATCAGTTTTTTGAACTGGCACTGTCTCTATTCCTAGCCTGGTTTTTAGAATAAAAATTAATATGTGTTTCAGAAAATTTTGAAAGAAAGATAACTAGGAACTATTGAATATTTTTCTCCATTACTAATGATAGAAATTTAATTTTGTCAAATTCTCCATCATTAATTAAGATAATATTCCCCCTCCCATGTTAATAGATTTTGTACTAGTGAATTATCCTTGCATTTCTGGTTTGATTCATGCTTTGTAATTTTGTAACATATCTGAATTATACTGCTAAATTATTAATATTTATTTATATGATATTTACACCTATATTCAAACATGCTATTACTGTGGTTTGATCTTTGGTATCTATGTTTGCCAGGTTTAACTTTACTGTTATAGTTTTTAAAAACAGTCCAGGCATGGTAGCTTACTCCTGTAATCCTAGCACTTTGGGAGGCCGAGACAGGCAGATCACAAAGTCAAGAGTTCGAGACCATCTTGTCCAACATGGGTGAAACCCCATCTCTACTAAAAATACAAAATTAGCCAGACATGGTGGCGCATGTCTGTAGTCCAGCTACTCAGGAGACTGAGGCAAGAGAATTACTTGAATCCAGGAGGCAGAGATTACAGTGAGTCTGGAGCACACCACCACACTCCAGCCTAGGTGACAGAGTGAGACTCTGTCTCAAAAACAAAAACAAAAACAAAAACAAAACAAAAAAGCAAAAAGATTTTCTTTTTTGTATGTTCTGAAGAAAAACTATCAATTGAAAAGAAAGACATTTATTTACAAAACTATATGTATATTTAGTGACAGGCACTATTCAAAGTATTATCAAATGCTATTTAATCCTTATAACAACACTATGTAGAAAGTATTACTATTATTTCTATTTTATAGATAAGAAATAGAGGCACAGAGAAGTAACTTGCCCAAGATAGCACAGCTTATCAGAGGCAAAATTAGGTAAAATGTGACTCCAGACGATCTGAGAGTTCATGATCTGACACAATTTGAATCTTGAGCTTCTTTATGTGGTTGACTTTTTTTAAGGCACTTTTCAGTTTTTTCCAGGATCTCTATGATTTCCTTTATAGATAAAAATTATTCATCCAATGTGGCAAATTTAACTGCTTTGAGTTTTGCAAAGGAGTTGACTGAAGGCTTCTGAGCAGATGAACAGTTTTAAGCATCTGCTTAAGATGAAAACTGAAGCATCACTATTTCTCTGTTGAAAAACATATACTGAACACCTCCTATGACTCAGACACCGATTTGGATAATGGAAGTATAGTAGTGAACACTCACAAAAATAGATCACATCTCTGTTCTCATAGCAATTACGTTCAAATGAGGAAAGACACAGAAAACAAATAAATGAGTAGTGGTAAGTGCCAAGAGAAAAATAAAATAGGACAAGGAGACACACATTAATGGGAGAGAAAACAGACTGTTTTAGACAGTGTGTCAGGGAAAATCAGAATGAAGTGATGGAGCCAGCCATGTGGATAGGTATCTGGGGAGAGCATTCCATCAGCAAGGGAAAATACGTCAGCCGTAATGTGCGTGTAGCTTTCGAGAAGCAGTGAAGCTTCTACATGGCTGGCACAGTATGACAGAGGAAAATGTAAAGGATGTCATTAAGAGGTTTCTGGGGGCCAACTCATGTAGGATTTTGTAGGCCACAGTAAGAACTACCCCATTTCATTAAGATGAAAGGCCATAAGAAGACTTTGAGCAGAATGGCACGAATGGAATTACAAATTCAAAGACGTTCTTCTGACTCCTAATTGAGGAAGAATCTATGATTGGTCTAGGCTGAAAATAAGAAGACAGAATTGAATTGGCATTGTAGTCTTTGAGGAAATAGTGGCTAGCACTAACTTGATAGCAGTGGAAATGATGAGAAGTACTTCATTTGTGCATATTTAGAAGGCAGAGCTGACCAGAATCTTTGCAGAATTAGCTATAAAAGGAAGAAGCCAAGAATGACTCAAAAATTTATGATTTCAGCAGCTGTACAGATGCCAGGCTGTTTCTTGAGTGAGAAAGTGCAACAGAGGAGCAAATTTAAAGAGAAAGATTAAAAATTGGATTTTGCCCTTTTAATTTTGAGGCAATGTGTTGGTTTCCCACTGCTGTTACAACGCATTACCACAAACTTCACAGCTTAAAGCAACACAGCTTAATTTTCTTGTAGTTTTTATAGGTTAAAAGGTTGGCATGCGTCTCACTGGGCTAAAATCAAGGTAGTCAGAGGGTCTGCCTGCCTTTTGGAGGCTGTAAGAGAAAATCTGTTTTCTGGCATTTTCCGGTATTTAGAAGCTTCCTGCTTTCTGTAGCTCAGGAGCCCTTCTTCCGTCTTCAAAGCCAGTCAAGAAGGACTGAGTCCTTCTCACATTGCATAACTTCGACTGTTCTGCCTTGTTCTTTCACTTTTAAGGACCCTTGTCATTATATTTAGCCCACCAAGATAATCCACGATAATCTCCCTATGTTAAAGTCAGCTAATCAGTGCCCTCAATTCTATCTGCAACCTTAATTTTCCTTTGCCATGTAAGGCAACCTATTCACTAGTTCTGGGAATTAGAATGTTTTCCAGGGAAGATTATTCTGCTTAACACAGATGCCTATTTGACATATTATAAGTCCTTATAATAAAATAGTATATATTTTACTTTCTTAAGAAAGAAATATATAAAGAAGCAGGATAGAGGGTTAAATAACAATGAGTTTTGTTGCTCTATAAAAATGCAGAATTACCAAACCCAGCTTTTCCTGTGAATTTTAATTCTAAAGCATTTAAAATAGAACAAATATACTTAAAAATTTTTATAGCTGTGGTAATTCTAATAGGTACAAATGTATTGGTCATCAGGTTTTGTGCCAAGTGTTGTTTATGCAGTTAAGCCTTTCAAAATAGAGCTTTTGAAAAAAAATTGCTTAAAAGCCCCTAGATAAAGCCTTTATATCCTAAGTGGTAAAATTGAAAGTATGCAGTGCTATGCTAAATTTTAAAAGTGCTGTTTATAATCCAGCATATATACATTAATCATAAAAAGCCCCCCAGAAAATAAAGTAAAAATGGTTTTATTCTTATTAAGTAAAATATCCTTGCTAATATTTTGATGATGTACTTTGTCATTATATACATCTACCTATAAATACATGAATACTTATATACACATTTGTATTTGTGTACATTTAATGTGTTTACAGTTTTAAATCTGTGTAGTTAATATATTGGAAGCACTGCTTAATGTTGCTAATATTCTGTATAACATCATATTTAATGGCATCATAGTATTCCATCGAATTATAATTTACTTAACTAATTATCATTATCAGATACTTGGATTTTCAGTTTTACTCTAAATATCACTAACATGAACAAACTTGCATCGAAATCATTGCATATATCTAGTGACTGATTCTTGAGATAAATCCCTGAAGGAAAATTTATTATAACAAAGTTTATTGATATTTTCTAAAGCTTTCAATATAAAATGAAAACCATTAAAGTCTTCGAAACAAATGCCTCAGTCAATTTAACTGAATATTATTTTAAAAGAATATACTTGACTTATAATCAATTTCTCATATAGAAACTTCAAATAAGGACATAAAAGCCTTTGAATTTCAAATTGTGAAAATTATTAGTATGTCAAAACTAGTAACTATTAACATTTCAAAAGAAGGTTTGGGGAGCTGTTTTATTCTCTTGCCCACAAGTGTGAAGCATTATTATTAAATTTACATTGAGAAGACATGTTGCCACTTTTTCCCTCTGCTTCTACAATAAATGACAAAAGAGAAAAATATGGAAATTAATAATGTGTATAAAATGGTAAGTACTTAATAAGTGCCTACTAAGCTTTAAGCAGTATGTTGAAAATCCATATTTATTATCTTAAACCTCTCATAAAGCTAGAGTTAGTTAATAGTATTATTTCCATTTAAAAGATACAAAAATCCAGGTCTAGAAAGGCAACACCTTAGTCCACCAGTTAGTAAGTAGGAGAGCTAGGATTCAAAATCAGGTACATCTGACTCTGGAATCCTGTCTCCTAAAGTAAAATTCTGTTTTGTTGACTTTCTCCTCTGGTAGCAGTAGCAGCTGTAATATCATTTATTCATTCATTCATTTGCTCGTGAGGTTATTTAGTGCCTATTATATGCCAAGATCTCTGCAGTTACTTGGGAGATTACAGTGAATGTAACAGAGGCACTGATCTCTTGGAGCTTACAATCTTTTAGAGAACTCAATTATTTCTTCAAGTGGTAATTACACTAGAGTATATTGAGTGTTATGTTAGTGGAATCACAGAGTGCTACATAGCTGTGTGTCCTCTGCATCCCCCAGAATTTAAACTCATCTTCATTGGCCTTATTACACTGAAAAATGGAATTTGACCTATATGCTGGTTGTCTTTCATAAACTATAAACTTCTTAATAGTAGACATCCCACCTGATTTATGCTTGTGACCCTGGCACCTAGCATGGTTCTAGGCACATAGTAAATGGATGCCTAATAAATACTTTTTCCTGAAATCCTCATTGATTAGAACTAGTCTCTGAATAAGCAATTTTTGAGTCCTGATTCTGTTACTCTCAATGATTTATTATTAGTAAAGTGAAACTGTTAATTATGTGATTATACAAATCAAATGTAGTTTTTGGAATTAAAAATAATGCCATCATTCACTCTCTAGGTCAACAAGTATTTTGTCCACTTACATGTACAAAAATACTACCTTATGTGAGGCACTAAGGACAGAAACTAGGCATTGAGCTTACATTTAGGATTTTGACTTGAGTGGAAAAGATAAGACAAGATTATAACAAAATACAATGATGACCATACATGAATTTATTATGTGTGTATATATGTGAGTGTGTGAGTGTGTGTGTGTGTGCAAGAAATTCTGTATCCATCCTCAGAAAGTGACTATTGGAAGGAATAGGAGAGTGACTCATTGAAAGTGTTTATGTACCCCTTTCAGTCTTTTCTAATTGACCACCTAAGCTTTTCAGATCAATCACCAGCATTTGAAATAAACCCTTCTTGCTGGATAGATCTCTCAGGACATGGAGGACATAAAGACTGCAGGTTCCATGTAGGTGGGTGTTTGAGCCCCCTGAGATCCAGAGGTTCCAATGTGGCTTTCCAGATGTGGTACCCTGATGGACCGGACGTTTGCAATGTTGCCTTGAGCCATAACCAAGTGGTTATGAAGGAATGAAATCATACTCAGAGCCACTGTCCTTCAAAACACCAGGCTGGGCTATGCAGGGACATAGGATGAAAGCAGCAGTAGGCAGAGGAGGGAAGATTTTGCCTTTGGTTGTTGTACTGTGTGCAAGCAAGGGTTGGTGCTGGCAAACCTGAAGATGCCAGGATTCTTCTGAAGCAAGACGTTCAGAGGCTCAGAGCACTGAAAAGTTTAAGAAACTCTCACTCACATATCCGTATGTGAATCAAAGTCAAAATAATACCAATCTAAAATGCTAAACTTGTGTGCATGCTAAAATAAATACATTCTATATTTATAGATGAAAAAACTGTAAAAAATAATAATAAACTTTCCTCATCTTGTTGATGCCCTATTTTGCTGGTAGTCTAAACCTCTGCTTTCTTACTCTGCATAAAGGGTAAGCACTGGCCCTTTTGCTCTGGAGTAGGGAAGCTGGGGGACCCGTATTCTGGACTGTCTTTTTTGGATTATCTAAGATAGTAAACAGGTGGGCTTAAGAATATGGTTCTGGACTTCCTGCTAACCTTAAACTATTCTTTATTTCTCGAACCTCATTCTGATGGAATATGATAAACAGTGTGATTTTATTTATGCCCTGACTGTACAGAACAATTCTTATTTATTATAGTTAAAACGTAAGGGAGAAAGTGCCAAGAAGTATATGAGAAGTTTAAATAAATTATTAATAGAAATTCAGAAAACACATAATTGCATTAGGAATCTGAAGATTTATGGAAGACTTTTCATTTGGGCTTTAAATATAATGGAAGTGAAGGAATAACGGATGTAACAAATAACTTCTAATTCTAGGACTGAGAGAGAATACCTAAGGAAGGTGCAAACCTGGCAGAGCTTCCCTCACCAAGGCTGAGATCCAGACTTCTTTGAGGGGTGGGGCTGTGCCCATTGGGTGGGGAAGTTACTGAGTGCTGCAGGCAGTAACTATAATGCTGGAAGTCACTCACTTGCTGAGAGGCTGCCCCCTGGGGTGCTGGCATGACTCACTGGAAAACTTCTATGGTTGCTCTGGCAAAACTCTCTGGAAGGGGGTGCACCACTGAGTCTCCTCAAGCCAGTGGTAGGAGAGCTGCTGTGAGCTGTTGAAGCAAGATATACAGCAACTGAACAACGAGGAGAAACTCTTCTCTCATCTCTCACAGTGTCCCCTAATCCCCCACATCTTTTACTGACAATGGCTGACTCGCAAAGAGGAACACTCATAGGACCCTACACCAGAACAAAAACAGTGGATTTGGAGCTAAGAGGCAATGAATCAATAAAATTCACACAATGGCTATGTGTATGTATGTATCTCAAGATTAAGAAGAGTTGCCCATTTTCCTCTTATCTTCAGGCTATAAAGTGTCAGAATAAAAGTTATCTGCAGTGAGTTGAAAACCTGTTTTCTAATTATTGCATTAAGGCACATGTTTTTTCTATCTATATGTCCTTTTGCCTACTCAGTAGCACATGCCTAGATTTTCTCCGTGGGGCTTAGATAGCTGTATGTATTGGCTTGAGGAAATGAAGTGGGACTTGAATAAAACTTCAGTTTCAGTAATTATACCTGCTTGCCTGGACTATCCCTTCTATATTGTTCCTACCACTTGAATCTGCTGTATACTTAGCCTGAATTCCCCATAGTATCTGGCAAGTGGTACTCAGGAAATTTTTTAAAAAATGAATCAGATCCAAATGAAGAGTAAGTGAGGAAAACCTCAGGCTTTGGAGTCAGACCCGCTTAAATTCTAGATCTTTCACTTAGGTTTTGTGTGACTCTGAGTACATTATTAATATCTAATTTTGTTTAGCCACAGCTGTTCCATCCATAAAATGAGAATTATAGAACCCTTTCTCTATGGCTGCTGTGAGGATTAAATGTAGCTACCTATAAAAGTGTAGCCTGGCACATAATAAGTCCTCGACAAATGGAAGCTCTTATTAGTAGAGGGCTTTTCAAGTAGTGCTGATTCTTAAAATGAATGAAAAGGTGGCAGTTTCTTGGGTATGGTCTCAAAGCTGAGCTCTCCTAAAATAAGATTTCAGAAAATGAAAGGGCAAAAACGCAGGCTCCTCAAGGAGAGAACTAAATTCTTGATGAATGACTACTAAAACTAAGAAATTCATTCCACAAAGATAATAAAAACTGAATTTAAAAACTGAATAATCAGATCTGGTTTGCATTTCATAAGACTGTGCTATAGACCAAAATCTGTTTTACTGTCTCATTTATGTGACAGATGGTGTGACAACTTATTGAGCTGATAAATTGTTTTCAGTTATTTAATCACAGTGCAATCATCTTACTGTATTTCTACTCCCCTAATTTGAAACAGATTCGACCCTTTGTCCAGTTGGCTTCCTGTACATGCAACGCCAGTCAGCGGGCTGGGCTGTCCCCTTCAGTCTACTTGTTCATGCTAGACTCTCGGAGACAACAGCATGCTTATGTCACAGGCCACTTCTGTCATGGCAGGATTTGTGTTTCTCCTCAGGTTAATAATATCTGATGGAGGCACCAGGTCTCCTTTCCTTAAAAGCAAGGAGTCTGAATACCAGTTTAGGAAGAGGTGCTTCAAAGATCAAAACCAGGCCTATGACAGTGACATGTGGGTTCGTGAATTGGAAATGGCAGTGTCAAATCTCTCCTAAACAAGGAAATAGCCCCTAGCCAGCAGAAAGGGAACACGGACTCTTGCTGGCCCCAATTAGAGAGGCAAGTTTTGCAAAAGGAAGCTACCTTCACTGACAGCTTTTTTTTTTTTTAATGTAGTTCTATACAGAATATTTTAAAAATCAACTAGGAAAAACAGACAAAATATGAACTTACAAGTTGATAGTCAACTTCAGCGATAACAGCACAAATACATGGCTTTCAACTTTAACTTTGATGGGACATGTTTTGCTCTAGGTGGGCTGAATAGGCATAATTTCTGATTGAGATAACTTGTAAACAGGAGCTAAGAACTGCAATTCAAGTTTGGTAAAATAATAACAGTTATCCTTATTTGGAGACTTTAATAATATAGTATTATGTGACATTTATTAGTACTTGTATGTGCCAAGCAGTCATATATATTAATCTATTTATCCTCATTAAAACCATGCTGGTACTTGTCACTAATCAATTATGCAATAATATATTGAACAAACATTTATGTCACACTTATAATACTTTAGATACACAATCCCATTTCATTCTCACAACACTAAGAGATAGGTATAATCATCAACTTACGCATATCCTCTAAGAGGCTAAATAATTTGTCATGGCTGTGCAGCTAGTGGATGTTAGAAATAGTTTCAAGAAATAGTTCCAAATGTATAATATATTATACATATAATAGTTTATTATATGTATAATAAAGAACCTAGCTCAAAATTGTCCTTTTTTTCTGGCTACCTTTCAACCTATGACTGCTAGCCCTTTGCTTTGGCCACCCATTAATAGGGAGCCCTTTCCAAAGTCCCTAATCTCTCTTAGACTTAGTCTCCTCATTTGCATAATCATCATCGTAAGTACCACATGGGTTTGTTGTGAAGTTAAATGAGGTAAAATATAAAGTTTCTTAGAACACTGATTAAAATACAAGTATATTTTGGTTGAATGAACCCAAAGTGTGTTTCCTTTTTTATTAGGGGTTTCAGTCCACTGACAGAGTGCAGTAGCTTAATTTTTTTTTTTAATCAGGATTTAAATAATGTATAGCCTAATTTTTCGTTATTTTTAAACCGGTGTTCCCCATTTCTTCAGTACCTTTAATTTTTTTTGGTGGGGGAGTCGGAGTCCCGCTCTGTCACCCAGGCTGGAGTGCAGTGGTGCCATCTCAGCTCACTGCAACCTCTGACTCCTGGGTTCAAGCAATCCTCCTGACTTAGCCTCCTGAGTAGCTGGGATTACAGGCCATGCCACCACACCCAGCTCATTTTTGTATTTTTAGTAGAGATGGGGTTTCACTACGTTGGTGAGGCTAGTGCCTTAATTTTTAAAAATATTCCCAAACCTAGTAGGAACATGCAGAGAAATATACAAGGTTACACTTAAATCCAAAACCAATTATTTCTTAAATTAGCTTTCCATTCAACTCCACATGTTTTTATTATTCAGAGAATACTTGTCCAGTTAAGTTCCCTGACTTTCTCTCTTCTGTTGCCTATCACTTAGGTAGGTTTTATAAAAAAGAAAAGTTGAAATTGAGTTCTGAATATGTTCTTAATAGGATGTTATGCATCTCTACCAAAGAACTTCAGTAGTGCTTGTGAAAGGAAACATTTTCAAAGCAAATAGCTAAATATAAAACCAGCCTGAAGGATCGTGGCTTTAGATCTGTCTTTCAGCTTTTCTCTCAGAGCACAAACTTTCTCTGCCTGTAGTATCAGCAAACAATTTCCTAAGAGCTGAGGTATGGAGAGGTTACCTAACAAGAAGCACGTTTAAAGAAGTCTCGACCAGTTCCTGTGTTCAGGATCATTTCCTCTGTGACTGGGAACTTTCAGAATGGGAAGTTTGTTGAAATTTCAGATCTTCATCGTGGCTTGGCTTATGGAAAAACCTATCTGGTATAGTATTAATAAAAGTAGCATGATATGATCTTTCTGGCAATTTTGTGTCTGTCACTGAACATATTTTATTGAAAATCTGATGAAATCAGTCACAGTTTTTTGAGAAGCAATATCTGTAGATTACACAATATCTTATATAACAGTGAAAGTTGAACTAAAAGTAGAGTTAGCAAACTTTATTGCTGTGTTTTCTACCACAGCAATGTCCACAAGCAAACTAAATTCAGTGATCTCTTACTAAACTTTGCCAAATTATGGTAGTTTGTATTGTATCAGTCTTCTTCATTAAATAATGATGGACAATTACTACCTAGGATTACCCTTTTTGCTTTCAGAAGGAAAGTGAGGCACATATATATAGTCTTTGAAAGATTTTTCAAAGGAAAAATAAACTTAGGTGATATGTATAATGAACAAAAATGCTAAAACATGAGGTGTTTGAACAGTTTGATTCTAGTAAAACAAACTTTTTGAATATAGTTTACTTTTCTTACTGAATTAAAGGTATACTAATGCTTATGATATTTTCACCATTTGATTCATAGGGGCTATTGACAATAAAAATATCTGTACATCACAAACTCACAAACAAATAGAAATGTGTGTTACAGTAATTCTCTACCTTGAAAAATTATGTTTTTAGGTTTATGCATTTTTAAATTATTTGTTTATTCACAATAAGATTTGTCAATAATAATAAATAATTATAATTATACTTTGTAAATATATAAGGTCATTGTTGATCAGAGGATGAGAAACACTTCCTAGAAGAAAGCACTAGGTAGAAAAAGAAAGAAAAGGCTGAAGATATTTGGAAAATTAGATTTCTTTATTTTGACTTGCAGTTCCTGATGAGGTGTAGCTGCATTGGTTTTGGAGGGCAGAATCAGTGTTAATTTATAAAGACTGAAGGAAAGCCTAGCAAACAGAAAAGTTCAAATGAAAATTTTGGCATTCAAAAAGAAAGCAGAACACCCAAGAAAACATGGTCTAGCTATCTTTAATGCTGTAGAGACCCTATGTATAGAAAGGCACATTAAAGGCTATCTGTATATGCTTACCTGATGCTCCGGTAGTATGTTTCTTTCATGTTTGAGGTACATAATACATGCTTTTGAATGAACACAGCAGAATTATAGATACTAAGATATCAAGTAACTAGGACACTGGTAATCAGGGTGAATTCTTAATAAGTTGTGACAAAAATCCAAAAGCATGGACCTCTACAACCCTGAATAATTTATCCCAAATTTGATCTACCTTAAAGTTATTCTCAACACAGTGACTTCCATCAAGTTCTGAGATTTGTGCTTTACAAATATCCCTTGTGCTACAGCATCCATCAGTTTTTATATTCCTGAATAGCTATAGTGATCTCTTCTTTTGTTTCTGATGTTTGATTATCAGTTTACTTCTATAAATACAGCATGTCTAGGTACTACCACAAACTCAATCATGTTGTAACTGAAGTGGTTGCTTAGCGGCCAAACGGCTATGGAACTGACAATTACACCGGGAACAATCAGCTTAATTTGGTCCTTTGTAGAACCTGCAGATTCTTCAGTAATTTGTATACAACCATCTGATCTGATCCGTGTTATAAAATATATTGTACAGTCATTCACAGGTTTTAAAATCCAGCACTTTATAAATTTTCTATACTTATTATGTCAAATATAAAAATTATAAATTTGAACCAAAAGCTTTATGGGTAAAAATGGTGTAGAAAATTAATTTTTATTAGTGGAAAATTGCTTTAAGTAGATGAGAAGTATTTTCCTATGAACTGAGGTAATAACCAAATTGGAGAAATTTGAATTTCATTTTACCTGAGTATACTTACTATAACAAACCTGGTTAAATTGCCCAGAAGGCATAAAAGAAATAATAGAATTTAAAAAAATTACAACCAGTAAGAATGAAACATTCCATTTCCTAGAGCGGTTGTAATTTAATCTCTTTCAGTAAAAGAAAAAAAAAGTCTGACTCTCTCATTAAGGAATCACATAAAACTTAGATAATATCATTTGAAGATAAGTTTTAACTCTCTACGAGAACTCTTGAAAAGGTTTAATGAAAGCTTTATATTTCAAGGCATAAATATAGACTGAAATGGTTACTAAGGTATATTTATTAGATTTATTATTTCCTTTAAAGAACTCATGTAGCTGTCTAAGATTTACCAAATCGATGGATACCAAGAAAATAATCTATGGTCTTAATTGCCAAGTTCCCAAAGCATAAAGAATGATACTAGGATCAGAGGGTAAAAGCCACTCCTTTGATCACAGAGTACAAGCATTGTAGAATCTTTGCTACCGCACAAATACATCTATATGAGGAAATTTATTCATATAATGCACAACTGCATTGTTTTGAGTTTTTTCAGAGAAGTAAAAGCCCATGTTAATATTTCACTATAGTAATATTGATAAGAACTCTCCGCTTAAAAAAAAAAAAAAAATCAGCAGGTCCAAATAGTTGACATCTCAGCTGTCTCCTTCAGGAAGTTCTGTAATTCTATGAGCATTTTAAACCTGGGGAAGAAATTATGTTTTTGCTTAGCTTGGGAAAATCTTGTATGTTTGAAATTGATAGCCATAGCTTTACCTGTGAGCCATGACTCTGAAATCCATATCTAAAGCCCAAGTTTCTGTCTTTGGAGAAACATATATGGATCAAACAAGCCACTGAACATCTTTACTTGGGGGTCCCAAAAGCTTCTCAAACTAAAGATGTCTAAAACGGAAGGCATTGCCATCTGTAACCCTACCCACATTTTGTTTTATTTATTCTTCTAGATTATGCTACTGCTCCTTAGTAACCCAGAACAAGACTTTTGGAGCTATCCTAAATGGCTCTTTACCACCCACTTTTAATGCCTGCAAAAGTTATATAACAAGACTAGTGATTGTTTTAGTGATTGGATATTCTTCACATAGTGATTGAAGTTCTTTTCTTGTGCCTTGAAGTTATCAATAAAGCAAACTATTATAGCAAAGCCATCAATTTTTTTCAGGTGAGACCCTCAGTTTTCCCCCAGATTCAAGACATTTTATGTTGATGGTCTTTATCAGCCGGAGGTACAACAAGGAACTGGGAGAAGAAGGGGTGGGTATTGTTTTCGGAGACATGCAGAATGTCGTAGTTTGGGCTACTGTAACAAAATGCTATAGCCTAGATGGCTTATAAACAACAGAATTTTCTTTCTCGCAGTTGTGAAGGCTGTAAGTCAGACTGAAGGTGCCAGAATAGTATGGTTCTGATGAAGCCTCTGTTTCTGGCTTGTAGACAACACCTTCTCAACATGTCCTCAGTTTTAAAGGTTCTGATGTTTTGTTAGAGTCACACTGTCCAATACAGTAGCTACTGTATTTAGCATGTGGAATGTGGCTAGCTCAAAATTAATTATACAGTAAGCATAAAATGTACCCCAATTTCAAAGATTTAGTGTGGATAAAGAAATAGAAAACATCTTTTACAAATATTGATCACATGTTGAAATGATAATATTCAGACATATAGGGCTAAATAGGATATATTCAATTACATCTATTTCTTCTTTTTTTAATGTGGCTACTAGATAATTAAAAATTACATTAATGGCTCACATTTTATTATGTTGGCTTGCCCTCTTTTACAGTATTCAATTGGTTTGCACACAAAAGGCTGAGCTAATTTAAGATACATTATTGTAAAAATGATTGGAAAGAACTAATGTATAATGAATTATAAGATGTGGGAAGGTGGTCTTCTTGTGGAATTATGAATAAGTACATGTCAGTGTTTTTACAAATGTACTGGATAACATGTTAATATGTAAAACAAAGGTTTTAGTATTCCTGTATTCTTGCCTTGTTTCTCTTTATCTAATTCAAACAGCAGTGGGACATATACTTAACCTCAGATAAGTGATTACCCAGAGAATCAACAGAACAAAAGACTAAATATTTATTTCTGTGCTTCAAAAGCCTAGAATTGGCCAGTTACAGTGGCTCATGCCCGTAATCCCAGCATCTGGAGAGCCTAGGGCAGAAGGATTGTTTGAGCCTGCGAGTTCAAGACCAGACTGGGTAATACAGTGACACCCTATCTCTAAAGAATATTTAAAAATTAGCCACACAAGGTGGCTCATGCCTGTAGTCCCAGCTACTTGGGAAGCTGAGGTGGTTGAATAGCTTGAGCTTGGGAGGTCAAGGCTGCTGAGCCATGATCATGCCATCGTACTCCAGCCTGGATATGAGTGAAACCCTTTCTCAAAAGAAAAGAAAAGAAAAGAAAAAAAGCCTAGAGCTTGGGATATAACAAAAGATTTGGGAGGACACCTTATGCATTGAGTAAGTATTTTTTATCTTTAAAACTAGATAGATAAAGCTAAATAAAGCTTTCCCAACTAAGAGTTAGTAGAAAAGAAGACAGAAGAATAAGAGAGTTTAGATAGTAGCCCATCACTGAAAAGAAGGGACCTGTATCCTGCATTTCACTTAGATCAGGAACCTGGAAGTGAGGAGAGAGAAATAAACAAACTCACACTGGGGATCTGAGTCTAATGCATACAAGGTAGCAAGATTTCAGAGTTCTGACTTCAGCCCAAATGGCACTCATACTGTACGTTACACATTACGGGGTGGTTTCAGTGGGAACATGGTTTTATTTAGTCCCAATGTATTTCCAGAGGCCCTAGAACATGGCACAGATCATCTGCATGTATCCTATCCCTCAAGAGGAACAAGGAAATATCTGAAAGAGATCTCACCAAGGGAAAGGCTAGGAACAAGGGTGAGTGATGTCAAAGTTGCAACTAGTATGAACAGAGGGCCAAGAACAGTTTGGGGTTATGTACATTTCAGTGGAGCATGGAATAAAAAAGTCCAAATTCTACTCTTCTGACTGCTATGATCTGAAAGTTTGTGTCCTCTCTAATATTCACGTGTTGAATCCTAATCCCCAATGCAACAATATTAAGAGGTGGGGCCTTTAAGAAGTGATTAGGCCATGAAGGTGGAGCCCTCATGGTTGGGATTAGACACCTTATAAAAGATGTCCACAGGACATAGTTCCTTTCATCATATGCGGACCCAGTAGAAAGGTCCCCACTATGAGAAAGTGGCCCTCATCACACACTAAATCTGTTGATACCTTGATCTTGGGCTTCACAGCCTCCAGAACTGTAAGAAATAAATTTCTGTTGCTTATGAGCTACCTAGTTTGTGGTATTTTGTTAAAGCAGCCTGAAATTAACCAGCACAGACTCCCAATAGTTGATTGTTATTTCAAGAGCTCCTGAAATAGACATGCAGCTAGGGGAGAAAAATAAAGAAGGGAGGGAAACTCCGAAACAGAAATTAGCTTGTTTGAAAAATATAAAAAAAGGTTATAGTTCTTGTATACCCTGAATTTAATCTCATAAGCTCACATCTTCTACACGATCGATGAAGTAGGGAGGAACATGAGCCAGTTTAAAATGCTGAAAGATTTGGGGAAGCTTTTGTTTAGTTTAGTTTATGAACATTTATCTCATCAGTAAGAAAAAGAGATTTCAAAATCATTTCAGTTAGTCTCTGATTTAATGAAGGCCAATCCTAGCAAGGTATTTAGTAGCCTCTCTTTGTCTATCTCTTCTAACTATCATTTCATTGTTTGTACCAGTGTCTACTTTCTTTGAGCAGATTCAAAGTACAATGTTTCTTCCTTTCATAACTCAACTTTTTACTATTAAAATTTCCTAATAAACAAAAATTAAAACACAGTGTAATGAACATGGTATACATGTCATGTAGATTGAAAAATTAACATACGGATATATTTGTTTTATATCTTTATATAAGTATACATATTTTTCTGAAATATTTGAAAACTACAGTCAGGATGCTTTCACACTTAAATTCTTAAAAATAAGGGCATTCTGTCATATAATTATAATCCTATTAACACGTCTCAGAAAATTCCCAAAAATCCCTTGCTATTATCTAATATTGAGTTCATATTCAAATTTTGTCACTTATGCCAAAGATGTGTTTTCTAGATCCTTTTTATCCCCAAATACTTCAATTTAGGTTCACATGTTATATGAGTTGTTACATCTCTTTGGGTTCTTTTACAGAATAGTTTTCTCTACATACACATCTTCTTTATAACAATATTCACTTTTTGAAAAGTCTAGATCAGTTTTCACATAAAATGTTCTGTATTCTGAATTTGTTTTATTGCTTCCTCACTGTATAGTTTAACATGTTGCCCAATCTCTTGTATTTCCCGTAAAGAAAAATTTAGATATAGAGGCTTGTTTAGAGTTATTTGCGACAAGAACACATCATAGGTGATACTTTATTTTATTTCTTATATTTCAACTATTTCATATTGCATCACATCAGGACTGACGTAACCTCAGGTTTTACCACCATTTTATCCCTGGATTAAGGTAGTTACAATGAGATCTCTCCACTTTAAAGGCAGATTTTCCACTTTGCAATGAGTAAGTCATCTATGGGATTATTTTAGACGTCATCTAACTCCATTCATTCATTCTTCTTTCTCTACTTTGGTTTCTAACCTCAAGTTGCTTATCTTGAGGAAGATATTTCTTCTTCCTGAAGGGTCCTTTTTTTTCTATTTGTTCACTAAGAACAAATACAGTATTGTTATAATGATTCAGTGAAGTAATGTATGTAAAACAGTTTTATAAATTGCAAATGTTGTAAATGTTATATTAAGAATACTTATGTTTATAGTGGGAAAAATAGGAAGCAAAATCACTTTTATCACCATTGTTGTAGTTTGAGTGCGCTCGTTCCTCATGAGAAGAAAATGTGCTTTTGACTACATAGTTTACTAAGCCATAGTTATGAGTTTGCTAGGATTGGTGTAACCAAATATCACAGGCAGGGTGACTTAAACAATATAAATTTATTTGCTCAGCGTACTGGAGGCAAGTCTAAGGTCAAGGTGTTGGGCAAAGACAATTTCTTCTTCTGATGCCTCTTTCCTTGGCGTGCAACCAGCTGCCTTCCTACTGTGCCCTCACATGGTCTTTCTCTGTGTGTGCAACCCTGGTGTCTCTTTGAATTTTCTAATCTCTTCTTATAAAGACACTAACCAGATTGGATTACGGCCCACCCTAAAGGCCCCATTTTAATTTAAAACCTCATTAAAGACCTTATTTTCAAATACAGTCACATTCTGAGGTACTGGGACTTAGTACTTCAGCATATGAATTTTGGGAGGCACAATTCAGCCCCTAAAAGCACACATTATGTACATTAAGTGCATTTAAGTTGTGATATATATTTATAATTCTGTTTCATCAAAGAAATATTCAACATTTTAATAATCCTAGTCAACACACAATACCAAATCATGCCCTCCTTTGTCAAGCCTTCCAATTCCTTCTGCTCTTGCTCAAAAAAATGCAAGCAAAGTCTTCTTTATGCCCCTCAGGCTCTCCTCAGTCTGCTCCCTTCTCACCTCTTCTCTCTGGATTTATCCCCTACTATTCTATCTGTCACTTGATCTCTCCACTCCAGTGCCCAGAAACACTGTGACAGGTTTCCCACCTAAGTGTTATGCACCTGTTCTCCCTCTGCCTGTAATCTTTTTCTCCCAATTTCTTTCCTTTCCTCAAATCTTTTCCACTTAAATATGACCTTTTCATGAGAACTTCCCTGCCCACTAATTTATAGTCCCCCACTCTGACTTTCCTTACTTTTTTTTTTTCCCTCTGTAGCATAGACAAAGACTAATATACCTTAAATTGTGTTTACGGATCTTGTTTATTATTTGTGTTCCCACAAGTATACATACTAGAGTTTGTTCTGCTTTATTGACTGAGATATCACCTCCATTGAGAACAGTGCCTGGCAAATTGCAGCTGCTCAATAAACATTTGGAATGAAATGAATGAAATAACATTGAGGCTCAATTTGCATTCATCTTTTAAATCCTCTTATTCTTACTATGAGGAAAGGCAATACAGTGCTGTGGTCAAGAGCACAGGCCTTGGAGGTAGCAAGAATAAGGCAAGAATGCTGGCTGCACTGCCTGTCAATGGTTGTTCTTGGCCAAAAGTTTTTCCCTTCTGAGTCTTACGCTACTCAATGAAATTAAATGAAACTTCTTAAAGAATAATGAGGTGAAATGCATTAAATAGTTAGCATAGTGATCAGTATATTGTAGTTCTAAGCTCAAGTCTGGACTGAGAGTGTTAAAATTGATTAACCTGGTCTGCTTTGGGAAGCATGAACATCGTGGCTGTTATGAATGCCAGATGATGCGCAGATTCAAAGACTCTGTCTTTATCAACCTCCAGTCAAATTTTATCCCATCACACCCCCGCCACCCCAGCCCCAGGCTTTCATTGCATGGTGATCTTTGAAATCAGTAAAAGAAAATTGTGACAACTTACGTAGCTTATTTGATTTCAAAACTGAAGTATGAGTAAAAAAAATAAAGTAAGATTCTTCCCACTGTCTTTCATGTCTTACCTGTTTTTGGTCATATATTTTTTTTATGATTTCACCATCCATTTTTGCTGTGCACTTTCAAAAGTTTCCCATAAAATTGTGAGTTGGAAGATATCCTTAAATTATTTTATCTATATTCTCGATTTTTACAAGTGAGAGAGGTGAAGCCCAAACTGAGACTTGCTCAGAGACCCACATAGGTTTTAGAAGACCAGGAACAGATCTGAGATAGAGAAGAAAACAACTACACTATAGTACAGAAGTTCTGAAAGGTAGGTGTTTTTCAGTGAGAAAACTGCAGGTTGGCTTAGATGCTGTAACATGGCCACGAGGTCACATAACAGAAGGCTCTGTTCCTGGAAGCCCAGTTCTTTCCATTACACTACGTGTCTTCTTTTTACTAATGAAGAATTCCAATCCCGGTAATGCTGATCTCTGGACTCCTGCTGAGAAGGTGCCTTTTGGCTTAACGGTCTCCTGGTAACAGCCAGTATGGACTAAATGGTGCTCTGTGAAGATTCCTCATGATTTAAATTGACTTGTGTTTGTGAGGCCACGTTTGAATTTATAACCTAACAAACTGCCACAGTCTATTTTGAAAGAACACAATTCACACATGATTCACCCTCTCCTCACAATGCCTACAAAATAATCATTCTTCTAAGGCTTTTATATTTCCTGAGACGAGTTTTCTTCCTCTTGCTTTTTCCTGAATAAGGAAGTACTTATAATCTCACCTCTTAAATTACATTTTAAGGCCTCACAAACCATAGTAAAGGAAGGGACAGAGTCGGCACTAATTTCATAAACTATCTGTAAGGGAATTAATTACAACCTGACTTATTTTTCTTTTAGAAAAAAGTTATAAAGGAATCCCATAAATTTTGAAGGAGGAATAAATTCTTTCTCAGGAGGGGTGAGAACTGTAGTAAAATGTTAAAATAGCACAAATTAAAGTTGACTGGAATCTCCTGTAAAATCAAGCCAAGCCAAAAGGTAGTAAATATCACTGAAGTTAAAATCGGTATCTTTCCATCAATAAAACTGTTTAAAATATTACATCTAAATATATCATCTGTGAAGCATACTGATTCACAATACACAAAAATTATACATGTCAAGCAGCAGTATTTTGCATTGATTCAATATGTTTTCTCAAACTTTAAGAAGAGAAAGTATTCTTTTTTTCTGAATAAGCTAATACATCTTGGAAAAATCATTAAATTAAGCTGTTATCTCAAAAGTCAGATCACTTTACTTGTGACTATATGAAATAGAAAATATAAGTATTTCTTAGTATTTGTCCTATCAATATATAAATAATTATAGTGTCATATCTGTGCTTATTTCTCATTTTTTTCTCTCAACTTGTCAATATGTTATCTCTTCCTTCCACATGATCACTAGTTAGGAATTCAAGTTGACTTTGACTTTAAGAAAAATTATCATCTTTACATCTCCATTGCCAAGAACTGTACCACGCTTACAGCATATTCACTCAACTATATTTGTTAATTGAAAAATCTTCAGAAAGTTGAATCTACAAAAGTGGTATTTACAATGACTTCTTAAATCAAATGATTATTTTGAAGTCAGTTGTTTGTCATTATTTAGGGCACTCTCCCCTCTGTGTTTTGTAAGTAACTCAGTTTCAATTAAATCTTCATTAATTTAATGGACTAATCTTCAGTATAATATAAATATCAGAAGTATTCTTTTCATTCATTGACCTAAAAATCAACCTTATCGTTGCCACTAATTAGCATATTACTTGATTTTTCTGCATCTCAGGTTTCCTATCTACAAAATGGGGGACAGGTTGGGCATGGTGTTGTATGCCTGTAATCCTAGCACTTTGGGAGGTCAAGACGGAGGCAAGTGAATCACTTGAGATCAGGAGCTCAAGACCAGCTTGAGGAACATGGTGAAACCCCATCTCTACAAATTATACAAAAATTAGCCAGGTGTAGTGGCATACACCTGTAGTCCCAGCTACTTGGGAGGCTCAACTGGGAGAATTACTTGACCCTGGGCGGTCAAGGCTGCAATGAACCACAATCATGCCACTGCACTTTAGCCTAGTGACAGAGTGAAACCCTGTCTCAAAAAAAAAAAAAAAATAGGGACAATATTGGTACTAATTCTTATAAAAATGTTTGAAAAGATTATATGAGTTAATTCATTGAAAGCATTTGGAGCAATAATAGAAAAATTTTTAAAGCAATGTTTATCACAATAATGGTTATGATTATGATTATTACTATTATTTGAGACAAAGTCTTGCTCTGTCACCAGGCTGGGAGTGCAGTGGCACCATCTTAGCTCACTGCAACCTCCGCCTCCCGGGTTCAAGTGGTTCTTTTGCCTCAGCCTCAGAGTAGCTGAAACTGCAGGCATGTGCCACCTTGCCCAGCTAATTTTTGTATTTTTAGTAGAGATAGGGTTTCACTATATTGGCCAGGATGGTCTCGATCTCTTGACCTCGTGATCTGCCCACCTCAGCCTCCCAAAGGGCTGGGATTAAAGGCTTGAACCACTGCAGCCAGCCATGAATACTATTTTTATTTACTAATATTTTGATTTTGGGTAAGTCAATCATATCTTTGGACCTCAGCTATATCATCTATTTAAAATATAGTGATTGGGTTAAATTGTCACTAATACCATTTCTAACTCTAAAAGTTAATAGTTATATGATTCTAAAGAAAGTTATTCATGACCTGAAGGATTTATTGCATAAATTCTATTCAAATATCAGTACAGTAATTCCCCTTCCCCCACTATTAAAAATAAACAGTGATAGAAATGTTCTAAAATAGTGGTAAGTGCACCAGAGAATTTGGGGAGGGATGCACTTAGCTTTAGTTTTGATCCCTACAATAGCTATTTTGTCAAGTTATATATATATGACCTATAATTCTCTATTACAAGCTCAATACAAGAAGTAAAAGCCAATCTATCACTTAATTATCTATTAAAAAGTGAGCAATATAATGATTTTAACGGATTTCACAGACCACCCACAAGATTCCAAGAATACTAGTTTTCTACAAACTTCCACAGTATATACTCTAGCAACTGACTGCCATAGTCAGTACTTCAAATGTTACCAGTCTTAAAATACACGATATAATGCTGATTATGAACTATACTATGTTCCTCCAGAAAAACTTCTTTTAAAGTTACCATAAAGAGAAAAAGAGAGGTGTCCCAGAGCGTTTTTCAGCACTTGGTAGACAAAAATACAAGACACAAATTATGTAACCTACAGCAAGTTCTTTGGCTAAGTTTGTAACATTGGGTAACCTCTAATTTGCATGTGCTTTCTTTGGATTTTTTAAAAGTCTGTCCAACTTGGTCTGGTTTTGGAACATCAACTTTGGAGATCAGATAGTCCTTTTGAAATTTTGGCAAGTTCCACCAATTGATTCTGAAGGGTTGGAGCCGTACCTTCACACCTACCTTTGTTTTTTCAAACAAATGCCCTTCTGTAAACTAGGAATTTATGGTGAATGATCTCAATGTCTTCTTCCTCTGCCTCATTTGATCCAAGATCTGAAAGTACTAAGTGATGTGGTTAGCTATGAGGGCTAACCACATCACTTAGTACTTTTAGAGCTTTATGGCATCCATAAAAATATTTCATACCCTTAAGTAGGCAAAGTCAATGACTGCGGTTTAGAACTCTCAGCAAAATATGATTTGGCAACATTGTTATTTTGAAATGTTTAATATTTTCTACACTGGCTTGCTTTTTGGTTAATTTTTTATATTCATGGTATGTCTTTCTGTCCTGCAATGGCTTAAGTATATATAAATTTATTTATTTTATTTGAGGTTGCCAAGATATGTACACTAAATAGTTTGTTGATAAACTTTTAAAATTTATTAAGTTCTTATGTATATTTTCTGTTGGGCAAATTAGTCAAAGAAAGAAAGTGTTTTCTTCTGAATATAAAGTAAAACTATACTCATTTATGTTTAGATAGACACAAAGAAAAACCGGATGTTTCATTTCATGTTGAGATGGTTTTTTTCTTTCTAAATAATTTCTAAATTTATATTAAATATTTTATAACTACATTATAACACACAATTCAGTATCCTCCTGTTTCCTGTACTGTCCACTTTAGAACAACAATTAAATGTTTAAAGAAATGAAGAATATCTGTATTTGCTACTGATGAAGTAGTCTATTACAACTTTTTGTAGAATCATATAAATTACCTCAATCACATTACTTCATCCAGGTAAACACGTATCTTTTTCTAAAAGCTAAAAGTATTTCTGATGGTAGGCATTATCAAACTAATTTTCCCAGATATGTGCATTGTTATTTTGAAACCTAAACCTACTTTGGATATATTGCTAATAATATTTGTAGCATTTTAGTCAAGTATATTCTTGAATAAAATGTTATAAAACTTGGTGTTATCCATTTTAATAGAGCAGTACTAAATAAATTTAATTTATATGAAAGTACTAGCTCGGAAATGGACAAAATATTTTATAAATATATTTTATACAGAACTTTGTTTTTAACTTTTAGGTTTGGGGATGCATGTGAAGGTTTGTTACCTAGGTAAACTCATGTCACAGGGTTTTTTTGTTATCTATTAGGTACTGGGCTTAATACCTGTCTGATTAGATAACCTGTTCAATGCCCTCCACCCTCAAGTAAACCTCAGTGTCTCTTGTTTCCTTCTTTGTGTTCAGAAGTTCTCATCATTTAGCTCCCACTTAGGAGTAAGAACATATGGTATTTGGTTTCTGTTCCTGTGTTAGTTTGCTAACTATTATAGTTTCCAACTCCATTCATATTCCTGCAAAAAACATGATCTTGTTCTTTTTCATGGCTACATAGTATTCCATGGTGTATGGGTATCACATTTTCTTTATTTGGTCTGTCATTAATGGGCACTTAGTTTGAATCTATGTCTTAATTATTGCAACTAGTGCTACAATGAATATTGTTTCCCCATCCAAATGGTTTCATAGGACTACTTATTTATCTGTGAGATTGCAATGCACTGTGAGTCCATCCCAGAGTCCCTGAATAGTTAATCATACCCTAGACATCCTCTGCTTCAGTCTCTCTGAACAAAACTAACCCGTCCGAGGTCTCATTATTTTAGGGTTTCATCCTGCCAAAGTAGTTATGAGTGACTGTGTTACACTCATAAATAACACATGCATCTTTTCAGATTTCTAAAGTCAATGTCTTCATTTAGAAGTGGACATAAATTTCAGATCCTTTTTATGTCAGTTGCTAAGAGTTTTGAGCAAGTAAGCTGTTTGTTATTTTTAGAATTTCATTCTGTTATTAAACCACTTGCCATTTGTTATGCATTGATCTACTCTGGAAAGAACTGGCATAAATACAGTATAGAGGGTAGGATGGTTTTCCAGAACTATTTGGCTACACTATCCAAGTAATTGATGTCTGAATAACAGGAGACACCTCTCACATGGACTTTGGACTTGGCCCATGTTTACCCAAGGGTTTCTCTGTTTCAGGGAGGAAAAGAATGATAATACATGGCTGATACTTCAGTGAAAAACCAGGCTGTCTAGCCAGTCATTTAGTGAAGTATGCTGTTGAAGCAGTGAGGAGATTTCCAGGTATCCACTGGTCTAACCTTAATGTAAGCAGTGAATCTACTTTTGGCCAGTCAGTGCCAAACGGCCAGAAGGTACTGGATGCTATCTCTTTCATAGAATCTGATTTGTATACAAAATTAAAAAGAAATATGCAGAGGTTATTAATTTCAATCTTTTTTAAGATTTTGAGATAATAAGTGTAGGTATATATTTTTAAGAAAAACTGAACTTGAAAAGAGAGTGGGACATTAGGAACAAAGAAAGCCCTTCAAAGATAGCACAAACAGATTTAGTTATTACAGGTCACACATTCTGTTTTGGGTTCCACTGCCATGACTATCCAAATGTCCCTATAAATACTCAGCATGCCATTTTCTTTATAAGTCTCTTCCCTATAGCTCAGAATGTCTTTTCCTTTTATTTTAAGTCCAGTGTTCTGAAATAGCTAAATATTATTCTCTGAAAATACTCATCTTAGCAAGGTGATGGTTAAGATAATGTCACAGTTGTCTGCATATAAACAAGCTAAATCAATAGGAGTGATTTCAGATCAGGGATCTTAAGTCTCTAGTTCAATTACATTGGGATTGCCTTAGAAAGGAAAAGGATGGATTTCCCCTTTGCAAAGAGTCCATAAATTTATATTTTATAACTATATTGGAAAACCATTTTCTGTCTTCATTTTTTGCCATCCTGTATCCCGTTACCCACCACACTAACCTTCCTTCCTTATCAAATGAGTTTCTTTAGTTTCTCTAGATAAATGACCTTCTAGATTTGTTCTCATTCCCCTTCATACCAGTTTCTACTTCCTTCAATTGAAGTCTATCCCAAAGGCCATAAAAGCTTTCTTGATGATCACTGTTCTCACAAGCCTTTCCATTTCCAAATATCTATGCTGTTATAATCTAGCCCATGCAGGTCAGTATTTGCCAATGGATTGCTTTGTAATAATAAGATAACAGCTACCTAGCTGTGAACTTTCTTTGTTGAAGACACTGTTGATGTGTTAAACAAACTATTTAATTCTTCCTGTAATCATATGAGGCAGACGTTTTTGAGAAAAGGGGCAGAAACTGGAATCCTCCATAGCAGTCAGGGACAGACTCATGTGCTTGGCCCTCATGCTCTCTGTCACAATCCTCAACCTCTTTCAATATTACATCATCCATAGCACTCAGCAGAAAATTGAAAGCTGTGTGTGTGTGTGTGTGTGTGTGTGTGTGTGTGTGTGAATAAAAAATAGTGGTTGACATGATATCAACATTGCATACCAATTTTACTTGGATATGCGGATTTTTATGTTCTTTCGACCTTGACATCTGAAAAGAAATTAAACAAAAAATAAAAAAATAGTAACCACAAAAAGTATGCTGAAATTCTCCACATCATTATATTTGCATGATACCTTAGCATTCTTAGAATAGCCAAAATAGTTAATATTTGAATTTCCAGGAATTTCTACTTTTAGCCTATATTACAGATACAATTTTTACATTAAGTTTGAACTCCTTCTTTTATCTTTAGCAAGAATTCAAAAGGGTTCAGGATGAGGAACAAAAACAGAAATGATGAGAAGGTAATTGCATGCTCAACTCCACTAGAACAATTGCTGCAAGACCTGATAGAGTGAAAAGGATGTCATGAATCATGAGGTGAAAAACAGCCTCAGAGTTCAGTGGCTAACCACAAAAACTGCATGTAAACCAATTAGGCCAATGAGAGAGACACAGAATCCACAAATGCATGGCATGCATTTTTTTTTTTTAAACCGCTTACCTGGGAAGGAGAGAGAGTAATTGCAAAAATGAGATTATGAAAGTGCTTACTCTGTGACCATATTAGGAGATGCTGGCAAGGTGCTAACTGTGCCAAGAAGATAATGTAAAAATAAAAAAGTGGGTGATTATGTACTCCAGATAAATATCCAGCTTACCGGCTAGCCTTAAAATAATTTCCTTGCCTAATTTAGGTCCAGAGGTATTTTCAGTGCTACAATAGTATAAAAAACAAAGCAAAACAAAACAATATTTCTTCCTTTCATTCATCCTTTTTTTCCCCTCCTCCTGACTGATGCCGGCCCTCACCAATGAAGGCCAGGGGAGAATGGGTATGTAACATGGAAGTGGGCTGCTGGTAATAAGAAGGAATTCTATGAATCTGTTCTATATGAACATTTTTCAGGTAGATGGTTAAAGACTTTATATAATGCCAGGGATTCAAATCTTTGACTTTTTAAATATTTCGTATGCACTATTGAGTTTATTAGAAAACTAATGAAGTCATCATACCTTAATAAGAGAATGAACACAATTTACTATTATATCAACATAGCAACTGCTAACATAAAATCTACCCCTCTGACCCTATTTTTACAAACCCAATACCATTTAAAGAATGATTGAATTCATATTTCCCGTTTCTTTAAAAAATATTTTAAAACACAGTTGGCTCTCACTTTTTATAGCATTTTATTTTTTGGCTTGACAAAATTCTACTCTTGCAATAGCCAATTATATGACATTTTCAAATATTGTTCCAAAAGGAAATTCCAAAGTGTTGGAAAACCATTCATTCTAGTTATTTAGCTACACACTGTGATTTTTTTTTAAATGGAGGAATTATATAGAAATATATGTTTATGAATTACCCCAAATACATACAATACTATAGTAGGTTTTATATGTTGATTAGTTCTCAAGAAAATTTGCCTTTTACTATTCATCTGTAATGATGTTGTCTTAAGTTACTGGCTGTATATATGACAAAGAGTACAAGAAGTACAACTTAAATATATATTCAATCTAAACTATATTTTTACTTTTAATTTCAATCTGACTTAGACAACTTAGTCATTTGATTTACAAATAATTCCACATGATAAACTCTTTAGATACAATTTACCACAAATGAAAATGACAAACTGTGTGTTTTTAAAATGTATGCATAAATTTCTATGTTGAAAGATTAACTTATATTTTAAGCCACTTATAAAAAATGTAAAATATGATTTTTGCATTTGAAGATTTGCTTGCTTTTTGTTATTTTGGAATCATATCATGTGAGAAATGTTAAAGGCAAGTAATTTTTTGAGGAAATAAGTAAAAAACAGTTCAAAAAGCATTTTCAATATAAATACAGAAGGTCACCACTTTATAAGTATGTTGATAAAGTTCATTTGTAAGTTAACAGTGTGAAAGTTGGTACACAGCAAAATTGACTAAACATGCTAAGTTTGACGCATTAGAACTAATAGTAAAAAAAGGACATTTTAAAGTACTGTTTAACTTTTTTTTCTAATTTGTGAACTTCTTAATTTGGAAACTCCTTAGTTATTTCATGTAATAAATGTTTTAAAATTTATTTCAAGATTATTGATAAATTTTTTAAAATCTTACAAACATTACCTACACTGTGATGACATTTGTGTAAAAAAAGGTAAATTAAAACAAAACTATATACTTATTTACCACATGAAGAGTCTTCAAAAACTCATTAAATTGTATATTATTTTTAAAATTACACACGGAGCTTAAAAATGTTTTGCACCAAAATAAACTCATACTAACTAGTTATAACATATCTGAACAGGATCTAGTTTGAAGCACTAAGATTCTGTTAGTGCTTTTTTCACACTGATGTGAAAAAAAAGTGTGAAAAAAAAGAAAACCCTATTAGAGCAACATAAATTATGCTAAAACTGAGGCAAGAATAAACATCAGATTTATGTTGAAGCTTGAGTGGAAGAATGATGAAATCACTGATATTTTACCAAAAGTTTATGGGGACAGTGTCTCAAATAAATATTCATTTTATAAGTGGATAACTTGCTTTAAGAAGGAACTAGATGATGTTGAAGATGAAGCTCACAGCAGCAGACCATCCACATCAATTTTTGAGGAAAAAAATCATCTTGTGTGTATCCTAATTAACAAGAACTGACAACAGCAGAAACATTAGCCAACAGCATAGACATCTCAGTTGGTTCAGTTTACACAATTCCGACTGAAAAATGAATTGAGCCAACTTTCCACTCAATAGGTGCTAAAACAAATGCACCCAAATCAGCTTCAGACAAGAACAGAGCTTTCAGCAGAAATTTCAAAGAAATAGAATCAAGACCCTAAAGTGTTTCTTCAAAGATTTGTAACAGCGTTTGGGACGTGGCTTTGCCAGTATGATCCTGAAGACAAAGCACAGTCAAAGCAATGGCTACCAAGAGGTGCAAGTGACCCAGTCACAGCAAAAGCAGGCTGGTCAAGAGCAAAGGTTATGGCAACAATTTCTTGGGATGCTCAAGGCATTTTACTTGTTGACTTTGTAAAGGGCCAAAGAACAGTAAATACCCGCTTATTATGAGAGAACTTTGAGAAAGCCAAAGAGGTATTAGAAAAATGTCCTGGAAAGCCTCACCAGAAAGTCCACTCATCAAACAAGGGTAATTTTGTGAGTATTTCAATGGAAAATCATAAGGTGTTCTCCTTACAGTTTTGATTTGGCTTCTCTGACTTTTTTTGTTTCTTAATCTTCAAAAAGTCTTTACAGGACACCCATTTTTCTTCAGTTAATTATGTAAAAAGACTGCCTTGATATGGTTAAATTTCCAGAACCCTCACTTCTTTACAAATGGACTAAGTGGCTGATTTTTTTTTTCCCTTCAAGAGTGTCTTGAACTTTATGGAGCTTATGTTGAGAAACAAAGTTTATGTTTTTATTTTTATCTGTTAATTCCATTTTCCACAAACTCTTTAAAATCTTTCCATATATGAACAAATAAATATGTGATGGAATAACGTTTCAAAATAGCAATCCTTTGGATTCTTTATATTTGTCTTTCTAAATCCCCAGGGCCATAGGGAAACTGAAGCAGAAATTCAAAGAAACTGCTGATCTATGTCCAGGTCGGAAAGGTTTGGATTCATGCTTGAAGAGATCATTTTCTGCTCACAAAGTCTAGTTAAACTGGGTCTAGACAGACGGATCAAGAAGATGAGAGTCCTCAAATTTAAAAGAAGGAAGGCTCTCCATGGGACCAGTGAGTTGAGTGAAAAGGCCTTGGACTGTACTTCTATGCTGTTGGTAGATCCCTGTCATCCATCTCCTGTGGACATTTGTAAGTCCCTATTACAGAGTCAGATAATTGGCCTCCATGTGTGGGAATGAGGAATAAAGAAGTGTCCAGAATAAGTTAGGAATTTTCTAAAGATTTGAGATAATGGAAAAACACAAAACACATGGGAAAAAAAAAAAATATATATATATATATATATATGAAAGAAATAGTCTCAATCTCTGGGGTAGCTAGTGGATTTGTAGGAAGAGAGCTAAAGAGAATTGTTGCATTATCTCTTGTTTAAAGGTTTTACAACAAGAAATTATTTAGTATTCATATAATTCAAATCAGTTAAAATCATTGATTTGATTTTTAAAAAGAAGACAAAATGGAATAAACACGTTTTGAATTTGTTCACAGCTAATAATGTTTTTAAAAGTGATTTTTGCTAGAAGTTAGGGAGCAAATGAAGAGTTTTGCTAAGATTCTAAATGGCTCTTCTGGTCATTTCCAGGAGCTTTACAACTTGCGTGTGTAACATTTCATTTCATGTCAAAATGAATCAGGCCAGGCATGGTGGCTCATGCCTGTAAAACCAACACTTCGAGAGGCCAAGGCTTGAGTCCGTGAGTTCCAAGCAAGAGCCTGGACAACATAAGGAAACACCATCTCTCCAAAAAAAAAAAAACAAACCACTGAGCATGACGGTGCACAGTGGTACACACCTATAGTACCAGATACTCGAAAGACTAGGACTTTCAAGTCCTTTTTGAGGTGGGAAGATTGCTTGAGCCAGGAAGTTCAAGGCTACAGTAAGCCATGATTGTGCTACTAACTCCAGCCTGAGAGGCAGAATAAGACCCTATCTCAAAATACAAAAATTGTTTTAAAAAGCAAATCAACTTCTTTTTCATTGAAATAGTCATGTTTCTTATCACTTGTAATAATAAGACATTTATCAGAACTATTTGGTTTGATTTGAGAGAGATGGAAAAATAACCAAATTTGGAAGAGAAAAGGGAAATATGAAGGTAGCTATGAAGGATATATGCATGTGTATAATGATAGTTATTTTTTAGCATAAACTGAGCATTTTCTGCATGCCTGCCACTATTTTTTTTAGCACAGTACACACATGACTTACATGACTCATTTTCCAAAACAATTTTATGAGTTAGGAGTTATTATTATTAACATTTTACAAATTAGGCACTTAAAAGACAAAAATGTTAAGCAGCTTGTCCAAAGCCACATAGCTGGTGAAGGGTGAAGGAGAGAAGTGAGTTCTAGAGTTATACTTTTAACCACCACAGTATGCTTATTTTAGTGTATGTGATGAAAATAGACATAGAAAGGAGTAATGGAGGCCAGATAGGAAAAGACAGAGGCAAGCGGAATGGAGAAAGTTAAGTAGACAATTTTGTATCAGATAGTTCCTTACGTTACCACGAGGTGGCAGTGACGGCTCAGGACAGATTGATTACCTGAGCAAGAGGGTTCGATAGGCCTTAGGGTGGATGTGGAACACTGAAACTGTACCACCTCTGTTCAAATATACGGGATGTTTGAACGTCAAATGTTAACTCTTCAGCGAACCTTCCTGATTCTGGCTTAAGACAAGAGTTAAGAATTAATATCCTCATTAATTCTATATGACTTCAGAATTTGTCATTGTGATGAATGCCATTATCTTGATAAGGATGCAGCCCTTTGCCAAGTATCGTACATATATTAGTTTATTAAAACATTTTCCTTTTTCTTTAGGGTCATTACAAAAAAGATGGCAATGCAACTCAAAAATGGTAATTTTTTAAAATAACGGAGGCACTGGGCTATAATTAGATGATATTTAGCAAGGAAATCTAGGATTACTGAGTCCTGTTTTTGCCTGATAATCCTGACCCCGTGTAGTTCCTGAGAAAAAAGTCACAAGAGGCAAGTGCCCCCTCCCTTCTTTGAAGGTTAACTAGCTGCTAATCGCCCCCAATTTCTAGCTTGCTGGAAAACTGAGCATTCGCCTATTATTCGGGCTCAAGGACTAAGTGGAGCGCTGCCTTCATTTAATCCTCTGTTTTTCCCAGTAAGTGATTGCCCAGATGAGCTGCATGAGCTTGTCTAAAAGTCTAAATTCCTCCGACCCTGTATGAGAGGATGAGAGCTCAAGATGGCTGGTGTGCATTCGGAGTTTGTGCTCTGGGTTACTTTTTCCTACGGAGACAGGAAAACAGCAGAACATGTACGGGCAAGATCTAAGAAAAAGCCACATCAACGTACAGGAACATTCAGCACAGAACGATCATGAGCCTAGTAAATGTGATCTAATCAGTTCTGGAAGCTGCTTCCGTGGAAGTAGCAACTCCAGGCCAGGTGCAGTGGTTCACGCCTAGAATCCCAGCACTTAGGGAGGCCCAGGTGGGTGGATTACCTGAGGTCAGGAGTTCAAAACCAGCCTGACCAACATGGTAAAACCCTGTCTCTACTAAAAATACTAAAGTTAGCTGGACGTGGTGATGCGCCCCTGTAGTCTCAGCTACTCGGGAGGCTGAGGCAGGAGAATCGCTTGAACCCAGGAGGCAGAGGTTGCACTGAGCTGAGATCGCAGGACTGCACACCAGGCTGGACAACAAGAGAAACTCCGTTTCAGAACAAACAAACAAACAACCACCACCACCACAAACTCAACTGCACAATTTGGTAGACGGGTAGTAGGAAGTGTCAAGAGGAGAGTGAGAATTATGCCCCTCCTCCATCACACATACAAATACAGATAACAATATGCCTTTTTTAATCTTTATCTGGGTTTGAGCCATTAGCCATAAGCAACTATTGAACACTTAAAAATGTGACTGAGGAATTGTGGAGACCGAGAAAATGCATTTTTTGTTTGATTTGATTTGAAGTAACTTAAAAACTGAAGCAGTGCAAAATATTTTTTCTGTTCAATATAGCTTTATAGTTTTGATAGAACTATAGTTCACTTTAACTGTAGTACATTTTGTCAGCCTCAATGGATTTGATGCAATTGAGATGATTTTTGTAATATATTTATGTGAATTTTTTATGCAGGCAAGAGTTACGGTGACACATGAATTAAAATTGTTCATGAAGCTGAAATATTTTAAGGTTATTGTAATTAAATTAGTTTTTAGTTAAAATTAGTATGAGCGGTCAGAGGGGTGCGGGGGGATGGAGACAGCAAACCACCTTGGCATGTATGTACCTATGCAACAACCCTGCAGGATGCTGGATGTGTACCTGTACACCAGAGCCCAAAATACAATAAAAAAATAAAAAAGTGAATTAGTATGAGCAGAATTTCAAATGTAAAATAAAGGAATCCATCAGATGCGGAATCAGTTGAAAATGAAGAATCTAGTATTTTCATAGACACAGTAAAAAAAATTAGAAAAATGTAGGTCACATGTGATGATAAGGGACAATTATACTTCATTGTTATATCAAAACAAAAAGCTGCTTGCTTATGTAAAAAAAATTTAGATAATAAAGTGAACAGTGTTTAGGAAATGTGTAGTAAGTTTGATAATTTTTTTCTCAGCAGTCATAAAAATCAAATTTAGTCACATAAAATCACAATTCAATCTCTATGGAAAAATGTTTAAATATTTTTTTAACAGAATCTGAGTTTGACATTGTCATCATAAAATGGTTTGAGTTCCTGAACAAAAAGATAAAGTCATTTTTAGATACAAGGTAAAATAAATCATGTTGTTTCATCAGCCAGCACAGCTGCTCACACCTGTAATCTCAGCACTTTGGAAAGAATAAGTGGGAGGATTTCTTGAGGCCAGGACTTCCAGGCTGCAGTGAGCTATGATCATGCCACTGCACTTCAGCCTGGGTGACAGAGCCAGAGCCTGTCTCAAAAAAAAAAAAAAAAAAAAAAAAAATCACATTGTTTCAATTATGATAATTTTGTTAGATAATTATAAGAAAAAATCTAAAATAGATATTTTATAAAAAGTAAAACATCTTCAATTCATATAGCAAACAATTACCAATAGAATGTAAACTTTAGATATATTAAAAATTAAAAATTTTAAAAATTGAAAGTCTTTTTTTTTAGCTTTAGATGAGTCATAGACTATAAGAGAGACTACCCAATTAATACCATAGGTACAGTTGTTTCAACCTTCAAATTTACAAAGAAATGCTGACAACCCATGACTAAAAAAATTAAATTATACTACAGATACATACTTTGAACTTCCACCAAGAGGAAAAGTTTTAAATGATCTGAAAAAATCAGTTTTAATCTCAATAAACTCCAGCCATAGTAAATTTAAAAATCTGAATATACAGGAATTTTAAAACAAGAGATGGATGTTTTTCTTATTTTTTCATTCCACTGTATAATGCACATTAGAAATATTTGTATGCTACTTTTTGAGTGCTTGAAAATTGTCATAAATGTAATCGTTAAAATCATTCAAAATGGGACCAAGAACAGAGGCTCATGCCTATAATCCCAGCACTTTGGGAGGCCCAGGTGGGAATATCATTTGAGGTCAGGAGTTCAAGACCAGCCTAGGCAACATGGCAAGACCCTGTCTCTACACACAAAAAATTTAAAGTTAGCCACGCATGGTAGCACGCACTTACAGTCCTAGCTCCTTGAGAGTCGAGATGGGAAGACTGCTTTGAGCCCAGGAGTTCAAGGTTGCAGTGAGCTGTGATTTTGCCATTGCACACCTGCCTGGTCAACAGATTGAGATCCTGTCTCTAAAAAAAAAAAAAAAAAAAAAAAAAAAAACTAATACAGATTAAATAATCTAGTTTTCTTTGCTAATGTCCGTTAAGTGAGTCATGAAAAACTTTGCAAAGATTTACTGTATACTTAACTCCAAATCAAGATTTTTTTGAAGCCAAAAGAAACTAATACAAATCAATAGTAATGATTTTATACATTTTTCAAACATGAAACAATATACAGAAGATTTTAATTATAATCATCAATATTGGGTTTGACTGCAAAAAGTACAAATAATTAGAAAAATACTTTGTTGATATAGATAAGCTTTTAGAGTTTCTTTTCAATTTATGAAATACCTACTTTGAATTTCATAATACTGGGCTGACACAGAGTTAATAAATTTACATAACTTGGATATACATAGTTTGAAACTGATAAAAGTTTTGCTTCAAAGGAAATCAATTATCCTCTGGAATGATAAACCTATTTTGCAAATTAGATGTGACTGTTAAAGAAAATTATTTTTTGTTTCTTATTTCAGTTAGTGGAAAACATTTAAGTATATTTGGAAAAGCATAGGTAAGTGAATCTACTTTTTCAACAGTAAATCTCATGAAGTGTAATCCCTCATCACATATTTCCAGTGAAAACTTAGCTCCAATACAATATGTATTGGAGCCTATAAGTGTTGTAGACACACAAGATTTCAAAAACTTAGTTCAAAAAAAGTAAAATGTATCATAAATATTTTTTAGTGTTGATGTTTGTTCAAATGATAATGTTTTGATGCACTGAGTTAAAGTATAGCACTAAAATTAATTTCTCCGGCTTCTTTTTCTTTTTTTATAGTTACTATAAAATTCAAAAGTACCTACATGGCTCACATTGTCCTTCTATTGAACAACGCTATTGTAGACCACGTTGAGAATTACTTGGGGAGTTGTACTGAAGTCTGAAGGATTTCAGAGTCAAATTTGGTACTAAAGCTCTTACAATGTTTGGCTCCAGAGTACAACCTCAAAGCAAAAGAAAATAGGATACACATTTCCCTCCTCGCAGGATGCTTTTCTGGTTTCTTATACTTTTTAAGTATTGTTTCCCTAACAAATGCTAGTATATGGTATCTGTATTTGTCCTATAATATACATTTCTTAAATTTGCGACTGTTCCTTTTGTCACAGTTTTCTAATGACCTTCTATGTAAAGCCTTAAACCTAACATCCCCCTTCTCCAGAAATCCTATCTTTTTCCCCAAGTCCCTAGAAAGCTACTACTGTGCTCATTTTTTTTTTTTTAACCTTCTCCATTGCACACACATCTGCTAATGCTAATTGGCTTTCTTTAAGATCTCCTAGAGGGAATCAGACATTCTAATCAACAGAGAGGTTATCATTTTGTTCATCTGGTTCTGCAAACGTTAAGAAGTTACTATCTACTTAATGAAAGACATGTTATCTCATCTTTTTCTAAACTTACCAAAAGGAAAGAAAGCCCAATGGGTTCATGCTTCCCTGGCTTCCAATTTGTGGCTGAGGAAAAAAAAAATTACTGCATAACATGAGTCAAAAAAGTCAACCAAATAGACGTATTTATCAGACAAGAACTGATTTAGAAAGTGTTATTGAAGATTAGCATGCAAAGAGAGACAAAGTTTAATGTTAAAAAGCGTACTCTGCAAGACTTAAATGTTATTTAACAAATTAAGTTTGAAATTGTTTTAATTAGTATACATGTGGAAACAATAGAAATCCACCAACTAGAAAATATATCTATCCAATCCTGAATGTGCCCAGGCATTTTATGAATCATTTTATGTTAGAATTTCAAGCAAGAGAATATTATAACTCTTTAGTAACAGCAAATTTATTCTATAATTACTTTCTCTTTTTCTTTTCCACAGGCCTAGCAGAAATAAATATATTTGCAATGGTTTTGATTTAAATATTCACATTTATATTATGCTAATTATGGCAATCATTCCATTTTCTGATTTTTTGAAACAGAATATCCGTAAGTCTAAGATAATTGGCATCTACAAATATACCTTTTGTTTTTTGTCTAGGCTGATTACTTAACGCTGCAAGATACTTTTCTCTCTAAATATTGCCTCTCTTTCTTTTTTCAAATAGGGATGATAATAATATCTGCCTCATGAGATTGTTACAAAGATTAAATAAGATATTATGTCTGGCACAGAGAGGTGCAAATACTGTTCATGTTACCATAATTTTCATTATCATCTGATCATTTTCAGCATACTGGCTTCTCATTTTGTATCAAATAGTAATATTTATTAGAATATTTTCCTGCATATAGTGGAGTTACAACAGTTACATGTAACCTCAGGAAATTCAACTGCATGTTATCTGGAACAAAAAAGAGAGAGAAAAACAATTTTATTGATTGGTTAGTTCCTTGTTCATGTGTCCCTTATAATGTGAGCATCACTGGATATTATTGCACAGTTTGAAGATACACCTTTTTCGTACAACATTTCCCCTATTTCCGGAGTAAAAACTGGTTATTGGGCAAGATGAAAGGTACTATTTTTGGACCTTTTCATAGAGTAAAAAAAAATGTATTTTACAGCAACTTAAATAATTTTCAAGAATAACTTTTATAAATGCAGCTTTTGCCTTGCATACTAATTTCAGAATCTAACTTTGAATGAAATGGGACTCTGTTAGATTAGTCAAAATCTGCCTCTTGGCTATGTCTCTTCATTAGCTATGAGTCTTTTAGCTTAGAATCATTATATCTTTTTCGCTTATACAGAAGTGAGAGAAAGCCAGGGTTGGAGGCCTTTAGCATCATATTGCTTTGTGCAGATTCAAAACCTGGATGACTGTTGAGAGTTTTTGAATAAGCAGTCTAGGTGAGATGATATATTTTTAAGAACTAAACTGATTTTCTCCGTTTTTTATGACCTCATAACTCTTAATCCAGAGACTCAAATACCTGTAATTATTTCAGTGAGAAGAGAATGAAGTCAATTTTCAATTTTAAAAATGTGATTTAATTTTTTTTATCCAACACAAGATAATATCTACCAAGTCATGGTTTTACTTAAAAAAATTTTTTTTAATACCAAAGCCACCTTTTTGTTTCAAGGATAGAACTTGGAAGTCAAGCTTAGAGCTTTGCTATCATACTCTGTGAGGAAGGATAAAATAGATGGTGTTTCCTTGCGATAGAAAATAATAGAAAACTCTTCAACTTCTGAGATAAGAAAATGAGAGGCTGACAAAAACAGGTGGTTTAGGTGAGTATGAGGGTGCTGCCCAAGGTCCTTTAGGTGAGGTTTAGAGAGAAGAGGCATGTGATAGACTCTGATCTGGATTCTTTATTATCCGTATTGTGCTAGGGAAAACAGAGAACATCCAAGCGTCTGCTCTGCTTCCTTCTGTATTGAGCAACATGGTGTATGGTACTGGATCAGTACAGGCAGAGGGAGGATCTAGATGTGTAGCCTTGGGACAGCAAACCCCTGCCTGGTCTATGGTTTACACGTGATGAGAAACTGGTCCAGATATTCCATCATGACCATGTGAGGGAAGAAGTAGGTGAGTTGAGAATAAAACGACAGGAGACCTAAGTAAAATTAGGCATAACTGCCAAGGGGCTACTGTGGCTCGAGGTGTGGGGACCACTGCAAGGTCAACAGCCCCAAGAAAACGTCAGTAAGTTTCAGAGAATCAAGGCTGCCAGAAAGAATCAAAGTTTGGAGCCTCACTAGCATGAGGAGTTTGCTGACTTTAATGGAAGCAGTCACTCAGCTCTGTCTACCCTGAGAGCATAGACCTTAGCTCTAGAATCCAGATACTACAGGAAACATATGCCACAAGGAGAGAGAACCATGCCATGACTTCCCCGTTATTCCTCAGTCAGAGTCAGCAGGGTTGGCAGGGGACAAACTGTGGATCATAGCCCTCTTTTCCTTGCTCTCATGAGATGGCATGTCCCTAGATATCATCCTAAAAGCACTGAAGAGGTAACAAATCCAAAATGATTGACTGTTTACCCTTCAAGTGTTTTAACCTGAGAGTCTTTAAAACCACAAGAGACACAGTTACTGTTCATCAGGTTTTAGGGTTGTTTGTTTGGGATTTTTTTTTTTTTTAATCAGCATGATGGAGGATCGAGGGCAAGATGAGGTCAATTATAGAACACAACAAATTACTATTTTTGTACGACTTAATTGGCATGTGTAAATGTTAACCTTGCTGTAGAAGTATCTGTGTGCTGTTCAGCCCCCTTCTTTCCTACCTTATGCAAACTCTGTCATCAACACAGTGTAGAACATACTTTTTTCACTGACCCTGCTGGCAGGAAAGATGATAATATGTATGGAAATTTAGCAGATATGAGTCAAACACAATCAAAGTGTTTCTTGGAACATTAGGAGAAATAGAAAGTATTTACGTATGAATCAGGCAAGAGTGAAAAAGAAAAGCTTATTCTCAAAGAAATAGCATCACTTTGGATGGTGGTCAGCTGGCATGGTTTATTTTCACTACCATCCTCCATGTATTTAATGAATGAGGCAAGCCTGTTGGCTTGTTACGATAACAACTTGGCAGTCAGACATCCTCTTAAACAATGTGCCAGCTTGAGAGGATAACTTGACAATGCCACACATTGTGATCATTTATAACCCTGGGGTGTTCTTCTGAGATTTATTTTTAGTTATTTGATGGCACATTTTTCCTGATCCACAATATTTTGCTCTTTTTCCCCCAACACTCATATCTGACCAAACCACAAAATGAATGCTCGATAAATCATCTCATATTCTTGCCACTTAAAAATCTTTCCTGCTTGTTTTCTTAAACTCTCCACTTGTTTTCTGCTCAGATGTGCTGCTTATTTTAAGAAGCTAAAGAGGCAGTTTTTAATTGCCCTGCAAATATTTACATCCTATACATCCTGTGATTACAGCAATTATACTTATCAGTTTTCCACCCCCGCTAAAGTAACCACAACATTATCATGAGGAAATCATGAAAAAAACAAAAACAAAAAAAGCTGCAGCACACTCTTTCCACTTCTAATATAATGGAAGAAGAAATGCCATCCTTCACTAACTTGAACTGCAAAATTATTTTCCACCCTCAGGAGCAATTGGTCTTTTCCCACCACTGATGGGCCACCACTGTTGCAGGATTTAACTGTTACCTCGGAAATACCAAAAAGATTGTTTTATTACAACGCTGTGTCTTGTAAATAGTGGAGTTATGCCTGTAATTGTCTTGAAATGCATTGCCTGCTGTGCTTGCTTATGTCCAAGAGCAGGTTAGAAGGTCAGACTCAGAACTTTCATGGCCTTGATGACTGGTCGTTACTTGGTTATGAAGTGAGAGGGAGAAGAAGCAATAGTTAATATTTGTGTTTCATTCACCAAAGAAATCCTTCTGGAACTCTTCATAGGATGACGATGAAATTCATTCTGATTCATATATACATTTAAAGTATTAAGGATTTTTTTTTTCCTTAAAAAAATACATAGTAAGGACGGAACTTTTTGCTCGCAAAATAGATTTTTCTAGTAATTTGAGTGTCAGATGAATTATATAAACTCTGTACCTCAGACATTTAATGGCCTTTTCCCTGGACTCTTGTTCTTGGACTAGATTAGATTTAGAAACTGAAAATAGCAACACCAGTGCCGGGCTGGGTGGAGAATACTGTGTGGTTCTGCCAGAGTACATGATGAGCTATTCTCTAAGTAACTGGGTCATTTCTGAAATTCATGAAGGAAGAGGCACGCTTGTGTTCTGTTTGCATGAAACAACAGTGACATCCAGTGCTAATACCATTGATGTGAAAATAATAACCATCACACTGGCCAGCGGGATGGCTCACACCTGTAATCCCAGCACTTTGGGAGGCCACATTGGGTGGATCACCTGACTTCAAGACCAGCCTGGTCAACATGGTAAACCTTATCTCAGGAGTTCAAGACCAGCCTGGTCAACATGGCAAAACCCCGTCTCTACTAAAAAATACAAAAATTAGGCAGGCATGGTGGCGGGTGCCTGTTATTCCAGCTACTTGGGAGTCTGAGGCAAGAGAATCACTTGAACCTGGGAGGCAGAGGTTGCAGTGAGCTGAAATCACAGCATTGCACTCCAGCCTGAGTAACAAGAGCAAAACTCATTCTCAAAGAAAAAATACAATAATAACATCACATCATTTCTTAGTAAATGAACAAATATAATGGCAAGGGAAATGTGGTTAAGATGAATGTCTTCACTAATAGCTGCTAGCAACAGAGACAAATGCCATTTAAGGTTAGAGAGAGCATTTACTTAGAACATCCTAGAAGAAAGCAGTGTAGGCTTCTGTTTTCTTTTCAGCCTCACTTCTGGGAAATACTGGCAGGGCATTCGGACCTTAAGTACCCTCTCGGCTTATCTCTTAGTACTCTCTCTTTAGTTTTGCCTCTGTAAGATAGTGGCAGGGCCCTTGAACTTCCAACACTCTCGGTTTCTCTCTCAGCACTCTCTAAGTTTATCTGTAAATTGGAAATGATGATGCCAGTTCACCATTTGACCACAGATGCTTCAAGCTCAGCATAAACTCATTTGGAGTTGTCTTTACTCCAGAGGGAAGATAAATATTCAGAAACATCATCAAAGCATGGACATACAGAGAAGCATTTGGACGTATAGAGAAGTCATAGTGCTTGTAACGTTACTGGGACTATTTAAGATTTTACTGCAGATTGGCTTCTTTCCAGAAGATAGTCATTTCTTTGTTCTCTTTCTGTCATGATTGAAGAAGCCACCTGTGCTCTATCTAGTTCTTCACACAATGTAGATGCTTCTTACATTGCCTTGTGTTGGGGAAGACCCACCTTCAGAGCTATAATACAAAATGTTTGTTTATTTGCCTACTTGTTTGACTTTGGCAATAAGTATCTCCTCAATAAACTGTCCTCTAATCAATATAGCATTTATTAAATACCTATTACAAGCAGGCATAATGCTAGGCCCTGCTCATATATTATCTTTAATTTTACATTATTCAACTAAGGTTGGGTTTTGCCTCCATTTTTGTAGTTAAGGAAAGTGCAACTTGGAGGGTCTCCATAATTTGCCCACACTCACAGAACTGGTAAGTGGGAATTGCAGGATTTGCACTCTTTCTTTTTTTGGGGGTGGGGGGGTGGTTTTGAGACGGAATCTCGTGCTGTCCCCAGGCTGGAGTGTAGTGGCGCAATCTCGGCTCACTGCAACCTCCGCCTCCTGGGTTCAGGCAATTCTCCTGTCTCAATCTCCCGAGTAGCTGAGATTACAGGCATGCACCACCACGCCCAGCTAATTTTTGTATTTTTTTAGTAGAGACAGGGTTTCATCATGTTGGCCAGGATGATTTCGATCTCGACCTCATGATCCACTGGACTCGGCCTCCCAAAACGCTAGGATTACAGGCGTGAGCCACTGCGCCCGGCCGATTTGCACTCTTTCTGACACCACTGTGCCCATTGTTCAAACTGGAGTGCAGAATCCTGAGGCACAAGAGTAACACTTCAAGGACTGTTAGAGACTATATAGGTGGGCTTCGCTGTTGGCAAGAACTCTAGTTGACCGCAATATTTCACTAACACTTTTGCACATTATGTGGCACATGTTTCCAACTGAATTTTACTCTCCTTTATACAACAACTGCAGCTTTATCTTTGTCATCAGGCTGAACATAATTTTGAATACTGTGTTGAGGGTCTCCCTTTACATTTGTTTGAGATGGAAAGATGAACCATGGGCCTGAACACAAGTTTTGATTGCTTTTTTTTTTTTTTTCCTTTCAAGTGCTTTAGGAAGACTGGGGGAATTATGTTTTTTAAGAAAGTAAAGTTATGTGGTAACTTCTACTTGGGTTCTATGCAATTTGGGCTTTTGCGGAAGGCAGAGACCAAGTCTTTTGAATCTTGGATTACCCAAAATATGTAGTTCAATAGTTTAGACATACTTTATATACTCAATAAAGTGAAATACTTTATAGGCTCAATAAAAGTTGAATTCGATGACATATTATGTTTTCCTCTGTGAACTTTAGTTAGTAGAGAAAGCACTTTCATTTCCCAGAGGCAGAGAGAAAAGTCTTTATACAGTGTATGCAGTTCTCATTTTCTCTGACAAATTAGGCTTTGTGCTCTGAAGAATTAACTAGCATCTGTTTTCCCAGGAAGCGAAACTCAGTAGGAAAAGAAAGACCTAATCTTCAGTTTTAGGGAGGGATCCTGGAAGGATTCAAAGTACCTGGTGGAGAAAGAGGGACCTTTGATGGGATCGGAGGCAGAACTGAAAATACTTGTGAATATACAGTTTCAGCATAGAAAAAAATGACTGAATAGACCAGAATCTATCTATTTGTTTCTCACTAGTATGTGAGACAAAACACAGAAGATACAGTTTGAGACAAGAAAGCTATCTTTATTTCTGGTATGTGCACTCTGAGGACTGAGGGAGTATGGCTGTCTTGTTGACAACTGAGTACAGTAATATAGATCTTAGTACCCAGATTGGCATGCAATGCTTAGTAAAATTGTTACCATAGTTGATAAGTGAATGAATACATGAGAGGATAAGTGTTTTGAAGAAACTGACTTAGAAACACTGGACAGGTCCAGGGTGGAGTTCAGAAGAGGAAATATCCAGCTAACTGTTCCCAAACACTGTCCAATGAGTAACCACCAGTCACATGCGGCTACTGAAATTTAATGAAATAAAATTAGAAATTTTGTTCCTCAATGTCACTAGCCACATGTATCTAGAGGTTACCATAAAGTACAGTGCAAACAAAGAACATTTCTATCAATATTGAAAGTTCTATTGGATAATGTTACTTTTGGATACACGTTTGAAAGAACAAAAGCCAAGAATATCTTAAAGGGTTTTTTTGGTTGTGGTTGTTTGTTTTTTTATGGAATCTATCTCGGCTCACAAGTGAAAGAATATTCAAATTCCTGGAGTTTTAAGGGACTTCTGGAATAAATAATATTCATTTGACTGGAGAGCATCATGTGTTGTATCTCATCACAGTAAAACCTAAACAAAACCTGTGTTGGGGGAAGAGCCGTAGGAGAGAAAAAAGTCCTCAATACCATCCCTGTTCTGTCTAGTTTCTGGTTATTGGCATAGGTTCTAGCGAGTCTTCATTTGTCCTTTTGGAACTCTTAGTATTGAGAACAAATTTTTACATTAAAAAGTTAAAAAATAAACTTTTCTTTCATAGCAAAAGTTGATTGGAACAAATTTAGAAAATAATAAATAAGTAAAAGTGCAACACTTAAAATCACCAATTACCTCACTCCTGAAATAACCATGTTCTAGAATGTATTTATTCTGCCTTTTTCTCTATGGACTTTTATTTATAGACATAATACATCATGAACCATTTTCCATGTTATTGTCCTTAAACATTCTTCGCCACATGTTTTAAATGATGGTATTTTATTACATTAGGTAGATGTATCATAAATTACTTAACCATATCTTGTTATTAAACATTTAATTGTTTTTGATCTCATGAAAATCTATACATTAAACATTCTTGCACAAAAAGTTTGCATGCATCCTTAAAATAATTTTGAAAGCTTGGAATTCTGAATCAAATTACAAGCAAAATTTCAAGACTTTTTCACACACATTGCCAAATTTGCCCTCTACATTCATGCTTAAGCTGAGTTTGTCCACTGGATTTTTGTTAGAAGCATGTTCTTCTAACAAAACCATATGTGTAGGATTTGTACTTGACTATTACTCTCGGGGTTCAACTTTTGGGAAGTGACAAAGGTTAATTTCAGTGGTTACATGTTAAAATCTTAGGTAGTGAATAAATAATTATATCTTAGATATCTATCATGTTGAAGACTCAAGTCATGCATCTTTAATCAACATCTACATGAATTTGCAGAAAATTTTCCAAAAGTTTAGAGGAAAAATGGTTACATGGTTATATTTTTGCATTGTTCTTGTTACTGTTGGTTTTAGCATATAGTCAGGATCAAAACATGATTATTGGAAGAGATGGAGCCTTAAAAATGGAAAATATTTATCATTTGATGTTGACATACTGGGGGACAGAGAATGCTCCGGCATTTTGCAGACGGAAGTTTCTTGCTATTAACAATTGAAAAACTCTATTCCATCATTACCCTTTTTCTCCAGAATGATTTAAATTAGTCGGCATCTTTGAGGGTCAACTGAGTTTCTTTTATACTCTCCAATCCTTTGGGCAAAATGCCATGCAGATTAGACACAGGGAGAAAATACAATGTTGCCATCTCTTATTTTCAAAGCTCTTTTCAAATAATTTACATCTCCAATTAATTTTCTAGGTGTACTTTATGTTTTACTACTAGATGATGTAGTTTTATTATTTCCATAGTGGACTTATTCAAGCCTTGTTTGTTGAGTCCTTTGCTGGCCCTAAACTCTAGTTTAAGTATTTTCCTCAAAGACAATAACTACTATAATGATTCAGTGTTCCCTTTATGCTAAGTCCCTATGCTCTGGACATTTTTTCCTGGCACATACTTTAAACAGCATGGAAAGGAAACTTCTTTGGTACATAAAGTGGATAAATGCAAAGACTCTGAAGCATTTATCTGGTTTCAAATTTTGACTGTACTTACTAATTATATTACTTTGGGTACACTACTAACTTCCCTAGCTTCATAGTCCTTATCTGCAAAACCAAATCTGTGTCTGGCGTATTTCACTTAGCATAACGTTGTCCAGGGCCATCCATATTGTGGCAAATGACAAGATCTCTTTCTTTTTAAAGTCTGAATAATATTTCATGTTGTATGTGTGTATGTACTTGCCTTATAGGATTGCTAAGACTGTATGAATCAATATGTATAAAGTGCTAAGAAATAGTGCTTGCCCCCTTGTATTTTAAAGTGTTTGTTAGATAAGTAAGGGAATCTCTTATTTATTTAATCTGAAATAAATTTTATTTTATGTATCGTATATATTTAAGGTATAAAAATGATATAAAACACAAATATATATTTAAATAGTTATACATAATATATATTAAAATACAAATATATATTAAAATATATTTGTGGAACAAATTAACATATCCATTATCTTACATAGTTACTCACTTTTCACCTTGTGGCAGGAACAGCTATAATCTACAATTTAACAAAATTATTATTAACTATAGTTTCATGTGGTACATTAGATCTTTGGACAGCTTTCATATTTGCTACTTTGCATCCTTTAACTTACATCTCCCCATTCCCCACCACCACTACCCTAGCAAATACTGTTTTTATTCTCTCTCTATCTGTGTGCCTTTTTTTTAAATGAAAGATTTTGCATATAAGTGAGATCATACAATAGTTTTCTTTCTGTTTCTGGCATATTTCACTCAGCATAATATCTTCCAGGTCCATCCATGTTGTGGCAAATGACAAGATCTCTTTCTTTTTAAAGTCTGAATAATATTCCATTGTGTGTGTGTGTTTCGTTTCTTTATCCATTTGTCCACTGATGGACATCTAGGTTGTTTGTAGGTTGTTTTATATCTTTGCTACTGTGATAAGCCTGCAATGAACCTGGAATTACAGATATCTTTACAATGAGTTGATTTCATTTCCTTTGTTTGTTTTGAGACAAACAAACAAACATATTGGGGGTCAGAGAATGATAGGGCATTTTGCAAACAGAAGTTTGCGACAGAGCCTTACTCTGTTACCCAGGCTGGAGGACAATGGCGCTATCTCAGCTCACTGCAACCTCTGCCTCCCGGGTTCTAGCGATTCTCCTGCCTCAGCCTCCAGAGTAGCTGGGATTACAGGCATGTGCCACGATGCCCAGCTAATCTTTGTATTTTTAATAGAGACGGGGTTTTGCCATGTTGGCCAGGCTGGTCTTAAACTCTTGACTTCAGGTGATTCACCTGCCTTGGCCACCCAACGTGCTGGGATTACAGGTGTGAGCACCATGCCTAGCATGATTGTTCTATTTTTAATTTCTATTCATTTTTATTTATTTATTTTAGTTAAAGTTTCACTCTGTCACCCAGGCTTGAGTGCAGTGGTGCAATCTTGGCTCATTGCAACCTCTGCCTCCTGGGTTGAAGTGATTCTCCTGCCTCAGCCTCCTCAGCAGTACACCACCATTCTTGGCTAATTTTTGTATTTTTAGTGGAGACAAGTTTTTGCCATGTTGACCAGGTTGGTCTTGAACTCTTGACCTCAGGTGATCCACCCACCTGAGCCTCCCAAAGTGCTGGGATTACAAGCCTGAGCCACCAAGCCCAGCCTGTGAATCTCTATACTGTTTTTCACAACAGCTGCACCAATCTATATTTTCACCAACAGTGTACAAGGGTTCCCTTTTCTCCACACCCTCACCAACACTTTTTATCTCTTGCATTTTTAATAATAACTATCTTACCAGGTGTGAGGTGGCATCTCAGTGGTTTCGATTTACATTTCCTTGATGATTAATAATATTAACCACATTTTCATGTACTTGTTGGCCAGTTTTATGTCATTTTTGGAGAAATGTTTATTCAAGTCCTTTGCTTATTTTTAAACTTGATTACGTGCTTTGTTGCTATTTAGCTGTATGAGTTCTTTAAAAATCTTTGATATTAACCCCTTATCTGATATATGGTTTGCATATATTGCTTCCAATCTATAGGCCACCTTTTTGTTTTGTTAATTGTTTTCTCTGCTGTGCAGAAGCTTTGTAGTTTGATAAGAGTCTCATTTATTTTTGCTTTTGTAGCTTGAACCTTTGGTGTGATATGTAAGCAATCATTGCCAGGTCAATGTAAAGGAGATTTTCTCCTGTATTTTCTTGCAGAAGTTTTGTGATTTCAGGTCTTACATTTAGGTCTTTTATTCATTTTGATTGGACTTTTGAATATGGTTTAAGATAAGGGTCCAATTTCATTCTTTTGCAAGTAGAAATTCAGTTTTCCCAGTGCCATTTACTGAAGAAATGACCTTTTCCCCTTTGTGTCTTTTTGATGCCCTTGTCAAAAATTAACTGACTCTATATGTTTGCATTTCTGGACTCTTTTCTGCTCCACTGGTCTATGTGTCTGTGTTTATGCCAGTTCCATATTGTTTTGATGACTATAGCTTTGTAAAATGATTTTAAGTCAGAAAGTGTGATGCCTCCAACTTCATTTTGCTCAGAATTGCTTTGACTATTCAGGGCCTTTTGTGATTCCATACACATTTAGGATTTTTTTTTCCCATTTCTGTGAATAGTGCCATTGGGATGTGATAGGGATTGCATAGAATTTATATACTGCTTAACATAGTATGGATATTTAAATGGGAAATCTCTTCTTATGTCTTTATTTGCATCTGTCAATTTTTCAGAGCATTTGTGTGTCTTTTTCTACCTACCATTCAGATTTGTATTGCTTTTGTTTCTTTGAAGCAGGATGGGCCACAAGAAACAGACCTCTGAGACACCGAACTAGGAAGGAAGAGGTGTTTTATTACCGCCGGGGAGCGAGGCAACGTGTTTTGTCTAACTGCCAAGCTCGCCTAATAAAGAGAAGCTCTGCCTTTATATAGGCTTACACACTAGATATTACACCTGAAAGGATCTTAGGTTTACAGCCTTAGAAATTACAAGTGAAAGGGTCTTGGGTTTACAGTGTTAGAAATTACAGGTGAAATTTCTGATTTCTAAATTGGCTGATGGAGGAGTGGTGTAGGGGGTGGATCTTGTTTAAGTGAAAACAATGTCTTCTGGAGAGATTCCCCCATACCACTCATGCTGGAAAGTGATTTCGGAGGCACCAGTCGGCCAGCCTGTTCTTCTATTGAAATGCGGTGTGTAAGTCAAGGGGGAGGTGATCCTAGATACCTGGGTCTCCTTCCTCATTTTTGCAACAGATTTCAAATGAGTTTTTAAAATCCGTAACTTCTCCCCTTGTATCTTTGTCTTGGATCAAACATTTAGGATTCTCTTATCAAAATCATCTGTCATTGAGACTGAATAATAAAATAAATAGTAATGTTAATAACTGGTAACACTATTTGAACACTTAATTATGAACCAGAAATGACAGTAAGAACTTTGCTTAAAATCTTCTTTAATCTGCACAAAAACCCTATAAAATAAGTGTGGTGATTATCCCAATGTTAAATAAGAGACTTAAGAGATTAAGCCATGTTTCCAAAGTCATACAACGCATAGAGCCTAAGAGACGTTAGAACCATGTCAAGATAAGCCTTTGTGGATCCGAGTTTCAGTGGTGAACTATGATACTGAGCCACCCAGTTTTCTTCATTTCGAAAGCTCATTGCTCAGTGTTTCATAGAGGAAGATCTTCACAAATTGAAACAGTATTTTAGTAGATCACAAGTTTTGCTAATGAGGAATACACTATTGTGCTTTTTCTATTGATAAGTGCAAAAATCAAGGAAACAAAGCATCCAACTGCAGGGGGCCAATCATTGCCATTACAGTAAGTGAGGGTGAAAGGCTATAGATCTAGTTTATTGTTTTTTTGAAGCATTGCTATTCATCTTTTACTGCAAAGAATGCTTGTGAAGCTCTGTCATTCTAATTTAAAAATGCTTTTGAAGAGGGCTCCACACTGTCTGCTCTAAAATGGAACCTTGCTATTCTTATTTGTAAACTGTCAGCATGAGGCAGGAACTAACCATCAGTAAGATTTACTTTTACAGAAATATAAAGTGATTGGAATACCCCAAGCATCTATAAGTCTAACTTCTTTCATTCCTCTCATTTTCTTTTTCCTGTGCCTTATGAAAACAGCTTATCACTCTCTGGGGAGTGTCCATTCATTGTTCGGTTGATTTTCAGTTCTTAGATGATTTATTCAACTGCTGCGTTTATAGAATCAGTTCATGAATGTAAATTCTAATAGAACCAAATAACATTGCACAAAAATTTTCTCCCCCACTTTTAAACATTTCCATGATATTCTGAATGAGTGTCTTCCAGTTGTTACCTCCATTTCAATGCATTAGAGAGCCAGAAGATGGAATCAATATTATCTTAAATTATTCGTTATCTCCATTTCACATGTGGTCTCCTCACTGTTTACAAATGTGGGATAAGTTTTTTTGGTCACCTGTGTTGCAATATCCCAAAGGCTTTCATTTGCACACTGTGCCAGCAGAGTGGCAAGGAAAACTGAATAATGAGTTTTAGAAATGAAGAAAACTGGGAGGCTCAATATTTTAGGCCACCACTGACATTTGGATCCACAAAAACTTACCTTCACTCACTTCAAACGTCTCTTAGGCTCGATATGTGTTCCTTATGAGAACCATGTATTTCAGGAAGTACAGCAGCCTTTGAATTGGCTCTGTGTGATCTGCTTACACCCTTCCTCCATCAGACAGGTGCAAAGCTGATCCGACTGAAACATTTCTTGTGTACAGAGAGGGAGAAACAAAGGAGCACAGGAAGGTGGCAGGTATCGTTCTTTTGGCATAAGAACAACATGCTAACAGCCCCCTGGCAAGTAGCCAGCTTTTAATGAAATTTTAGCCTTTTATGAGCTTTACAGAATAACGGATGCACAATCACGTCTTGTTCATGAAGTCTTGACAAATTTGCTGTCATACTTGGGAATTTTTCACAAGCCTAATTTTTTTTTCTTTTTAAAAGATGACACTCTGAAATTATGATCACTCAATTCTGTTAAAATCTCATTTCTTTCATGAATTTATGGTGATAAAGATAATAACTGAAATTATCTCAAATTAAGATGTTACTATTCTTATGATGCCTCCTGCTCTTTAAAATGTTTATGACCTGGCAGATTCTAAAAGTCTGGGAACTCGTGTTCTGGAGAACTAAATAGTCCTAAACTTTTTATGATATTTGTTGGAGAAAGGCCTAATAGAGCATTGTAAGGCAAGCTACTAGGCTTTTAAAAATATGTGCTTGCTTCTAGAAAAAGCCTAATTAAACTGATCCTTTTTTTTTTTTTTTTTTTTTTTTTTGAGATGGAGTTTCACTCTTGTTGCCCAGGCTATAGTACAGTGGTGACATCTCAGCTAACTATAATCTCTGCCTCCTGGGTTCAAGTGATTTTCCTGCCTCAGGCTCCTGCGTAGCTGGGATTACAGGTGTCTACCACCACATATGGCTAATTTTTTGTGTTTTTAGTAGAGTCGGGGTTTTACCGTGTTGGTCAGGCTGGTCTAAATCTCCTGAACTCAGGTGATCCACCTGCCTTGGCCTCCCACTGTGCTGGTATGACAGGCATGAGCTACTGCACCCAGCTTAAGTGACATTCTTAGAGTTCACTGTATTCACTCAACCCACAAAGCAAGAACACAATCTCTTTTTCTTTTAAAAATGATCTGTGTGTCCCTGTTTTTACACCTTGGTTTCAAGCACTCACTACATTAGAAATACCATCATTTATCATTGCCTGCTGAAGCCCCATGTCCTATAATGTCTAATTCAAATGCCTTATTTTCAAGAAAAAGTCCCTGATTATTTTCTCCTCCATCTTCCAAAACCTTGAGATGTTTAACATACATCTTCCCTATATAATATTTGGTGCTTTTTTAAGAGATAGGAACAAGCATGATACTCTTAGGAAGCAGTCGGTAGTTGTATTCATTTCCCGTTGTTGCCATAACAAAGCAGCAAAATCAAGGGAGAACAAGACAACAGAAATTTATTGTGTCATGTCTCTTAGGCTAGGACCCTGAAATTAAGGTGTCAGCAAGTCCATGCTTCCTCTGAAGGCACTAGGAAAGGAACTGTTTCATACCTTTCTGCTACTTTCTGGTAACCTTACCAAAAAGCCAAGTTCCTTGGCTTCAGATGCACTATTCTAATGATAATGTTGCCAGATCATGCCTTCATATCATCTTCCCTTTGTGTATGTCTACCTGTGTCCAGATTTCACCTGTTTATAAGTTATGTTAGTTTACTAGTCATGTTAAGTCTCCTTTTTATAGTCACACTAGTTTAGAGCACACCCTCATGATCTCAAATATTACCTCTTTAAAGGCCCGATTTCCAAATAACATCACATCCTGAGGTGCTGGGAGTTAGGATTCCACATATCTTTTTTGAATGACAAAATTCCATCCATATTAGTAGTCAAGAATGATTAGTTTATGAGGATCCTGAGATTTTGAGACATGGTTGGGTGGTAAACTAGGAATGGATCACAAAGGTACTTTTTGCCACTGTAGGAGTTTAGACTTAATCTAATTTGAAAGGAATGAGAGATATTTAGAAAAGATATTTAGAAAAGGAATGACATGATCATATTTAGGTTTTAGAAAATTTATTGATTCACAACTTTAATACTAGCTGAAAATTCAAAAGGCTCAACTGTTATTCTGTAACTACTCAAAATAGGTAGGTAGAAGAATCTACCCATTTGGCAGCCAAAGGGAACTACCTTTCACCAAAGTTGCATTTGTGGAGATTTCTGCAAACCAAAGAGTGAGCTGCATTTGAAGAGAGAGGTTGTATGTGAAACAAAAGCAAGCAAACAAATAAAATGAAACAAAAAATAAAACAGGAATGACATTCTTTAATACAAACTGGTTAAAATAGACTTTCATACTAATTCTGATGAAATTGAAGCAACCAACTTTACAAGATTGTCAGTATAATAGGATATGTTTGCTTGTTATTTACTGCTGCTAGCAAAGTATCAGAAAATCTCAGCACTTAAAGACAACCACCATCGTATTATATCTCACAATTTTGAGTTAGGAATTTGGACAGGGCTCAGCTGGGTTATTCTTCTGCTCTATATGGTATCAGCTAAGGCTACCAATGATATTTAGTTGGTAATTAGGTTGGTTTGGAGCATCCAAGATGGCTTCATCATATTCTGTTCACTTGAGATGGGTGACTGAAAAGTTAAAATCAACTGGGACTGTTAATTAGAGTATATATCAATGATTTCTAGAGCAAGTTAGCCTCAGAGTAATTAATTTCTTACATAGCAGCTCATGGATGTCAGAGACTTTCAAGAAGCCTAAGGAAATTACAAGCCTTCCTGTTATCTATCCTCAGAAGCCCAGGATATAACGTGCTATTTGACCAAGAAAGTTACTAAGGCTAGTAACCTGAATTGCTATTCTTTGCTATTCCTCCCACTAAGAGATAGAATCTAATTCTCCCCTACCCTTGAATTCAGCACACATTCCCTTGAATTCAAGGGAGGGGAATTAGATTTCATATTTTAATCGGAGGTATAGCAAAGAATCATATCCATCTTTAATCCACTACAGCATGGAATTTAATATTGAATTAATTTATTAAATGTCCTGCAGATATTTTCAGAGATGCTTTAAATTTCTAACTTTATTTATCACATGCTCAAGCAAGTAAACATTTAATGACTAATCAAGTGCTTAGCTATAGCTATATCATTACAGTGTGGTACACTGATGATGGCTAAATAAAGCTAATATGTGTACTGGTAGACGTTACTCACAGCTCAAAACTTTGTCAATTTCAAATTGATAGAACTTAGTTGAGCCACTTGATTAATGTCTCTGAAACATCTTGTATTACTATATATTGCAATATAATATAAACTAGTAATACAACATGAGAATCATCAAAACAATGCCATTTATTCTATTTACTTAGATGTGATTAAAATAATGTATATGCATAGGCAGATGTCAGTCAATATTTCAACTTATTTCTTTTTAGACATATATAATAGTTTTTTTTAAAAAAACTTTGGAGGTGTACCAAAATTAGTTGGCACAAAATAATGAGTTGGGGAAAATAATTAGACCACTGGGAATATTTAAAAATCCAACTTTTGGGTACTCTCCTATTTTCTTAGTTTTACATAGTTCCATAAAACACAAATAGCAGTTTTATTGTTGCTTTTCTGTTGTTTTACAAGCTTAATGTTGTCTGCCAGGGCTATGATGCAGTCAGCATTTTTAGACTGGCATGCATGAAAACATTAGATCCGAGAAGAGAGGCTCAGCTTCATTGATATCCTGTAGTGTTTTGTTTCAGGAAATGCCATGCTGATGATTATAAAGGATGAAGTCATACATTTCTACCAACCACATCCTACCATTATGGTAATTCTAATTATAGTAAGATGTGGAATCAATGAAAGATAATTTTTTTAAAAGAAGAAACAAACAAAATAAAACTTAAAATGTTCATCAACCTTTTGTTTAATCACATAACTTTACCAAAAAAAAAAAAAAAAAAAGTACATTATGGTTCTGAAAGAACAAAAGAATAGGAGGAATGATTTAGTTTTTACTTGAGGATCCCTTAATGTATACAAAGCTATTATTAGTATTATTATCAACATCATTGTGTGAAGTTTTTGTCTTAATGGACTCACTGGTTGAAGTCAAGCATAACAGTCTGTGACAAATCAGGTTGCCTTTTTTAAATTATAGTGCCATTAACTACTTCTCTACCAACATATACTCTTCTGCTTTAGACAGCCTATTATTTTGTGTTTTTTTCTTACCACTAAAACCACAAAATTAGAATTGGAAGGTAAAGTTGGTACCTCTCTGGGACTTATTCCTACCAGTGGAGTCAATATTTTCTGAAAGCTAGGTTCAGTAAGGGGATAGATACTTCCTTTACCATGATGTGATTTTGCATATTGGTCTATTTCACAATATCAAACTCATTAATGAAGACAAATCTTTCCCTTCCTTTCTTCTCAGGCTCAAGATTTAGAAAGTGTTAGATTCATTCCTTCAATACTTTGTTATTGGTTGCTCAGTATTGCACTGTTATGGAGGTTAAAAACATAATAAAAAATGTCTATGAATCAAGGGGTTTACAGTAAAGTCAAAGAGGAATCATATATATATATATAGATATGATATATATATATATATCATATATATATATCATATATATATATATATATATACACACATCAATAATTTTAAGTGGTGATTTTATTCTTTGTGCTCAAGTGAGACTTTAAGGCTGTTTTTCTTATGTTTTAGGAATAATTACTTGACCTACTCTTTTTTTTTTTTTTTTTTTTTTTGAGACGGAGTTTCACTCTTGTTACCCAGGCTGGAGTGCAATGGCACGATCTCGGCTCACCGCAACCTCCGCCTCCCGGGTTCAGGCAATTCTCCTGCCTCAGCCTCCTGAGTAGCTGGGATTACAAGCACGTGCCACCATGCCCAGCTAATTTTTTGTATTTTTAGTAGAGACAGGGTTTCACCGTGTTGACCAGGATGGTCTCAATCTCTTGACCTCGTGATCCACCCACCTTGGCCTCCCAAAGTGCTGGGATTACAGGCTTGAGCCACCGCTCCCAGCCGTCTTGACCTACTCTTTCAAAGTTTTACTACCTTGTTGTAGAATAAGCTTAAACTTTGGTTTATCATGTTGGGGTTTCCAAAATTCTAAATTTCATGTCACTGAATTTAGCCACAGATTCTTAGTGGAATTTAGCCACACTTGCAACAGAATATTCTTTTTTGCTTCACAATTACATTTAATTTATATTAAAGATTCACCTAGTTGCAATGCAGGGTATAGAACATTTCTAATAAGGAGATATATCTTATTCGCATTGAATTTTAACCCCTATATTGAGCTGGCATTAAACACACAAACTTACAAATTAGGGGAGCCTACATGAATAGGGGCTTGAGTGGTTATATTGCAATGTGTCTGAACACCTGCTATCAGGGGTGCTTAACAATGTAGTGAAGACTGTTGTTAGTGCCACAATGGAGTCAATCTATTTTCAGCTCTTCCGCTACCTACAAAAGAGAACAAATGCAACCTTCTCCTTTGCTACAGCATAGGACAGACCCCAGATCATAGAGATTGCAGTCACAAAAAAATTAGCTAGAATTTAGAAAGAGAGCTATAGGCAGAGCAAGCAAAAGGAAACCTTTTCCTTGGTAATATAGCTGTCAGCATTTTATTCAAAATATTTTAAAGAATCAAAACCTTATTTAATCATTTGCTAAATTGTACCTGAAGTGAATTTTGAGAAATTTTACATAGAGGAAGAAAAATTGATATGGTTTGGCTCTGTGTCCCTACCCAAATCTCATCTCGAATTGTAATCCCCATGTGTCAAGAGAGTGACCTAGTGGGAGGAGACTGGATCACGTGGGTTGTCTTCCCCATACAGTTCTCATGATAACGAGTGAGTTCTCACTAGATATGATGCTTTCAAAGTCTTTGGCTGTTCCTCCCTAGCTCTCACTCTCTCCTGCCACCTTGTGAAGAAGGTGCTTACTTTCCCTTTGCCTTTCAGCATGATTATAAGTTTTCTGAGACCTCCTCAGCCATTGTGGAACTGTGAGTCAATTAAACCTCTTTTCTTTATAAATTAGTCTCCGGGAAGTTCTTTATGGCAGTGTGAAAACGAACTAATACAATAATCTACAGATGGTATCAAAGGCATTGATACAAAATGTTACAAACTAAGCACAGACACCTTAGTCATATTTTCCATGATGTCTTTAATTTAGAGAAAACAAAAGTCGTCTCCACACTCTAGGATAAATACACACACATCTACATTTTATTCAGTGGAATTCAGGGGATAAAAAGATTGCCCTTTTCAGAGGTCTTGCCTTTGTTCCCAGGGTCACATGTTGGAAAAGTCTTGGAGAGGCTGTGGAGTTTACTGTGAAGTATAACAATGAAGTCACAAATGTGGTGGACATACTTCAGTTTATATAATGAAACTCCTTTCCAGAAAAACAACCACATGTCAAGAAGAGTGAATTCATAAGATCCTTCTCTCTAATAGATATATTTTGTGGTAATCAAAACAGTAAACCTAAGGCAGCAGATGCAGAGGCAGAAGTAGAAAATCATAATGTAGAAAATCACAGGACTTTACAGAAAGTAAGAAGAAGGCTTTGGCGTTAAGGGGAGGAGATTCAGGCAAACATCCATCCATGTCTCATCCCAGAGCTCTGGTTACATCATTCTCAACGAATCCATAAGGGGCTACACAGTATCCGAATTGAACCTCTACCACATTAGGTGGGTTCAATCAACTAATAAAGCTTCTAGTGCCTAGAATAAGTCAATGAGCTAAGTAATGGCCTTTCCAGTTTTCTCTTTTTTAAAAAAATTGATTCTGCTCGATTTTACACTATCATGTTGAATTTCAAGACACCTACAGGCCTATACAGGCAAAATCATAGTTATATAGGAGATTTAGTGTTACGTAAAACATGTTTCATCTTTCAATATTTTCGTTGTATTTTTTGGTTAAACAGTTTCCTACTGTCTTTTTACCTTAACCACATCGTGTAGGATATTTCCATCTCGTATTTTTCTCTTTTCCTGTGCAGAGGAGTAGAGCAAAAATAGCAAGAAAGCGTATGGGTAAATAATTATTTTAATAAACATCTATTCATAGATACTACTAGCATAGATGCTACTAATGGCAGACACTAAATGACATAATTTGAATATTTATCCCCTCCAAATCTCGTGTTGAAATTTGATCCCTAATGTGAGAGGTGAGACCTGATGGGTGGTGTTTGGGTGATAGGGGCAGATCCCTCATGAAGGGCTTGGTACCGTTCTCCTGGGATTGAATGAATTCTCACACTTAGTTCCTGTGAAATCTTATTGTTAAAAAGATTATACAACCTATCACCATGACGTGCTTGCTCCCTCTTTGCTTCTGCCACGATTGGAAGCTTCCTAAGGCCCTTACAAGAAGCAGATGCTGGTGCCATGCTTTTAGTATAGTCTACAAAATGTGAGACAAACAAACAAAAAACTCTCTTTTTCTTTATAAATTGCCTTGAGTTTTCCTTTATAGAAATAAAAATGGTCTAAGACGTTTAGAGTTTAAAATATGGGGGCTTCCCCGTTTTTTTTTGTCCAACAGAGAGATCCTGTTGGACATCAGGAGGATTAAACAATATGAATCTTCAACTGTGTTGAATCTTCAAGACTTACTGTTGCCTATAATGGAAGGTACTAACACTTATTCAGGCACCAGTTTGTGTTGGATTATATGGGGTGCTCTCTAATTATTTTCTGTAGAGAAGATTCATTAGGAATTCAAATAGTGTGATTTAACATAAAGATAAAAATGTAATATTTTTGTGTCAACAAACCTGGGAACTATGTTCCTTTCCTTCTGTCAGAGTCAGAGTCATTGCTCCTTCCCTGAAGGTAAATAAGAGGAATACTGAACACTTGGCATTGCAAAACATGCCTCTCTGAATATACATAAATATTCTTGAGACTGGGTGCAGTGGCTCAAACCTGTAATACCAGCACTTCGGGAGGCCAATCACCTGAGGTCAGGAATTCAAGACTAGCCTGGCCAGTGTGGTAAAACTCCACCTCTACTAAAAATACAAAAATTAGCCAGGCGTAGTGGTGCACACCTGTAATGCCAGCTACTCAGGAAGCTGAAGCAGAAAAATCACTTGATCTTGGGAGGCAAAGGTTGCAGTGAGCCGAGATGGCACCACTGTACCCCAGCCTAGGCGACTGAGCGAGACTCCATCTAAAAAAAAAAAGAAAAAAAGAACTCTTGAAAATGTAAAACATGGAAGTACTTTTTCCATTCCTGAAAGTAGTATTGTTTGTAGAAACTGTAAGTTATATGGAAGCATTTTCAGTTGTGTATTTTTTTCAGAGGAAGTTTTATTTGGGGATATTTCATATGTAAAAACTATTGAACCAGACAGTTACAAGATAGTTACTTAAAATAAACAAAACTCTGCTACTTTATGAAAAGTCCAAAAACCTACAAACTCACTCTGCTCTTAACTGGTAAAAATGCCTCTGTGACTGATAAATGGATGAATCGGATGACAAGCACATTGAGGCAGACATAGCTGAACCTCTAAACATATGAACCCCCACAGCTCTTTGTGCATGGTAATGAAATGAGGCTGTTATGTATGTAGTACATTATAAAAAACAAAACGTGAGTGACCTGTGGTTAGCAACCAATAATAAAATAATTAGATGCTATGCTTTATACTGATGTTTTTGAGTGGACAAAAATCTGACAATGACAGAAAATTTGAACTAGGTTATGTTAAATACAAGAATAGGAAGTTTTGGAAGAATGTAACTGGTTTTTTGATGTTTACCTGCCTTTAGAGACACTTCTGTAGATCCTGAATTTTGACTCAGAAATATTGGTAAGAAATTGAGGCTTTGCATAGAACCATGTCTGGAATTATGTTGCAAAGGGTGCCATCCACATAGCATACAACGTGAGTAGTCCTTTGCAGAGCTGAGCAACACAGTGGCCCTTCCTGGATAGTCCATGCCAGAGGTGTTGGTGCTATATCAATGTTGGAAAATTCTCTGAATTTCTGGGCCTCAGTATCTTCATCTCTAGAATGGAAATAAAATAGATATCCTTTGTCAACAAAATACAAGGAGCTGCAGAAATGTTAGTTGCCATAATATCTTTGCTTTCTGTGTTTGCTTTCTGTGAGAGATGAAAATATAATGTCGATATGCATTATCCCATTCAATAGCCACTAGCCACATGTAGCTATAAAGTGCTTTAAATATACTCAGTCCACATTGAGATGTAGTCTATGTGTAAATTAATACCCTTGGTTTTGAAGCTTTAGTATTAAAAAAAAAATAGGTCATTGATAATTTTCATTACATGTTGAAATTATAATATTTTGATTTGGTTTATTAAAATATGTTAAGATTAATTTCATGTTTTTATTTTTAGAAAATCTAAAATTGTATGTTTGCATTTGTAACTCAGAGTACATTTGTATTGAGTAGATATACTCTAGGCAAATGGTTGTGGTAGAATAATGAAAAGAAGAAATGGTAAATATGAGAATATCATTAATAATTTTGGGTGTAAGAGTTCATGTTTTCTAAGGCATAAGGATTTTAAGACTTAGTAAATGTAGCTAACAATAAAAGTAAACTTGAGAGTAAGCATGAGTAAACATGAGAGCCAATTTAGAACACACTGCTTCAAGTGATTACTCCTGTGGAATCCAGAAGCGGGGCTGTTTGCATATTGATACTGTCAGTCTTTGGTTGAGGACTGTTCCCAATGGCTGTTAATTCTCTGACACTTCTGCCTTACTCTAGGGTCAGGTGACAAGAACCTCCTCTCTGACCAAGAATTAAGTCAGGCTCTTTTGAGGCCCGTTCTTGACTAAGCCTTGTGCTTGGTCTGTGGAGCGCACTTTTAGCAAGAGTCCTGCCAAGCCAGTTTGGTGAGACTCCTACCCCACCCCCACTGCCGCCTTCATGCATAACCAAGTTCCTCTTTATCCCACCTTTGATACCTAACCAAGCTCTTCTTAGTAACTTTTTATCCACTGATGCCCTCCCCCTGCCCATTGGCTGTAAATCCCCAGATGTCCCTACTGTATTTAGAGTTGAGTTTACTCTCGTATGCTATTGCAATAGTCTTGACCTCTATAGCAACGGACTTTAAAGTTTTTCTTGCCTTTTAACTCGTCCTGTGTATTTTTTTCTTTGACACAATTCATGCTACAAATATTTATTGAGTTTCTGTTATGTGCTAGGTATTATTTAGGTGCTGATGTCATGGAGAACAAAACAGACAAGATGCCTGCTCTACTGGACTTTTTATGTGGGTAGAAATGGGATAGGTGATACAGACAATTCACAACTCAATGAAAAAATAAATGGAAGATATATGGTATTGAGTGTTATGAAAATAGCTAAGCTAGGATATCGTGATAGGGAATTACTCGTAGTTATCATAGAATAGGTGGTTAGGAGAGACTTCTTTGAAGTGGTGACAAGAAGCTAATATCAGAGTGACAGGGAGGATCTAGCCAAGCAGAAAAGCACACAACCTGGAGCTTTCTGAGCAATAGGTAGTTTTGAGCCCTGGAAGAGTCTGCTTGTCATGTTCTAGGAACAGAAAGAAAGTTGAACCTGCTGGATGGTAAGAGGCAAAGAAGAGAAGAGAGTGATAAGCTCAGAGAAGCAGGTGAATGAATTTGGATTTCATTCCAGTGTGATGGGAAACCATACTGCAGTAGGAGCTGCATTTTAAAATGATGCCCGTTTTGAAAGATCACTCGAGCTACTGTGTGGAAAATGGATCATTGAAGGTGTTAGTTGAAGACCACGTTTAGCTTCATGTAATAGAAATCCCAATGCCATAACTTAAATAAGATAGAATTTTGTATCATTCTTTTTGTTTTTCTCACATGACACAACACCCAGAGATAGACACCCTGAACTGCTATAGCTATGTTTGTGATTTCTTTGGTGTTTTTCTTCATGTTCAATATTAGTCCTGTGTAGCAAAAAGAAAAAGGACACCCAAAGGCCAGAAAGCTTCTCTTCCAGCTGAACCATATCCTTTTAAAGCAGTTTATTCAGAAATCTCACCTAAGAATCTTGCTTACCATATGTGGGTCAATACTGGCGTATGTGCCCAACACTTGTAGCAAAAAAGACTATTTTAGGGTATTGACCTAGACTCATTGCTGCCTCCATAAAAATTATGGTCAGCTATTCATCTTTCTAAGATTGTTTATTTTCTGTAAAATAATAACAATAATAATGATAGTTACTGCATTATGGTGAAATTAAAAGTTTAAATGAGATGATGTGATCAGAACATTTAGCACATGCCTGGCATGAATGTAAGCTTCATGAAAGTAGGATCAACTCTGCCTCATGCAAGCACTCAGTAAATATTTGTTGAGTGCTGAACCAGTAAATGCATGGGGTAAATTCTTATGAAGTTCTTAGGGTAGGACTGTGGTTGTACCACAGTCAGTAGAGTGTATACATTTGCGTTAAAAATACATGAGAAAAAAAAAACAAAAAACACCAACAGAGTGCTTTACAAACATGTAATTAACAGATCCCAGATTAAGCTCACATTGCATTCTCTGGATTTTTGGAAGAAGACTCATTGCTGGTAAAGTTTTCCCTGGAGTATTGCCAACATTCAAAAATATCAATTGGCTTCAAATTATGTTCTATGAAGGAAGGATAATACAGAAGACAGAATTTAACTATCCAAGAGCTTTGAGTTAGTTTAAAAACAAACAACAAAACCTCTGACAATTTTAGGTTTTTTTTTTTTGACTTTAGGGGAATAATTTACAACCATCTGAAAAAAAGTAGGATTCTAGTCTTTTTTACATTGTGCATTACATGCCAAAGAGGTGAATGTTTTTTCTCAAGAAATGTAGTTATCAAGCTGTTTTTATGAGGTCTTAAGTTTTGTTTCCATTTTGTGGAAGGCTGATGGCCATTTGCTAGCTTTTTCTTTGTCTAAGTCTAAATTTTAAGCCCTATTATATTATAGTCTTACTCTTTAAAAAGTTTCATGCCGTTAACAAATTTCACAGAAGCAAATGTCATAGTCTCTAAGCAATTTTGAAAATTTAACTATCTAATGCCTAGTTAATCTGTATACTTTTCTGAAGCTGAGGGGCAAATGTCTAAGCATTTCTATCTTTTCAGTAGAGCAATCAAGTTAGTCAAGGAATTTATGAGGAAGCTCTTGAAGATCATGCAAATGAATGTAGATACGATTTGTTGACCATAAGGAACCACTGGTAGGCTTTTGAGGATGGATATAATGTGTTCAAATTTTCAGGTTAGAAATAGAATTCTACCAGCAGGAGGTAAGATGATGGATTGAGGTAGTCCTGATAAAAGAAACAGAAGTAACCAAGTAGAATAGTGAACTGGTCAAGGATCTTGTGGTTCTGTGTTATTAGAGCACCAGCAGCATAGATGCTTGTAAGTGAATCAGTTTGACTTTTGTTTTAATAATAGAATCAATGGTACTGAAAAAAAAATTGGACATGAAGAAGTAGGAAAGAGGAAGAGACAAAGAAGGGTTTTGGCTATCTACGGAAAGCATTAACCTGAGTAATGAAGATAGGAGTACGTTTGGGGAGAATAATAAGTTTCAGACGTGTGAAGCATCCAGTGATGTCCAATAAGAAGCTGAATACACAGTATTCCAAAATTTAGACGAGAGGTTTGAGCTGAATATAAAAGAGCTATGGGAACAGATTATTAGAGTAAATTGAAAAGAATATAGAAAACGAGTTCAGTGAAGCATGAATAAGAGCTGCAAGTTTGCAGAGAAAAGGGACTGTCTGGCAGAAGTGGCAGAGGACTGAATTGTGCACATTCATAGGCACGTGGAATAGCAGGATGAATGTGGGAAACTAGAGGGAGTTTGATACCAAAGCGCAACAAATGAGACTAAAGAGGCAGACCACGTCCAGATTTTATAAAGAGAAATCTGGTATGTCAGTTATCCTAAAGAGCTTGGGATTTATCTTGCAATTAATGAGAAATCATTGAAAGGTTTTTAATGGGGAGTGACTTGATACCATCAGTCTGCTGACATTTATGATGGATGGAATATGGGGAGTCTGGCAGGAAAGAGGGAAACTAATTAGAAGTTCTTATAATCACTTGGTAAGATAATGAGGCGTTTACTAAGATAGCAACAGTGGGAAAGGATGTGAGGACAAGAGTTGGGATATATTTAGAATTGGTTGGCTATAAGGGCAGAAGGAAAGTAAGGGGTCAAGGATGGTGCCTAGTGTTCTCATTTGGGTGAGTAGATGAAGAAACCTTAACATCAACAACTGTGAAAGATAATGGAGGAAGAAAAAAAAAGACTGAGAACGTATGGTCAAATAATTAGGAAGAAATGTAGAAAGCAAGTAATGTGGCATGTACATCAAGAGCGCATCAGGAGCGTGGAGAGTTTCAGGAAGTGGACAGCAGTGCTAAGTGCTTTTAGCAGCCAAGTCAGTGAAGAACCAACAATTTCCCCTCTGATTTAATGACCAAGAGGACAATTTCTGGGTGAAAGTGGTTTCAGTGGGGTGGTACAGACAGAAACCAGACTGCTGTGGGAGGAAGACGAAGGGAGGAAGTGGTGATATTCCAGACACCTTCAAAAAGCATAGAAAGTAACACAAAATAGAGACAGAGAATAAAACAAGACTAGAGAATAAATCCAGTTTGATTTCTTTATTTCTTTACTGGGGTGTAAGGATATATACATGTATATCTGTGTGTACATATCTACCATAAAGTATCAATGGCCATATATAGGTTATAAACATATATATTACCTATTATTCTTCTCCAAAAATATATATTCTAATCTATTTTTCTATAGATGAAATTCAATCATTTAATATACAATGTGAAGAATTTTAAATTATAAGAAGTGGGGCTGGGTGTGGTGGCTCACGCCTGTAATCCCAACACTTTGGGAGGCCGAGGTTGGGTGGATCACAAGGTCAGGAGTTCAAGACCAGCCTGGCCAAGATGGTAAAGCCCTGTCTCTACTAAAAATACAAAAATTAGCCAGGTGTGCTGGCAGGCATCTGTAATTCCAGCTACTTGGGAGGCTGAGGCAGAGAATTGCTTGAACCCAGGATGCAGAAGTTGTAGTGAGCCGAGATCATGCCTGCCACTGCACTCTAGCCTGAGTGGAACAGGGCAAGACTCCATCTAAAAACAAAAAATTATAAGAAGTGAAATATGAAAGAATAATAATAAATGCCATCATTTGCTATCTTAGTGAACAACTGAAAGAATAAAAAGGACTATAAAAATAATATTAAATACCAAATGATCATTTTATTACTCCTATACTTTATAGAATATTTCAACTAAATATTATTTTGTCAATTTAAAACGATTAACTAGTGAAGTTTGCTTAAGAAGAGGAAGTCCTCTCCCACTGCTTACATTTTCCATATGTTATTTATTTTTTAGTAATAGGATAATTATTTCCAGATTCCTCTTTAACCTCTGAAGTCCTCTGGAATGTTTACTTTACATGGACTTTTGTCTTATTGTTGTGGTGCTAAGTATTTCTTTAAAGTGGGATTTTGGATACCTAAGATTAACATTCATGAATCAGCAGAGTCCTCTAATCAAGCAAAACCAATCCCCAGCAACTTAATAAAACAAAAATGTGTTCCCCTTGTTTAAAAACAGAATATCAGCTTTACTAGGATAAATAATGCTATTTTTCATTTATCTTCTGAACTATCTCTCAGATGCTTTGCTTATTCAGTAATTAATTCATTATATAATACTTACTTTGTGTCTGTCTACTATGCACTAGGCACTGTTTAGATACTAGGGGATACATCAATACAACACATGTAAAACTCCCTTTTCTTTGCAGGCTTTAGGAGCCTTAATCACAAATTAGATCCCTAGTTCTTCGAAGATGCCCTCCATATGCCACTCAAACTCAGATGCCTCATACCATGCTGCCCTCTGTCACCCCTTCCGGGCTCTGACATCCTAAACTGGGTCATGACTCCATTTTCCATGTGGATACTGTCAAAGGAAAAAAGTAGTTTAAGTGAATCAACTTGAGATTAAAAGATTTATCCAGCTTGTGCACATCAGGAATGACTTGAAAATCAGGTAACTTCCCTAACTGAAGCAGGATTGGAGTTTTATGGGGTGAGGAGAGGAGAGGTACGTGTGTGCTTTTGGTCTGGCAAAGATGGAAATTGTATTCATCTTTAACTGTTGCAAACTTTCAGTTCAAATGATTGGAGACTGTTATGGTTTTCATGCCTCTTGTTCTGGATCATTGGTTCAGTTTCCTCCTGGCAACTGTCAGAGCAGTTCTTTCAAGAGCTGTTTTTACCATCTTTGCAGTATTTTAAGGTTCAGGGCAGTGTGGCAGGGGAAGCCAAAAAAAAAAAAAAAAAAAAAAAAAAAAAAAAAAAAAAAAGATGGAGGGTGGATGAAAAGAGGTGAAAAAGAAAAACAGCAAATAAGGAAGGCAAGGTTTGGAACAAGAGAGACTGAGGTCTGTTTAAATCTTTTTACCATGCCCTCTTCACCCTGGTCAGCTCTGACTCGTCACACAGGGCAGCTTCTGTGTACATGTTCTTTTTCTCCTGACTGGGTTTCAATAACCCTGAGCCAACTCCCTAACCTGCTGTTCCCAAGTTACGCATAGGCATTAGGATGAAGTAGTTCTGAAAGAGAAGAGAGGACTGGAGAAGAAAAACTAAATAAATAAACAAAACAAAACAAAATAAAGGAGGAGGGGAAGAGCACACTCAACAACTTTTAAACTCCCATACCACTGAAATGTCTCTCCCAATTATAAAACTTCAGCACTCTCCTTGGGTTTTCACAATGCAGAGTTATTGTTAAGATCAACAACTACACAATCAGAAAGATTCGGATTCTAGTTCACTCTTTGCCGCTTACTGCATGTATGTCCTTGAGGAAAATAATCTTTCAACCTCATTATCTTCTAAATATACATTATTATATTGTAATAGTAAACATTTTTGATACATTTGACAGAAATCCAGATCTAACTGGATTACTCAAAAATTTATTGAATTATAGAACTTGAACATGGGAAAGCAAAGTTAGTGTAAGGAAAAATAGGATCCTATGCCTGGATCCTCCCCAGGACTTTATCTTCTTTCTGTTGCTTTTTGTGTGTTGATTTCATTCTCCCCTACTATTTTGACAGGAAATGATCTATCTTTCAGGTGCAGCAAGGAAAGAACCTAGGAATGAATGTATATTTGGGCCTGACTTGGGCTACTTGCCCATTCCCAAGTCGATCACTGTGGTCAACTGTGTGGGGGGTGGTGTCTAGATTATATACTCATTCTTGTGGCCAGAATGTGGTTGTCAGTTACAGATCTTGCTAGCCAAAGACAGTGGCCACTACTTACTTCATACAGTTTCCTTAAGAAATAAATTGCTATAAAAATTCAGTCAGTATATGAAAACAATGGCAACAAAACTTCAGAACTCAATAGAGAGTAGTCACAAAGCAACTCTATTCCTTTTCCCAATGTGCTTGAAACTCCTTTTGGGATAGTACTACTGTTTTCTCTATATTTGGAATAAATTTAGGTAGAGTGGACTATTTCTCTGCTTTATTTTAATCACAGGAAAATACAAGGATCATTTAGTAATTAAGATGCACTCCACAGTAATGAAGTATTTAACTTCGAACTTAATGTAAATCTAAAGATTCTAAGATGTATAGATGGTTTGTTTTTCTCTTCCTTAAATGTATTCTTCTCATCCACTATCTAGCCATGGTTTCTAATCTCTGAATTTTTCTTAGGGGGAGAGAGAAACAAGGCAAAACTGGCCTAATGACAGGTACTGTTGTCATGTGGCTGGTCAAATCACTGAGGAACATGCAATCGAATCTTACAGGCTGGCAAGGTGTCAAACTGATTATTCCATAAGATTTTATTGCACATTTCTCCGACATTTCTCTTAAAGAGCCTTTCAGTTGCAATTCCATTGATTTAGGGAATACCTTCTAAAGGTATTCATTTCAAGTTCTGTCTTATTCAGCTAAGACATCCTTCTGAAGAATCGCTTGGCCCCTCCAATGGCCTTCCTGAATGAGATCCCTTTCAAGAAGGTCCAGGTGGCCTGTTTCTTATTTGCCACCCCCACCCCGACTTCTTTTCCATCTTTGGGAAGGGTAGCCTGTAGAATTAGAATTTTAAGAAAGTTGTAAATTGGACTCTTATAACAAGTATACCGTGAGCATATGTGAAAGGTTTATTTGATGCATTAATAAGGGAAATCACAGGATAGTAAACCCAGTTTAAAAGGTATCTGGGAAAGAAACTATGTATAGGTACTGAAGAAAAATGTTAGAAAATATTTGATAGTTTACATTAAAAAACTGATAAAAGTCCTAAAGATCAAGAAAACGATAAATTTGGGGACTGCCTTTTTTAGTAGACAGAAATGACCCGCATCTTTACTGGATAAGAATCTGCAGGTAAATATGTACTTTTATAGACTCTGGACTTTAATGGCAAACACCCTCTTAAGATAATTAAATAATATTCTAGTATACGATGTTGAAAGGATGTCCAGTCTTTCTTTCGCATTATTTCCATTTCTGTATAACTTTTCCTCAATGTCTGTTCATCTTGCTTGTCATCACTGGAAGCACAACTAGTATTTGTCTTTCTTCTGCTGCCTCAGGAAATCCAGCCAATCACTGCCCTGACCTCCAGAGGCACATCTTATGCTAAATGTCTTAATCCCTTCTCAAATGGCCTAAGGTAGGAAAAAGTGCCTCTTCATCTCCCAATGGAGATTGGAATGCCAAAAGAGACGGCTACACACAGGCTTCAAAAGAATCTCCCCCTATCTTCTTTAGCCTGTTGAATAGGCTGGAGGTGAGCAGTCATAACTGGAGGCAGGACAGCTTTCACCATATCTTACTTTGTCCTAATAGCATCTTGCTTGAAGGTATAGGAATACTTGCTACTGTAACCTCCCAGTGGGTTCACCTTGCCCACTACCTAGACAGAGCTGATTTATCAAGACAGGGCAATTGCAATAGAGAAAGAGTAATTCACACAGAGCCTGCTGTATGGGCGACCGGAGTTTTACTATTACTCAAATCAGTCTCCCAAGCATTCGAGGACTGGAGATTTTAAAGACTATTTGGCAGGTAAGGGCTCCGGAAGCAGGGAGAGCTAATTGGTCAAGTTGGAGATGGAATCGCAGAGGGGTCAAAGTGAAGTTTTCCTGCTGTCTTCTGTTCCTGAGTGGGATTGCAGAACTGGTTGAGCCAGATTACCAGTCTGGGTGGTGTCAGCTGATCCATACAGCCTGCCAGATACCTCAAGCACTGATCCTAGGTTTATGAGTGATGCTATCCTCAGGAGAAATTTGAGGAGGTTCAGATTCTTAGAGTCAGAGGTTGCATGACTCCTAAACTGTAATTTCTAATCTTATAGCTAATTTGCTAGTCCTCCAAAGGCTGACTTGTCCCCAGGTAAGAAAGGGGTCTTTTCAGGAAAAGGCTATTTTCAATTTTGTTTCAGAGTCAAACCATAAACCAAGTTCCTTACCAAGGTTAGTTTGGCCTACATTCAGAAATGAACAAGGATAGCTTAAAGGTTAGAAGCAAAATCAAGTCAGTTGGGTCTAATCTGTTTCACTGTCATAGTTTCCTCAGTTGTAATTTTTGCAAAGGCAGTTTCACTACCTGCTGCATTGTTCTAATCCTGGAGTGCTGCTGGTAAAACTAGACAATGAAACTTGCATTTAATATTACTTACATATAAAGCACTCAGTACATGACAAGTAGCCCAGAAGGTGAATGCCTCCTTCAATTCTGTGTCCTAAGAGCATGTATTGCTTCACCCTGGTCCCAACTCTGTTCAGTAGAGTATGTGGTATTTAATATGCACTCTATAAATACTCATAAACTGAATTGTACTACTGTTACTGCTTTTGTTACTGCCCAGAGAATAAAAAGTTTACATTTTTAAACTTTGCACGCATGACCATTTACAATCTCTTCTGAGACTTCCTTTTCAAGCTCAACTTCAGGTATAGATATACATATATACATATATATTCCTTTTCAAGCTCAACTTCAGGTATATATATACATATATACATACATATATATATATATGTGTATATATATATATATATATTTTTTTTTTCAACTTGTCTACTGACAGGAAGGAATTTTTTTTTTTTTTTTTGAGATGGAGTTTTGCTCTTCTTACCCAGGCTGGAGTGCAATGGCGCGATCTTGGCTCACCGCAACCTCCGCCTCCTGGGTTCAGGCAATTCTCCTGCCTCAGCCTCCTGAGTAGCTGGGATTACAGGCATGAGCCACCATGCCCAGCTAATTTTTTGTATTTTTAGTAGAGACAGGGTTTCACCATGTTGACCAGGATGGTCTCGATCTCTTGACCTTGTGATCCACCTGCTTCGGCCTCCCAAAGTGCTGGGACTACAGGCGTGAGCCACCACGCCGGGCCAGGCAGGAATTTTTTTAAAAAAATCCTGTCCCTTGTGGTTCATCCTCACCAGGATAGCTATTAACATAGGAATAAGGGTTAAGAGCATGCAGTTTGTGTTCATACAGAATTGAATCAGGCATAAGAGTTAAGGCATGCCATTTGTGGTCAGACAGAATTGAATCTCGGCCAGGTGCAGTGGCTCACGCCTGTAATCCTAGCACTTTGGGAGACCTAGATGGGCAGATCACAAGACTAGGAGTTAGAGACGAGCCTGGCCAACATGGTGAAACCCAGTCTCAGCTGAAAATACAAAAATTACTATTGCTTTTGGTGTTTTAGTCATGAAGTCTTTGCCCATGCCTACGTCCTGAATGTTATTGCCTAGGTTTTCTTCTAGGGTTTTTATGGTTTTAGATCTTACATTTAAGTCTTTAATCCATCTTGAGTTAATTTTTGTATAAGGTGTAAGAAAGGGATCCAGTTTCAGTTTTCTGCATATGGCTAGCCAGTTATCTCAATACCATTTATTAAATAGGGAATCCTTTTCCCATTGCTTGTTTTTGTCAGGTGTGTCAAAGATCAGATGGTTGTAGATGTGTGATGTCACTTCTAAGGTCTCTGTTCTGTTCCATTGGTCTATATCTCTGTTTTGGTACCAGTATCATGCTGTTTTGATTACCATAGTCTTGTGGTATAAAGAACTTCTGTTTTGCATTTCTCTAATGACCAGGGATGATGAGCATTTTTTCATATGTTTCTTGGCCTCCTGTATGTCTTCTTTTGTAAAATGTCTGTTCATATCCTTCACCCACTTTTGAATGGGCTTGTTTTTTTCTTGTATATCTGTTTTAGTTCTTTGTAAATTCTGGATATCAGCTCTTTGTCAGATGGGTAAACTGTAAAAATTTTTTCCCATTCTGTTGGTTGCTGATTCACTCTAATGACTGTTTCTTTTGCTGTGCAGAAGCTGTGGCATTTGATTAGGTCCCATTTGTCTGTTTTGGCTTTTGTTGCCAATGCTTTTCATGTTTTGGTCATAAAGTCCTTGCCTATGCCTATGTCCTGAATGGTTTTGCCTAGATTTTCTTCTAGGGTTTTTATGGTGTTAGGTCTTACGTTTAAGTCTTTAATTCATCTGGAGTTTAGTTTTAGTGTAAGGTATCAGGAAGAGGTTCAGTTTCTGCTTTCTGCACATGGCTAGCCAGTTTTCCCAACACCATTTATTAAACAGGGAATCCTTTCCCTATTGCTTGTTTTTGTCAGTTTTGTCAAAGATTGGATGGTTGTAGATATATTGTGTTGCCTCCGAGGCTTCTGTTCTGTTCCATTGGTCTATATCTCTGTTTTGGTACCAGTACCATGCTGTTTTGATTACTGTAGCCTTGTAGTATAGTTTGAAGTCCAGTAGGGTGGTGCCTCCCACTTTGTTCTTTTTGCTTAGAATTGACTTGGCTGTGCAGGCTCTCTTTTGGTTCCATATGAAGTTTAAGGTGTTTTTTTCCAGTTCTGTGAAGAGGGTCATTGGTAGCTTGATGGGGATAGCGTTGAATCTGTAAATTACTTTGAGCAGTATGGCCATTTTCATGATATTGATTCTTCCTAACCATGAACATGGAATATTTCTCCATCTGTTTGAGAAATGCAAATCAAAACTATATGATATACCATCCACACCAATTAGAATGGTGATCATTAAAAAATCTGGAGACAACATATGCTGGAGAGGATGTGGAGAAATAGGAACACTTTTACACTGTTGGTGGAAGGGTAAATTAGTTCAACCATTGTGGAAGACAGTGTGGCAATTCCTCAAGGACCTAGAAATAGAAATTTTATTTGACCCAGCAATCCCATTACTGGGTATATATCCAAAGGATTATAAATCGTTCTATTATAAGGACACATGCACACGAATGTTCATTGCAGCACTGTTTACAATAGCAAAGACCTGGAACCAACCCAAATGCCCTTCGATGAGAGACTGGACAGGGAAAATGTGGCACATACACACCATAGAATATTATGCAGCCATCAAAAACGATGAGTTTGTGTCCTTTGTAAGGACATGGATGAACCTGGAAACCATCATTCTCAGCAAACTGACACAAGAGCAGAAAATCAAACACCGCATGTTCTCACTCATAGGTGGGTGTTGAACAATGAGAACACATGGACACAGGGAGGGGATCACTACACACTGGGGTCTGTTGGGGGGAAATAGGGGAGGGACAGTGGGGGTGGGGAGTTGGGGAGAGATAGCAGGGGGAGAAATGCCAGATATAGGTGAAGGAGAGGAAGGCAGCACATCACACTGCCTCGTGTGTACCTATGCAACAATCTTGCATGTTCTTCACATGTACTCCAAAACCTAAAATGCAATAAAAAATAGAACTTCTGCACAGCAAAAGAAACTATCATCAGAGTGAATAGGCAACCTACCAAATGGGAGAAAATTTTTGCAATCTATCCATCTAAAAAAGGGCTAATATCCATAATCTACAAGGAACTTAAACAAATTTACAAGAAAGAAACAAAAACTACATCAAAAAATGGGCAAAGGATATGAACAGACACTTCTCAAAAGAAGACATTTATGCAGCCAACAAACATGAAAAAAATCTCATCACTGGTCATTAGAGAAATGCAAATCAAAACCACTATGAGATATCATCTCATGCCAGTTAGAATGGCAATCATTAAAAAGTAAGGAAACAACAGATGCTGGAGATGTGAAGCAATAGGAATGCTTTTACACTGTTGGTGGGAGTGCAAATTAGTTCAACCATTGTGGAAAACAGTGTAGCAATTCCTCAAGGATCTAGAACCAGAAAAACCATTTGACTCAGCAATCCCATTACTGGGTATATACCCAAAGGATTATAAATCATCTATTATAAAGACACATGCACAGGTATTTATTGCAGCACTGTTCACAATAGCAAAGACTTGAAACCAACCCAAATGCCCATTGATGATAGACTAGACAAGGAAGATGTGGTACATATATACCATGGAATATTATGCAACCATAAAAAATGATGAGTTCATGTCCTTTGCAGGGACATAGATGAAGCTGGAAACCATTATTCTCAGCAAGCGAACACAGGAACAGATAACAAAACACTTCATGTTCTCACTCATAAGTGGGAGTTGAGCAATGAGAACACATGAACACAGGGAGGGAAATATCACATACCAGGAACTGTCAGGGGGTGGGAGGCTAAGGGAGGAATAGCATTAGGAGAAATACCTAATGTAGATGACAAGTTGATGGGTACAGCAAACCACCATGTGTATACCTATGTAACAAACATGCACATCTATACATGTATCCCAGAGCTGAAAGTATAAAAAAATAAAATTAGCCGGGTGTGGTGGTGCACGCTTCTAGTCCTAGACACTCAGAAGGCTGAGGCACAAGACTTACTTGAATTTGGGAGGTGAAGTTTTCAGGGAGCCAAGATTGAACCACCACACTCCAGCCTGGGCAACAGAGTGAAATTCCATCTAAACAAACAAACAAACGAACAAACAAATTGAATCTGAATTGACTATGCAAATGATTGCTTCAGCAACTTATTCAACCCCTCAAGGTTTCAGTCTTATTATGTGTAAAATGAAGATAATAGAGACTTCTTTATAGACTGGTTGTTAGAAGATTAGCAAAAACATTGTACTTGAAATGCTTAGTAGATAATACACAGTCTATAAATGATGGCTACACTTTTGTGCCTGAATCCCTGTGCTCTTTTATACTTTCCTGCCTAATAATTTTTGGCTTTGTGTCCCCAGTCAAACCCCACCTCAAATTGTAATTGCCACTTGTCAAGGGAGAGACCTTGTTGAAACCTCCTTTGCAAAATTATAACTGTGGAAATTATGTCGGTTAAGGAGATCAGGCCTAACTGACCCCATCTTCCGTCTAACCCCTAAACTGTCTGTTCATTCCTGGGTGTAGGCCAAACTAGCCTTGGGAAGAAAGACTTCTGTAAGTAGGCAATTCTTTGTAATGTTTTTACAAAGTTTACCTCTTTCATCAATTTTTTTATTTGTTTCATTTTAATTGGTCATTTATAGTTTATTTTCATGACACAGTTGTTTAAGAATTAAGATTCAATTTCTGCTCCTAGTTCTAGTTCTGTAATTTTGCGCAAATTGCTCTCTAGGTCTCATGTACATTCTCAGACTTATGCTGCCTATTATCTTCAAAGCCCATGTTAATACTCCACAGAACTAGCTCCTAGAGATGAGTTTTACCAAAAAGTGTTCTAATACTTCACATCAATAGATTATGTCGCATGAAGCAAAAGTAAGAAGTAAATCCAGTGGAATGACACACACGATGACTCTTGTTTGCAGACTATATATATATATATATATATATATATATATATATATATATATATCTGTACTCCTATACTATCTAAAGAGAATAAACAGAAAGTCTTAATCAAATTAAATAAAGTCATTACCTGAAAGATAAATATAAAAACCTCATCTGGGTGCCATAGCTTATACCAGTAATCCCACCAGTTTGGGAGGCCAAGTCCAAGTCCAGGGGATCACTTGAGCCCAGGAATTTGAGATGAGTTTAGGCAACATAGCAAGATTCCAATTCTACAAAAAATTTAAAAATTAGCCAGGTGTGGTGGTGAACACCTGTACTCCAGCTGCTTGGGAGGCTGAAGCAGGAGGATTGCTTGAGCCTGGGAGGTCAGGGCTGCAGTGAGCTGTGATCACATTGTGACCAAATTGTGGACAATGAGCTCAGGTTGCTCCCCGATAGGATGTGTTCTTCCAGGCCCTTGGTCCCTCACTCACCCAAGAATGGGAGAGAGGCTCCTGCCAGATGTGGTGAGCTCATTTTAAGTAAATATTGGACCCCACAGAGTTTTGCAGAAAGTGATTTATTTAGGCAGAGAGAGAGAGAGAGAGAAAAGAGAGAAAGAAATAGAAAGAGAGAGAGAGTGAACTCTCACACTGCTGTGAGAGGGGATCCAGAAATGGAGTCCACCCAGATGTGGGACAAGGGGACTTTTAACCTGGGAGTTATTCCCGCCCTATTCAAGTTTTCTGTCCTGTGAAAGGAGTTCCTTTAAACTTCCACTGGAGTGACTGATCTTTGATTTCTGACATCTGATTTGTATTTGGCCCACAGTCTTCCCATAGCTTGTCATGGGCTTTCTAGACAAAGGAAGCTCACCGGGGCAGTCCATCTTCCCACATGCGTGAAAGTTAAGCAAAGACCTCTAAGTGCCTGGATGGAGCAGTAAGTGGAGGTATGGCACAGGGAAGTTCTTGCCTTTGAAACCACACTCCCTTTTGGACCTGGGAAGAGAATACATTCCCTCAATGCCACTGCACTTGCCTAGGTGACAGCAAGACCCTGTCTCAAGTAAATAAGACATAGATCATTTCCAATAGCATCACAAATATGAAATAGTTGGAAAAAGCATTAGAAAAAAAAGCATGTATTGCAGGAGCAGTGACAGATTCTATTTGAGGAACATGTGCTGAGAGGCACTGTGAAAGACATGATTAAATAGTGAACAAATGGGATCCTGATGGAAAGATTCACATTATAAACACATTAACTCATTGCAAATTTTTAAACTTAATGTCAATCTATAAGATTTCAAATGTTGTTTTTAGGGAAATATTTAATAAAAAAATTTTATTATTACAGTTTACTAAATCATCTCTATGTACCAGGCACCTAAGTTTAAGCATTTTACATGTATTAACACACATAACCCTAATGGAACTACCTTTGCAAAATTATGGCTGAGACAGTGAAAGAGGTCTAACTTAACCGACTCCATCTTGCTTCTAATCGCCAAGCTGTCCTTGTTCATTCCTGGGTATAGGCTGAACTTACTTTGGGAGTAACTTACTTTGTAGTTGATAGTTTAAACAAAGACAGTAACAGCTCTTTCCCAAAGCAGACCTCCTTCTTGCCTGAGGACTAGATTGCCTTTGTGGTACTATCAGTAGCCACAGGATTAGGAATCATGGTTTAGGACTGCAGCTGGAGGCTACAAGATTCTGACCCTCCCTAAACTGCCCTAAGATCTGTGTTGGAGATATTTTGTAGGCACTGCACTTGATGGATCAGCTGGTTCCACCCAGACAAACCAACTGGCTCATCTGATCTTGTGGCTTCCATCCAGGAACTGACTCAGGTTAAGAAATCAACTCCCTATGATTTCATCTCGACCAATAAGCACTTCTGGCTCACCAGCTTGAGCCCATCCACCAAGTTACCCTTAAAAATATCTGCTACCTGATTGCTTGGGGAGACTGATTTGAGTAATAATAAAACTTCAGCAAGCTCTGCATGAATTACTCTTTCTCTATTGCAATTCACCTGTCTTGAATCGGCTCTGTCTAGGCAGTGTGTATGGTGAACTCCTTGGGTCATTATGTAACCACTCAGCTCCCCATTCAGAAGAGGTTCTTAGCCTCCCTAACCCTGAAGAATGGGGAAAGGCACCCTGGAGGCACGGTGAGTTTGTAGTTTGAATAAATATCATGGACCCAAAGAGTTTTGCAGAAAAGCAACTTATTAGACAGAGAGACAGAAAGAAAGATAGCTCCAGCACAGTCGTGGGAGGGGACCCAGAGAAGATATCCATATAGGTAGGAAGCAGCTGGAGTTTTAACCCTTGAGTTATTCCCTCCCCATTCATGTTCTCGTCCAATGAGAGGAGTTCTTTCAAACTTCTTCTGGAGTGATTGATCTTTGACTCTGATACTGAATTGGCTGCTTGGTCTATAACTCTGAGTTACAAAGCTCCCTCCTCCCAGAGCTTTTGGTGGGTTTTTTGGGACAAATGAGCCTCACTTGGCTTTTTTTTACCTAGCCTGTGGTGTGGGGAACCCACACAAAGAACTTTATGTTTGAAACCCCTCTGGTTCCTGGATGGAGGCATGGAGCTGGAAAACTCCTGCCTTTGAAACCATGCCCCTTGCAGACCCAGAAGTCCCTCAGTTACCCTAATAATAACCCTTGTAGAAATACTATTATTATGTCCTTGTTAAATATAAGAAAGCTGAGGTATAGAAATTATGCATTTTCTTCCAGATTGCACACAGTTAATCAGTGGAGCTGCCAGGACTTAAGTCTAACAAGCCTGACTTCACTTAGAGTTAACTTTGTTTCACTTCCAATGACAAATTGAAAAAAAAAAAAAGAGCTACAGTAATCCTAAATGAGTCTTAAATAAGGAAATAATTGCTTTATAATTCAGATTTAGATATATAAATGTATTAGAAGGCATTTGTAAAACAAAAAGTATCTGAGACAGGTCTCAATCAATTTAGAAGTGCATTTTGCCGAGGTTAAGGACATGGCTGTGACACAGCCTCAGGAGGGCCTGAGAACATGTACCCAAGGTGGGCAGGCTACAGCTTGATTGTATACATTTTAAGGAGACATAGACATCAATCAAGACTTGTAAGATGTACATTGGTTCAGTCTGGGAAGACAGGATGACTTAAAAAGAGGGGGTGAGGTGGAGCTCCAGGTCCTAGGTGGGTTCAATGATTTCTCAATTGGCAATTGGTTGTGAGAGTTTCTCTAAAGACCTGGAATCAATAGAAAGGAGAAAAGGGAGTGTCTGGGTTAAAATAAGGGATTGTGGAAACCAAGATTTTTATTATGTAGATGAAGACTCTAGGTAGCAATTTACAATAAATTGTAAATGATTCTTACTAGACTTAAAAAGATACTAGACTGTTAATTCTCTCCTAGGTCAGAATGAAGACCTGGAAAGGCAAAAGAATTCTCTACAGCATGTAGATTTTCCCCACAAGGGAGAGCTTTGCAGGACCATTTCAAAACATGTGAAATAAATATATTTTGGAGAAAAATTATTTGATTTCTTTTGGGGACAGCCATCTGTCTTGTTGGTGTCTTAGTGCTACAAAGCATCGGCTTTGTCATTCTTAAGGTCTCTGTTTTAATGTTAAATGTTGGTAAGCCATGCTTGAATTCCAAAGGATAGACAGTATGATGAGGCATGTCTGGCCCACATTTCTCATTATGGCTTGAAGTAGCTTTCAGGTTAACTTGGGAATGTTATTGGTCAAGTGGAGGGATCTGTTCAATTGGTTGGGGTGCTTCAAGTTTTATTTCTGGTTTACATATCAATAAATAGGTTTATATCACATACCACACATTTCAAATCCAGATGGAAGGATAATTAAATGTAAAGAAATACAGTAATAAAACATAAAATAGAATTGATGTCACCTGTTGTTTAAATAAAGCTCTCTAATTCTGAATGCAATAAAATAATAACAAATATTAACACAGAGTCTCTTATTTTCCAGGTATCATACTAAGGCATAATAGGTGTCATAGTGAGTGATAGAGAACCAGTTTTTGCTGTAAAGGCACAGCTATTAGCCTAAACAGACATTAAGCCATATTTACTTTAATGGCTAATTACTACTTGGTACTATAAGGGTTTTGACCAAGATACCTGACTTTTGATATTAGGATCATAGAAAACATCCCTAAGGAGGTGACACTGGTTCTGAGACATGAAGCTATGAGGGCAATACAGGAGGCAAACAGTTTGGAGGGGTAGGCAGGAAGATGTGATAGGATAACATTTCAGAAAAGGGTATGTCGTATATCAAAGGGCATGAATGGACCAGCGTTGGAGCTATTGAGAGCTACCAATAATGGTTAACAGGCTATGTCACATAAAGAGAAGAGTGAGGTAAAATGTTTCTGGGTAAAATTTTTGAGTATATATAAACATAAAATTTTGAATACCTAAAAATGTAAAATGTTTGCATGTTAAAATCAGTTATTCTTAGGTACAAATAACAAGCTGAAGAAAATATTTTTTTGTAATAGTCTTAGTTACAGTGCACAAATTAATCAGTAAATATTCAACTCCCCAGATAAATGGACCAAAGAAATAAACAGACTGCTCATTGAAGATAAAATACACAGATTTAATGCATATTGAAGGGATTTAATCTTACTTTTTTGGTGTGTGACAGAGTTTCACACTTGTTTCCCAGGCTGGAGAGCAATGATCCAATCTCGGCTCACCACACCTCCGCCTCCCGGGTTCAATCAATTCTCCCGCCTAAGCCTCCCAAGTTGAGATTACAGGCATACGCCACCATGCCCGGCTAATTTTGTATTTTCATAGAGACAGGGTTTCTCCATGTTAGTCAGGCTGGTCTCGAACTCCTGACCTCAGGAGATCTGCCTGCCTCAGCCTCCCAAAGTGCTGGGGTGACAGGGGTGATCTACTGCACCTGGCCTTAATCATACTTTTATTCAGCAGCTCCATATATTAAATTCACAAAAATATAGTAAATAAAATATTAACCAGGACAGGTAAAGGAGAGCTAGAATGAGTACTGTACTAGGGAGATAAAACCTTTTCAAAAGCATTTGGGCAGTATATAGCAAAATCCTTAAATAATGTAAACATTTCACCCTGATATTCTATTTTATTTATCAATTGCTCCATCTTCCCAACCATTCATCAAAATCTAACTGGGCAACTACTATGTCCAGATTATAAGAAAAAAAAATCTTCATTAAAGAAAGAAATGGAATAATGGGTAGAATTTGAATATGAGAAAGGGCACTTAAGAAAAATACATTACTTTTTACAAGTTGACACCCAAGAGCTCTCATGCAATTTACATAGTATATTCACATTTATTTACATTATAGATAAAGTAGACCTAATATATGTATGTGAATAATTTACAAACACACACACACATGCACACACACACTCAAGGGGAAATAGATAAATTTTTATAGTTACTTATTTTACTGACTTAAGCAATATCAACTATAAAAAATATTAGGAAAACAAATGGTTGTTTATTTCACTTTCTCAAGGGCTCTTTTGAAAACAGAATTAAATGTTTTATTATTTTTCTTTCTTTTGAAAAATATTTTTCGTGTGAAGGCAGAATCTAAAGTTGTTACTGGGAAAAAAATGTTTCCTATTGCCTGGAGTAAATTATATGCTTAAATACATGAAATGACATTCTTGCTAGATGGAATGACATTCTTGGTAGGCAATTTATTTCACATTTACTCTCTGTAGAGAATAACAAACTTCAATCATTTGGATTTACAATGTAAAACAAGACAGAACATCAATTTGTTTCTAAAATCTTTCAGTGTTGAACTATACAGATTTAAAAAGACGATATATATTCCTTTGTGAAAGCTTTAACTGGACTACTTGAATTCTCATAATTCATCTATATTATCAGCACTCAATTGACAATTTTGAATTAAAGTAATTTCATAAAATGATCTAGATACAGGAAAAAATATGAGAATGGATTTTCCTTTGTAACCTTCCTCATGCCTGAGTTTCCATTTCCATTTAAGCTGACATCATAGTCCAGACTCATATCACTTCCTTCTTGGATTATTATGAAATCTTAACTGTTTTCTCTTCATTCAGTCTGCTTTGCACAATGCCACCAGATTAATTTTGCTGAAATATATTCTTTTTATTATGTCACTATCCTGCTCAAATGGTCTCTATCATGTACAGGATGAAATTCAAATTATTTTTACAGACATTCATAATTTCCTCCCTTCTAGCCACAACCTACCTTCTTTAACTTGCCTCCCACTATTTATTCATTAGCATGAATCTCCAATCTTTATGTTTCTCTCCTATCTCAGTGCATTTTCATTTTGTGCTTTTGTGGTGGAGCTTTGTTTTTCATGAATGTTGTATTTTTTTTTTATTGTTGCTGTAATAAATTTCCAAAACGTTGTAGCTTAAAACATCACAAATTCGTTATCTTATAGTTCTGGAGGCTAGAAGTTGACTATGTCTCACTGTGCTAACATCAAGGAGTTGGCAGGCCTGCCCCCCTCCTGGAGGCCCTAGAGGATAACATGTCTGCAGCTTCCAGAGCCTGCCTGCTTTTTTAAGCTCGTGGCTCCTTCTGGCTTCAACTCCGGAAATGGTTGGTTGAGTCTTCTTCACATTGCAGCACTCTGACTTTTCTGCCTCACCCTTCTACATTTGAGGATCTTTTGGTTACACTGGGCTCACACAGACTATCCAAAATAATCTCTCTTTTTACATCAGCTATTTAGCATCAATGTATTCATCTGCTCCTTAATTTACCTTTGCCTTGAAAGATAACATATTCACAGATTCTGAAGGTTAAGACATGATCACTGGGAAGTGGAGTGGGGAATTATTCTGCCTAGCCCACATGGTATAACAGTTTTCTCTTCCTTTATAAACCATAATTTTTTAGTTATTCTTCAGTGCCCAGTTCACCTTTTCTATGAAGCTTTCTCAGATAGCAGTTAACCACAGTGGTCTCTTTCCTCTGAAGTCTTATAAACAGTACCATTCTTAGACACTGGCAAGAGTGGCTCCTGTTTTGGTCTTGTGCATTAAAAAGCTCCACTTTGGCAGGCGCAGTGGCTCATGTCTGTAATCCCAGCACTTTGGGAGGCCAAGACAGGGGGATCGCAAGCTCAGGAGATCGAGACCATCCTATCCAACATGGTGACACTCCATCTCTACTAAAAATACAAAAAATCAGCCGAGAGTGGTGTCACGCACCTGTAGTCCCAGCTACTCAGGAGGCTGAAGCAGGAGACTTGCTAGACCCAGGGAGTCGGAGGTTGCAGTGAGCCAAGATCGTGCCACTTCATTCCAGCCTGGATGACAGAGCGAGACTCTGTCAAAAAAAAAAAAAAAAAAAGAAAGAATAAAAAGCCCCACTTTGGCATTCAGTTGATCTTGGGTCTCCTCTAAAGCAGAGTTGACATGGTAGAGGGGCCTCCATTTTCCTCTTAACCAGGACCATCATAAATGATATGGGTAAACTTGCCTATAACATTCTTTATTGTGAAATAGCTAATTCTAGTATAGGCTCTGTGTGAACATAAAGAGTGTATTTTTTCTGTTTTTGTTTTTTAATATTTTGGGATCTGTTTTTCTCATCTCTTCTGGGGAGTAGTTAGACATAGTTCTCCAAGGATTGACATAGGGGGGATTGAGTTCTTTTTTTTTTTTTTTTTTTTTTTGAGATGGAGTCTCACTCTGCTACCCAGGCTGGAGTACAGTGTCACCATCTTGACTGACTGCAAACTCCACCTCCCAGTTCAAGTGATTCTCCTGCCTCAGCCTCCCTAGGAGCTGGGATTACAGATGCACACCACCATGCCTGGCTAATTTTTGTATTTTCAGTAGAGATGGAGTTTCACCACGTTGGTGGGGATAGTCTTGAACTCCTGACCTCAAGCGATCCACCCACCTTGGCCTCCCAAAGTGCTGGGATTACAGGCATGAGCTACCACGTCCAACCCAGATTCAGTACCTTCTGAATCAAAAAATTATAGAAAAATTATAGAAACCTTGGGTAACATTCTGTGAGTCTGACCCTCCCACAGTAAGTCTTGCATGTTATTTGGGTTTCTAGTTATGAATGTGTCAAATCCTGAATGTGTTTATCCTGTTGAAATAATAGGGATAAGTGTAAAGATTTTTTTTTTTTTGAGACGGAGTTTCGCTCTTGTTACCCAGGCTGGAGTGCAATGGCGCGATCTCAGCTCACCGCAACCTCTGTCTCCTGGGCTCAGGCAATTCTCCTGCCTCAGCCTCCTGACTAGCTGGGATTACAGGCACACACCACCATGCCCAGCTAATTTTTTTTTTGTATTTTTAGTAGAGACGGGGTTTCACCATGTTGACCAGGATGGTCTCGATCTCTTGACCTTATGATCCACCCGCCTCGGCCTCCCAAAGTGCTGGGATTACAGGCTTGAGCCACCGCGCCCGGCCAAGTGTAAAGATTTTTATACAAAGATGTTCATTGTCATATTATCTCCCAAATCAGAATAATATAAATGTATAAATAAGGGATAGTTAAATTCCAAAAGAGAAATAACAGTATTTTGCAGCCATTAAAAAGTACATTCTTGGTCAGGCACTGTGGCTCATGTCTGTAATCCCAGCAGTTTGGGAGGCCGAGGCAGATGGATTACTTAAGGTCAGAAGTTTGAGACCAGCCTGGGCAACATGATGAAACTCTGTCTCTACTAAAAATACAAAAATTAGCCAGGCGTGTCAGAAGGCAGAGGCACCAGAATTGCTTGAAACCCAGAGGCAGAGGTTGCAGTGAGCCCAGATGGTGATGCTGCACTCCAGTGTGGGTAATAAAATGACATTCCATCTCTAAATAAATAAGTACATAAATAAATAAATAAAATAAATAGTATATTCTTAAAGATTATGTAATAATGTAGGAAACGGTTACTTATAAATATGTTTATATTGTTTAAAGAGAAAGCGTGACATAAAACTATATATATAAAATAATTTCAAATCAAAAAAGAAAGTTTACATTTAAAAATAGAACTGGAAAGAAGTAAATTAACATAGTGCAAAAGTATCATACCAAGGGTGAGGTTATAAGAAATTTAAAAATGTTTTTATATCTCTTCTGATTTTTTAAATCACTTCTAAAAATATTTTTAGCTTTTAATAAATTATTTTAATTTATAACATATATGATGAAAATACACAATATTATTTTGTAACCAAATTTGTTGGCTCCAGAAAACATTAAGTTCAAGAAATATCTACTGGACATTTCCTAGGCAAAGCATGCCATATTGCACAATAATATATAAGACATTGTCCCTGCCTTTAAGGCACTCATTCTCAATAAGAAAATCATGCACGTAAACAACCAACCACAACATTGAGTAATGATGGTAATATAGGTGGTCTGTACATGTACAGTACTCTTTCAGAGGGGAAAGCAGTACTTCGTTTTAGGCTGTGGCCAGGGAAGGCTTCATAGGGGAGGTGACATTTGAGAAGAATTTTTTTGAATAAATGAGATTTTCCCAGTTTCTAATGAATAGAGATGTATACTATAACTGTAATTGATTAATATTACACAAGTTTGAAGTGAAATATAGAATTCTTCCATAAGTTAGAGGAGCACTATTCTATTTTATGTCCTGGAACTTCCGGATTTCTTGTTTTGGTCATGCTTCCCTGTCAGTTGGAACACTATAATAATATATTTAGCACTTCATTATGTTAAATTTCACAAGGCAAGAATGCACTAGCATATTTTAGCCCAAATCATCCTGAAATCCAGCTTAGTACCTTTCTATTTGAGTAGATTCCTTGACAGGTCCAACAAATGACTTTAATTTTTGGTGCAAATTTTGAGTAAGGAATATCTTAGGAGGGGACATATTGCTGTGATTAAGGGCTCTACAAAAACTTGGAAAAAAACCCAGAGGATTTTAAGTAAAACAATGATTTTGAAATATCAGATAGATTGCATTAGTACTACTAGCAATCCTACCACATTTCTCAGGCCACCCACTCTCTCTCTCCCTTTCTCTTCCTCAACTGGGAAATATTTAAACATCTTCATCTCCCCTTAGATCTTGGACACCACTTTGTAATTCTCTTTCTAGGTTGATGTCCTTACACTCCCCACCTCATTTACACATTCATCTGAATCTGTACCCATATACTCTGCCTTCCTTTATTTACCATGGATGAACAGTTCGTTTTTCAGTATAACCTCAAATCTTCCTGGGCAGAAGCTCCCAGCCCTTCCCTCTTCCTGAAGTATATTACTCTAGTATTATCCACTGTTTCTCTGCATCATCAATTTTTCTACCTTAGCTGACCATCATCCTCAACATTTTCAATACTTTCATCTTAGAAAAGCAAAAACCCTTCTCTAATCTCACATTCTACTCCAGTTGTCACTCAAATATTTTCTTTCTTCAAGAGTAAAACCCCTCAAATAAATTGCTCACTCTCTCTCTAACAGCTCTTCTCCTGTCCTCACATGGAAATACCCCAGCTGAGCTTTTCATATTCACCACTTCACTGAAACAGCTCTTATCAACACTATCATTGTCATCCACACTGTTTATGTGAAAACTTCATTTTCATTAATCATCATATTCCATCTATCAGCAGCTTATGAACACCTTCCTAGTGATCCACTTTCTTCATTTGGCTTCCAGATTGCCACTCTCTGCTGATTTTCATCCTTTAAAGTTGAATTTCCCCAGGGACAGTTCTTGGACAATTTCTCTTCTTAAGGCATTCCTTAAGGCATTAATCATTCCTTTGGGGAGCTCATACATTTCACAGCTTTAACTCATTAATATGATGCTGATACTCAAATTTATATATGCAGTCTACACCTATTTCTTGAACTCAAGTCTCTTATTTTCAGCCTAGTAACCTTGGAGATTCTTTAAAAATGCAGTCAGCTAACGCCCTTTCTCTGCTCCAGATTCACCATGGCTTCCCATGTCACTCTCAATAAAAGCCAAACACTTCCCAATGACCTCTAAAGACTCATCTAAGCTGGTCCTCCCATTACCTCTGTCTTGTTTTCTTCCACTCTTCCTACCCATTCAGCCATTCTGATCTTCCTCATGTTTTTAAACTTGGCTGTTCTCCAGGCTTAGAGCACTTGAACTTAATGTTTCTCCAGAACCTTTAATTTACACTCTAGCTATTTAAGGTCTTTAACTTTTCTCTTCTGATTAAGTCTTCATCCTCTTCATCGTATGACTCTCATATGTGCCTTTTTCTGTTTTTCTTCTCTTCATAGTACTTATCACTGTCTTACGTGGTATACATTTTAATTATATATTTATTATCTATCTTTCTCCACTACAAAAAGTCCATGACAGGAGGAATTTTTGTCATTTTGCTGTTTGCTGCTGTATCTCCAGCACATAACACTTGGCAAATAATGCATGTTCAGTATATTGGTGGTTCTCAAAGTGTGGTACCTAGAAACTTTAGAATTACCTGGAAGCTTTTAAGAAATGTGTTAGAAATGCCAATTCTTGGGCTCTGCCACAGTCCGACTAAATCTGAAACTCTGGGGATGGGCAACCACAGTCTGTTTTGAAAAGCTCTACAGGTAATCCTTATTTCTGCTAATATCCAAGAATCGCTGTGATGAATGTTTGTTAAATGAGAGAAGTGAGAAAATTTTTATTCTTGTTACCCTTTTGGCAAATATAGCAATCACAACAATCGTGGGATTAAAGTGTCATACAAATAATAAGTAAAATTACTTTGTTGAAATTTTTTGAAAAGATTCATAATAAGTCTAATAAAAACCGTGTTCCAGTTTGTCATTTAGGAAATGAAAAATACACATTATTCTAAGACGTGGACCCAAATCTATTGAAAAGTAGGAGATTCAGATAACCATAATTGAATCTATAGAATTAATTTATGGTTTTAATTGTATTTTAGGTGAAACTTATGTTAAAAATTGTTCCAAGAACTCTGTCCTATGAATTAAAAATTTAACAAAGCTGTTATGAATCAGTTTACTTCTCTTGGTCTTTTCCTATTCTTAGACTTTCAACTTTAGTTTCATTAACTTAAATTTCTCTATGTCCTCTAAGTCCAATCATATCACGTGTACACAACTACTTCACATTTGATGTCTGGGATACTCTCTGTCCTCTTAATGAGATAGGGCTGAAAGTGTATAGTTTTTGAGTCCATAGGGGATCAATTTCAGAACCCTTTGCAAATACCAAAATCCAGAAATGCTCAAGTCTCATATAATAAGGCATAATATTTGTATATAACTTACTCACATTCTCCTGTATACTTTAAATAATCCTTAGATTACTAAAAATACATAATATAATATAATGTTATATAAATAGTTGTTATACTGTATTGCTTTTTTATTTGTATTATTTTATTGTTGTATTATTTTAAAAAAATGATCAAGTCTACCGATACGGAACTTGTACAGATACAGAACACTGATTCAATTTCAGGTTGTGAAATATGACGTATTTTGTGATTATGAAGCAAGCTAATAACTCCCTCTTTTAATATCTATGAATGAAGTTATTATGATTGTTTCTAGGATGAACAAGTATCTGTTAGCTCAAGACAAACCCAGTTTACGCTTGATGATGCAAAATAAAATAGCATCCCTCATCACTGAAAGTGTCCTGGTTTTATGATAAATTATATGACCATCCTACATATATGTAATACACAATATAGATACATATACATGTATATATATAAAATTCATAATATTATATATTAATAAATATATACTACCCCTTAGTCTGCATTTTAAAATAATGTATAAAGAATATTAAATAATATTATTTATTGAAAATTTGCTAACAGAATAGATTTTAGGTGCTATTAACACATGTACACACATATAAACAACAATACATGACTGTGGTAGGTAACGGCTATGTTAATTTGCTTACCTATAGTAATCATATTACTACTTATATGTATGTCAAAACAGTATGTTGTACAACTTAAGTATATACAGTAAAAAGCATTCCTGTAAAATTTACGATAATAAGCTTAAAGGGGGAAAATAATATTAAAAACCAAGGTTCTAATTAATCCTAATATTCACTAGGAATATTAACTTTGAAAAAGGTTATTTTAAATATCCATATATAAATCCTTTTAATACTATAATAAAAAATGTTAATATATTTATATAGATGCATACTATATGACCTTTTGTATTTTACTAAGAATTTTCACTTAGTAATTTTATATTTTGTTTATATATTAGATTTCATTAAAGTATCTTCCAGTTCAAATAATGAATGCCAGTATAAATGATAAATGCCAGTATCAAATAATGAATGCCTGTCACCATATTTCTCAATCGGGATATTATGATGTTACTACAACAGATGGAAAAATAAAATCACAAATAGATTATTTTGACTGACTTATTTTCCTACACTAAGCCAGATAATTCTACCAATCATACCATTTATTTGACATTATGAAGATGTAACCTAGACCTCAGGACTTGAAAAAGGGTCCATAGCTGAGTGCAGTAATTATCATTAGGTGTGATTAAAATGTCTGGATTTAATAAACTGGTTTTCTACAGGAATTTTTGACTTGCATCATGTTTTTGGGTCAAACTAAAATGTATTGAAATATAGGTCACAAACAAAGTAAATAAGATTAATTCATCATACTAAGTAAACACACTAGTAAGTTTATGTGCTTTTCCTTTCCTTTAAAAATGGAGCTCTTATATGAAAATTGTACATTACTAAAAACCAGATTTTGCTAACACAAATTATTCCTTTAAATAATTTTTAAGGTCTTCTGGCTTTTTAAAATTTCCATTCCTTTTGAATGTGAATTTGTTGAAAACTTAAAGCTTATTAATGGAGTGATGTGTCCTAGACTTTACTATTATGTATTGTTTTAATTTTTAAAATACATGTTAGTTGCCAGTAATGCCCTATATGTAAGACAATCTATATTGAGATTATTTAACAATTACTTTGATTACATGATCAATAGTATAGTTTGTCCAGACTGTAGAGTCTTTGTACAAAGACAGTTGTTTACTTGATTTATTCTCTTAATTGTTTTGACTCTGCATTTTGTCTATATAATCAGCCTGTTGCTGGCAGTCTATTCATTACAGTTGTGCTGGCATCCACTCTGACAGCTATACACAGAACAACTGTGTGGCATTCCACATGTATAACAAAAACAGCTGGCATAAACACACTGACCTTCACATGACACCCCATGTAGGCGGTTTGTATACATAATCATGGCCACAGCCTGCTTGGCTTGTTCAAGGTCATATAACAGGTGTGGGTTTCGTTACAACTTGGAGACCTTCAGTTTCTAGTCTGGGGTGGATCTTAAAAAAGCCAACCCAAACTGCTATTTTTCTCTTCATAAATGCTGTACACATAGTCATAGTTTAATAAAGCACATAATTTTTATGAAAACAAGTTATATTAGTCTAAGGGTACTCTCTTTAATGAGTTGCTTTACATTGGGACGTACGTACTTTTAAGAGCTATGTTATTTTATTCTAGGCCAGAAGGTCCATCATGCTGGTTCATCGTCACAGATGATCAGTTTTACTCCATTAGTTGTTGGAAAATATATTAAGACAAAACAGAAATATTGTTTGAATAGTATGTAAAATCCATACACAGTTTTAAAAATATGAGCCTTCAAAAACATTAAATTTTGAGACTCTGGTGTTAGGCTAAACAATTAGACACTTTGGAAGCAGAAGCTTCTTCTTTTATGGGTACCAATTATGGGTATTTTGGTGGAAAAGTTTGAGACTAGAAAATCTCAAAGTCAGAGATTTTTTTCATCTTATTTAGCAAGGTAGATACTTCTGCATGCTACACGTACTCTCTCAGAGAAAAGGTGGCCCTAAATAAAAATTGTTTCCTGTCTGTACTGAAACAAATCTCAACTGGCTTCTAATCTATTAAAAGTAGCCTCTTTTAGTAATTAAAAAAGATATGTTTTATAATAAAATAGCTTTTTTTCAGCAAATAAAGTACATGTATTATACATTAAAAGAACACTTTTCAGTAAATTGAAAAATATGTATATAAAGTTGTATGTATATATATAGTTTTATATATATAACATATATGTTACATTTATGTTATATGTTATATAACATATATAACATAGTTATATATATAAAATATATATAAAGTTGTATGTATATATAGTTTTATATAACATATATGTTACATATATAAGTTATATGTTATATAACATATATGTTATATATATAAAAAACTATATATGCATACAACTTTATATATATTTATATATATAACTATATATAAGTTATCTATATATAACTATATATAAGTTAAGTTGTATATATATACAACTATATATATAACTAGCTATACTAGATATATATAGTTATATATCTATATATAATTATATAACTATATATCTATATATTTTATATATTATATATATTTTATATACATTTTATATATATATATACATATATATATATATATATATATATATATACTGTATGGCTATTTAGTTCAGTGTTTTTTAAGCAAGAAACCAAAACAAGAGAACAAAGCTTATAGTCACATACTTTTTTTTTTAACTTCCAGGGACTATGTCAGACACTTATATAAAAGGATTTTGAACACAGTAAATGCCCAGTAACCTTATGCAAATGGATACACTGTGAAATACGGGCTTGAGATCTGACTATTAAATCTTAAAGACTGAATTATTTAAAGGTCCTGAATGCTACACTCTAGAATAGATTGTTTTAAAAAAGTAAAGCAGAATTTTGAGGGCTTCAGGTACAATTTTCATAATTGCCCTGTATCTCACGGCTAGTGGATTAGTTGGACCAGTCCAAGTTCACTTTATTTACTAAGGAGTTTATTCGTATGTTTGTGAGAAATATACATTTCACTTTCATTTCTCAAAATGCACAGGTGATTTCTTTTCTTGAGCCTATAATCCCAACAGACACAGATTTTTAAAACACGAATGCACCATTCTTCTAATATATGTTAGAGTGAACTTCAGACATACTTGTGTTTGTTTTCTGAGTAAAACAATTAGTATATAACATTCCTCTCCCCAAACTACTCCTCACCCCCAAATAAACCAAATCATTAGATAAAATTGGTAGCACTGAAATTGAGGATATCTAAAAACAGCAACCTGTAACCTTGGGAATTTTGAGTGATATAAATACAATGGCTGAGAGCGTTTTTAACCACAGAATTTTTGCCTTTTATACTTAGACAGTGGCAAGGTTGTTGAGTTGCTCTCCCTGTGGTCCATACCAAAATGCTTATGTTTGGGAACTACACAATTCACTTTTCATGCTTTTTTTTTTTTTTTTTTTTTCCTTTTTCTCAAATGAATCATTATTTGTAACTAGCTTGTAATGTCTGGTTCAATTCCCAGACAAACAGGCAAACACACTTTCTGAACAGTGATAGCAATTCTATACTTGTTTATTTACAGGTATATCTATATCTGTTTGACAATGAGTCAGAAACCTACAATTTTTTTATACATCCTTGTGGATTGATTTAGCATTCTGGAATAATTTCCTGTCTGTCTTTCAGTTGTAAGAAAACCGATTTCAATATTTTCAGTCTTCCCATCTGATACAGAAGCTATATCATGTATTTTGCAAAGAAAATAATGCCTTTTCTATCACATTAAATCTTTCTGACTTATCACAAAAACATGGTTTTTGATTACATCATCCCTCAAACTGTTGCCTGTGCCTGGGGAAACATGGCTATTCTAATTAGCAGTAAATCAAAAGTTATTTCTTTCTGATAGAACAAGACTGTGAGATAAATTGTGATTGGGTGAGCTGTATCAGCAAGCATCAGTGATTAGGAAGACTGGCTGACAAGGCCATTACTGCCCAAAGAAGCCCCACCCATTTAAAGAAAGACTTGGGGTCGGGGGGCTCCATTTTCTGTGGTTTTACTGCTGATCACTGTTTCCTTGTATGAAATTCACCATAATTGACAATCAGACTGGTAATACACAGGATGCTTTAGTCTAAATATTTGAAGGTGCTTTTTTTTTTTTTTTTTTTTTTTTTGGTAATCTAATGAAGCAAGACTTCTAAAATTGAATCAACAGGAACATGAGATCATAGTTACAAGTGACAACTGAAAACATAGCAACGAATGAGAAAAGACTGTTCCCCTCAAGAGGAATTTGATGTGGCTTATTCTGTTAAATGCACACTTAGATTTAGCAAAAACAACTGTACAAATAGTCAGCCTGAGTTACCTGGCTTGTCTGGCTATAGTTACTAGATTCATGAGTTGAACAATTCTCCAATTTATTTTGTGTGGATAGCCCCCACATTATAATCCATCTTAAAAAATATTTTTTTGTATGTGCAGCTCATCTAGGTAACTCTTGTTAGTTATAAATCTAAATTAATTTTAAAATTATGAACAAAAGCGATAATACATCAAGGGCATAGAGGACAATGTTGATAAACATGGAAATGATTAGTCTTTAGTAATTAAGAATTGATTTGCAAGAAATCAAGAGAACACATATTGCTTGTCTCATTGGGCTAAGTGAACACATTGAGAATGAATTAGTGGATATCTGAGAAATATTTGGTAGACTGGTTGAAGTCTTTGCTCTCCGTCTTTCTCTTTAATCTCTTTATCAAACTCTAACTACTTTCTACTGTGGCCTACATGCACTCTCCTCTATGGTTTTCATCCCTGGTACATGTGAATATAATCAGAAGTAATTAAAAATACTTTAGTCTAGGGCCCTAAAACAGCTAATACAGAATTGCAGGAGTGGTGTGGGGTTCGAGGGGGAGGTAGCTGGAGGGCCAGGTACCAATATGTTTAAAGTGCTCTTGTAACCACTGGCCTCCATGTTCTGCTTAGTTTTACTTCCTTTATTCCTACCACTCTCCCATCTACCTGCTAAACTCAAGCCACACTTTTCTCTCTTCCTCAAATTCACCAAAATTTTTCCTGTCTTAGAGCATTTGTATTTGTTGTACTCTACCTGCAAATTTCCCTTCCCTGGGTCTATTTTTACATGACACTTTTCTTCTTGATATTCAGGGATCAGCTCAAATGTCACCACTTCAAAAAAACTTCACAAAGTGCCCCCTACCCCAGCCACAGTTAGGCTCTATCCCATTATTCTGTTTTATTTTTTTCATAGCTGTCTTTTAGAAAGCAATTAAGTATTTGTATAATTGCTTAATACCTCACTCAACCATTAAAATATTGTTCATATTGCAAGAACCTTGTATTTCTTTACCATTGCCCCAGCCCTGGAGCAGTATGTAGCTGGACATTGTAGAAATACCATAAACTCATTCATTTTAACAAAAATTTAGTAAGGGCTTGCTCTTTTCCAGGTACTGTTCTAGGCAATGGAATAAAAAATAAAGCAATAAACAAAACAGATAAAATGTATGAATGAATTAATAGATGTGTTACTATTCAGTGGACAGGTTTAAGATAAACTCAATTCTTACAGGGAATTTCCTTTTTCTTTTTTTTGTTTTGTTTTGATTCATTGTTCTTTTTTATTGCATTTTAGGTTTTGGGGTACATGTGAAGAACATGCAAGATTGTTGCATAGGTACACACATGGCAGTGTGATTTGCTGCCTTCCTCCCCTTCACCTATATCTGGCATTTCTCTCTATGCTATCTCTCCCCACCTCCCCACCTCCCGTCCCTCCCCCATCTCCCCCCAACAGATCTCAGTGCGTAGTGCTCCCCTCCCTGTGTCCATTGTTCAACACCCACCTATGAGTGAGAACATGCGGTGTTTGATTTTCTGCTCTTGTGTCTGTTTGCTGAGAATGATGGTTTCCAGGTTCATCCATGTCCCTACAAAGGACTTTACAAAAGAAGACATGCATGAGGCCAACAAACATATGAAAAAATGCTCATCATCACTGGTCATTAGAGAAATGCAAATCAAAACTACAGTGAGATACCATCTCATGCCAGTTCGAATGGTGCTCATTAAAAAATCTGGAGACAACAGATGCTGGAGAGGATGTGGAGAAATAGGAACACTTTTACACTGTTGGTGGGAGTGTAAATTAGTTCAACCATTGTGAAAGACAGTGTGGCGATTCCTTAAGGACCTAAAAATAGAAATTCCATTTGACCCAGCAATCCCATTACTGGGTCTATATCCAAAGGATTATAAATCATTCTACTGTAAGGACACATGCACACAAATGTTCATTGCAGCACTATTTACAATAGCAGAGACCTGGAACCAACCCAAATGCCCATCGATGATAGACTGGACAGGGAAAATGTGGTACATATACACCATGGAATATTATGCAGCCATCAAAAATGATGGGAATTTTCTTTTTTAATGTCTGAATTTTCACAACTACAAGCAAATGAATGCACATAAATGTATTCAGAACTTACAGGGCTGTGGCCTTGCATACTGAAAGGAATGCAAGGCCTGATAAAATGGAATCTAGACCCTAATATTGTTTCTAAAACTATTGGTAGTGATGAGATATTAGACAAGGCATAGAATATGTCGTTATAAGGAAAATAGCACCTGGAGGTAAATGGTTTCAAAGTCGGCACTTCAAAGTTACTCATTCCCTTTGTTACTTAGTTTTCTTGGGAATAAGATGTGAATAATAATCAGTTTCATTAGATTGGACTGAAGTTAGTTAAATAACGCCAAAAATGAAAATTGAGTGAAGTTTAAAAAATGCATCTAATGCTTTTTTTCTTTTTTTTGAGAGTGGCTCTTACTCTGTCACCCAGGCCAAGTGCAGTGGTACAATCTCAGCTCACTGCCACCTCCTCCTTCTGGGTTCAAGGGATTCTCCCACCTCAGTCTACTGAGTAGCCAGGAGTACAGGCTCAGGCTACCACCCCTGGCTAATTTTTGTATTTTTAGTAGAGACAGGGTTTCACCATGTTGGCCAGGCTGGTCTCAAACTCCTGGCCTCAAGTAATCCACCTGCCTCTGTCTCCCAAAGTGCTGGGATTACAGGTATCAGCCACCATGCCCGGCCACACACAATGCATTTTAATTAATAGCTGTGGTTACGTTCATTTTCCTTCTATTCCTCCTCAGCTTTGATCCCCTCATCTGTGAAACAATGAAGGTAGACTAGCATTTCTTCCACCTTTCTCAGAGCCCACATTTTCAAAATATTCTAGGCTTATAAGTCTTGCTGATTATACTGGGATCCCTGACAAGGAACATGTACTGCATTTTAAATAAATGTATATTCCAGAGAAACGTAATGACTTGTTGCAGTTTTGCTGGCTTTTATTTTCAGCCCGTAGAAATGATTCAGGAGAACAATGATGTGATAACACTCTGTGGTTGCTACTCATAGTTCTGAGATACGTTTTTATCCATCTGCTGCTTTAATGGATACCATGTTTTTGTTTTTGTTTTTCTGTGAGCATATGCAATGTTCAAGCCTGTTTTTCAGAAATCTTACTTATTTTTTTGAATGGATAGTTTCAGCCCATGGAATTTGTTAGTCCACCCCTCATTACGTTGCTTCTGACTTTGAATGATGGAGGAAATAGCTTTGGGTGGGTAGCCAGCCAGTCTGACTAGGCCATTGGGCACAGGCTCCCTGGTCACTGGGATCACTAACGCCTAATGCTTCTCTAATTATAGACATGTCTCATTCCTGGCTATTTAACGGCCTCACCGCAGGGAGTGACTCCACATCCTGACTGGAAGCCTACCTTCATTAGCTTAAACTGTACATCATAACCTTCTAGTTTTACAATAACCCAAGGGGCCCTCCCTCCCAGGACTGTGGCAGTGTGACAGTGCTGATATTTTAACATGGAGGCAGATGATAAGATTTATGACTTCCAGCTTTAAAATGAAAAAGGTAAAACTCTGTATGATAGTTTTAAAAGAAGTTGTCTATGCCGATAATGGGGAAGATGCAGGGAGTTTATTCTGCCCAGTTTCTTCTTAAAAGTGTCCTTTTCTTCCTAAATTAAGCAAGGCCTATAGTAAGACTCTCAGTGCTACTGAATATGAATGGAGACTTTAAAAAAGAAATGAGCCTGTAAAGAGACTAAATAACTGATTCAAAATGTAGTACATCTACAAGTGAAAGAATGATCACTTAACTTAGATTAGCACTTTGATGTCCTTATTCACGCTTTGCTTTTCATAATACAATCCTATGTTGCTGCTTAAGGATGAGGATACATTCTGAGAAATGTGTCGTTAGGTGATGTTGTGTGAAAGACATAGAGTATACTTACACAAACGTAGATGGTATAGCCTACTACATATGTAGGCTATATGGTACAGCCTATGTTTCTAGGCTCTAAACCTGTATAGCATGTTACTGTACTGAATGTTGTAGGCAACTGTAACACAGTGCCTTGTATTTGTGTGTTTAAACATATCTAAACCAGGAAAAGGTACAGTAAAAATATGGTACTAGAATCTTCTGGGATCACCAGATCCTATACTACACATACAGATGCTGTATGTGTAGTATGTCATTGATTGAAATGCATGATGCAACTCATGACTATCTACACTAATAATAATCTTTATGACATCTTTTATGGAAAACCCTTCATATACTAAGCCCTGCACTAGGCACTATAGATACTTGTTATCTTCCTAGATATTCCCCCAAGCACTGCAAAGTGGGTTGTCTTCATTTACAGGAAAAAACTAAGGTTCATTCAAGTTTAGTAAGTTGCCAAAGTCACACAACTTAGGACAAGTCTGAAATTTGAACTCTGCTTTACTTTATTCTCAACCCTATGCTCTCACTCCCAGTCTACTCTGCTTCCCTGAGGTTTTGTGGCTGATGATAAAATAATGCCTATGACATTTAAGATGGTGGAATTCTTGCCTCTATGCTTTTAAGAATTTTTAGTCTTAAACTTCTGTTATACTAATAATATAAATTTCATAACCACAACAACAGTCAATGATGCCTATTGAACATTTATTGTGAGTCATTTACATAATACTTTTAATCTTTAAAATAATTCTTATATTTTTATCCTCAGGCAAAGATCTTGAGGATTAGAAGGGTTACATACATGGCATGCTATCACACCTAGGTAATGGAGCTCACTTTTGCTCTCATTGTAGCACATAACCAAATGCATTATGTTGATATGTATTTTGTGTTGTCTTCCTGGTCACGCAGTGAGATTCTTAAGAGCAGGGACCACAAACCTGTATAATTTCCTCATGGCTTAAAACTGTGTCTGGTCTATAATAAGCATTCAATAGATAGTTGTGGAATGATGAGCAGTTTTATGTTTGAGACAGTCATTACCTTGTTCAATTGAACAGATCTCACATAATGTAGAAAACCAACAGAATGTGTAGCAGCTGACGCACAAGAAATGAATGCATGACTAAGTTACATAAAATTATTGCTTTATACATTTTTCTAGTTACACTAAAATCTTATTATTTAGCAGCTAAATCTTTTGTTACTGCTTCACATTGACCACAATGTTTAGAGAAATACTTAAATGGAAGTAGCAAACGAGAAAGAAATTATAATTTTATGACACATCAACAGAAAAGAAGAAAGACAATTCTCTACTCAAAACAGGGCAACTTTAAAGTCTAATAGTTCTATGAAAAGAAGGAAGATATTTTCTATGTATTTTCCTCATCTTCGAAATAATTCATGTATTGTTATTTACCATGCTATAAGTAAATATTAAAGGAATAAATAAAAGAATAAAAAATGCTTAATGACATTTAACCTGACTAAGGTTTAGTTTGGCTCACTCAGAATAATAACCTGTTTTGTAACCCTCAAAGCTAAAAGGAAATTTAGGGACCCCCTAAAGGAAAAAAAAAATCCTTATTTAACTGATATTTAAATGAAATGTAAAGACTTTAATTTTGCACAAATAATTAGACCTAGAATTAGAAATCAGTTTTGGAGGCTCATTGCTAGGCATCTTGTCCACAGCAAAATAAAACTTTTTAAAATAGAATTCATAATTTTATTATGTTTTTATATGTACATGTTTTAATATTTCTTCAAAATTCTGCAAAGAATTATATACTACCTCCAAGTCTTCATGCTGGTCCAGGCCACCAGTGTCTGTAGCTAGGATTACTGTAGGAGATCCTGACAAATCTCCCTGCTTCTAGTCTTTCCAGAGTGTCTTTTAAAATGTAATTGCCGTTATGCTGGTTCTTAGTCTCTGAATCCTGTAATGCTTCCCTTTTGTCTCGGAGTAGGAGCCATTGTCCTTTTGATGGCCTATGGGGCCCTACATGTCACATTGCCCATTCCTCCCTGGTCTCCTCTTCTTTTTCTTCTTCTTTTTGCTTCTTCTTCTTCTCTCTCTTTATTTTTTTGAGATGGAGTTTTGCTTTTGTTGCCCAGGTTGGAGTACAGTGGTGCAATCTTGGCTCACTGTAGTTTCCGACTCCTGGGTTCAAAGCTTCTCCTGCCAGTAGGTAGGATTAAAGGCAACTGCCACCATACCTGGCTAATTTTTATATTTTTAGTAGAGATGGGGTTTCTCCTTGTTGGCCAGGCTGGTATAGAACTCCTGGCCTCAGGTGATCCACCTGCCTCGGCTTCCTAAACTCCAGGCATTACAGGAGTAAGCCACTGCACCTGGCTTCTGGTCTCATCTTCTGCTCTTCCTCTAACCCGTTTCAGTTCATCTACGCCACCTGCTTCCTGTGACATCTACGTGTCTAGATGTTCTTGTCTGGTATAAAGACTTGCCTTTTGCTGTGCCCTCTCACTGGAACACTCAGCTCCCATAAACTGCTTACTAACTTGTATAACTCATTTAAGTTTTTGCTCAAAATTTTACCACGTCAGTGAAGTCTACCATAAACACTTATATTTAATATTGTAAATAATATTGTATTGTCTCTCAACTTTTGTCCCTTGCTGCCCTGTACTCTCAAACCCTCTTCCTTTTCTCTTTCAGTTTTTGTCATATCACTATCACCTTCTATCTTATTTTATTTATTTATTTATTTATTTATTTATTTATGTAGTAGTCATGTTGTCTCCACTGGAATGTAAGCCTCTTAATAGCAGAGATACTCCTTTTCTTATACCCCACTGATATATGCCAAACATCTAAAGTAGTACTTGACACATAGTAGGGACTACTTGTATATTGCTTAGATGATAATATATAGAATTATATTGGTATCAACAGTTTACCAACTCAAGTGAAATATGAAATCTTAATTTTCTTTACCCTTTTACACCATAATTGTCTAAAATATATCCTCTATATACATTGTGAACCACATTGAACAGCATTATAATTATTGCTTCAATGATTAAACATAATTTAGAAACCTTAGAGAAAAGGAAATTTATTTTTACTTTTTCTCTTTATTTTTTTCTCCCTGATGTTCTAATATCTATTTATCTTTTTATTTTTCTTCTATTTGGAGAACTTTCTTTAACTATTCTTCTATAATAAGTTTACTAGTAACAAATTGTCTTTGCTTCAATGAAAATGTCTGGATTTCCTCTTAATTAGTAAAAGTGTTCTAACTAGATACAGATTTTAGGATTAACAGGTTTTTTTTAGCACTTAAAAAATTCTGTGCTAATTTCTTCTGACCTCCATGGTTTGTGATGAGAAATTTGTTATCATCCTAATTATCTTTCCTCCTAAATGAAAGGTATCACTTCCTTGTCATTTTTAAATTTTCTCTCTTATCTTCAGATTTAGTGATTTCTTTTTCAATTATACTTTAAGTTCTGGGGTACATGTGCAGAAGGTACAGGTTTGTTACGTAGACAAACACGTGCCATGGTGGTTTGCTGCACCTATAAACCCGTCATCTGCATTAGGTATTTCTCCTAAAGCTTTCCCTCCCCTAGTCCCCCACTCCTCAACAGGCCCCAGTGCGTGATGTTCCCCTCCCTGTGTCCATGTGTTCTCATTGTTCAACTCCCACTTATGAGTGAAAACATGCAGTGTTTGGTTTTATGTTCTTGTGTTAGTTTGCTGAAAATGATGGTTACCAGCTTCATCTGTGTCCCTGCAGAGGACATGAATACATCCTTTTTATAGTAATCTAGAAATTACATTTTATAGTATTCCATGGTGTATATGTGCCACATTTTCTTTATCCAGTCTATCATTGATGGGCATTTGGGTTGGTTCCAAGTCTTTGCTATTGTGAATTAGTGCTGCAATAAACATACATGTGCATATGTCTTTATAGTAGAGTTATTTATAATCCTTTAGGTATATACTCGGTAATGAGATTGCTGGGTCAAATGATATTTCTGGTTCTAGGTCCTTGAGGAATCACCACACTGTCTTCCACAATGGTTGAACTAATTTACATTCCCATCAACAGTGTGAAAGTGTTCCTATTTCTCCATATCCTCTCTAGCACCTGTTGTTTCCTGACTATTTAATGATCCCCATTCTAACTGGTGTGAGATGGTATCTCACTGTGGTTTTGATTTGCATTTCTCTAATGACCAGTGATGATGAGCTTTTTTTCATATGTTTTTTGACTGCATAAATGTCTTCATTTGAGAAGTGTCTGCTCATATCCTTAGCCCACTTTTTGATAGGGTTGTTTTTTCTTATAAATTTAAGTTTTTTGTAGATTCTGGATATTAGCCCTTTGTCGGAGAGATTGCAAAAATTTTCTCTCATTCTGTGGGTTGGCTGTTTACTCTAATGATAATTGCTTTTGCTATGCAGAAGCTCATTAGTTTAATAAGATATCATTTGTCAATTTTGGCTTTTGTTGCCATTGCTTTTGGTATTTTAGTCATGAAGTCTTTGCCCATGCCTGTGTCCTGAATGGTATTGTCTAGGTTTTCTTCTAGAATTTTTATGGTTTTATGTTTTACATTTAAGTCTTTCATCCATCTGAGTTAATTTTTGTATAAGGTGTAAGGTAGGGGAACAGTTTCAGTTTTCTGCATATGACTAGCCAGTTTTCCCAACACCATTTATTAAGTAGGGAATCCTTTCCCCATTTCTTTGGTCATGTTTGTCAAAGATCAGATGGTTGTAAATGTGTGGCATTATTTCTGAGGTCTCTGTTCTGTTTCATTGGTCTATATCTCTGTTTTGGTACCAGTACCATAATGTTTTGGTTACTGTAGCCTTGTAGTATAGTTTGAAGTCAGGTAGCGTGATGCCTCCAGCTTTGTTCTTTTTTGCTTAGGATTGTCTTGGCTAAGGCAAGGTGCAGTGGCTCACGCCTGTAATCCCCAAACTTTGGGAGGCAGAGGAGGGCAGATCATGAGATCAGGATTTTGAGACCATCCTGGCCATGGTGAAACCTCGTCTCTACCAAAATACAAAAAATTAGCCAGGCGTGGTGGTGCATGCCTGTAGTCCCAGCTGCTCAGGAGGCTGAGGCAGGAGAATCGCTTGAATCTGGGAGATGGAATTGCAGTGAACCAAGATCGTGCCATTGCACTCCAATCTGGCGAAAAACCAAGACTCCATCTCAAAAAAATACAAATGATTGTCTTGGCTATCTGACCTCTGTGTTCCATTTGAAATTTAATGTCGTTTGTTCTAATTCTGTGAAGAAAGTCAGAGTGGCTTGATGGAGATAGCACTGAATCTACAAATTACTTTGGGTAGTATGGCCATTTTCACGCTGCTGATTCTTTCTATCCTTAAGCATGGCATATTTTTCCATTTGTTTGTGCCCTCCCTTATTTCTTTGAGCAGTAGTTTGTAGTTCTCTTTGAAGAGGTCCTTCACATCCCTTGTAAGTTGTATTCCTAGGTATTTTATTATCTTTGTAGCAATTATGAATAGGAGTTCACTTATGATTTGGCTGTCTGTCTATTATTGGTGTATAGGAATAATTGTGATTTTTGCACATTGATTTTGTATCATGAGACTTTGCTGAAGTTGCTTATCAGCTTAAGGAGATTTTGGGCTGAGATGCTGGAATTTTGTAAATATTCAATTATGTCATCTACAAATAGAGACAATTTGATTTCCCCTTTTCCTATTTTAATACCTTTTATTTATTTCTCTTGCCTGATTGCCCTGGCCAGAACTTCCAATATTATGTTGAATAGGAGTGGTGAGAGAGAGCATGCTTGTCTTGTGCCAGTTTTTAAAAGGAATGCTTCTAGCTTTTGCCCATTCAGTATGATATTGGCTGTGGGTTTGTCATAAATAGCTCTGATTATTTTGAGATACGTTACATCAATACCTAGTTTATTGAGAGTTTTTAGCATGAAAGGGTATTGAGTTTTATCAAAGGCCTTTTCTGCATCTATTTGGATACTCACATGGTTTTTATCATTGGTTCTGTTTATGTGATGGATTACATTTGTTGATTTGCATATGTTGAACCAGCCTTGCATCCCAGGGTTGAAACTACCTTGATCATGGTAGATAAGCTTTTTGATGTGCTGCTGGATTTGGTTTGCCAATATTTTATTGAGGATTTTCACACTGGTATTCATCAGGGGTATTGGTCTGAAATTTTCCTTTTTTTTTTTTTTTTTTTTTTTTTTTTTTTTTTTTTTTGTTGTTGTTGTTGTTGTTGTTGTTGTTGTTGTGTTTCTGCCAGGTTTTGGTATCAGGATGATGTTGGCCTCATAACATGAGTTAGGGAGGATTCCTTCTTTTACTATTGTTTGAAATTGTTTCAGATAAAATGGTACCCAGTCTTCTTTGTATCTCTCATAGAATTTAACTGTGAATCCATCTGGTCCTGGAATTTTTATGGTAGGCTATTAATTACTGTCTCAATTTCAGAGTTTGTTATTGGTCTGTTCAGGGCATCGACTTCTTCCTGGTTTAGTCTTGGGAGGGTGTATGTGTCCAGGAATTTACTCATTTCTTCTAGATTGGCTAGTTGATTTGCATAGAGCTGTTTATTGTATTCTCTGATGGTAGTTGGTATTTCTGTGGGATCAATGATCCCTCAAGAACTTAGACTATAAACAAGCATCCAGTTGATGATTTTATAGAATAAAGTTTCAGAATAACTTGACTAAGCTACCTAAAAGTAACCCAGGATCACTATTATATTTGAATCTGGATTATAGACATCTCTAATCTAGAAATTTTGACATTTAGTTCTTTGAAATTTTTTCCTTATCCTACAATTTGCAATACTTGTACTGGAAGCCTGATTGAAGAGAAATAATAATTAGGGGAAAATCAGGGTGTTACATGTCTTAAATTGTCTATCCTCAGCTATGGCCAATTTTATATTCTATTTCTTATCATAGTCAGGATTAAAAAGTACAATAAAGATTACCTATCCATTTCTTGAGCAAAAAAAAGTCTTGAATATGAACAACAAATTTACCATAAGGATGGTCACCAAAAATTATTTAAAAGAAAGAATAATTAATAGCCTAAATGTACATCTAAAGTATAATGGTCAAATGTGATAAAGTCACAGGGATAGGATAATATTTAGCCAATATAAATCATGTTACATAACAGCATTTACTGTTCATTATACACTAATAAGCTAAAATAAAATAAAACAAAAATGAATAAGGTTTCCTCTTATGTCTTAGTACAGGTAGAGATAGAATTGTGTTTTTTTGGAACCTAATCAGACTCATCAATTGTTTTCCCAGATATAAGCAAGTTATTATCTATGTATCAGGTTTATAAAGCATGCAAAACTAGAGTCCCTGTACTTTAAACCTATGTAAAGAGTGTCTGTTCAAGCAGAAGCAAAAAGAACAAAGCTGGAGGCATCACACTACCTGACTTCAAACTATGCTACAAGGCTACAGTAACAAAAACAGCCATGGTACTAGTACAAAAACAGACACTTAGACCAATGGAACACAATAAAGACCTCATAAATAAGACTGCACACCTACAACCATACAATATTCAACAAACCTGATAAAAACACTCAATGGGAAAAGGATTCCCTATTTAATAAACAGTGCTGGGAGAGCTGGCTAGCCATATGCAGAACATTGAAACTGGACCCCTCCCTTACACCTTACACAAAAATTAACTCAATGTGGATTAAAGACTGATATGTAAAACTCCAAACCATAAAAGCCCTAGAAGAAAATCTAAAGCAAAACCATTCAGGAAATAGGCATGGGCAAAGATTTATCACAAAAACATCAAAAGCAATTGCAAAAAAAGCAAAAAATGACCAATGGGATTAATTAAACTGAAGAGATTCTGCACAGCAGAAGAAATCATCATCAGAGTGAACATACAACCTACAGATGGGATAAAATTTTTTGCAATCTATACATCTCACAAAGGTCTAATATCTAGAATCTACAAGGACCTTAAACAAATTTACAAGAAAAAAAATAAGCAACCCCATTAAAAAGTGGGCAAAGGACAGGAAAGGACACTTCTCAAAAGAAGACATTTATAGGACCAACAAACATATGAAAAAAATCTTAATATCACTGATCATTAGAGAAAAGCAAATCAAAACCGCAATGAGATACCATCTCATGTGAATCAGAATAGTGATTATTAAAAAGTCAAAAAACAACAGATGCTGGTGAGGCTCTGGAGAAATAGGAACACTTTTACACTCTTGATGGGAATGTAAATTAGTTCAACCATTGTGGGAGACAGTATGGTGATTCCTCAAAGATCTAGAACCAGGAATACCATTTGACCCAGCAATCCCATTATGGGCATATACCCAGAAGAATATAAATCATTCTATTATAAAGACACATATACACGTATGTTTATTGCAGCACTATTCACAATAGCAAAGACATGGAATCAAACTAAATGCCCACCAACAATAGACTGTATAAAGAAAATGTGGTACATATACACCATGGAATACTATGCCGCCATAAAAAGGATCAAGATTATGTCCTTTGCAGGGACACAGATGGAGCTGGAACCCATTGTCCTCAGCAAACTAACACAGGAACAGAAAACCAAACACCACATCTTCTCACTTATAAGTGGGAGCTGAACAATGAGAACACATGGACACTGGGGCCTATCAGGAGTGTGAGGTGGGAGAAGGGAGTACATCAATAAAAATAACTAATGCATGCTGGGCTTAAAAACTAGGTGATGGGTTGATAGGTGCAGCAAACCACCATGGTACACATTTACCTATGTAACAAACCTGCATGTCCTCTACTTGTATCCCAGAACTTTAAATTATTTTATTTAAAAGAGTTTCTGTTACCAACTTATGTAAAGGGGAGGAGCTAGAAGAAACTATGAATGAATAAACTATTTGAAAGTTATGTAGAGAATCCTCTCCAGTGAGTACTCCAAATGCTGTTCTTTGTTAATGTCACATCCACCATAAGGATATACATATGTAATTAGACTATATTTCCTTTTATTGAGTTTTATTTTTATTTTAGTGATATCTTCTTTTAATATCTTCTTAATATTTAAATTATAAATTAAAATACTCTTGATAATAAGCTCTCCCCAGATATTCTGTACATATTTCCGGCCCCATGTTTTTCTTCAAGATGTTTTCTTATCCTTTAAGACCTAACACAAAAACTTGGTTAATAAAAAGTCGCCATTCTCTGTAGTCAAAATTAGTCTTGCCTTCTCTGTGTTTAGGTTACTTTTCTGATTGCAATTACATGCTATTTTGGCTGTGTCCTGTTGTACAGATTTCGCCCTAAATGTTAGTGCTTAAAGCATCAATGTATTATTCTTTCTTCTATTTCTGTAGTTGACCAGAATCAGGTGAACAATTCTTTCATGTGTTTGCAATCAGATAGTAGCTGGGAATGGAGTCACCTGAAGCCTTATTGAATTGATATGAAGGCTTTTTTCACTCAAATCTGTGGTACTTTGGCTGAGATAACAGGAACAGATTAGGGCTGGCTGGATACTTTGTTTTTCCACGTGTTTGCTCTCTGTAGCCTACTTGGGCTTCCTCAGGATAACTGAATTTTTATATGGAGTCTGGCTTCCTTTAGAGCTAGTGTTCCAAGACATACAGATGAAAATGGTGAGGTTTCTCATGACCTAGACTTGAGAGTTCCAGGAATCGCTTTTGCCGTATTCTGTTGGCCAAGCAAGTCACCAAGGCTAGCCCAGATTTAGGCAGAGGAGCATTAAAGGAGCATAGACCCCATCTCAGTGTGAGGAGCAGCATGCATGTGCAGAGAGGGAAGGAATTGATGGAGGCCATTTTTGGAAACTACCTACCTACATGTAAAACAGAAGAGGATTTCAGTGCTGAAAGGAACTTGAAAGATCATCTGATACATTTTTCTCACTTTAATGGAGAAAAAATTACCAATTACTAAAAATATGAATACTATTTCATAAATGCTATTCAAGTATGAATCATAATCACATTGCTAGCATGGGAAATATTCATATCTCCAGTATGTGCAAGTTCTTTGCCTGTTTTTAGATTGGATTATTTAGGGTTGTCTTGCTATTGAGTTGTAGGAACTCCTTGTGTATTTTGAATACTAACGCCTCAGATTATGTTTTGCAAATATTTTCTCCCACTCCATAGGCTGGTTTCTACTCTGTTGATTATTTTCTTGGCAGTGCAGAAAACTTTTAGTTTGGTATAGTTTCACTGATCTATTTTCACTTTTGCTACTTGTGTTTTTGTGTTATACCATGAAATCATTGCAACTCAATAGCAAAAACAAATGAAACAAAAGCAATTAAAAGCTGGGAAAAGGGCTTGAATATACACTTTTTCAAAGAAGACATACAAATGGCAACAGGTATATATAAATGTTATCAATATTACTAATTATCAGAGAAATGCAAATCAAAACTGCAAGGGGATATCCCCTCACATCTATTAAGATAGCTATTATATATATATATATATATATATATATATATAAATTTAAATATATATATTTAAAACAAGTGTTAGCAATGATGTAGAAAAATTGGAACACATGCACTATTGTTAGGAATGTAAAATAGTGCAACTGCAATAAAAAATAGTATGTTTCCTCAAAAAAGTAAAAATAGAACTACCATAAGATTTGACCATCTCATCTTTAGGGATAAATTCAATGGAATTGAAATCCAGATCTGGAAAGTATATATGTACGTCCATGTTCATTGCAGCACTATTCACAATAGCCAAGTTCTGGAAACAACCTAAATGTTCATTGACAGATGAATGGAAAAAGAAAATAATATGTACATCCAATGGAATATTATTCAGACTTGCAAAAAAAAGGAAGAACTGCCATATGCAACAATATGGATGAACGTGGAAGATGTTACGCTAAGTGAAACAAGCCAGTTACACAAATGTAGCATATTTCCACTCATATGAAGTATCTAATATGATCAGACACATAGAAATAGAGAGTAGAATGGTGATTGCCGGGGAGTAGGGAAAGAGGGAAATGAGGAATTTCTGTTTAACACATACAAAGTTTTCGTTTGCAAGATAAGTTCTAGCGATATGCTGTATAGTAATGTGCCAAAAGCTAACGATACTGTATTGTAAAATCTTCTCAGAGGGTAGATCTCATGTTAAGTGTTCTTACCACAATAAAAAATAATAGAGTAAAATAAAAGTAAACATTTCTGCGTATAACATGTGTATTAGTTTATTCTCATGCTGCTATGAAGAAATACATGAGACTTGGTAATTTATAAAGAAAAGAAGTTTAAGTAGTTGCTGGTTCTACACAGACTATATGGGAAGCAACGTCTGCTTCTGGGGATGTCTTCAGGAGCTTTTGCTCATGGTGGAAGGAAATAGAGAGCAGGCAGCTTACATGGCAGGAGCAGGAGGAAGAGAGGGAGTGGCGAGGTGCTACCCACTTTTAACCAACCAGATCTTGTGAGAACTCTCTCACTATTACAATGACAGTACCAAGGGGGATGGTGTTGAGAAGCCGTGAGTAACCACCCAGTGATCCAATTATCTTTCATTGGGCCCCACTTCCAACACTGTGGATTATAATTCAACATATTGACATGTAACAGGAAGAATAAAAGAGTAGCAACTTAAAAAAAAATAGGCAGATGTGGTGGCTCACACCTGTAATCCTAGCTCTTTGGGAGGCTGAGGCAGGTGGATCACTTGAGCCCAGAATTTTGAGACCAGCCTCGGCAATATAGTGATATTTTATCTCCACAAAAAAATAAAATAAAATAAAATTAGCTGGGCATAGTGGCACATGCCTGTGGTCCCAGCTACTTGAGAGGCTGAGGTGAGAGGATTGCTTGAGCCTGAGAGGTCAAGGCTGCAGTGAGCTGTGATCATGCCACTGCACTCCAGCCTGATGATAAGTGAGACCCAACCTCAATAATAATAATAAAATATTTAAGTAAAAACTTATTTAAGCATAAAAAGATAAAATCATTTGCCCCACATAAAATATATACATTTATCTCTTTTCCCTTCATGAACTAAATGCCTGACAATGTGGCAGGATTGTTCACAGTAAGTGCAATAGTTTGTAGGCAACTTAGCAAAGGACCATGTGTAAATTACACATACAAGCATTTCCTACAATCAATAAAGTATGTTTCAGAAAATAAATTTAGATGTCCTCTATCTCATTTTAGGGAGTAAGAAAAAAGGCCAGGTTTTATATTTTGGCTGCATTTTGTCTTATAACATGTACAGTTTTGACCTGATTAAACTATTGTTCGGTGCTGTGAAATCAACTTAGGTTATAATTTAAAAAAAATAGATTTCTGGAATGTCGGGGAAAATGGCGGAATAGGAGGCAGAACTAATTTACAGCTCCCACTCAGACCAACAGAGCATAATGGAGATCACATCGTGAATTTTTGTTCCGAGAACTACCACAGGAACATAACCAGGAAAGCTGAGAGAATCCACAGACCTTGTGAAGGAGCTGGATGGCTGCTGCAGGTTCCAAGGGACAGCTGAGGAAACGTGCGCGTCTGCTTTCTTTCTAAGCCAGGAGGCTGGTAACCTGGTGCAAGTTCTCAGCTCTGCTCACCAGCTGCCTGGAAATAAATTCAGTGCTGTTGAGGGGATACAGTGGGAGTGAGACCCCCTTTTGGGCTGTGGGCTACATGGGAGATGGGTAAGGCCTATGGCTGCCAGCTTTCTCCCACTTCCCTGGCAACCTGTGTGAGGTAGCAGAGCAGCCATAATCCCCCTCGGGACATAATTCCTTTGGCCTGAGAACTACAGTCTCATCCTCCACAGAAGCCACAGCAAGCCCTGCCCAAGGAGAGTCTGAGCTCAGACACCCTAACCCTGCCCCTACCTAATGATCTTTCTGTACTCACTCTGGTAGCCCAAGACAAAGGACACAACTTCCTGTAAGTGCTATGATCCCCCCACCACCTGATCCTTCCTCTACTACTGCAGCTGATGCCCTCTTGAAAGCACCACCTTTGGACTGGAGGCTAACCAACACTAAATCAGCACACTTAACAAACATAAAACCAAGTGAGTTTTGTGTTTCTTCGTAAAACTTCACTTCACTCCTCTACTACCTCCATAAGAGTCGGTGCTGGTATCCACAGCTGAGAAACCTGCAGATGAATCACATCATAGGACTCTTTGCAGACATTCACCAGTACCAGCCCAGAGCCCAGCATCTCCGCTGGGTGGGTAATTCCAGAAGAGAAAACAACCACTTCAGTTCAGTTCTCAGGAAGTCCCATCTTTAGGGGAAATGGAGAGCCCTGCATCAAGGGAGCATCCCATGGGACATAAGAATCTGAAAAGCAGCCTTTGAGTTCCAGATCTTCCCTCTGACATAGACTATTCAAACGACAAGGAACCAGAAAAACAATTCTGGTAATATGACAAAAAAGATTCCGTAATGCCCCTAAAAGATCACACTAGCTTACCAGCAATAGATCCAAATCAAGATGAAATCTGAGTTGCCAGAAAAAGAATTCATAAGGTCGACTCCTGAGCCATTTGAAGAGGTACCAGAGAAAGGTAAAGTCCAACTTAAAAAAACAAACAAAATTATACTGGATATAAATAGAAAAAAAAAATCTTCAGTGAAGTAAATAGCATTTACTTCTATTCACAACTTCTGGCAGTGAAGGACATGCTTAGAGAATCACAAAATGCACTGGAAAGATTCTGCAATAGAATTGAGCAAATAGAAGAAAGAACTTAACACAATCTGACAAAGACAAAGAGAACAGAATTTTTAAAAATGGAAGAAAAAAAACTCCAAGAAGTTTGTGATTCTGTTAAATAATCAAATTTAAAAATAATTAGTGTTCCCAAGGAAAAAGAGAAATCTAAAAGTTTGGAAAACATATCTGAAGGAATAATTGACAAAGATTAGAATAAAATCAAGAACTCTGCTCCTTTTACAAGAGCTGAAAAAAAATACTTAGGAATATACTTAACCAAGGAGGTGAAAGACCTCTACAAGGAAAACTACAAAACACTGCTGAAAGAAATCATAGATGACACAAACAAATGGAAAAACATCCCATGCTCATGAATGTGTAGAATCAATATGGTGAAAATGACCATACTCCCAAAAGCAATCTACAAATTCAATGCAATTCCCATCAAAATACCATACTCATTCCTCACAGAACTTAAATAAAAAATCCTAAATTCTTATGGAACCAAAAAAGAGCCTGCATAGCCAAAGCAAGACTAAGCACAAAGAACAGATCTGGAGGCAGTACATTACCCTACTTCAAACTATGCTATAAGGTCATAGTCACCAAAACAGCATGGTACTGGTATAAAAATAAGCACATAGACCAACGTAACAGAAGAGAGAACCTGGAAATAAACTCAAATACTTACAGCCAACTGATCTTTGACAAAGTAAATAGAAACACAAAGTGGGGAAAGGACACTCTTTTTAACAAATGGTGCTGGGATAATTGGCTATCTAAATGTAGGAGAATGAAACTTGATCCTTATCTCTCACCTTATAAAAAATCAACACAAGATGGATTGATGATTTAAATTTAAGATGTGAAACCACAAAAATTCTGAAAGATAACATCAGAAAAACCCTTGTAGACATTGCTGAGGCAAATATTTGATGACCAAGAGCCCCAAAACAAATGCAACTAAAACAAAGATAAATAGATGGTACTTAACTAAACTAAAAAGTTTCTGCACAGCAAAAGAAATAATCAGCAGAGTAAACAGATAATCCACAGAATAGGAGAAAATCTTCACAATCTATACATTTGACAAAGGACTTATATCCAGAATCTACAACAAACTCAAATCAACAAGGAAAAAAAAAATCCCAACAAAAAGTGAGCTAAGGACATGAATAGACAGTTATCAAAAGTAGATATATAAATGATTAATGAACATATGAAAAAAATGCCCAACATCACTACTTACCAGGGAAATGCAAATCAAAGTCACATGCAATACCACCTTACTTCTACAAGAATGGCCATAATAAAAAAAATAAAAAAAAAATAGAAGTTGGCATGGATGTGGTGAAAAGAGAACACTTTTACACTGCTGGTAGGAATGTAAACTAGTACAACCACTATGGAAGACAGTATAGCGATTTCTTCAAGAACTATAAATAAATCTACCATTTGATCCAGCAATCTCACTACTGGGTAGCTACCCAGAGGAATAGAAGTCATTATACGAACAGGATACTTGCACATGCATGTTTGTAGCAGCATGATTCATAATTGCAAAAATATGGAACCATCTGATATGTCCATCAATCAATGAGTGAATAAAGAACATTATATATATTTATATACATATGTGTGTGTGTGTGTGTATGTATACACACACACACACACACACACACCCCATGGAATACTACTCAGCCATACAAAGGAATGAAATAATGGCATTTGCAGTCACCTGGATGGAATGGCAGACCATTACTGTAAGTGAAGTAAGTCAGGAATGGAAAATCAAACTCCATATATTTTCACTCATAAATAGGACCTAAGGTATGAGAATCCAAAGGCATAAGAATGATACAGTGAACTTTGGGGACTAGAGGAGAAAAGTAGCAAGGGGATGAGGGATAAAAGACTACACACTGAATACAGTGTAGACTGCTCAGGTGACATGTGCACCAAAATCTCAGAAATCACCACTAAAGAACGTATTCATGTAACCAAACACCACCTGTTCCCCAAATACCTATTGATATAAAATAATAGTTTCTCACAATTGCATTTCTCAGAATATATGTTGTTTCATAGATTTGACTGTGAAACAATGAACATATGTAATTATAAAATAAGATTACATCAAAATGAATATTAAAAATTTCCTAAGAACAGAAAGCAAAATGACACAAATAAATGTAACTCCATACTGAGTTGTTGGATTAAACATATGAACAGGAATTCTTTCAGGTTACTTTGAAGAAGGGTAATTTGACAAGTTGTATACTCTTAGTGAAATATATCTTTAGAACAAATAACTGCAAACCAACTCTTCTCCCAAAAACCTTGAACATGTTTTCACCGGTTATATCATTAGTAATAGTTTTGTATTGCTTTACTGGTTTTCAGTGTAGTAAGATAAAACTATAAGTAATGTCATTGCCATTACATGAGGAATTAAGATTTTCATAATAAAAAGGAATATAATTATAAAATCAGAGAAATTAACCCAAAATTCTGTATTTGCAAATTTGAACTTGAAATTTTTGGTGTAATCTCATAACATAAATGTTAAAAATATTATTTTTTTAGCTCTGTTCACTGACATTCTAGACACAGTGGCCAATGATTATTCAGTAGCAATGAATACCGTTAATGCACAGATGATTCTGTCTTTAAATATCATTTCCCACTAACTCAAGCCAAAGGTTATTGGAAAATGGTTGAATCCAGGACTGGAAGAGGAAATGTACAAGGTAAACTGGGAGTGATTTGTGATAACAGAGAGCTACTAAAGACTCTTGGGGTCATGGTCAGGTCTAAAGGAATCAGGAGCCAGCATGAAGTGCATCCCAACAGTGAAATATGAGACAAACTAAGAATTGGAAAGAATAAAAACTGTGATAAATTAAAGCTATCATGTATTTTAAAAATTCCACAAGTTCATAATTATACTTCAGAAGCAAACAAAATCTTTAGGGCACCTTTGTAACATACTTGAGGACCCAGTCAAACTAGTTAAAAAAGAGAGTGGGGGTTAAATTTGTAACCTATATTTTCTGTAGGAATTTAGCTCAATGCAATAAAATGATAGATAAGAAAAATTTTTCTCTTCATAAAATTATCTAAGTTAATAAAAGAAGAAAGGATGATAGAATTAGCATGTCACTATTTTGAAAACCCTAAAAAAGTTACTAGACAAAGGCAGTAGTCATCAAGGGCTAAAACATCATAAAAAGATATAAAACTAGACATAGTTCTCCTCACAGTAAAAGTACACAAACCTTAGGAAGATGTTTTGCCAAGAAAGTAAACTTGAATCCTATCAATCCTCTAGACTTGATAACAATTAAGAGAAAAGGAAGAGACAGAGGAAAATGCAAAATGACTTCACAGAGTTGCAATCTGCGAAAGTCCAGCCTGTAAGAAATGACAAGAATGCTTCTCAACTTTAACACGAATATAAATCGCCCAAGGATCTTGTTAAAATAGAGATTCTGATTTAGCAGTGTAGGTGGTGCTTGAAATTCTTTATTTGTAACAATCTCTGAGTAGTTGTCGATACTGCTGGTCCATGAACCATACTCTGAGTAGCAAGCCTCAACAAAGTAAAATTAATTTCTTTTAAAAAAGGCAAGGAAAACAAAAGTGCTCTGTAAATTAAAAGTGACTCTAGCGACACAATAATCAAGTATAATGTGTATCTCTTTTTCTAGATTAGTTGAACTAATCAGCGTAAAAAATGAGAAAGTGATAACTTGATATTTGAAAATATTCTTATCCTTTTTAGATACACACATAATTTATGGTAAAACTGAATAGATGATTAGAACTCGGTTCAGAATCATCCAGTGTACACTGGGAAACAGGGGAGATAAAACAGTGGAGGAGTGGCAGGGTTATTGAGCTCATCATGCTATTTTCTCTACTTTTTTATGTTTCAAGCTTTCCAAAAGAAAAACTCTTTCAACTGGCTCCGCAAAATTATTTGGCAAATTTTAGTGATATTTCAATGGACTTTTTATGTTTCTCCTTGTATTCTTTACCAATTTTCTATGTGTATGTAAAGAGATAGGTTGTTTTTCTTGGAAGGTTGTTTTCCTGGGAACAGCTTTTATCCTGTTTTCAAAGATGATTGAATAAACAGAAATACAATTTGTAATACTTACATTAAAAAAATGACCTCCTTGGAAAACACAAATTGAATAAAACCATAAAGATGATAATTTTATTAAAGTATATTTCTTGCTTCCCAGTAAACATCTTACACAGATTGCAGAAAGTATTATATCTTAATAGAAGAGCACCCTCTGCTGTCTTGACAAGAAATATCAACACAAATGGGGAGATGACTGAATTTTTTATTTTTCTAGTTACCAGTTATGTCAAATAAAAATAAAGTGAAATCAAAGTATGACAGCATAGCCAACTTTTCATTTAAACCCAGTATCATGGGGATTACAGAGAGAAAATATAAATGTTCTTTGTGCTTACATCTGATTTTTCTCTTTGGATTTTTCTCTTCCCTGAGGACTTTGTATGTGATCCATACAGTTCATATGATTCTGTATCCCAGTTAAAAACACTGAGACTCACGAAAATAATCACTTAACCTGCGAAACATAAGGAGACCCTGTCTCTGCAAAGAATTAAAAAGTTAGCCAGGTGTAATGGCTTGCACCTGTGGTCTCAGCTACTCAGGAGACTGAGGTGGGAGGATCACTTGAGGTTGGGAGGTCGAGGCTGCAGGGAGCCATGATCATGACATGACACTTCAGCTCAGGCAACAGAATGAGACTCTGTATAAAAAGAAAATCACTTCCCTCAAAACAATTTTGTATGCAAGCGTAATTTAAAAAAAGATTGTGATAGACTCCTGAATTTTAATCCCACTTCTTTTTTTCTAATTTTTAAAAATTCATGACCTACAATCTTAATAAATACTTATTAATGTCTGCTGTCTATTTGAGCCTCTAAAGAATAGACATAATCTGAAGAGATAGGACTTAGATATTTTCCAACAATTTAGTAATGATGAAAACCATTCTTCTAAAGCTATCTTTCTTGAGAATCCAGTATATAACCTAGATTCAGGGTGCTCTAGTTCATGAGTTGGAAAACCACAGTCCGCAGAGCAAATCCAGTCCACCACCAGTTTTGGTAAAAAGAAAAAGTTTATTTGTACGCAACCACTACTATTCATTGACAACTGAAACTATAAAATAAATGAAACCATGGTTTTTAAGACATTGAATATCAGGCAAAGGAGAATGGAGAGACTATAAACAAACTAAGGGAGCCTTAAGATACCCCTAGCTCACTTCCTTGAGACAGTTTTCAGGTCAAAGTTCAGAAACAGAAAATGAGCTGAAATGCATTGGGTGCCCTGAGTTGAGGGGATAGAGCAGTCAGATACTGGAGACATGGGTGTTTAGAATTTATAAGAAAGAGTGCCAAAGCAGAGAGCACTACACAGAGAGAGGATCCTAGAGATCTTTGAGCATTCAAAACTCTTCGTGCAGGTTTGTGAAGATTTTGCCCAAAGTAAGAAAAAAAAAAATCTAAAAAGATTAGAGTGAATAGTGTTCAGCAGTCACTCAAGGCTGAGAACAGTGCTTTTACCAATCAACCAGCTAGAAAAACTTAATTCATGAAGCTTTGGGGAAACTGCTCAATAGAGAAGAAACATGAACTCTAGACAGAGCAGTGCTCTGGACTCCACGTAAAAGCGAGACCCAAGGAAAAAACCAACTACTTCCAAGTAATTTAACTAGATACCAGGATATTTTTCACATTTAAGCAAGTCACTTGTAGAACACCCACAAAGAAGTCATAGGAGAAATTAGAAATTATTTTCATCTGAGTCATAATGAGAATGAAACGTTTACATTTTGGAGATACGCATAGTTAAAGCAGTTCTCACAAAAAAAATTTAAAGCTTTAAATGTTTATATTAGAGTGGAATAAAGACATGAAAGAAATTAATTATTCATTTTATAAAACTAGAAAAATATGCTGAAATTAAAGTAAGTAGAAGAAAGGAAATAAAGATCAGAGCAAACAATTATGGCATAGAAAGCTAAAAAAAAAGAGGAAATAAAGGGAAAAGTTTTTTTGTGTAAACATTAATACAGTTTTAAAATATCTAGCAAGACAAATCAAGAAAATATGGAAAAAATACAAATTAGCAATATCAAAAATAAAAAAGGGCTATCACAACTGATCTCAATAGATATCAAAAGCGTAAAAAAAGATTGTGAACAACCTTGGCAATAAATTTGTGAAGTTAAATTCTTTAAGTTGACTATGCTGTCATACCTTGATTTCATTTTATTTTTATTTGCCATAACTGGTAACTGGAAAAATCAAAAATGCAATTCTGTCTCCTGATTTGTGGTGCTATTTTTTGTCAAGACAGCAGAGGGTGCTCTTCTATTAAGATATTATACATAAAGTATAATAATAAAATAAAAATGATACAAGATTGAATAGACAATCCTGAATAACCCTCTATCTACCAAAGAAAATTGATTTGTTATCAAAACTTACCCCACAGAGAAATTTCTAGGCTCAGATGGGTTTCACTAGTGAATTCTATTAAAATATGAAGAAAGAAGCGAAGTAAATCCTACGTAAACTCTTTCAGGAAGAAGGAATAAGAAGCACTTTCTAATTCACGGATGAAGGCAGTATAATCCTGAGTCCGCTGGCCTCCGTGCAATGATCTCTACTTCCTTTTACTCTGGGATGCAGCCTTCGTGGACTGACCCATCTTGAAGAAGCAGCTGAAGACTGAGAGGTTTTGACTCACAACTATGAATTTGGTATCTACGTTAATTTGAACAAATCACTTATACCAGCGTAAAATAGGTTTTCTAGCTCCATGCCACTTTCCCAGCAATGTTGTGAAGAAGATAAAGGCAGTAAAAATGGGACTGTCGATCAAACACCTCCAGTTAAAAACCACCAGGAACACATCTGTGATGAAGCAAAGTATATTTTCTTGGTACTTGTATCCAGGCAGACTGTACCACAAAAGGAACAACAGGACCACTCAGTCACAGTCAGTTAGGAGGGAATTCATATGGAATTTGGGCTTGTGCTTTGTGATTCTGGTTGCAGGAGCAGGGCACTCAAGAAAGTGTGAGTCTGATCTGGTCTGGGCACTGTCAGGAAACAGGGGTAATATGATTGAATGTCATTACTTTTCTCTAGAACAGTGGAGGAACAAAGATGGATAAAGCTATGATTGGCAGACAAGCAGCAGTTGGTATTTTGATGTTCATCATTAGTCCACTTTTCAAATACATTACTTGGTTTTTTGCCTGGAATGAAATTTTTCTAGTAAGCTGTTTGCCGTGTCTGCAGACCATCAGGTATGACTTTCCAGAGAAGACAAAGAATGACTTTGGCCTTCTTTCATTGATTCCAATGCTTGTTCATTGATTCGGTCCACAAATACGCATATGGAGCACTGTGTACCTCATCATAGCCAGGCCCAACCTCGGGTACTGAACCCGCTAGAGTGAGAGAACTGTGATCACAAGACAGGGGTGTGCCCTACATGGGGTGAATGGAGTAAGCCACTTTCTAGACTGAGTGAACAGTGTGCATAATACATTAGGGTCCTTGTTGGGTTCCAGATAAAGAAGTTGAAGTAATAAAAAGCCAAAAATATGAAGGAGGATATGAGAATCCTTGATTGCTTTGGGCCTGCCCACCCACCCTCAGCAGACACTGTTTGTCCTGGTTGCCCAGTGCAGGTTTGGTTCTAGGCAAAACCCAGAAGCATCGTTTTCATAGTGTGGTATGGGTCGACTGGCCAGGGTGGCCCTAGCTACCTCTGCCTCAGACTGGGCCACTATGGAGAAGCGTCATTCTGCTGAGGATGTGTATTCTTGTCCAACCCACGAGACACTGGAGGATTTCATGGCAGAAGCCTCTGATGACCTAATCTCACTGTCCCTATGCATCAGTGGGAGATGGAGGAGTGTGTTTTGATAGTCCAGGTATTCCTATTTCTCTTGTTGTAGGCAAAATTGTTTAGTAATCCAACTAAAGTTTTCTTGATCGAGAGACAAGAGACCTGACAGTAGCAATTTTGCACTTGCAATAGTCAAATGTAATGTTCTTGGCAAGTTTCATCCTAGGGTGGAGGAAGAGGAAGAGTCAGAAGTGGCTGATGACTTCGTTGGGTTCAAGCCTGTGAGGAGAAACTTCATATGCATTGTGGTGACACACAGGGGAAAAGTAAACCCTTATTGTTCAGAACAAAAACAGCTGATGTCTTAGATAGCAAGAAAGACACAGTCTCTACACCAGGCACAAAAAGCCATTGAGCCACATGTGCAAGAAGCTAAAACACACTTCAGGCTAACAGGAGAGACTGAAAAACGATTCAAGTTCACCGGAGTAACATTTATATCCTCCTTAAAGAGTCAGGCCATGTCTCTGCAAGAAGACAGACTCAAGATCAATGATGCGGCAGCTTGTCCCTGAAAGAAGGAGTTGGGTGAGAAGTTGGGATTAGGAGAACCAAAGAATAGTGATCATATTCCTAAGCAGACAAAAGGATCCAGGAAAGAACTGAAGGATGCTGCCAGGTCACGTGCCCATTTCAACATTCAAGAGAGAGGAAAAACCCCATTTGACATCAATATTGCCAAAGTAAAGAAGAAAGCTCACCTGAGAGGTCAACATAAGAGCATCTAGAAGCCTCCATGGAAAGAGCATATTGACATCTTAAGGAGAGAGAAAATGAAATGATTAAATGACATCAGACTAAAAGAAGTGGAGTGCATGGGGATGCTTCCTGTCAAGGCAGATCTGGACTTAGAGCAAGAGGTAGAAACCTCTGAAGCCAATGACCTGATGAGCAGTGAAATAAAGAGCTGGAGAACTCCCGAAAACGATTTCCAGATCTTGCATGACAGCTGGAAAGAACCATTTTTTCTAGGCAGTGGCAGATTCTATCAATCAGGTGTCAAGCTCCCAATGACTGGCTGAGAGCTCAGGAGGTTGAAGGAAACCTCATCATCAGGAGGTTGTGGACCTGGGACAAAGAAGGAAAGAGCCATTCAGCTCCGGCTGCTGCACATGGATCTTCATGGATTTGATGATCCCAGTGGAGCATATGATTGAGATCATTTGTCCCCTGATCCCTGGTTATGACGTGGTGCTTTCTCAGAGATTGCAGAGTCTCTGGCCCATCCACTCAGACTCTTCCCTTGATGACCCTCTCCTCACTCCGCCTTCTCTGTCTCCATTACCTTCATTTTTGCTTACCTCCTTCCTTTTCCCCAATAAGATGCTTACTGAGTCTTAATAGGGAGTTTCTGGCAAGAAGCTATGTTCTTCTGCTACCTCCTTCAAGAAGGCTTGGTGCACACCTGCCAGGCTTCTTTTTCTTCAAAGTAGAATTCATCTCTTTTGCATCTGCCATAGTCTGTTTTTTTTCCCCCTGGATATTCAAATCCGGAAAATGGATGTGTATTGCCTCTTGGTTTCATTCAACCTCCATGAGACCTTAGTCCTCCAAATTCTGAAACCACACAGTGGTCTTCATTCATGAGTTTTCATATCTGATCCTCATAATGTCTTTTAATTATCCCTCTATATTTATATTTATGGTAGAGTCTCTTTCACACAAGTGGTTTGTTTTTTGTAGAATCATGATAGTCATATAGATTTCAAAATAGATTTAGAAAATAGAGATTATAACTTATTCTTATGATAGATACTCCCTAGAAAAATGTCTCCAGTAAGTTTTCTTTTTTCTTTTTTTTTTTTTTTTTAAGATGGAGTCTTTCTCTGTTGCACAGGCTGGAGTGCAGTAGCACGATCTCAGGTTATTGCAACCTCCACTTCCCAGGTTCAAGCAATTCTCCTGCCTCAGCCTCCTGAGTAGTTGGAATCACAGGCACCCACCACCATGCCCAGCTAATTTTTGTATTTTTAGTAGAGACGGGGTTTTGCCATGTTGATTAGGCTGGTCTCAAACTCCTGACCTCAGGTGATCTACCCGCCTCGGCCTCCCAAAGTGCTGGGATTACAGGTGTAAGCCACCGTGCCCTGCCCTCCAGTAGGTTTTTACTGAATACGTCAGCCGGCTTTTCTTTAAAAATCACAATATGATTTTTGAGCACTTTAGCTTACAGAGACATTTGAAAGAGAAAAACTTTTCTCTATTTGAATATTTCGATCTAGCAGCAGGGTAAAAGAGAATGGTGAACTTCTGAGTTTCAGTAAATTAGACTTGAATTTAAGATTGGCTTCTGTCTGTTCATTGAGTGGAGAGGGCCGTCTGTGATTTGGGGAATCCAGTGGGGCTGAACCTGTTCATAACTATTGTCTTCTGGCTGTAGAGGTGTCTGAAAGGGGCTGGACTCAGGGCTAGAGACTCAGTGAAGAGGGAGGTGGGCCAGCCTGTCCCTCTATCCCGCATCCCTAGGAGACCTGGGCCACTGCAGCCTTCAAACTCTTCATGTAGAGGGATGAAGCTATGTCCATGTCAACCCCTCCTGAAAATACCATTTTTAAGCTCCTACATTAATATCCTGGGTGGCATCATGTGTCAGGTCCTTGGGTGTCTGAAAATAAGGCCTATGGAACTGATCTGAGCAGCAACTGATTTGACAGCGGTCAAGAATGTCTTCAGGTTTGACGGTGGAGAATGTCAGTGTGCCTGCAAGAGTGTGACTGTGAGTTCTTAGGCCAAGAGTTTTGGGTCTCAGACCAGGCAATTTCCACCACAAAGAAAAACAGTAAAAGCTTTGCTCACCTGGACCCTGGTTCAGAGTCACAACTCTACTTGATAAAGCATCTGTCAGAGTTTTCAAGGGAGCCTTGTCCTAGATCTGGGGTGTCGGATGGGGTGACTAAGGTACGTAACAGATTTCGGGTACCTGCAGGCTGCCTGACCACCACGTCTCAGGCTTTTTTGCTCTATGTGGTTCCAACATTCATGACCGCCTACAAAGAGTTCTGGAAAAATTCCAATAGGAATCAAGGGTCTCCCGGGTCCCTCACCCCTACCACATACCCAGGAATAGGCAGGAGTCACTCCTAAGACTTCCCGAAGGATGCAATTGTAAGCCAGGCCTCAGCGGCACAAAGGCATGGGACAAGTACTGAGGCATTCTCAGAAGACAGGAACCATCCTAAGGACTGTCTCATTCTGTAGCATCCAGTGAGGGAAACAGAGAGTTTAGGAAGGGGCAGGTATTCAGGAGGACCCAGTCTTGGAGGCCCAGCATTGAAGTGGGTCTTGTACACATGTGCTCCGTGGACTGCACTTCTGCCTGAGAGCCCACCCTTAGAAAGCACCTTTCAGGATTGACTCCAGTCAAAAGCATTGACTGGCGGAGGAGGACTGTGCTGCTCCCCTCTTCATCCCAGGCCGGGGACACTGGGCTTCGTTTTAGTTCCTGTCACTCTCATGTCTTTGCTCTGCCGATTTGGCTGTTTCTATCTATAAGGCAGAGACGCTCATCTCTAGTTTCAAATTATCCTTGGGCAGGTCATAGGTCTTACATGCTAACCTTCTGGTCTGAGTGCCCAGTGAGCTGTGGGTACAGATTTAGCCCATGGCCCTGGGCCATGGAACATGGTCATGAGAGCTGCAAGGATGATGGTGAAGTTGTGCCACGTGCCCTGTGGCCATGTGGGGTGTGGCATGAGGCTGACCAGCATCTATGTGTCCTGTCAGTAAGCTAACGTATGAGGGCTATGGCTCACAGGTGTTCACTTCTGTATCACCTTCCTTCAGCTTCCTGGAAGGTCTAGGTGAAGGTCAAGAGTCAATGGAGCTGCTGGAGAAACCAAGTTATAAGGAAGAACGTGGGCCTGGGCTCTATCCTTGACTTAGCCATTGCCAAGGTGTGCCTTGCCTCCTGACGCTCTGTACCCTCATTTTGAGAAGACCGCTCTGTTGTGGACAGTCATGACCACTTGATCTGAATATGGCCTGCCAGGGGCAGCATTCGCTGGGTGCCCAAAAGAGGCCTGTCCTCAAAGCCCCTCATGGAACTGTCCTTTGCTCAGCAGAAGTCATAAGAACATTGGACAGCTCACCGCCTCTAGTTTCTTTGCCCTTCTTGCCTTTTTTCCTCTCTCTTTTCCTTAACAAGTGTCTTGCCATTTTTCTTCCTTGATTGCTATTTGAATACATTCAATGAAGCTGGTCTCTAGGCCCTGTGAGGGCCAGGCCTTGTGCAGGATGTCTGAAGGGGATGGGCATGGTGGGCCAGGATGGTTCACTGCACACTCTTATCAAATCAAATCCTGACCTTCGCTTGCATGCATGCTTGTGTGTGTGTGTGTGTGTGTGAGACAACATCATAGACATCCAAGAAGGGTAGTGCCTTCTTCTCTTCCAGACATGTTTCTGAAACTTTGTTCCTAGAAAAAGAAATCTGAGGACTGGCCAGGTGATCAAGGGCAGGTGGTGAGGAATAAAGGACTTGTGAGTCACTTCTCCTCCTGGGGTGGTCCTGCTGCACTCCTCACCTTATGGTCTGCAAGGTTTGCTGACTGAGATTGGTAGATTGGTATGGGACTGAAATCATGATGTACCAGCAGCCTGGCCCAGCTCACTGCTCTTCACCCTGGGGCAGAAGCTGTGGGCTTAGGAGGAGGGAGGGCCTTTTTCTTTCTCTTCCATGGGGTGCTGGGGAGTTTCAGCTCTGGGCATTGTGGAGGAGGCTGATCAGTGCCACCTTCCCACAGACACCAGTGATTCAGATTGGGCAAATGATCCCTGAAAAAGCACCTCACAGAAGGTGCTGGAGAGTCACCCCAGTCAGGCAGATTCTGGAGGAAAAATACATGAAGGAAGAGGAACTGCTGAAGATGTGATCTCTAAGTGTGCAGCTTTTTAGACAATGGCAAGCCCGGATGCTCAGTAAACACTGAAATTCACCACAGTGACGCAGGCTCAATGGAAAATCTGAAAAGTCCCACATTTGTATGAAAACAAACTTTTTCACATAGTCAACCTCAGGTTCAAATTGCTTTCTTGGTGAATTCTATCAACTCTGAGGAAGAAATAAACTTATGGGAACTCCATCAGAATATACAGGAAGAAGGAACACTTGATGTGAAATTGTGAGAAACTAGCGATACCCTGCAACCCTTAATACAAAACAGTGTCCAAAATAAAATGACAGACTAATATAACCCATGATCTTGCCCACAAAATTGATTATAAAATATAAGCATGCCAAACCAGTAACCTATGACAAATATACGACATCGTGGCCAAGGGGCATTTATACAGAATTGCAAGTTTGTATTTTATTGTGTAACTTTGAAATGCACAATGTTAATTAAATCAGGGAGATACAGTTGAGTCCCTTCAATATATTTGAAACATTAATTCATAAATTTCATCACATATTTATTTTAAAAATAGGTGACTTGTGTATTAAAAATCCCAGCAAATTTGAAATAGAGGGGAATTTTCTCCATGTGATAAGGTACATCAATGGCGAAAATTAACCTAATATGATGTGTGAGATGTGGAAATCATTTCTCCCTGTGACTGAGAGCAAGGCAAGGATATCAGCCCTCATCATTCTCTTCAACTTTAGATAGACTATTTAGCAAATGCAACATGGCAAACAAAAGAGAAATCAGGCAGAATGTTGCAAAAAAAAAAAAAAAAGTATCACTTCCTTATTCACCAAAGACATGAATTGATATGAAAACATTTAAATGAATGTATTTTTAGACCTGTGGAACTAATGAATGTGATTAGCACAGTTTTACATTATAAGGGTAATGGAAGGATTCATTTTTATTTCTATATTTTTAGCAACAGGTCACGGGAACATAAATGAGTCAGTAGAGTACAATGTCAATTCTCAGCACCATAGTCTCTGGAGTCAACTCTATTTTAATCAAAATTCTAGAGAAATTAACCAGCCAATTCTACAATTGACATAGCATGCATTATCTGAGGAATTATACTACATATTTTCAAGGCTTAAACTATAAAACACAGCAATTAAATAGTGTTGAATTGGCATGGGATGCATCAATAAACCAGTGGAGTAGAATAGATAATTCATACATGCATTTGTGTATAAAAGTAGACATGAGGTGACCCCATGGATCCTGAAAGAGGAGTGACTGGAGTTTGCCTCATAACTCGCGGACACCCTTTACAGGAGAGGGGTGCCACGGTTGGTGGGGGCCACTGCATAGAGACTGTCCAAAGGGCAGACTCATGCCTCCTTTAGGAACCTGTAGTTTTCATGAGTCCTGAGGAGAAACCCCTGCGCCTACTTGTTTTAGTGTCCTAGGGTGATTGTAGTGAATTAACACAAGCTAGGTGGATTAAAACAACAAAAATTCATTTGCTCCAGTTTCTGGAGTCTAGAAGTCTGAAGTCAAAGTGTTGGCAGGGCTACGCTCCCTTCAAACACTCTAAGGGAGAATCTGTTTCTTGCCTCTTTCAGCCTCAGCTTTCTTCTCCCTTCCTTCAGTGTTTGCAGATGTTCCTTTCCTTGTGGCTGCATTGCTCCAGTCTCTGCTTCTTCATTGCTTCTTCTTCTTCTGGGTGTCTGTCTCCGCACTCCCCCTGCCCATCTTGATACATGTGATTTTATTTAGGGCCTGCAATGGACTGAATGTTTGTGTCCTCTCAAAATTCCTATCTTGAAATAAATATGATGGTATTAGAAGTTGTGGCCTTTGCAGGTGATTAGGTCATGAGAGTAGAGACCTGATAATGGGGTTTGTGCCATTATAAAGGGGACTCTGGAGAGCTCTACCAGTCTCTTTCTACCATGTGAAAATACAAGGAGAAGTCAGCTGTCTAGAACCTGGAAGAGGTCCAGAACCTCACCAGATCCTGGTCATGCTAACATGCTGATCTTGGACTTCCATCTTCCAAGACTGTGAGAAATAAATTTGTTATTTACAGGTCACCCAGTCTACATTACTTTGTTATAGCAATCTAAAATGACTAAAAAAGGACCCAACCAAATAATCCAGGGTAATCCCTCCTCTCAAGATCCTTAATCATATCACATATAAGGTAGTATGCACTATTTTGCCATGTAACGTAATAGTCACAGGTCCCAGAGATTAGGATATGAATATATTATTGAAGGTTACCTTTCAGCTAACCACAGTACCTTTCATATAAAATTGGTCAAACTGGTAGGCCCAAACTAGCCGTTACTATTCAGATATTGAAGCCCAGAAGGGTGCTCTGAGGGAGCAGTCCCTGTTCCGGAACAAGCATTAATCTTCTTGACTTCCCTGGTGATGCATGTGGAAGTCACATGCACAAAGGATTATGCTATTCCGATTCATATTCTGCACAAAGTTTATTCTGCATAAACTTTGTGCAGAATATGAAATGGAATAGCATCTCATTCATTTCCACACACCTCTGTTTCATCCATCAGGCTCCTCTGAGTAGCAAATGTACAGCTGTAGGGGGCCCATTCAGGTGGAGAAACTTCCTGGGTCTGGGGCCTCCCTTAGGCCCAGGTAGGAATGTTACTTTCCTCAGGAGACTTACTAGACCTGTGTTCTTCAGGTTCATGAGGGTGGTGATGGACTCATGGACACAGAGTTCTCACTGGGCTGACGAATGACAGCCTGTTGCTGGCAAAGACCCTATTTCCCTCCATGATCATGGATTCCTGCAAGATCAGAGCTGGAGAAGAGAGGGATCACAGTCAGGACTTTGATTAGAATCTGGCTTCCATGCATCTGTGAGTGTTTGTATGTTGGCTATATAGGTGTTTACTTTGTGTGTCTCTTGGGTGTTTGTTGCATGTGTGCTTGTGTGTATGTAAGGAGGGGTATGGTACTGCCTGGTCATCTTTTTTATGTGTCATATGGGGTCTGTTTCCCACTCATGCCTGCAATCAGATGATTTCAACCTCCATTCCACCAAGAGTGGCTTCTCTCCCTGCGTTTGTTAACCCAGGATCTCAGTGTGTCTCTCTGTTCCTGTTCTTCAGTGTGAGAGTGGCTGCCTGTCCTTAGCAGTTTCTTCTTTTGGCATCGGTAAGTGACACCTTGTCAGGTGGGATGTTAGGGGAAGACTGATCTGAAAGGAAGAGCTAGGTTACGTAACACTGGTCAGAAACTTGGAGAGAAGAACCAGAGGAATTCCTTGAACCTGTTTATGACCTGGAGTATGGATTAACACATAGAATGTGCTTGATGACATGAGTTTGGAGTGAGACAGTTGTGAATTTTCAGCTTTCTAAAGCTACCTCACATGAACTATGAGCTCTCTGCGAGTATCCCAATCTCTTAGATTCTCTTTTCCTCATTTGTAAAATGATGTTTTATGAGGTCATGGTGCAAAGTTTCTAAGCACAAAATATGGCACATAACAGGTACACAGAAACCCCTTCTACAAGTTTTTCTTCACCTCTTGTTCCACTCTGATTCTCCTGAAAGATCTAAATAACGTGGCACCCAACCTGTGCACACACCTGGCTCACTCCTGGTCCTCTCCCAGCCAGCTCCCCGCTACTCACTTTGGTTGCAGTGACCAACTCCTGCTGTGGGTTACACGGGCTCATTGGGCTCCAAAGTTCCCCCTCACCCTTAGCTAAAAGCCTGATGTCTGCCTGAGGGTGGCCTGCAGCTCCTTGCCGAGATTGGCCTTCAGTACTGTGGAGACACCTTGCTGTGAGCTCAACATCAAAAGTATCATTATCCTCATGACTGCGGGCAGGCCCCAGCTCTTGAATCACACACACCACAGTAGCCCACTCCCTCCTCATGAATCCCCCGTGGGGATGTGAGCCCAAACCCAGGAATCACTTTTTATGGAGGTCCTGGAAAGCACATGAGAATATCTCAATTCTCTTTCTCTGATTTTCTCCTCCCCATCATGACTGAAGCTCAGAGGATGTTTTCCAGGGAACAGTCCAGTCTACTGTAGTATACACAATGGGAGTCTCCATTGCCAAATATATTAGTTTTCTAGGATTTTCACAATAAACCACCACAAACTGGGTGGCTTAAAACAACAAATTTATTCTCACACAGTGCTGGATGCTAGAAGTCTGAGATCAAGGTGTCAGCAGGGTTGGTACCTACTGGAGGCTCTGAGGAAGATTCTTCTCTGCCTCAGTCTCAGCTTCTGATATAGGCCATTACAGGTAAACAGCACTGAGGAATTAGCAGCAGCTTCCTGGCTGAAAGATTCATCATATTCCATGTTCTCTCATGGAATGGAAGATTTTAGTAGAAAAAAGGTTTGTAGGCCGACGTTGCAGAAGAAGCTGGCAGAAGTTTCTGATACCGGTATTGTCCACGATCTTTGGCATTCTTTGTCTTAAAGACATGTGGCTCCAGTTTCTGCCTCCTTCATGACACGGCATTCTCCCTGCGTGACTTTGTGTCCAAATTTCCCTCTCCTTATAACGACACCAGTCAGTGGATTAGGGCCTGCTCTAATATCCAGTGTGGCCTCGTCTTGTCTTTATTATAACTGTAAAGACCCTAAATGCACATAAGGGTTTGTAAGTCTTGGTGGTTAGGGCTTGGATAGATTTTTTTGTTTGTTTGTTTTGTGACACAGTTTAACACACAACATTAAGGAATGCAAATTCCTGACCAAGGACACTGAAGAAGGCCTGCCCTGTGATTCATTCCTCCTCCTCCTTTGGTAACTGGCTATCTCTTCCCAGTTTTGTCTTTTTATTACTGGTTTAGAGCAGTTGCTTCTGTTTCCTGTGTATCCTTTGGCAGATACAGGCTAGTATTTGCAAATATTTTTCTCCTGGTCATGGTTTGCCTGTTTTCCTAATGTTTAACAAACTGAGTTAATCTTTAATTTTGATGAAATTCAATTTATAATTTTTTACTTGAATAATTGAGTTCTCTAATCTAAGACAATTTTGCTTAATGCTAAGTTACAAAGGATATCTGTACAATTCAAATCTAGATTTTTTTTTAGCTCTTATGAAGTAAAACTTTGAAAGAAGACAGCAAGCAAGAGAGAGGGAACCAAAATGTCAATAGAAAACAATCTAACACGAAGGAGTGTAGCTCTTATGATCCTTTTACTTCTATTTTATTAGTTGTCATGTCTCCTCTCTCATTCTGATTTTTCTTGAGTCTTCTCTGTTTTTTTCTAAGTTATTTTAGCTAAAGTTTGGAAATTGTATTTTCACAAAAATTAACTTTGAGTTTTATTGATCTTTTCTATTTGCTTTTCTTCTCTGTATGTCATTTATTTCTGTTCTGATCTTTATTTCCTTCTAAAAGAGCAAAATATTAGTGAGAATATAGAAAGTATGAACAACAAGATTAATATTCTGACCTAATGACACACTAACAAACTATAAAAGCCACATTATTTCCAGTGCACATAATACATTTACCATTCTAAATCATAACCTAGATCATAAAATTAAATCTTAATGAATTTCAAAGACTGAACTCACATAAAAGTATATTTCTGGTTATAGTCGAATTAAACTATAAATAACAGGAATGTAACATTTAAAAATACTCAAATATTTAGGAATTAAACCACACACTTAGAAATAAACCATGAATCAAAGAAGTCACAATGAAAATTATAAAATATTTTAAATTGAATATGAAAAACATGTTTTGAATTGGTGACAAAGGATACATATCCAAACCTGTGGTATGCAGCTGAAATAGTTCTTAAATAAAAATTTATAACTTTAAATGATTATATTAGCAAAGAAGGAAAAAAGAAAGTCAGTTCTCTAAATGTAAATTAAAAGAATCTAGAAAAAGAATGACAAATTAAACCCATAGAAGATTGGTACAAGAATATGACAAAGATGCCGGGCGCGGTAGCTCAAGCCTGTAATCCCAGCACTTTGGGAGGCCGAGGCGGGTGGATCACGAGGTCAAGAGATCGAGACCATCCTGGTCAACATGGTGAAACCCCGTCTCTACTAAAAATACAAAAAATTAGCTGGGCATGGTGGCACGTGCCTGTAATCCCAGCTACTTAGGAGGCTGAGGCAGGAGAATTGCCTGAACCCAGGAGGCGGAGGTTGCGGTGAGCCGAGATCGCGCCATTGCACTCCAGCCTGGGTAACAAGAGCGAAACTCCGTCTCAAAAAAAAAAAGAATATGACAAAGATAAGAACAGATATAGATATAAACATAATTGTAGAGGTTAGTAGGGAAAATACCAAAAATAAGTTTTTGGAAAAGATTAATAAAATTGACAAATCCTTTGTAAAAATTGATTAAGAAAAAAAGAGATAGGCTGGGTGTGGTGGCTCACATCTGTAATCCCAGCACTTTGGGAGGCCGAGGTACGTGGATCATTTCAGGTCAGGAGTTTGAGACCAGTCTGGACAACATGGCAAAACCCTTTCCCCACTAAAAATGCAATATTAGCTAGGCATGGTGGTGAGCATCTGTAATCCCAGCTACTTGGGAGACTGAGGCAGAAGAATCACTTGAACCTGTGAGGCAGAGGTTGCAGTGAGCCAAAACTGCACCACTGCTCTCCAGCCTGGATGATTAGAAAAAAAAAAAAAAAGAAAGAAAGAAAGAAAAGAGATAAAATACAAATGTTCATAACAGATACGTAGACACTGCTATAGATCCTACTTATATTGAAAAGAAATATGATTAAGATATTGTAAAAATTTTTGCCAATACATATATATTCAGAGGAAATTGACAAATTCATTGAAAAATATAACTCACTGAAACTGAACAAAAGACAGAAAACATGAATATGTTTAGGTCATGAGGAAATTAAATCTGAAATTAAAATCAGTTCCCAACTGAAAACACCATTCCAAGATGGCTTCACTGGTGAATTTATCTAACATTAAATTATAATTTTACACAAATTATTTTAGATAATAGGGAGCATGAGAGCACATCACAGCTCATTTTAATGAGGCTTGCAAAACACTGACACCAAAATCTAGTGATTGCATTAAGGAGGGAAAAAAAAAGCCACTATCTCTCCTGAATATAGGTGAAAATGTTCTAAACAAACGATTAGTAAGTCCACTCCTATAATATATACACAAGATAAAATATGACTAAATGGAGTTTATTCCATCAAAGGAGGGTTGATTTAATTTTTTAAAATCAAGTTGTATTATTTATAATATCACCATATTATCTCATCAAAAAGTATATATCTAGCAGCATAACTGTGTGTGTCAAGGCCTCAAATATAGTATCCTGGTACTTCACTACACACTTTAAAGGTGCTAACTTAGTTCATTGTCCCCAGAATTTTCATGAAATAGGAATCATCATTTTCTCCCAGCTGCAAATAAATGGCTGGAATACAGAGTGGTTAAGCGGCTCCAGATCGTGTAGCAATTAAGTGATAGAGCTGTGAATCCAGTTTAGATAGGCCTGACTGGAGCACTTGTACTCTAAAACACTTCATTACATTGTCTTTCAGGAGTCTACACCTTCTCTGGTGGTCTCTGGACATTTAGCACAATAGCAGAAGTTTTCTTAGCAACCCTTCAGCACCAGACCTGAGAATACAGTGACTAAACTTATATGTAGTGTGTTCTGTTTCTACCAATGATTTGACTTCTAACTTAGGCAGTGATATGACTTTCTTTTAGCAAGCTTACCAGGACAAATTTCTCCAAATATATATATATATTTTTCTTTAAAATCTTCCACTGAGGAGAGTCTATGCTGACAGAATTTAAATCATTTAACACATATCCAGAAACCACCTTCAGGGATATTTGGATTTTCTCAAGTTGGCAAATAATAATGCCTTGATTGTAAGATTATTTTTGGACGTGAGGAGCTTGTAAAGCTGCTGTCAAGAATAAGACATAGGAGGCTGGGCACGGTGGCTCACGCCTATAATCCCAGCACTTTGGGAGGCTGAGGCAGGAGGATCACTTGAGGTCAGGAGTTTCAGAACACCTTGGCCAACATGGCGAAACTTTGTCTCTACTAAAAATACAAAAATTAGCCAGGCATGGTGGCACATGCCTGTAATCCCAGCTACTTGGGAGACTGAGGCATGAGAATCTCTTGAACCTGGGAGATGGATGTTGCAGTGAACTGAGATTGCACCACTGCTCTACAGCTTGGGGAACAGAGTGAGACTCCATCTCAAAAAAAAAAAGGACAAAGAATAGTACATAGGAAATGGTTCTGCAAAGGGGAACTGGGATTGAGCCCATCTTCAGCAACTTATTTTGAGACTCCAGTCATCTTCAGGGGATCTGCTGACAGTGAGCTACGTCAGTAGTAGTAAAAGCAGAGAAAGAACAGGCAGTTGTCATAGCTAGTCATTTTAAGAATTACCATCTCTCCTCTCAATCCAGCCCCTGAAGACCACATTCAAGGAAGCAAGAATGGAGTGCTGGAGAATAGAACCTTACAAGCCCCTACAGTGTAGGGGAGTAGTTGGGTAGAAAAGGGAGTTAAGTTAAATATGAATTTGATGCTTTTAAAAAGATAAATACTAATGCCTACTAACTGAAATAAAACAGAGTTAGCTTACTGAATCAGAGAAGGATGTTCATTGTCAACATTTCTATTAAGTATTGTATTGGCATTGCTAGCCAGTGCAATAAGGTAAGAAAGAAAACTAAAGCAATTGGGAAGAAATAAGTACTGCCATATTTTCAACTTACATGGCTATGCACATACAAAATCCAGAAGAATCTACAAATTACTAGAGTTAAGAAATAATCTTATTGAGATTACTAAACATCATAAGTCTACATATAAGACTTAACTGTATTTCTGTGTACAAGAAAAAATATTAAAAATATATTATTAAAATTACTAAAACCACCAAAACAAGATATTTTAAGATACTTATTTTAGTTTAAAAACTAAAAATGTCAAAACATAACAATATTAGTTAAAGAAGTCCTAATTAAATGGAGATACATGGTGAACATTGATTAGAGATTCAGTAGTAGGTTGTTAGTTCTGCATAAGTTGATTGATAGAGTCAACACGGTCCCAATGGAATGCTCATCAGGGTTTTGTGAAAATTGAGAAGCTGTTTTTGATGTTTATATGGAAATCTTAACTTGAAGAAGAACAAAGCTGGACTATGGTTAGAACTATAAATGTACAGTAATTAAAACAGTGTCCTGTTTGACACAAGCACCAACAAATAGACTAGTAGAATAGATAGCCCAGAAACAAACACACACATACACAGTTACTTAATTTACGAAAATGGACCACCCTAATTCAATGGAGGGAAAATGGCCTTTCCTAAAAATAGTGCTGTATCAAGTGGATATCTGTTTTACCAGGAATAGATAGAATGTTTAATAATAAGACTATTAGAAAAAAAATGGAAACATATCTTCATGATTTCAAAATCATAAAAAAAATTTTCATGATTTTGGGATGGGCAAAAATTTCTTAAACATGACACAAAAAGTGTTAACTTTGAAAGAAAATATGAATAAAAAGATTTTCTCAAAATTAGTAAATTTTGCTCATCAACATTCAATATTAGGAGCAAGTCAAAAACTAGAAAAATATTTGTGATACACATAGAAAAGGACATATTCAGAATGTAAAAATAACTTAAAAATCAGTAAGAAAAATATTGGCTAACCAATTTAAACAGAATACAAAAGATTTGAATGGGTACTTCACAAAAGAAGATATCCAAATACCCAATAAGCATGTAAAAATGTGTTCAATCTTATTACATGTTGGGGAGATACAGATTAAAACCATGGGGAAATACACTTTATATCTGCAGGAATAATAAACATTAAGAGAAGTGAAAACATTGACTTTTTATAAGCACACAGAGCATCTAGGACTGCCACACATTGCTGGGAGAATAAATTTATACAATCACTTAGGGAAACTGGTAGTATCTCCTAAAGCTAAATGCACGCTTTCCTCATCCCCTTAAAGTTCCAATTCTGGATAGGCAGCCAAGAGAAATTAGTGCAACATGTCTACGGAAAAGACAAGTACAGGAATGTTTGTGGATTCTCTTTCTTAATGGCCAAAAATTGGAAACCACCTAAGTGTCTATTAACAGTAGAATGGATAAACTGAGGAATGTTACTATAAGGAAACCCTCCATGGCAAGGAAAAGGATGAAACTTCTGCTATGTATGACATGAATGAATCTCACAGACTTAATTCTGAGTAAACAAGACATACAACATGACACACAGTGTGATCCCAACTCTACAATGTACACCAACAGACAAAATGACTGTGTAGTCATGGAGGTCAGCGTAGTATTTTCCTAGGAGTTAGTACTAGGAGGAGTTCTAAAGGGGCTTCTAGGGAGTCAGAAATGTCCCCTATCTTAATCTAGAAAGTGGATATATAGGTATGTAAGTGTATGAGAATTTGTTAAACTGTTTACTTGAGATTTATGATATTTATGTTCTTTACATGGTTTAATGTCTCATTAAAAAGAAAACAGTTCATAGAGAAAGTTACAAAATAGAGTTTTTTAATACCTGAGACTTGCTAAAAAGCTCTGGTATTAAACAGTGGTCATGTCATTAGGGAGCCTTCAACCCAAAGAAAAAGGAAGGCTCAACAGAGCACAGGGGTTTGTTGTAAATGGAAAAATAAATCCATCTTATTTTTATATTGCAGCAAGAGAACACTATAAAAAATACTATAGCTTAATTAAACTAGATAATTAATGTAGTATACAAAAGATAGTGTCTGTCTCATAGTATATATTAAAAATATAATTAGTATGACTACTACTACTGCTACTCTTACTACTTCTATTATTGCTTTATTGGTGGTGGTGCTATTAGTGATCATTTTTAGTGATTGCCCACAAAGGAACAACAACATTGGATATGGGGAAATTGACAAAATTTATCTTTCCAAACAGACTGTGGGCCTGTAGGTTACAGTAAAAAGACAAGGGGGGCTCGAGTCATGGGACCCTTCAGACAGGGAACTCGCAGACAGCCAGAAGGGAGGAGGAACAGGGGATATCATTCCACCGGCCACTTCTCAGGAGCATTACACAGTCTTCCTTGGAATTGACATTGTTGGGCTCACCCTCGTTCCAGTTTGTGTAGGTCACTCTTCTTCCTGTCAGATCCACGAACTGCCCTTCTGTCTCCTCATCAGTGATGCCCAGGAAGGCTTCTTCCTTGACCAGATTCTGGATGGCTGTGTTCTCTGCCTGATTCATGGGGGTGGCCACAGAGGCCTGGAATTGGGCACACAGGGCCTTCACTTTGTCAAAGGTCATTGTTTCACCATTGGTCAGGAAGAGCTTCTTTCCAACTCGTTTGCCCAGAGAGAAGGTTACCCCTAAAATGTAAAAAAGTGGGTGAAATTGGCTCATCCTTAAGCCCAACTCAAGATGTTTCTCAAGAAAAAGTCTTCTAGAGTGGAGTTGCCAGATAAAATACAGTATGTCCAGTTAAATTTGAATTTCAGACAAACAATTAATATTTTAGTATATCTCCCATGTAATTTTCAGATATACTTACGCTAAAAATTTTTTTAACCTGAAATACAATTTAACTGCTGACTTGTTTTTTTATTTGTTAAATATGGCATCCCAAATGTGAACAGAGAGACTGGTGCAAAGGCCTCTGTGCTTTTGGATTAGAATGCTAGAAGACTTATATTATTTGGCCTTCTGAATTCTAAATTATTAAATCGAGACCAAACAAAAAATATCTGAAAATATTTGCCCCAGGCAGGTTAGACTTCACGGCCAGATCTCAATATCAGTGCAACAATGGGGTATAAGTCCCATTTTCAGTGAGCAATATCAGAGGATTAGGGTCTCTGGAGTCAGACTGATTTCCATCTATAAACCATTTATTAGCTTTGTGCATTTGAGCAAGTAATTGCACTTCCCTTTGCCTCAATTTCTACCAAAATATTGTGAGAATTTTATGAGGTCAGAATATGAGAAATGCCTATCAGGGTACAGAAGATTATATGCATTGAATAAGTATTAGTTGCATTCTATTTTTCCCAAACTTCAAGCTGTCTGTGGAGTAACAGAAAAAACTTACACTTTTTGATAAGATTCATTTCTCTTTGCAGAGCTTTTCTTTCTGAGTTAGCCAGGCTACTATCACAATCTAGAAAATTAGAACAAAGTAAAGAAGGATTGTTGAAAAGGAGCCTCAGAACTGTGCATATATAAGGAAGTGGAGTATCTTTTTCAAACTGAAAAAAAAACCACATTTATTTTACATTGGTGTTTATACTTTGAAGGAAGATAAAAATATGAAAGGCAAAAAGAAAGAAAAATCTCTATTTCCATCCAACTCTAAACGTCACTCTTTGCCTGTTTACTGTATCCCAAAGTACACATACATATCACATGCACACATATACTCTCTGATTATCTAGCAATATGTAGGCCAGGTTCTTCACAGATTATTTTTTTTTCCAAATAAATTGTTCTATCAAAACTAAAAAGAAATCTCTTGAGGCATTACTCTATGATGAGTTGGTGAACAGTGACTAAAAAGATCGCAGGGTTTTGTCTTTGGAGAGGTTTTGCTTTTGTTGTCTTCTGTTTTTTTTGTTTTTCCTGAGTTTGTTCTGTTAGTCAGGAAACCAAGATTTCTGTGAGTTGCCCATTATCCAAGTGGGGAGGGCAGGGGCAAAACCACTTGCTGTAGTAAATGGCAAAAATGGCCTCAATAGAATACAGCTCTTCTCATTAAGACATAGAGTCTGTTTCCCCTCTCATTGACTCTGGGCTGGCCTTGTGACTTGTTTTGACCTATGCCATGTGGCAGAAATGATAATGTCCTCTGAGCCTTCAGGAAGCCTACAGCCTTTGTTATTTCTACTCTTTGGAATCCTGTAGTCACTGCTATGTGAACAAGCCCTGGCTAGCCTGTTGGATGATGAGAGATGTGGTTCAGTTACCCTCATCATTCCAGCTAACATTCAAACAACAGCCAGACAGAGGAATGAGACTATTGGCCATCAGTCGACCACAGACACACGAGTGAGCTACAGCTTAAACCAGCAGAGAAATCACATGGCTGACCCACAGTCTTGTGATTTACACTGATGGCTGTGATTTTAAGAAATTAAGTGTTGGCTTGGTTTCTTATGAAGTAAAAGATGACATCCCATCGTTACACGCTTTTGTAAAAATAGGCATAATAAGCCCACACTTAGATGGCCTATATTCTCCCTCTAGAACCAGGGCCTCACATTGGACTGTTTCAGGTGACAGAGAACCAAAGCTCAGCTCCTACAGGGAGTG